>NC_086238.1:36917500-37527500 GCF_036321145.2 Pelmatolapia mariae
TGCCCCCCGCGACCCTGAAAAGGAGAAATGGAAGCGGCTGGATGGATGTATAAAGTGTAAATTGTGGAGGAAAGAGAGGAAACAGGAGAAGATATTCATAGGTTATCAAATCAAATATCGTTAACTTGCATTTCATTTACAAAAAAAGGAACAGTTTCTTTTTTATGATAGTTTCATTTTAGTACAGAAAATAACTGTACATCAAAGTTATTTATTGACCTGCTCTCCATCAGACTCATCCGGGCCTTGTTTTTGGCACAAAAGCCACATTTCTCACTGACGCAGGAGAAGCATTAAAATCTATGTGAATGTGACCCCTGTGCAGTGTAGCAACACTGTGTGAAAGAGAATTTCTCCATGCCAGCAAACAAACCAAACAAAAAGCACAATGACACAAATGCAAGAATCACTTGTTTCCACTTCTGCCAACTAGAGCTTATGTTCTAAGTGTTCCTTAGATGAGACAAAAATGGGAAAAAGAAACAGATTTTAAAGAGGAGCGTGAGTGTGAACCAAACAGACTAGTTTGTTAAGTAAATTAGTGATGAGATGTTTAAAACGGGCAGGAACTAAACTCAGGGAGCTGTGAGGGGTGGAGACATGCTGCTAAGAGAAGATGGGAGCTGAAATCTCTCATGTTGCTCGTTTCATCTTTCCCATTAATAATGATGTCATGTAGTATGACTCAGGATCATCACGGGAGAAGAGTTTAAGGAGATATTCAATCTCATGTTCATCATCTTATTTACTGAGTGATAGAGAAATATATTACAAACTGAGAGGAAGGACCTAATAATGCCTTTGTTATGATTTGTCAGATGGTTCATGGCCTGATTCTTATATTGCACTTTTCTGCTCGACCTGATCACTCACAGCACTTTGTACAACCTGCCCCATTCACCCAATCACACAGGCACTTTCTGCTGATGAGCCACACCCAGTCACGAAGCACAACTACAGTCTTTCACAGTCGTTCTGCTTCAAAGCCACATGTTCAATTATTTAATGGCAGTGAGCAGGAATCCACAAAGGGATGGCTAGGACCTCAACGCTATAACGTTATCATCAGATGAAGATGCAAAATTCAAAAGAGGAGACAACGTAGGGATAACAGTGCACATGAATATGATTAGAACTAAGTTAGAACTTGTTACTTTTAAAGTGCTGGACTAACCTTTTATACTAATGAGGATTAATACCTTTAATACTGTTTTTACTGTTATACAAAGGGTTCAGAAGGGAGTGTCCACAGATTAGACTTTAATTGAAGGATATTTATTAAAGTAATTTAGCAAATTTAGCAACAGCAGAATCAAATAATTCAAGATTCAAAGTGTTTATTGTCATGTGCACAAAGAAATCATTTCTCTGCACAATGAAAGTCTTTCTCTGCTGTCCACACATAGATGCCGGTTAATATGTGCAAACAGAACTAGAACAGATAAAATACAAATAGTATAAATAAATAAATGGAGACAAAAATTGAAGTGTTAAATAGATGTGTGCAAGAGAGCTATGAGCTCAATATGCTGGTTTAACATGTGAGATGACCTGATGTGCAAAAATTATTATTACTGTTAAAATAGGTCAGCTGTTCAAGAGTCTGACAGCAGTGGGGAGGAAGGAGTTCTGGATTTCACACTGTGTCGGGGGGTGTGGGGTCTTTGAGGATGGAGGCAGCTCTCCTCTGGACTCTGCGATGGCAGATGCGGCCACCTCTCTCCTATAAGCCGCTTTGTGTCACGAGCCTGGGGCTTATGACCCAGCACTTTCGGTTTCTTGTGTTTTGTCATTTTGTATTTTGGTTTGAGTCCACCTTGTTAGTTTAAAGTTGAGTCCTTGTCCTTAGGTTGTTATGTTTAGCTTTTGGTTGTTGGATCTCCCCGTGTCTTTGCTCCTGTATCTTCCTTTGTGTATCTGTGTTCATATAGCTCTGAGTTCCTGTACCTTGTTTCCCCAGCCCGTTATCTCTGTGCCCTCCCCCTCCTCTCTGCATCTCTGTGTTCTTCCTGTGTTACGTTTAAGGTCCGCGTCTTGGGTCAGTATTTTCAGTTCCATGGCCTTCCTGTCTCGTTATGCGTAATTGTCCTCAGCTGTGCTCCCCGTGTGTTCCCACATCCCTCATTACCTTCTGTGTATTTATGTCAGATTCTCTACTCTGAGCTAATCAGTTAGTCTTTGTGAGCCAACATAATCCCTTTCAATCCAGTTATATAGAAATATTTACTTTTTCTCTTTAAAACTTTATCACTCACAGTTTACTCAGTACAACGTCTCTCTCTCTCTCTCTCTCACACACACGCACACACACACACACACACACACACACACACACACACACACACACACACACACACACACACACAAAAAAAAAACCAAACAAAAACAAATAAACAATCCCTGTGTGAAAAAACATTTGAGAAAAGGAACATCATATCAACAGTGAAATGTGGTTGGTGTTATCTTTGTCTAATATTTAAACTTGTTTGATGATCTGAAACATTTAATTGTGACAAACATATAAAAAGGAAAACAGGAAGGGGACATGTATGTAGAAGCATGCAGTGGCTGTAATTGCTGAAAGGCTGTTTCGGCACGACCAGGACGACTGTGCGTGGGGGTCTCTGCATAGCTTCTATGAATGTGTGCTCAGATGGTAGAACAAACAGCACGTTCTCTCCTCATGCTCATTTTGTTCTTGCCCCTGATGAATGTGGCTCTTTCATAGCTGATTTGTTTTGTGTTTGTGCCCTCTGGTTTGCTTCAGTGAATTTAATGAGGTCCCCCTTCTGCTATTGTAATGGCTGCCATGCTTTGTGTGTGTCTCATCTTTGCATTTTAATATGCTACTATTTTCTATCAAGAATCTTCTGTTTCTGTTTAGTGCGAACTTTCATTTGTTTTTGAGTTTATGACAGTGAAAAGTGAACTAACACACATAATAGGGTCAGGTTAGGTTGTTGGTAAGATTGGCTGTCGAGTAAGAAATAAAGGCTCTTTAATTTCTTTATGGTATGTAGTATGGTGGAGAGATGGAACCACAAATCCAGAAAAAATGCATTTCATGAAAGTTATAAATGATTTTATAAGTATTTGATCCCCAAGCAAAACACAACTTAGCACATGGTGGAGAAACCCTTGCTGGTTAGCACAGTGGTAAGATGTTTCTTTTGAATGGTGTGCAGTGATCTGAGGAGGGGCTTCCTTATCACAGAGGAGGAGAATGCTTTAAAATCAAAGTACAGAGGCAGGCAGTGGACGTCTGGAGCTCTCAGTTTCCTGAGAGAAGGGATTTCATGTTTTACTCAAGTAGACGCGGATCCTACAGAATCCACTTATTTTTCAGCTCAAATTCAGAGCTGTATAGAATTGAAAATATTGAGACACACTCCCAATAACATTATAAGATCATTCCCTACTCCTCTGGAACAAAGGACACCAAGGACCAATCAGAGCAGTGGAAATTAAATGCATCCACTTTAAATGATAAGGACTTCACTTCTTTGTAGCCTCATTCAGCGTTGTTTACTGCCACGTATTCAACATACATGCCTGTAAACAACACTCCAGAAATGTCTCCCCTTATAATTTGGGATTGTGCAAAAACATACCTTCAAGAACGAATGATAGCGTATACAAGCCAAACAAAAAGAATTGGAAAACAAGGAAAGAAACCTGATCATATGCATAAACAGCTGGGCTCAACAAATATTCTGAAGGAACTGAGTACAACACATAGAGTAACTCTGACGTCATTAACCGTTTCTGGGTCCTAAACTCTGTCTGCTTCAGGTCCCAAAGTCAAACGAACACTGCAGCGTCACTGAGAGTTAAAAACTGTCTAAATTCTTTCATCTTTAATAAAACGATCAGCATTGCTGCTTTACCAGGTGTAACAATGAAGTTTAACATCCAGGCATCCATGAAAACAGCTTTTATTACATTTAACGGAGTTAGAAGTTAGCAGGAAGTTAGCTCGCTAGCTTCCACCTAAACATGATATAACATGTTCTGACTGAGAGATTTCTGAAACATTCAAACATACAGCTCTGCTATCACTTCCAACATAAATGAAGACAGAAAACTAAACAGCAGTGATGTTTGTAGGTAGGGTTACTGACGTTGGGCTAGCTGGTATATAATGATGTGCTATGCGATCGCTCCTTGAGCTGCTCCGATCAGCTGACTGTGACAGGAAGATGACGCCTTTGCTCGGCTTGACTTCTGCCTGCCTGCGTTGTATTGTATTTTATGCTATAATATCAGCCCTGACGTTTAATTTATGGAGATATGCTGCTGTGATTTACGACCGTTCTTCCTTCCTTACTTCTTGCTACCTATGAAACGTGCCCTAGGCTATTCCAAGAAGAAATCAAGGAAAAGAGGCTGTAGGGCCGGCATCCAGGTACACATTAGACGAGCCTACAGATCGAAGATTTCCCGACTGGTCTGCAGGCATCCCCGGTTTCTGCTGCCAGTTACCCTTCCGGATTTGGTTGCTCCATCGTAAACAACTCCTTCTCTCTGAATGAGCTCTTCACAGGGAAAAACCTGGATTTTCTGTTTCTCACTGAAACATGGCAGAGGGATGGCGAGTTTATTCACCTAAACGAACTGCGTCCTGCAGACTGCTCCTACTTGGGCACCCCCCGTTTAGGTCGCCGTGGTGGAGGACTTGCTGTCGTCTTTAAGGAGAGTTACAAGCATGCAAACTGAAAACTATTCTTCTTTTGAGTCGCAAATAATTAAGGTGGGCTCTACGAACATCTTTTATTGTGTTTTAGTCTATCGCCCTCATTCTTTTAACTTTGTCCAACATGTCTCCGGTCCAACCCATTTAAAAGGCCATACCTTGGACCTTGTTTTTTCCTTGGGCCTCAACATTGGCAATGTGTTTGTTGAAGATGTGCATTTGAGTGATCATAATTGTGTCTTTGTTGAACTCAATTTTAGCTCTAAACAAGCAACTGTGAAGTTAAAAACTCATAGACGCATCATTACTGAGACTACTGCTGAGAGGTTCTCCATTATGTTTGACAATTCTCTACTTTTTACTGGAAACGATGTAAATACTCTTATTCAGTCTTTTAATAGGGAATGCACATCCATTTTGGATCAAGTGGCACCTATTAAAACAAGCTCGGCCTTACAAAAGAAGACATGCCCTTGGATAAATGAGTCTATCTTAAACTTAAGGAGAATATGCCGCAAAACGGAATGACTATGGAAGGAAACCAAACTTGAAGTGCACAGGCTCCATCTTCGAGATCTCATGCTCTCCTTAAATGACATGGTGAAAACTGTTAGATCTGAATATTTTTCTAGACTCATATCAAAAAACAAGAGAAATCCCAAGTTTCTTTTTGACAAAATCAGTGCTATTGTATCCCCAGATGTGTTACCTTTAGATGTACACTCTAAGGTAGATAGTAATAAACTCCTCCAATTTTTTTGTTGATAAGATTAAAGAAATCAATGCTAAAATCTCCCCAAAGCTTTCTTGTTCTCCGAGTGAGACACTTCCTTTGCACTCCTGGTCGACTTTTACAACTGTGACATATGATGAAATAGCAGCCCTGGTGGACAAAATGAAGCCATCCTCAAGCCCCTCAGACATTATCCCCACTAAGCTTTTCATCAATGCCTTTGACACCATTGGTCCTTGGGTTGTGAACCTTTTTTAATGTTTCTCTTCAGACTGGGGTGTTCCCCAGCTTTTTTTAAACATGCCATTGTGGAACCAAGGCTTAAAAACCCCAACCTGGATCCAACACTACTTCAACATTTAAGACCTATCTCCAAACTCCCATTTATGTCAAAACTCCTTGAGAAGGCAGTTGCTGTCCACCCTACAGCATACTTGGAAAAGCACAACATCTATGACCGTTTTCAGTCTGGGTTCCGTAAATTGCATTCCACTGAGACAGCACTACTGAAAGTTACTAATGATATTATGATGTCAGCAGACTCCGGAGAATACACAGTCCTAGTCTTGTTAGACCTTACCTCAGCCTTTGATACAGTCAACCATACCATCCTGATAAACAGACTGAGAGACCTGGTTGGGATGTCTGGCTCTGTTCTAGACTGGTTTTCATCTTATATATCTGAAAGGAGTTTTAGTGTGTCTGCAAACCAGATCATGTCGGAATCTACAGAGCTGCTGTGTGGAGTTCCTCAGGGCTCTGTGCTGGGACCTATTCTGTTTTTAATATACATTCTTCCTTGCTGACGATATTCAGCTATACTATTCATTTAAGCCTGCTGAAGCTCATAAGCTCTCCGATCTGATTGACTGTTTAACCAACATTAAACAATGGTTGAACAATAATTGCTTACAGCTAAACCCGGCCAAAACAGAAACTTTGATTATTGCACCAGACAGTGTAATACCTGATATTAAACGGCGACTGGGTGACTTAGGTTCCTCACAGAAACATAACCTTAGAAACCTGGGTGTTATTTTTGATGAAGCTTTTTCTTCTTCTTCATTTAAATCAGATAGTAAGAACCTGCTTTTTTCACTTGAGGAACATTTCAAAACTTAGATCCATCGTGTCAACAAGTGAACTCGAGATGATAATACATGCTTTTGTCTCTACAAGACTCGACTGCTGTAACAGCCTGTTTACTTGTCTAAACAAGAAAGGGCTAGCTCGTCTACAGGTTGTTCAAAACTCTGCAGCGAGGCTACTGACCAGTTCGAACAAGGGAGCTCATATGACCCCTGTATTAAAGTCGCTGCACTGGCTACCAATCAGATTCAGGTTCCATTTTAAAATTCTAGTTTTAACTTTTAGAGCATCACAGGGACAAGCCCCCCCATATTGCCGATTTGATTCGTACACATACCTCTTCTCATCAAACCAAAGCCTTTTACTGGTCCCCCACACTAGTTTTAGAACTTGAGGGGGCCGATCTTTCCAAGCTGTTGCACCCAGATTGTGGAATGCACTTCCCCTATTTCTACGGTGTTTGGACTCAGTGGAGACCTTCAAAAAGCAGCTAAAGACATTTTTATTTCAAAAAGCTTTTAATTAGACCAGGGTTTTTATGATGTATTTATGACTGTATTGTGTTTTTACCTTGTAAAGCACTTTGACACATGTCTGTGAAAGGTGCGATATAAATAAACGTTACTTACTTACTTACACAGCTATGTTAGCATAACATAAACACAGAGAAGCTGGAGGATGAACGCTAACTTTTTTCCACTCGATAAAAGTTAGCGTGAGGGTTTCTGGTGGTTAGGGACAAATGCAATCGCATGGCAGGATGCTGTAAACGGACCAAACTTCAGTCAGGAGAACAACTGAGATAATCCATCCACAATACGAGGTTAGTCATTAATATGCTGCTGCATGGGCTGGGCTGTAGTTACATTGTAAGTCCACTTTTTTAGGGTCTTGTTCAGATTAAAGAAAAGAAGATAAAAAGCATTAAAACATGTTAAAAACACAACAGCCTTAATAAATGCAGAGCAGTTTAGACCCAAAGGAGGGTTCATACGTCATCACTTAAAGGCTGGTTTAAGTGAAGAATAGAGGGGAATTTAAGACTTGCTAAGCAAAGATATTACAAATATGGAGACAAAGCAAGCAGATTATTAGCATAAACACTAAGAAAACAACAGAAATCTAACACAATACATACAATAAAAGTCCATGTCTTTTTTTCACAACAGGAATTCCCTTACAAAATTCTACAAAAACTTATATAGAATATAAACACTTTTTCCAGTGAGACAACATTTTTAAACTTCCTCAGTCAAATACAAGTATCGAAACTGAAAGAACCATCTACTAAACAACTGGAAGCACAATTGCTGAGTCTGAGATAAAGCAGGCTATAGCAACATTTAAAAACAAAGTCTCTGGTCTTGATAGCTTTATAAATGCTTCAAAGACCTGCTAGAGCCCCTATATCATTACAAGCTTTTAATTATGCCTTGGAGTTAAAAACAATGGCCCCAAATGGTGTGTTTAAAGTTAACATACCACCAGAGCCCAGGTTAGCACTGATGGGTGTTACACCAGATGGGTTAAAGGGAACAACCAAGGTTTACTGTCAGTGTAAATGCATAACAGCTGAATGGTCAGAGCCTCTATCCTATAATATGTAGATACAAAAAGTTTGGAATCTGTAACAAATGGAAAACTTCAAATTAGTGTGTTTGTTACACGTTGGGAACCAGCAATGATGTTACTGATGCAATAAACTTAATGGTAACAATTAGCAATTGTAACATTATTAGATGGATGCTTTATGATTTATTCTTTTTCTAATGTATTTATTTTATGGTTTCTCTTTGTGGATACAAGACAGTTCCACCTGAAGACAGTTTTATTCCCCCTTTTTTTCCTTATGTCGAAGGCACACTTCTTATGCTGACTCAGGCATGGTGATAAAAAGGTGGAACTGTAGAATCAAAGGGAACTTTGTATTCTGAATGTTGTAATTTTTATGCCATTTATAGAATATTACACTTCAATAAAGATGAAGTTTAAAAAATCCCCTCTTCACAAAGACAATGAAGAGGGTGGAGTCTGTGCATAACATCAAAGGTGCTTACATTACAGATGATCTCACATGGTTGTTGAATACATCACACTAAGAAAAGCTCACTCACTGTAACGCACTGGGCTCTCACTCACAAACAAATAGTTTAGCTTGTGTTTGTTGAGAACAATAAAGATATAGACTCTGCTCTTGTGCTTTTATTTTACCAAAAAGGGCAATGGGATTAAAAAGCGTGCAAGAAAAGGAGGAACACTCCGACCTGCATTGTACTTAACTCGATGTGCTCTACAGTCCCTTATAGTAATATTACCCTCTTGGTCCTTGTCATTGGTTGGCTTGAACAAAGCATGGTCATCTGGAGGGTTTTCTGCCAGATGCACATTTACTGTTCTGAAGAATATTTTCAAAATGAAAATGAAATGATTAAAAACATATTTCTAATCTGTGGATCTCAGTCCCCTGTCACTTGTTTGACCCAGTCATCCACTACAACTTGCCCTCTTTGTGGACTCTTCATACTAATTTACCAGACTTTTGTCTCTTTGTTTAACAGGGTGATGAAGGATTAAATGTTACTTTTTGCATTTTCTTGTTTGATCATTTGGAAACATAAGGGCAGGGTATGACTAATAGTTTAACCTTTACTTTGGAAAATGAAATCTTAGGTTTGAACATCATATAGAGTAAATGTAATAAATAAGACTTTTTGTTTTTAGCATTAAAGTTTAGTTTCTGTTTTACCTTAAAATTGATAGATTTGTGAATTAAAGTTCAGCGACTTGAACTCTAAAAAGTTCAATGAACTTTAATTATTTTTAGTGGATTGAGATTGAATGCAGTTTAATTTAATGTGCACTAACAGTCCATCATATTGGTTTGTCTAAAATATTTTCAATCAATAGTTTTCACATAGTATAGAAATGTGATTAATGGGGAAAAAAAGCAGAAATGATGACTTGGTTGGACAAACCCAGCAGTGTTATCACTGCATGGAAGACACAGGGTGTGCCGCAGGATGACTTAAATTATTGTGTGATTGTCATGGATGAGAGAAAGATGAATGCTGGAGGTGAAGAATTAGAATTTCAGTGTAAACATGCCTTAGACATTAAATGAATCACTGAACAGAAGTGAACACTCTGCTGGCACAGAAAGAATTGAAATATTATTTATTATAAGATTACTGTTACTTTACTTTGCTAATTGTGATGAGATTTTTCGACCCTTTGTTGGGAATAAAACTCCAGGTTGTAAAGTGATTTGGGGGAGTGGACTGTGGCTAGATGGAGTCTAGCCACAGGTGGTCTGTAATTCTGCACTGTAATTGCCTGGCAAAGTGTATTATGGGTCTTCAGACCACTCATCCACTCTGTAGGGGATGACAAGAGAAAAGGGTGAATGAGCTGGAAAAATAGGATGGATAACACGATGTCCCGCCGTGAGACAATTCTGCCAGACACTTACAATATGTCTGGGGAGTATTATTATTGTATGCATTCAAAGAACACTTTCACTGAAGGTTATTAAGCCAGACTAATGAAAATGATGGAAGCAAATGGGTAGACAATCTCCTATTCTACTGAAATGCCATTGTGTTTTGAAGACAGGTGTAACACACATTTTCTGCACTTTCCACAAAGAAAATGTTGTCATTTGGCTGTTTGACACCCACAAAGCAGCATCCTTTCACTTCTGGGCCATTTACAGAGTTCCTGGGCAGCAGCCTCTGCAGGAACATGGTTTTCTTTGGTGTTCTGGACCATTTTTTTGGTGCTGCCATTACCAACTATGTAAGCAGCATGTCTAAGTTTCAGAACCTTATCATTTGTACATGTGTTCAAGAAAAACAGTCAGTGTGACCATGGACATCTTTAGTCAGCTGACCTTGATAACAATTTGTTCTGTTTATCGTAGTATTGTGCTTACAGTGTGGAGCTAATTTAAGCCAGTGTCCTGTTAGCAGTGTCCTTTGAATCACGGTGTCGTCTGGATGCACTGAGATCAGGATTAAGGACACCCCCGCTAATAGTGGCTGTTGATTATTTGTTGATTATTTAACCAACAGGAAGTTTATTTTCAGGTTTAATTAAGTACTAATTACTAAGTTAATGTAAGTTTGTCATTTTTAAATAAAATAATATCTAGAAGTTGTCCCCTAACAGGAGTATGGCTGCATCGCAGGTTTGAGCTTCTTGCATCAGTCAGCCAGGAGTCGACTGATGCAGGAAGCATGCCGTGCATGTTGTTTTTGTAGATGAATGAATGGTTGTCTCCAAGAATGTAACGTTTAAAAAAGAGTGCTTATGGCCTCAGCCTTAGAGGCTCGTTTGTGGGTAATGTGAAGGGTCAGAAGATACAAGGAGATACATTAAATGTTTTAGTTTGGGATAAATAAAGATGAGCAGGAAAGAAAATGAACCCTTATCATAAAAATGTTCATTTAAACTAGCTCTATATCATATAGACAGTGTTGGGAAGGTTACTTTTAAAATGTATTCTACGGTGGCCCCTAGAGACAAAACACGTACAAAATCCAAAACACATGCAAACTCCAAAACACTTGCAAAATCCAAAACACATGCAAAATCCAAAACACATGCAAACTCCAAAACACATGCAAAATACAAAACACGTACAAAATCCAAAACACATGCAAACTCCAAAACACATGCAAAATACAAAACACATGCAAACTCCAAAACACTTGCAAACTCCAAAACACTTGCAAACTCCAAAACACATGCAAACTCCAAAACACATGCAAAATACAAAACACGTACAAAATACAAAACACGTACAAAATCCAAAACACGTGCAAACTCCAAAACACGTGCAAACTCCAAAACACGTGCAAACTCCAAAACACATGCAAACTCCAAAACACTTGCAAACTCCAAAACATGCAAACTCCAAAACACTTGCAAACTCCAAAACACTTGCAAACTCCAAAACACTTGCAAACTCCAAATCACAACGGAAGTGCTCCAGGACGCTAGGGGCAGTGTTGAGCTCGATTTGCAAAATAAACGGCAAGTTTGTCTATATGGGACGGTCTAGTCTCCGTCGCGCTTCCCAGGTTGCCTAGCAACCATGATACTAACCGCTGGAAACGTGTCATACAGCTTTGTTTGACAGAAATGAAGGCGAACATTTTGTTCATTTGTTTGTTTGTTTCTACAAGAGCTTTGTGTGATTTGATAAGTATCTGAGGCTGAGACCACAGGACAGTAAAACATAATTGTTGGGCTTCATTTCTGTACTGAACAGTCATTTAAGATTAGTTAGTAAATAACATTTAGCTAATGTTGTTCATGAGACTAAAGTCATATCACTTTGGTAATGTAAATATAATATGGCCCATATTATAGTTATTATATTAATCATTATTAGCTATTACAGCAGTGAACATGAACTCTGTGTCAAATACTGAGCTTCAGTACAGATTCAAGTTGCAGTTATTTATATGTCTTATCACCTTAAATCTTCACTCAAAGACAAGTATCTTTGACAGTGTATATGTAGATGTATTATATATAAGAGACAAATGTTGTTCCTTCAGTATGTTGGCATTACTAAATTTGTCTCATTGCTTACATATATTTATAAAAAGAAAATGTACGAGCTGTGATAACTGTTTCTGATAGAATGAAGATCAGACTGATATATTGAATATTCCTTTATTGGGTGAGAAAATCAGACCATGTCATAACTGCTTTAAGTCATACAGAATAGATATCAGAGCCTTAAACAGGCTGACTTCTGCTAAATGGGTCAAACTGGGCAGAAAGTAAACAAACACATAACATCCTTATAGAATATGATGTAACACTATAGATCAACTTACCTCAGAATATATAAAGCATATAAACAATTACAGCAATATGATGCAACACACACAGCAGTACTACTAATCCAAAATACTCAAAGCTTCATAGAACTGAAACAAACATTTATTTTTAGCTCCATTCTGCTGCTGATACATACTTTAGGTTTCTGAATATTAAACTTGTTGCTGCCTTTCATAGTGTGTAACTTGAAGGCCCTGAGTACTTTCTCCCACACTGAAAACACTGGAATGATAACATTATTTGAACATTACCTAATAAGACTGATTCAGGACAGACAGTTAGTTATGTTAAACTTTCCTAGCAGTCCTTCACAAACAGGGAACAGTCTGTCTATTCTCTCCATCTGTCAGCTGCTGCTGGCTCTTCCTCCTCCTCTTCCTCACACACTGCTGAGTTTGTCCTGGTGGATCATCAGGGGTGCAAAGCCTCACAGATGATGTGCAGCAGTGGGTCCCTCAGTCTGTCCTCACTCTGGACACTTGCAGTTGTCACACATGGAAATCAAATGTGTGATAAGCTGCAGGATTCAAACACAAGTGTAACTTATAAATACATGTTCATACTTTTATTACACAATCAGAGAGAAAGAAAGAGAGAGAGAGTGCAGGACAGACAGACAGGTGACAGTCTCAGGTGTATACACTGCTACAAAACAGCACAAGAGAAGGAGGATTTAGTGTTTGTGTTATTACGAGTGCTAAACAAGAAGAGTTCCAGATGGTACAGTGGACACATGTGTGACTCCTGTGATTAAAGCGTCTTTCTTTCAGCTTAACGAGTGAACCGTCAGCTCGTTCAAACACACGTTAAAGTCCGTTTGGCTCGACACCACCGAACAGAGGCAGCAATATAACATAGCTAACATTAACAGTGCAGTGAATCCTGCTTGATATTCAGGACTGCAAAGCGAGCAGCATTCACTGACTTTCAGCTTGTTGTGATTGTGGATATATGACTGACTTTAATTATCCATAAAATCATCACATTCTCTGTAAGATTAAGGTCGACTATTGAACGGCGTATATTTTGAAGTAAAGGCTTTAAAACCAAGTTAGTACAAACATCGCTAATGTCACATAACTTTCCCGACATGTGGCCAACAGTAATGTTTTAATGTTCTTCATTATAAAAACATTTGCACATAAATAAGTGACATAATATTCAGTACTTACTTTTGAAAGTTTACTCTTCGGCGGCTCCGCTTCCGCCGTTTTTTTCGGCAAAATTATCCACACCACCGCTGCGCTATGAAATCTGGGATATGTTGGGCCATGAAGGCTACACCGACCCATCCTTAAAATTCAGGGAAATTAAGGACGCATTTGAGGGCAGCATTTCGAGCAGCCTTTGAATTGGGACAGCCTTCGTCGTGTCGCTGTGACATAATCGGCCTTAAAATGCGGCCTTTAAGGCTGCAGACAGCCCAAATCCGGTCATTGGTACTTCCTGGCTTGTGTAGTTACTAGGTAACAAAAGCTCAACACTGCCCCTAGCGTCATGGAGCACTTCCGTTGTGTTTTGGAGTTTGCATGTGTTTTGGATTTTGCAAGTGTTTTGGAGTTTGCATGTGTTTTGGAGTTTGCATGTGTTTTGCATTTTGCATGTGTTTTGGAGTTTGCAAGTGTTTTGGAGTTTGCATGTGTTTTGTATTTTGCATGTATTTTGGAGTTTGCATGTGTTTTGGAGTTTGTACGTGTTTTGTATTTTGCATGTGTTTTGGAGTTTGCATGTGTTTTGGATTTTGCAAGTGTTTTGTAGTTTGCAAGTGATTTGGAGTTTGCATGTGTTTTGTAGTTTGCACGTGCTTTGTCTCTAGGGGCCACCGTAGTATTCCACTACAGATTACAGGTTACATGCCCCAAAATGTATTTTGTAACGTATTCTGAATACTTTGGATTACTTAATATATTATCATGCTTTTTACAACTACATGAATGTGCTATTGCTGTGTGATTTATTAGTATTACTGAAGGTTACTCTCCATACCAATACCAACTAGATGTTTAAATCTTAATATAAATGAGTAACAGTAGGTGGACATTAGGTAAGGCTGCACTTTTTGCAGCGATCTCGTATAGAAAACTATTCCGCGCGTATATAAAACAGGTCCGCGGCTCCGAACCGTAGTAAAGGGACCTCTGGCTAATACGTCGGGTTCGTGTCGGGCTCGTAGCCGAAAACTAGTATTGAGATTTAAATTTATAATCTGAATACGTACTTCCTGGCCACATTATTTTATAGAAGAGAAGGTCTAACTTTAGGCCTACAAGGTCTTGACAGGAAATACAGGCTTGTGCAGAGTATGCTTTACAAAAGTGAAACCGAAAGCAGAGTCTGAGTGCAAGTATTTTGAGCAGGTTATTTTATTATGCATTTATATCTTTGATTAAGCTTTGATTAAGTTTTAAAGTTTTAAGTTTTAAGAGTTAAGCAGTCTCGTTTATATTTTGAGTAACATCATTTGAGTGTGACATTTAGTCTAGAAATTACACATATAGTTTCAGCTGTGTACGTGCTGGCCTTCTGTCTAGTGGAACGGTTACAAGGTCTAGCTGGGGAGCTGAGAGGTGAAACAAAGTGCAAGCAGAGGCTGACACATACACACACACACATCGTAGATAGACTCAGTTATATAGGTAAAAGTTAATCTTATGTTTTGCTTGCAACTGCAAAATTGTGCGTGCATATGTGACTGTTTGATGAAGAAGCAGGTGCAGGATGTTCCAGAGACAAGCGACAGCGAAGGCGAGCTGAGGGGAAGCACCTGGATGGAGACGAGACAATGTTCTTTTAAACTGTGTCAAAAGTTAACTGAACGTTTGTGGTTTTGGACTGACGTATGTTTTACTGAATCTGCCTGACAACAGGAGAGGGGCTGTACTATTTCACCCCTATAAATATTGGGTTCTGACTATTGTAAGAGAGTTCAACACTGAATCTGTACAGTGTTGGCTCCACGCTGCGTGTATTCATTAAAATGTCGTCTAATTGCACCCGGCCGGATCAGTGGTCATTATTTTGGTCTACCTCCTCAATTTCTGAACCCTTAACATTTGGGGGCTCGTCCGGTGAAAGGCGGAATTTTGGAGGTGTAGACGGAGAGATCCGGGGTCCGTGGTGATTAGACGGGCAGACGCTAATCAGTAGTGAAAGTGAGGAGGCATTCCCCGGGGCATTTAAAGGTAAGACACTGCCTGTTGAAATATATTTCCAAAAAGTGTCACATTGGGCATGTCAAATTAAAGCCTAATCACTGAAATTACTGGTGAATGTCTGTTTTGATTTTGGTGAAAATCTCATGGAAACTGAAGTTGAAGTAATGATAATGAAATGAAAGTGATAAAGTGACAGTACTGAGTTAAAGAGAATAAAGGAAAAGGAAAAGAATTAAAGTGAGTTCGAGTCTCACGTAGAAAGTAGGGAATTTGGTCATTTTTGGTGGGTTCGAGTCCCATTGGTCATTTGGTCTATCTTGTGATGGTCATTTTGTGGGTTCGAGTCCCCTATGTCCACAAGGATAGATCTGCCTCAATCTTAATCCTGTTCTGGGGGTAGATTGTTGTTTTAAATTATTATAAATTTGTCTAGGACGACAGCGGCGTCTGTTAAGAAGCGCATTTTTCTCCTTGGTAACGCTTGCGCCTGGGCAGGACGCTGACCCTTGACCTACCCTGAAGAGTAGGGATAGTACCGTCGACAGCGGGGAAGAGTTTGGAGAGATGATAAGCCTAACTTTTTTTTCCCTTTTAATTTCTTAAGTCCAGGTGACACATTTTGAGTTTTATTTGGAAAATGTCGTCTAATTGCACCCGGCCGGATCAGTGGTCATTATTTTGGTCTACCTCCTCAATTTCTGAACCCTTAACACTAGCTTTACTTTGTTGTGTGGGTCAAGTTTTAGACAGAGAGAGGCGTTGAAAGGCTGCTCCAACGGAACTTATTGTTTTGGAGGAAAACACGAACACAGTGTACAGTCGAGTCTTAATAGCTTACTTACAAATGGGCTCGTCAGGCACTCTTCTTGGCTGCAGTGGTTATTATTATATTTACATGCTTCATACCTGGAAGCATGCCTGGAACACTCTGCCTGTTACCTTCATATTAAATCATTTTTTGAATAATACTTTCAAAAAATATTTCTTCACGTCATTGTGCGGGCTGCAAGTAGAGGTGACATGGGCCGCAAAATTGAGATACAGGCACTGAATGCCACCTTTTTAAACAGTAACTTTTAAACTAACAGAATACGGTTACTCATATTTTGTATTTTACATACGTAACACCGGTACATGTATTCTGTTACTCCCCAACGCTGCATATAGATGTATAAATGATGACCTGCAAATCTGTAGTCCTTGTTCTCTACACAGTAGCAAAAGCTTACAGCTGCACAAATGCACGGCATAAAAAGAAGGTGCATAAATGAAAAAGTATAAAAGGAATAAAATTCCTACTGATGTTCAACTAATGTTAAAGACATGCTTTAAAAATGACACGACAGTGTGTAACTTTATATAAATAATCAATAGAAAATGAACTGCACTGTAGGACTGCATAATAAACATTTTACTGTCTTCATGTACAGATGCAATGGCTGATCCTTCTCCAGCAAAGAGCATGGGCGACCCTGGAATTACACCTCTCTCTCCTTCACACACTCAGGTGACTCTCTGTCATGTGTTCATGTTTGTAATTATTGTCCCTACAGGACGAGTGTGATCTGACACGTTTCTTCTCCTGTTTCTCACATTGTTCTTGTCATTCTGGTAATCTGATTACCTTTGTATCATGTTTGAGTGCCACAACACCTGGCATTGGAGAGTCATGGTCTATTTAATGTATTCTACAGCAGTAACAGCAAAGTACTTACAAACTGTTAGGTAAAGACAGTCTGCTCTTCATTTATGTCTTCACTCATATACAGTGGCTTGCAAAAGTAAAGAAATTTTCCACATTTTGTCACATTACAGCCACAAACATGAATCAATTTCATTGGAATTCCACGTGAAAGACCAATACAAAGTGGTGTACACGTGAGAAGTGGAACGAAAATCATACATGATTCCAAACATTTTTTACAAATAAATAACTGCAAAGTGGGGTGTGCGTAATTATTCAGCCCCCTGAGTCAATACTTTGTAGAACCACCTTTTGCTGCAATTCCAGCTGCCAGTCTTTTAGGGTATGTCTCTACCAGCTTTGCACATCTACAGACTGAAATCCTTGCCCATTCTTCTTTGCAAAACAGCTCCAGCTCAGTCAGATTAGATGAACAGCGTTTGTGAACAGCAGTTTTCAGATCTTGCCACAGATTCTGGATTGGATTTAGATCTGGACTTTGACTGGGCCATTCTAACACATGGATATGTTTTGTTTTAAACCATTCCATTGTTGCCCTGGCTTTATGTTTAGGGTCGTTGTCCTGCTGGAAGGTGAACCTCCGCCCCAGTCTGAAATCTTTTGCAGACTCCAAGAGGTTTTCTTCCAAGATTGCCCTGTATTTGGCTCCATCCATCTTCCCATCAACTCTGACCAGCTTCCCTGTCCCTGCTGAAGAGAAGCACCCCCAGAGCATGATGCTGCCACCACCATATTTGACAGTGGGGATGGTGTGTTCAGAGTGATGTGCGATGTTAGTTTTCCGCCACACATAGCGTTTTGCATTTTGGTCTCATCTGACCAGAGCACCTTCTTCCACATGTTTGCTGTGTCCCCCACATGGCTTGTGGCAAACTGCAAACGGGACTTCTTATGGTTTTCTGTTAACAATGGCTTTCTTCTTGCCACTCTTCCATAAAGGCCAACTTTGTGCAGTGCATGACTAATAGTTGTCCTATGGACAGCTTCCCCCACCTGAGCTGTAGATCTCTGCAGCTCGTCCAGAGTCACCATGGGCCTCTTGGCTGCATTTCTGATCAGCGCTCTCCTTGTTCGGCCTGTGAGTTTAGGTGGACGGCCTTGTCTTGGTAGGTTTACAGTTGTGCCATACTCCTTCCATTTCTGAATGATCGCTTGAACAGTGCTCCGTGGGATGTTCAAGGCTTGGGAAATCTTTTTGTAGCCTAAGCCTGCTTTAAATGTCTCAATAACTTTATCCCTGACCTGTCTGGTGTGTTCTTTGGACTTCATGGTGTTGTTGCTCCCAATATTCTCTTAGACAACCTCTGAGGCCGTCACAGAGCAGCTGTATTTGTACTGACATTAGATTACACACAGGTGCACTCTATTTAGTCATTAGCACTCATCAGGCAATGTCTATGGGCAACTGACTGCACCCAGACCAAAGGGGGCTGAATAATTACGCACGCCCCACTTTTCAGTTATTTATTTGTAACAAATGTTTGGAATCATGTATGATTTTCGTTCCACTTCTCACGTGTACACCACTTTGTATTGGTCTTTCACATGGAATTCCAATAAAATTGATTCATGTTTGTGGCTGTAATGTGACAAAATGTGGAAAAGTTCAAGGGGGCCGAATACTTTTGCAAGCCACTGTATGTTACATAACAGCAGGAGACTGAGTAAATGCAGAAATAAACCTGCAGTCTCCATCATCATTGTGCCATTCAAAGTGAACACTGAACATCCTGCAGATATTTACTAACCTGTGATATCACTTTACCATTTTGGTAAATGTGGTTGTTTTGAACTCATCCTATGCCATCATATGTCTTAACACCATCAAACTGTCTGTTCCTCTTTGTGCACAGCAGAATGATACAGACCAGGTACCGTCAGGGCCGTCCTTTGTGGTCGTAGTTGCCATTGACTTTGGCACCACATCCAGCGGTTATGCTTATGCCTTTGCTAAGGAACCAGAGTGCATTCACACCATGAGGTAGGCTGACACTGCAATGGAAACTGAGGGGGAATGTGATGGTGGGCTGGTGGTGCACTGAACTTGATCAGTTCGGCTGATTGTGAACAAAAATTAAAAACAGTCTTTTATCACCAAGGTTGAAGGAAGATGTTCTGGCAGGCAAATGAAAACACAAGCTGAGTTTTGACTAAATTTAGCTAATTGGACATATGACACAGAAAAGTGTCAGCAAAACACGGACAAAAGGAGGAAGAATATAAATTTGAAGTTACTTTTTAATGTTTAATCGATTGCGCAAATAATTTAAGAGATTCATTTCATGATGAACATCTAGCATAAAGGTAAAAACATTGCTTTTGTTTGCCTGTTGGAGTTTAATCTGTGAGACTGGTGGAGACCTCTGGCAGACACAGAGGTAACTGGAGCTGCACAGGGCACTGGCTCAGCCCAGGCAGTGCTGACACGGTGCAGTTCCCCGGGGGCTGCTTAATCTTCAGGGGTCCAGAATCAACTGGGGACTGAGAGACTAGCCTCTGGGGAGGCCCTGGAGTGAATAACTGTACCTAAAGCAGCTACGTTGTGAGAAACACCCTGGGTGGGAATTAGATTTTCTCCCTGCATAGAGATAATGGATGGCTGAGAGGGCGACAGAACTGGAGATTGACCTACAGGTAACGTAGACACTGGAGACTGAGCTGAAGGCTGCTGGGCAGCTAACTGAAAATCACGGCCCCGGAATAAATAGTCCCAAAGTCAGAAAACCCATGATTAACGTCTCTTTCGCTCACCACAGCCGGCAATTCAGAAGTCTCGGGGTCTGGCTGAGGCGAGGGGCGTCGGTGGCGTGATCACCACTTCCCTTTTGAAGGCTGGACCGACGGGCCAGACAGAACGTCCTCCGGCGGGCCGGGCAGCAAAGCAGTTGTGGTTGGGTGAAGGTGTAACGTGTTGATGATGAAGTTCCGTGCGAGTGGGTGAAGCGCATCCAGTAGCCAGGGGAGACTGGAAATTAATCGCTGTAGCCTTGTTTCCACAGCGCGATGAAACTCCTTCCCCTCATGATCGAGCCACAGTTGAAGGAGTCCACGGAATAAATAATGTCCTGGCGAAGGTCTTCTGACTGGTTGAATGCCGATGGGTCCATGTTGGCCGGTTCGTACTGTTACAGCTCGCGGGACGAGCCGTGTGGAGTTTAATGAGGACCCAAGATGCTGGCAGCTGAGATGCAGGGGAGTTTTATTGAAGGTGGAGATACAAACAGAAACGGCAAAGCTGTGGAGGAAACTAAGCAAAACCTAAACTGGAAAAAATGAACAAAACAAACCTGAAACGTTAAAAGGAGACCCGGGGAGAAAAACATAGGAACACGCAGGGAGATACACAGGTTGACGGAGGGAAATAACGCAGATGAACCAGCAACAGGCAGGAGAACACACAGGGCTTAAATACACACAGCAGTAATCAGGGGATGGGAGACATTAGGGGAGCACACCTGGGAGAAATCAGAGCTGACGAGACAGGGGAAACGTAAACACACATGAGACAGAGACCTTCAGAATAAAACAGGAAACTCACAAACACTGAACTTAACAGACAGATTCACAAGCAGTGTGACACCATGGACAGAAAGAAGGCAACACAGAGAAGTGGAGCACAGAATTAACACTGGGAAACCAAATAACAAAACCTAAAAACAAGAACTCAGGAAGTACTACAAAACTAGGGAGCTAGAAATACTAGGACAGAAGCCAAAACACAAACAGTCATAATTCATAATAAAATCAAAAGTAAAAGTACAAAACCCAAAAACACTGGGTCACCGACCCAGGACCGTGACAACAATTGTGCCGATTAGTTGGCTAGTCGACTAGTAACGCACATTCCTAATATATAGATGTATATGTATATATTTATGTCTGACCTCGAGGTGATAACTTAAACAGGAAGTCACCTAGGATTTTCATGTTGGTGCCCAAACCACCTGAACTGGCTCCTTTTCATGTGGAGGAGCAGCGGCTCTACTCTGAACTCCTCTCAATCGGCTGCACCCCTCACTCTATCTCTAAGGGAGAATCCAGCCACCCTTCAGAGAAAGTTTGTTTCTGCTGCTCGTATCCATGATCTCTGTCTTTCCGTCACTATACAAAGCTACAATGCTTGTGCTCTGTCATTGACAGCTAACTTTTTGGGAAGGCTGGGAACATTGTACAGGGATCGTAGAAACATGCTGGCCATCCCATACTCCCAAAGCACCCCCCCAGGATATTCTGAGGGATGTTGTCGAATGCCTTCTCCATATTAACAAAACACATGTAGACTAGTTGGGGAATCCCCCTCAAATATCATTTAGAACTGGTCCAATGTTCCACAACCAGAATGAAAACTGCATTGTTCCTCTTGTATCCAAGGTCAAACAAACTCTTCTTTCCAGCATCTTGGCATAGACTTTTGTCAGAGAGGCTTAGAGCGTGGTCCCCTGTAGTTGGAGCACATACTCCAGGCCCTTATTTAAAGATAGGAACTATCACCCCAGTCTGTCAGTCCAGAGACACCGCTCCAGATCTCCTTATGATAACATCACTATACGTTTAGGTATGCTATGCTCGGTCTGTCCAGGACTCCCCCCCACTACCTGATCCAACGCACCACCAGGTGTCTTGATGCATGCTCAGTGCATCTGGGAGAAACGTTTCGTCACTCATCAAAGTGACTTCTTCAGTGGCCAGTCTTTTAGTGATAAGGATGTACACATCCTGGAGAGAGAGAGGAACACTGGAAGTCGCTTGGATGAGTGACTTTCAGCTTCCTATGAAAAGTTCTTACCCAAGACCAATTTGTCTTGGGGAGACCCTACCAGGTCTCGGGTGAGTCTTGTACTCAAGGTCAAGGTCAGAGGTTATGTTCTCTGAAAATCTTGTGACTGTGAAAGGTTAAGCAGGAAGTCACCTAGGATTTTCAAATAATTCTATACGTGCATCTTTTAGGACGCTTAAGGCTTGGCACTGGCAGACACCAGAATTTTTAGAAGCACAACTTCATATTAGAAAGTTATAAATATTTCTGGATACTGGATTGTCAGCTTTGAAACAAAGCCATGTAAAACTAAGACATAATAAATTCTTGCATTTCATTGTGTGTTAATGAAATATTAAAAGTAACAGTACAAGGAGTTTTTTTGTGATGATGGTGGGGTCGTAACTCAATAACAACACCCTGAAATGTCTTCAGTTTAATACAAAGGTATTAAGAAGATGTTGAATGTCCCTCAAAATTACATACATACTTACCAAAAAAGAAAGAAATAAGAGAGCTATACGTGAAAGAGAATAAATCACAAAACTTGATAAACAGTTAAAAGTTCAGATAAAACATCCACCAAGGCTTAAACATTTTGATATATTAAATTCATTTTGAAATGTTAAATATCTTCTGCATCTTTTATGAATGGATTTTTTTTCACAGCTCTTTAACTTTTATGGACTTACTGATCTTGTCCTTGAGTAGCTGTAAACTGTGATTTCTGTTCAATTTCTGTTTTTATTTGATTAAGTTATTCTTGCTTTAATATAAGTAATTAATATCACTAAGTACTAAGCTATTAGTATTTGAATAGGGCTATTTGTTATATACAAACACCACCTTAACACAAGAAAACTGAATTAAACAGAGAAGACGCAGCCTTTAATGAGGTAAACTGGAGATACTGATTACTTTTAGTAATCAGATACAAAACACATTTTAGCTTGTTTACCACATAATTCAGTATGTGTTACTGAATACGCAGAGGTTAAACAAAACAGTACAGACCTTTGAAGAAATCCTATATCACACGTGACATTATCATCATGTGAGGGGAGGCTCGAATGAGTATGGGCAGACTTTTTGTTGGTGTTCTGGCTAAAAAAGATTTAAATAGGCTACTGTGAATCTATTTCTACAGAGTCGTAACCACAACTTTGCTTATTACACAAAGAGATACAAAAGATTTATATTTTTTCTGGCACTTAAAAATTGTACGAAAACACCAATAAAATACATTTTGTGAAAACTAAAAATAAATAAAAAACCGGAGCACTTTTCAACTTTGAGGACATGTGTTGGAATAACCATAAAACCTCTAAAGTCCTTGACTTAGAGACACAATAATTATTGTATTGTTTAAAACTGTATGCATGTATTACGAGAGCCATAACAGCTGAACAGCACTTTGTCTAGACTCATTGCCACCTGTTGGCATTTACAAACAGCAGAAAATTTGCCATTTTAAAAAGTGTGATCTGTACTTGTGCCCAAATTCTGCTGGTCCTCCGGTAGAACCAGTCGCTGCAGACAGAATATATAAAGGAAAATGAAAACACCTGTAAGCATTTAGCTTGGATATGTCCGAAGGCCAAAGGGGAAAAGGCGGACCCAAAAGCAGACTGAACAGATGGGAAGGTTCACAGGAATGCAAGGTTTATTTAATCTTTTTCTCAGGAGAATTAATCACAGGTCCAGGGGAGAGACTAGAGTCACTGGTAAAGGCTTTACTAAAACAGGGAAAGAGGTCTAAAAATACTAAAGAAAGCAATTGTGGAAATGATAAGTGTTCGCATTCTGATTGATTTGTGTGATTCTGAGTGATTTTGAGGTGGATGGGCTCAACCTCGGAGGCGAACTGCATCAAAAGTCACGCCCTCTGACGAAAACACGAGACCAAAGACCAACTCCTTAAGGCTTTCCTGGACAAATTTCAAGTTGCTGGGGTCAACCACCTCAAAACTGTACCCCAAAGTGTAAAACATGGCATTTCATGTTCCCACTAGGTGGCGCTGTGCCCTCTGTCAAATAAATCAGTTGAAATGTGTTCAGGGCCTGTGGTTTAGACTGACCAAATATGAAGCCGATCCGATAAAATCCCAAAAGTACAATGGCTGGCTATGGCAAAATCGTAATTTATAATAAAAAAAACTTTGAACAGGTGTGAGGCATGTGCAAATTTTAATGAGTTTGTCAGATGTTAAATCCTTCAAAAAGGCAATTAAAGACGGAAAATAAAACAGAGTGATTACAATAGGGCCTTCACACTTTAAGGTTTAGAGGCGCAGGAACAATAGGGCCCTAATAACAGAAGCCCTCTGTCCATAAGTGCTGGGGCAATTCAATGAGCCAGTGGGTTCATAAGGCCTTTCTCAGAGAACTTAAAGAATGATTTAAAGGTTTATTTACAAGTTTGCTGTGAGTTGTGGAATGATGCTTAATTCTCCCTGAATAATCAATCCGTACCCAACATTTGTGACAATCGTTAACAAGTTTAGCTACTGTATTCACTTAAAAGCAGATAGATTTATTGCACATATATTGATAACTGTCTTTTTTTCCAGGCGTTGGGAGGGTGGGGACCCAGGTGTATCCAATCAGAAGACACCGACCACCATCCTTCTCACTCCAGACAGGAAGTTCCACAGTTTTGGTTATGCGGCTCGTGACTTCTATCACGACCTGGACCCCAGCGAATCCAAACACTGGCTTTACCTTGAAAAATTCAAAATGAAGCTCCACACCACTGCAGTAAGAACATTGACATTAAATTTTACTTTCTAGTCTTTCTGACCACTCATACTGCTTCACAGTAAGGATAGCTAGTCATTAGCATTATTCTATACATACTACTTAAAATCACACACTAATATACAAAAACAGAGGAATTCAGATTAATTCATTGTTCAGTATTTTGCCCAACACAAAGTATATACACACATCATGAGTATAGCAGCTCGTTAGGTCACTCTTCTTCCAGGCGGGTTCAGCACAGGCACACTCCATCGTTATCACTCAGTGACTGTCTCATCTGATGGAAAATGTGACGGTTCTGCTGTTTGGGCAAGCTAATACTGCTTTCTTTTTTTTTTTTAACCTATTCATCGAACAAATCTTAATATCAGACAAAGATGAACCAAGTAAATACAAAATGCAGTTTTTACTCCTCAGGTGTAAAAGGGGGGCGTTCAGTGTGGACACCCAAGTTTGTGAAAGGCATAGCTCAAGAGCAAGGCAATGTAACATTTTGAAATTGATACCATAGGTGTATCTACAGGCGACCACCAGTATTTTTGAAGCCTTTCACTTTGGTGCCCTATAATCTCATCTGTGATTTTTATAGATGATGTGGTTCTAGCTTGCACTGGTTCATAGTGGAGTGTGAAATGGTAGGAATGAGAATCAGCCCCTTCAAATCAGAAGCTATGGGTCCTCAGTAAAAAAAGGTTGGTGTGCCCATTCCTGGTCGGTGATGAGTTGTTGCCCCTAAGCCTTACCCTCACCTGTGGTCATTAGTTTTGAGTAGTGACGGAAAGGATGAGATTGTGGATACAAGTGGTGGAAATGCGCTTTCTCCAGAGGGTCGATGGCTTCCTTAGTCATTCAAGAGGACTTAGAGTAAAACTGCTACTCCTCCACATTAAAAGGAACCAGTTGAGGTGGTTTGGGCATCTCATAACAATGCCACCTGAGCACCTAGTGGGCGAGATGTCCCAACAGAACGAGGCCTGCGAGCATATGTCTGAATGCAACAGTGTTCCCCTGTATAGGCTGGGGAGAGGGAGGTCTGGCCTTCTCTGTGTAGGCTGCTGCCCCTTCAACCAAACCCCATATAGGCATTTTTTCCCATTGAGAGGAGGAGTCGTTAACCCGAGTAATTGGTTTTGTAGCAGGAATGGTCCGAGCTGCAAATCCAGAGCTTCGAAGCAAACGTTGGGCAGGTGAAAGGCAGTGATAGTGGACGAAATCCAAATTCTGAAGCACACTCTGTGTGTTCACTCACTAATTTATAGCCAAAGTATTCACTTACTGTTTCTTTAGGCTTTCGCTAGCTTAGCTTAGCTGGTACCCGACTTGCTAGCAGCATGGCCTCTTCACCTGTCCCTCCTGCACTTTCCTGCTCATTGTGTCAGATATTTAGTTACTCCTCGGCCTCCTTTAGCAATAATGATACTTGTAATAAATGTAGCCTATTTGCAGCTCTGGAGGCCAGGATTACTGAATTGGAAACTCTGCTTCGCACCCTTCATTCACCCGTAGCTAGCCAGGCCCCTAGCCAGTGCAACTGAAGGTAGCGTAGGCCCCGCCAGCCTGTTTCACCCGGCTGGCCCCGAGCAGCTGAGGAAACAGGCTGGCTGGGTGACGGTGAGGAGGAAGCATAGTCTTAAACCGAAGCCCCAGGTACACTACCAACCTGTTCATGTGTCTAACCGTATTTCGCCACCCGCCGGGGGTCAAACTCTGGTAATTGGCGATTCTGTTCTGAGACATGTGAAGCTAGAGACACCGGCAACCATAGTCAATTGTCTTCCAGGGGCCAGAGCAGGCGACACTGAGGGAAATTTAAAACTGCTGGCTAAGGGTAAACGTAAATTCAGTAAAATCATAATTCACGTCGGCAGTAATGACACCCGGTTACGCCAATCGGAGGTCACTAAAATCAATATTGACTCGGTGTGTAACTTTGCCAAAACGATGTCGGACTCTATAGTTTTCTCCCCAATCAGACCAGGAGTGACATATTTAGCCGCATATTCTCCTTAAATTGCTGGCTGTCTGAGTGGTGTCCCAGAAACGATGTGGGCTTCATAGATAATTGGCAAACCTTCTGGAGGAAACCTGGTCTTGTTAGGAGAGACGGCATCCATCCCACTTTGGATGGAGCAGCTCTCATTTCTAGAAATATGGACCAATTTATTAAACCCCCCAAAATATGACTATCCAGAGTTGGGACCAGGAAGCAGAGTTGCAGTCTTACACGCCTCTCTGCAGCTTCTCTCCTCCTGCTACCCCCCCAAAAACCCATCTCCATAGAGACTGTGTCAGCTCCCAAACAGACAAAAAACAAACTAAAAACCAGCAACAAACAACTTAAACATAAAAAATCACAAAGAAAGAACAATACAGAATCCACATCTGAACCAAAGAGTAAAACAGTGAAATGTGGATTATTAAATATTAGGTCTCTCTCCTCCAAGTCTCTGTTAGTACATGACTTAATAATTGATCAACAAATCGATTTACTCTGCCTTACAGAAACCTGGTTGCAGCAGGATGAGTATGTTAGTTTAAATGAATCAACACCCCCGAGTCATTCTAACTACCAGAAACCTCGAAGCACAGGCCGAGGGGGCGGTGTGGCAGCAATTTTTCACACCAGCCTATTAATTAACGAAAGACCAAGACAGACTTTTAATTCATTTGAAAGCCTGATGCTTAGCCTCGTCCACCCCAGCTGTAAAACTCAGAAACCAGTCTTACTTGTTATCATATATCGTCCACCTGGGCCTTACACAGAGTTTCTCTGTGATTTCTCAGACTTTTTATCTGATTTAGTGCTCAGCTCAGATAAAATAATTATTGTGGGTGATTTTAACATCCATGTAGATGCTAAAAATGACAGCCTCAACATCGCATTTAATCTGTTATTAGACTCAATTGGCTTCTGTCAAAATGTAAAAGAACCCACCCACCACTTTAATCACACTCTAGATCTTGTTTTAACATATGGCATAGAAACTGAACATTTAACAGTGTTTCCTGAAAACCCTCTGCTGTCTGATCATTTCCTGATAACATTTACATTTACAATAATTGATTACACAGCAGTGGAGAGTAGACTTTATCACAGTAGATGTCTTTCTGAAAGTGCTGTAACTAAGTTTAAGAATATAATCCACCCACTGTGATCATCTTCAATGCCCTGTACCAACATAGAGCAGGGCAGCTACCTGAACGCTACTCCAACAGAGGTGGATCATCTTGTTAATAATTTTACCTCCTCACTACGTACGACTCTGGATACTGTAGCTCCGGTGAAAACTAAGGCCTCAAATCAGAAGTACCTGACTCTGGATGGCATAACCTTGGGCTCCAGTAACACTGTGAGGAACCTTGGAGTCATTTTTGACCAGGACATGTCCTTCAATGCACATATTAAACAAATATGTAAGACTGCTTTCTTCCATTTGCGCAACATCTCTAAAATTAGAAATATCCTGTCTCAGAGTGATGCTGAAAAACTAGTTTATGCATTTATTACAGGATCAGACCAGTAGCAGAAGTGGTAAGTGAATTATGTGTGTACTCAATCCATGATAACAGGGTGGACCAGGACAAGGGGTTATGTGACACCACGCAGTGGAGTGTTGATTCTAGTTCCTGATTTAGCCTTTCTGTTTGGCTGTTGGTTTGTGGGTGGTACCCAGAGCTCAGATTGACTCTGGCGCCTAGAGCTGCGCAGAATGTTTTCCAAACTCGTGAAGTAAATTGGGGACCTCGATCTGAAACTATTTCCTGAGAGGAGTCTGAAAACATGATCGACTAATAGCTGAGCATTTTCTATGGCAGTGGGCAACTTTTCTAGTGCAATGAAATGTGCTGATTTAGAGAACCTATCTACGATGGTGAGAATGACGTTCCTCCCTGAAGAGGCAGGGAGACGGTGAAGAAATCTAAGCCTATGTGTGACCAAGGGTGGTGTGGTTAATGGGTGGAGTAGGCCTGAGGTGCTTGGTGGAGGACTTGTTACAGGCGCAGGCAGGACAAATGGCAACAGACTCTTACATCTTTGTTTAGGGATGGCCACCAGAAATGTCGTCTGAGAAAAGTTATTGTCCTTCTCACTCCTGGGTGGCACGAGAACCTTGCAGAGTGGGCCCAATGGATAATAAAAGAACATGTAGATGAGATGCTGGACAAGCGGCGACTTGGCTGTAGTTTCTTATGAATTACCTGTGGGAATTGGCAAACACTAGAAAACGCTGGAGCTGTTTTCGAGACTCTGGGACGTCACCTGGCCAAAATGTGACCCAAGAATGAGACAGTGGTGGCATGAAACTCAGATTGTACCACTCAAGTGTTCTGCTGGCCCTTCGTCCATCCCAGGACCTCTTATAGTCAGTTGCCCATATCGCCCAAGTGGATGAGTTTGAACAAAAGCAGTTGTTAGGTCAACTCAAAAATAATTCAAATGTAAAAACTTAAATTCAGCCTTAAAGTTGATCTCACTTACAAAGTACCTATTAAACAGAACCCTTATCTTGTATCAACCACATTGCAGATAATAAAAGAACATGTAGATGAGATGCTGGACAAAGAATTTATTGATCCATCTGCTTCTTTCTATGCTACTCTAGTTGTCTTGGTTCTTAAAAAACAGCACCCTAAATCAAGATTTTGTGTAGATTAGCAGAAAATATGTGCAACAACAATACTGATGCACAGCACTTGCCCAGAATTCAGGAAATACTGGAATCCTTGTCTGGAGTAGTCGTATTTACAACTCTAGATCTCAACAGTGGCTACTGGCAAATCGAAATGGACGAAGAGCGCCAAGACAAAACTGCCTTCCTTTGTCGTTTATCAGTTCAAGCTGATGCCATGTGGACTGAAAAATGCAATGGCCACCTTCCAGCGGTTGACGGAGCTAATCATGGGCGACCTGCCAGGAAAATGCTATTTTGTACGGATGACAGCATTGTGTATTTACACATCAGATATCCAAGCAGTCCTGAACAAACTTCGTGAGGCTAACCTGACCTGATCAGAATTTTTAAAATGCAAATTCGTACGTGCCTCCCTCAAATTCTTGGGTCACATTGTCTCTTCCGCGGGTGTGGAGAGTGACCACATGCAAACCAAAGAAGTCGAGGAACCAAAACCAATGAAGTATCCCGATGTTTAACCTCCTAAGACCCGAACTCTTTCATGGCATGCATTCTTTAATTTCTCTTTGTTATTTCAGCTGATTGGGACCTGATGGATGTAAAAACAAAGAATTACATGATTTTTTTTTTTTTTTGTTTACCTGATTTTTGTTTCTGAGAAAAATGAGATACAAATATGGGGAAATTCTTTTTAAATTTCGATAGGACAGTGGCAGTATAATGTCCTCGTAAGTGGATATCAGGCCCTTGAAGGGCAAAATTTAGTATTTTGGTCTAGACAACCCAAAATTAGGGATGGGTATCGTTTAGGTTTTATCCGATACCAGTACCAAACCGGTACTTTTGAAACGGTGCCGGTGCATAAACGGTGCTCGAACCGGTGCTTAAAGAATGGAGAACACACACTTTGTCCAAAAACCTCTTATGTTTAGCTGTTTTTTTGTAAAAAGATTACAATGTTAGCCTTTTCTGCAGCTATAGGGCATATATGGTATCACTCTTGGCTGGAAGCAGTGCTTAAACAATGGAAAAAACACCAATTTTGTCCAAAAACCTCTCATGTTTAGCTGTTTCCCACTTTTTCTTTGGTCATTTTAGCCATTTTGGCCAGGGTGAAGGGAGTATCTGCCATCAAACAAGAAGACAGCAGCATGTAACTACGATGGTGTTTGCTAGTTCACCTTGCATGCATTAAGGTAATAACATAGTTAGCCTACTCAACGTAAATTACACACGAACAACATTAAGCTACTCGCCCAGAGAAGAACGGCTGCTGCTTCCATCCTCATCCATCATCATTTCTGCTACACTGGCAGGGCTAGGGGCCAGGACTCTCCTCTTCGGGTTCTTGGAGGATGTTGCTAACTCCGCGTCCGATAACAGGCACCACACCCGCAGTAGATGTGCTCGGTGTGAGGTGAAGTACAGCCAGACTTTTGACCGCTTCGCCTTGGGCATTTTTAATCTGTAGCCCTGCTCTAAAAGAACGTACGTACCTGGGCCCGCCTACTATCCTTGGAAAGGTAAAATGATTGGCTGGAATCCAAAGTGTATGACATCTCAGGAAAAAAAAGCACCGAAATAAAGCACCGAAATGTGTGCTACTTTTCGGTCTGGTTACTACCGTTTATGTCAGAACCGGTGCCATAATGGCACCGGACACTGGTACCCATCCCTACCCAAAATGTGATGTCTACATATGTGGACGCCAGGTCCTAGGAGGTTAAAGCCTGTATGACAAAATCATGGATATGGAAGAAATCATTACATTCCCACCACCAAATTTACTGTTGTGAAGGACAAAATCTACAGAGTGGTCCAGCTACCTCCTAAAGCCCTGTAACAGAACTACGTTCCATCCTCCCTCCATCAGCAAGTACTCTACCACTACCATGCCAATCTATTAACTGGCCACCTTGGGAGATATAAAAGATATATACATGGTTACATGCACTTGTGTAATGGCCTAGGCTGAGTGTGGATGTAAAGGATTATGTACAATGCTTTAGCTATACAAACCAGAAACCTGGAAACCACGTCTAAAACTCCATCAAACCCTCGTCAGCAGGCCTTGGTAAATGCTGTGAGTTGACCTCATGGGACTCTTTCCTCGCAGTGCTAGTAAACACTGTTTTAATAGACACTGTAGTCACTACTAGGGCTGGGCCATATCATACCGTTCACGGTAATACCGGTATAATGTTGGGCAATGATAAGAAAATGAAATATCGCGATAGAATATGGGTAAAACGCGCATGCGCAGTGCCTTTGTTTTCATACGCACATGGCGGCGACGGAGAATGAGAAGGGCGAAAGCGGATCGTTGAATGAAACGGATGAACCAGAATTGGTTTGTAAAAATGCTGCAACTTCAGTGGTGTGGAACTGGTTTAGCTTTCGTCCGTCAGATACACAACAAAGCACTATTTTTGGTAGAGCATGCTAGCGGGCCGTCGTTATTACAGTGTTTTTTGGAAAATACGGCACACTTAAAATCAATCCTTTGATTTTTCTGAAAGTCGACAGTGCCCCTTATAATCCCGTGTGCCTTATGTATGAACTCTGGTCGTGTTTACTGACCTCGAAACGATTTTATGTGCTACACGGCGCTCGAATATCTGTCAAATGTTTTAGTACGACTTTGCTAAGCTACGAAGCCGCACTGCTTGATGGGCATTACGGCTATCGTAGGCAGGAGCCTCGCGGAGTGATACGTACTGTGCTTCAACATAATATTACCGTACTGTGTGTGTATAACCTGTTTTTAAGTTTTGTGGATATTATACATGGTTATGCTGAGGATATGTCGGCCAATTTCCACTGGAAATGCCTTTTGGTTAAACTGTCAGCACGGAATTTGCATTTGCACTGTTACATTTTTATATAACTTTAATGCACATAAAAAACAGCTGCTTGTTTAAGTGTAAATACATTGATGTCTTTTTTTTTTTTTTGCACTAATAAAGTTGTGGAGTCAAAAAGTATTTTGTCTAGTGTCAATTATATCATCAGTTATATCGTTATTGCAAATTTTCAAATGTATATCGTGATAAATATTTTTGGTCATATCGCCCTGCTCTAGTCACTACTACACATGCTGGAGGGACCTGTTCCCTCTTTGCAAGGCCACAGCAGAAGCATCACACATACTAAACAGAAATTCATCCCGCGGCCCTCTCTCTCTCTCCCTCCGCCTTCCTGTCATTTCTTAACTGTATCTTTCAATAAAGAGAAAAAAGGCTCCAGGATAATATGTTCTGCCCTGTGTGACTGTGACTCACCCACATACTCTACACTCAGAAAAATAAAAGTGCCAACTGGAACCGAAAGTGGTTCATTGAAGAACCTTCAATGGTTCTTTAAAGAACCATTGTAAAGAACCTTTTTTGAGTGGTTCTTTAAAGAACCACTATAAATCTTTCAAAATAAAATGTATCATAAATTGAATTGTCTTGAGTAGGGTAAAATAAATACAGGCACATAGCAATCAACCATTAATATATGTCTATTTTATACCAAAAGACAAAAAGGCATTTTAACCCTCAGCACAACATCACAACTAATACATGTCACATATTAGTCATTTAAACAGTAATAATTAAATATTTTTACTAGACTATAAATACATACCGGCGCCCCCCGTGTGCGGCAGCCTGTTACAGCAGCTCTGCTCATTCCGAGTTTCTTTCTTTCTTATCTTTTCTTCTCGTAATTTTTCTATAACTAATGTATTAGTAATTAGACTCTGCAACCATGTTCTACCGTTTTGTGCTAGTTCTGGTCGTTTTTCTTAGTTTTTTTCTACTTTTTTCACCCGTGTGTGGGGACCCAGAGCAGGGATCCTTTGTTTACAGTAAGGATCAGCTGTTAGCGCTGCGTCCCACAGCAGTACTGCCGGCGGACAGACCCGACATTCCCAGCGAGCTGAGGAGGAAAAGACGGGGGTGTCGTGCTGGGAAGGAGCGCCGTCGCCCGAGAAGGAGACGTTATCGACCATCTCTTCCTTCTGTAATTATTGGAAATGTACGGTCTTTGCACAATAAATTGGATGAGCTCACGTCGCTAACCTGGTCACAGAGGGAGTACCGGCAATGTAGCATCATGATGCTAACGGAGTCGTGGCTAACACCGCTAACTCCGGACACGAGTGTGACACTACCGGGATTCCAGCTGCTTCGAGCGGACAGGACAAGAGACAGCGGTAAGAGGAAAGGAGGGGGACTGGCAGTGTTTGTGAATGACAGATGGTGTAACCCTGGGCACATCACTGTAAAAGAACAACTCTGCAGCAGAGACATTGAGCTGTTAGCCGTTAGCATGCGTTCGTACTACCTGCCCCGGGAATTCTCGCATGTTATCGCGATAACAGCGTATGTCCCCCCCTCGGCCAACGCGGATGCAGCCTGTGACACTCTCCACTCAGTGGTCAGCAGACTGCAAACACAATCTCCGAGAGCCCTCCTCATAATATCAGGGGACTTCAATCATGCCTCACTGGACTCCACACTGCCCACCTTCACCCAGTATGTGACCTGCCCAACCAGAGACAATAAAACACTGGACTTACTGTATGCCAATGCTGAAGAGGCATACAGTTCATCATCTCTCCCTCCCCTGGGCAGATCTGATCACAACCTGGTGCGCCTTGTCCCTGTGTATGAGCCCTTAGTGCGCAGGGAGCCACCAGCCACCCGCACAGTACAGAGATGGTCGCAGGAGAGCAAGGAGGCTCTTAAGGATTGTTTTAAGTCGACTGTGTGGGAGGTGATCTGTGACGACCACGGAGAGGACATCGACAGCCTTACTACATGCATTACTGACTATATTAATTTCTGTGTGGATAACACCGTACCTACCAGGACTGTACGGTGTTTCTCCAACAACAAACCTTGGATTACCCCAGAAATTAAAGCCGTCCTCAAGCAGAAGAGGAGGGCCTTCAAATCCAAAGACAAAGAGGAGTTGAAAAGGGTGCAGAGAGAGTTGAGGGGACTGATAAGGAATGGGAAGGATAGCTACAGGCAGAAGATGGAGAACCAGCTTCAGCAAAATAACGTTGGTGAAGTCTGGAGAGGCCTCAGAACCATCTCAGGCCACAAACATCAGAACTCTCTGCCTGGGAGGGATGTGAGGTGGGCAAATGAACTGAATCATTTCTTCAACAGATTTGATTCAGCCATGAGGCAGTCTCCAACATCGGCTGCAGACTCAACCACCCCCACTGCTGCTGTTCCACCTCTGACACCTCAGACACTTCACACCTCCTCTATTCACCCTGCTCACTCCTCCCCACCCCCAACAACAGCATCCAATACACAATCAACACAAGGCTCCAGACTGTCTCTCTCAACCACCCAGGTTAGGAGGGAACTGAGGAGGATTAATGGCAAGAAGGCAGCGGGTCCAGATGGCATCAGCTCGAGGGTGGTCAGGTCCTGCGCGGACCAACTGTGTGGTGTGATGGAGCACCTCTTCAACCTGAGCCTGAGGCTGGGAAGAGTCCCACAGCTCTGGAAAACCTCCTGTGTTGTACCAGTGCCAAAGACTTCACGCCCCAAGGACCTCAACAGCTACAGGCCGGTGGCTCTGACATCCCACCTGATGAAGACCCTGGAGCGGCTGGTCCTGGCTCAGCTTCGGCGCCTTGTGAGCTCATCACTGGACCCACTTCAGTTTGCCTACCAGCCTGGCATTGGAGCGGATGATGCCGTCATTCACCTCCTACATCGCTCCCTCGCTCATCTGGAGACCGCTGGGAGCACTGTGAGAATCATGTTCTTTGATTTCTCCAGTGCCTTCAACACTATTCTTCCCTCGGTTCTGAAGGACAAGCTGGAGAACTCTGGAGTGGACCATCACCTCACTACCTGGATTTTGGACTACCTCACCGACCGACCACAGTATGTGAGGACTCAGGGCTGTGTGTCGGACAGGGTCGTCTGCAGTACGGGGGCCCCACAGGGAACGGTTCTGGCTCCGTTCCTCTTCACCATCTACACTGCAGACTTCTCCCACAACTCCACCCAGTGCTTCCTGCAGAAGTTCTCTGATGACTCTGCTATAGTCGGCCTCATCACTGATGGGGACGACAAGGAGTACAGAGGACTGACTCAGGACTTTGTGGACTGGTGCCAGCTGAACTACCTCCAGATCAATGCCAGTAAAACCAAGGAGCTGGTGGTAGACTTCCGCAGGCACAAACATCCTCCACTGCAACCACTGAACATCCAAGGTATGGACATTGAGACTGTGGACAGCTACAGGTACCTTGGTGTTCATCTGAACAACAAACTGGACTGGACTCACAACTCAGACGCCCTCTACAGGAAAGGGCAGAGCAGGCTGTACCTGCTGCGGAGACTCAGGTCGTTTGGAGTGGAGGGCCCACTCCTGAAGACCTTCTATGACTCTGTGGTGGCCTCAGCCATCTTTTATGGTGTGGTCTGCTGGGGTGGCAGCATCTCTGCTGGGGACAGGAAGAGACTGAACAGGCTGATCCGAAGGGCCAGCTCTGTTCTAGGATGCCCTCTGGACCCAGTGGAGGTTGTGAGTGACAGGAGAATGGTGGCTAAGCTGTCATCCCTGCTGGACAACATCTCCCACCCCATGCATGAGACTGTGACAGCACTGAGCAGCTCCTTCAGTGGGAGACTGCGGCACCCACGGTGTGGGACGGAGAGATTTCGCAGGTCTTTCCTCCCCACTGCTGTCAGACTCCACAACAAAGACTTTAACTGATCATACACACACATCCACAAATGTGCAATAACACAAATGTGCAATAATCTTTCTGGCACCGTTGTATTTTTCACTCTGTTGTATATAGCATTTGTATTCTATTTTTATCCTATTGTATATTTTATTCTATTTTATTCTACTGTATATAGTATTCTATTTTTATTCTATTCTGTACAGTTGTGTACTGTATTTATTCTTATTTTATTTTATTCTAATTGTCCTTCATAACTTTTGCACTGTCCACTTCCTGCTGTGACAAAACAAATTTCCCACGTGTGGGACTAATAAAGGTCATCTTATCTTATCTTATCTTACATATAAATATTATACTATAGATAACACAATTAATGCACGTATTGTTTAATTAATAAAACATCAGAAAGTGATAAAAACACATTAGAAACAGCAATAGCTTCATAACAGACCAATAAATCAACACATTTTCATCAGCAGATGTTTGCATGTTCAGTAAAAATATTTCAACACAAGTTGTTGATTAAAATGATCAATGAACTTCAGCCTTACGTTATGTAAGGTAAGTTTCATGTTGGACTCATGGTCCTTTGTTGGTCTGACTCGCATACCTGCAGTCGACCTGTGATGGACTCCAGTTTGGCGTTCACGTCATCCCAGCGGCGGCCGCACTCCCACATCGATGCCAGCAGCCGAGCCTGCAGGGTGCCCTGGAAGAGCCGAGTTAATGTCCCGGTCAGGCTGTCCAGCTGGATGAGCCGCAGCCTCTGAACACACAAACACAAATTGCAGATTTGTGCAGGAAGTGCAGAATTTTTTTTGCTATCCTTTTCTAAATCCAGGCTTGATCATGTGGAGGTATCTGGAAAACCTTTTTGGCCACCTGACGCACCTGGGACTGTTGTCTTCCAGAAAGAAGGACTGGAACCCAAATCAAATGTATGCAATATACGATCAGTTCACAAGAACACAGTCCCGTTCTTGCCTGATTTGAAATGAATTCTGCATCAAAACAGGGTGACAGAATTAAAACGAGTGTTTGCAGCAAATGTGAGCACAAAGCCTCACTTTGTACAAGCCTGCTATTAAAGTTCTCCTCTATGCAGACAATGTTCCTGTTTTCAAGGCACAACTTGAATCTGCTGTATGAATCGTATGGATATACGATTCATACAGCACATACGTCCACACTTGATCTTAAGACTAAAAGTATAATACAGATTTTAGTCTGTCTGAGAGATTTGATGTTCATTTACCTGCAGATGCAGTAAACGTGCCTGCTCTGTGGTTTTCCACAATGTTTTGCAAATCACTATTTAATACAGGAAGTAGGTGAACTACAACAAGGTCGTCTGTCTTTGTGAGAGGACCATATTAATGAAAGCAAACCTCAATAACATCATTGAGATCCCTAAAGATGCTCCTGCTGCTTCTCTTCCTCATAATAATTTCTCAACTAGTCTGAAAGTAAGTTATACAGTAACAGTCAAAGACACACCTTCTGATGTGTCACATTTCTATTCATTCAAAATACTTATGTGAGTATTTAATATAGCTACATATCAGCTCTACTGAATTTCTGAGTTTCACAAGCAGACAGAGCTCACGTCACAACAGGCTTCAGCGCCATTTTAGTGACTTTAACAATATTATACATTTTAATATCGATCTAGCTGACATTAGGTTATATACGCAGCACGCGATAGGGTTTTGGAGCCTGATGTCACGGGAGGGGGCGCGGCCAGGATTTTTGGTCAAGGGGCCATTTGAGCAGGCCAAACAAAGGGCGAAAGCACACGGATAATATCAGCCATGGTTCGTACTTGGTGTGTTGTCGGTTGTAATGTTAGATCGCACGATCGGGAAGGGAATAAGCTAGAAAATGGGCTCTCTTTTTATTGTTTCCTCTCCTGGAAGCAACGTCAGGCATCTCATGTATCGGGCATTACCAAACGAAGACGTCAGGCCTGGATAGCAGCGGTGAGACGAGCTGATATCGAGTTCTCTACCATAGATTTCTGTTGGTGTGCTGCTGGATAAGAGAGTTAAGGTTTGCTGCATTTTGGTAAATATGTGCCCAAGTGTGGTTGTCAAACCAGGGCCAAATGAAACTTGCTCTTGTTAAATATTCTTAAAAATGCTGTGTTGTATGTACAGTTCATTGTAACCAATGTAACTTTAAGTGTTTTCAATAAAACGGAAAAGACATGTTTTTGGTTTTTTATTCAAGACTTGTTCAGATGTATTTAGTAAGTACATACACATGAAATGCAAACTATTATGGCTACGCACAGCTGGCATCAATCGTGACCCACAAAATAAAACACTATTAGTTATTTAGAGCAGCCCTTTTTTTGAGAAATATTTTCCCACCAGTTCAGGAAGGCACACTTTTTGGAAGAAGTCTTGTGCTTTCTTCAAACGCGGTTCCCAGAAAGCCACATCAGGGAAGATGCGTATCACAGCAAACTGTCTTTGTGGCCGAAGGCAGAAGTCTTTGTCCTGTGCAGCCAATGCCTGCTTTATGCTGTCCGTTCAGTGTTTTAAAGGACAGTTAATCTCCAGATACCCCTTCCCACAACAATCACACACTGTGAGTCCGTCTGGAGATGATCTGAGTTCTGGAAAATTTGCGTTCACTAAAAAACCGCATAAACTTTGCTGCCATTGTCTCAGTGTAGGCCTTTCGTGCGTCCTCTTCATGTGTAACGCCCCGTCTTGTTTGCACTGTAGACACAGACTTTTCCAGTTACACACACGATTCACAACACTTTGGGCCGGTGTGTCCAAACTTGTAGCAAGTACAGCATGCATCACTGAAGCTGTGACTCTCCCTGCACGCCAGCGAAACCAAGCAGGGGTCTTGTGCTGAAATCTGTGTTTGTTTTGATTCGTGGCCTGCTAAAATGGTGCCGTGCTCCCACAATGTATTGCGGCGTTACGTCAACTCCAGAGCCCTATAGAACCACATATATAGAAGCCAAAGGTTCAAATTAGTTGGAAGCAGCTTCACTTAATTAGAACAGTGGTTTTATTAGGAAAACAGTTCTGTGTACTGGATACTAAAGTGTGTTAACGTCAACGGCTAACGTATCTAACATAGTGTGAGAAATGCAAAAATAAAGAAATAACCAGGGGGCAAATATTTTTTCTGTGCACTGTATTTCTGCCAATGGCTTTTGGCTCAGAGCTCGTTACTGCTCATAATTACAACACACTTTTCTACCACAGTCAACAGTTACTGAAGTAAAAGGATCATTACGTGAAAATTCAGGGAGTCCCTCCATCTGAGTCTCTAATAATCAGCTTGTTTTTTGTGCAATATTATTATAATGAGGAGTTTTCTGAGTTATAGGCCCTCTATAGGGATATGTAAAAATGTTTCACTTTCTATTTTTTCCCCAGCAAGTACAGGTACAGAAGTGAGCCATGTGAAGTTTAAAAATGGAAAAAAAAGACCACTGCCTTTCAGCCAACCATGAGCTTAAATATGTGGCTACTTGAAACATGTTGTTGCATCTGATAGAGACCTTTTTTTTTTTTTTTACATACATTATAAAACTGAGTGCATCTAATGGCTGTGAGTCCTTCAGTGTCAGAATAGTTGGTGTCACTTCACAGACAGACACTTGGTGATTTTTACCCCAGCTGTTTTTGTCAAATTTAGATGTTTCCCCGTGACTCATGCATGTTACAATAACTGATAAGTCTAAATTGGTCATGGATGAGAGGTCGTTAAGAATGTGTGGTTGCCAGCCCATTTCCATATTGAGACACTTTGACTCGACAGGGTAGATTGTACGGTGTGGCGTGGTAGTAGATGTGTGTGGACAATCCACAAAGAGAACAGAAAAAAAACTAGCAGTGATATATTGACTGTGATGTCTCCTCTCTGCAATCAGAACCTGTCCATCAACACTGACCTCCATGCAGCTAATGGGAAGCGTGTCAAAGCTCTGGACATCTTTGCCTATGCTTTGGCTTTTTTTAAGGAACAAGCACTGAAGGTAATACATGTTTTCTGTTCTCTTACGCATGCAAAGTAATATTTTCTCCTTTGATTAAGCTTCTGTTGACAAACATTGGGAGATGTGTAGAATTTAAATCAAAGCAAAATGCATTGATTAGCAAATCCTTTAAGGCCTCCTTATTTTCTCATTCTGAATTTTATGCATTTTAGTGTCAAAGGTTTTATGGAAATATGTTAGTAATTCTGTTGGGCACACACTGAGCTTTATCCTGAAGCCTGAAGCCCATTCATAAACAGTTCACAAACTTGTGACATTATGAATTAAAGGGTACTACAGTGATAAAGCATGCACAGTGGACCAATCAGAGAGGGATGACTGCTTCTGAGCTCAGAGGTTCTGACTGATGGCACAAACTCACAGTTAAACCTGAAATGCATAAGGATTAAATGGCGTGTTTAAATGTTCTTTCAACAGGAGCTGAGTGATCAGACAGGCGGCGAGTTTGACAACAGTGATGTCAGATGGGTGATCACAGTTCCTGCCATCTGGAAAATGCCTGCAAAGCAGTTCATGAGGGAAGCTGCTTACAAGGTAGACTCCTCCCCCACTCACCCACAAATGTGTTTCATACTAGAGAAAGAAGATCTCATGGTGATTTTAACATTAACTAGAAGTACTGTTGAGTGTCGTTGTGTTCATACCTGTAAATCCATCCATCCATGTTCTGCTGCTTATCTGGGTTCCCAGTCACAAGGGCTAAAATCTAATCACAGATACCTAGACCTCCCTCTGCTTGGCCACTTCCTGGAGCTCTTCTTGGGGGTACACTGAGGTCACCCCAGAGATATAATCACTCTAACATGTCCCGAATCTATAAAATCCTCCTGCCAGCTGGACATGGCAAAAACACCTCACTTAGAAGATGTTGGGTCTGCCCCACATAGCAAAACTGGTACGGCCCGGATCTGGCCCACACAATGTGCTTACACATGGCCCACATACCGTAAAGAATGACGGCCCTTTGGTGGCCCAGATCTGGTTTGCCAGATGTGGTCCACACATGGGCCAGCACAAGGCCAGTTGCAGACACACTGGTGGTCCTGTGCTGGCCACCAAAGGGCCGTCATTCTTTGCGGTATGTGGGCCATGTGTAAGTTGTGTGCAGCCATGGGCCAATTGCAGACACACTGCTGGCCCTGTGCTGGCCCATAACAGTTTCAGCTCTGGCCCCAGATGTCAGCCTAATGTGTACCTTAATCAAGCCATGTAATAACAACATGTGCCAGAACATGCAAAACAGTGCAAAAGTAACATGACAAACCTCTGTTCAGACAGTGAATGGACTGATTCTTATATAGCACTTTTCTAGCCTCCCGGATTACTCAAAGTGCTCTATACAACACGCCACATTCACCATATCACACACTTTCTCTAAAATGAGTGCTGCCTAACTACATTCATACACATTCACACTCTTGACATGTAGACTGGAGGAGCCAGGGATCGAACCACTAACCTTCCAATCAGTAGGTGACCTGCTCTACCTCCTGAGCTACAGCCACCCAGTGGAAAGCATGAGTAAACCCTCACTAGGTTTTGGATAAAGTATAAACTCACAAGCCTGTCAAACCTGCATTTGAAACGTTGGTTACCATAGCAGTATAGTATTGCAACATGGCATTTGGATCTTCTAACTAAAATAGGAAAATAGGAACATAAACAGTGCCATCATTGCCAGACCTGGCCCACATCTGGCTGACATACACCCTGCCATGACACCAGTCAGCCAGAAGTGCCAGCTTGATGCCGGATCCAGGGAAGACCTGTTTTCTATGGTCCTGGGCCACATAACCCAAACCACAATCGAGCCAGATGTGGCATGCCATCACATAGACAGTGCCATCTATGCCAGGCCTGGCCCATATCTGAATGACATACGTCTTATCATGCCAGAAGTCAGCCAGCAGTGCCGGCTTGATACCAGATCCAGGCCAGACCTGCTTGCTATGTGGGGTGCTTCAGCAGGCCCGCTAGTTCAGAGACTTATCACCCATGAAGAAAGCAAGACAAACAGCTCAACCGGTTTTAACTTGCTAGCAAGGGGAGCCCGTTCGCAGCGCCTCTGCCCTCGGTCTCAGACCACTCCAAAGAACCAGCTCCCCTGCAGCCTTTTAATTCAATTAAATTAAATTCAATTTTATTTATATAGCGCCAAATCACAACAAAAGTCGCCTCAAGGCGCTTTATATTGTACAGTAGATAGCACATTATTAAATACAGAGAAAAACCCAACAATCATATCATATGACCCCCTATGAGCAAGCACTTTGGCGACAGTGGGAAGGAAAAACTCCCTTTTAACAGGAAGAAACCTCCAGCAGAACCAGGCTCAGGGAGGGGCGGGGCCATCTGCTGTGATTGGTTGGGGTGAAAGAAGGAAAACAGGATAAAGACATGCTGTGGAAGAGAGACAGAGATTAATAACAGATATGATTCGATGCAGAGAGGTCTATTAACACATAGTGAGTGAGAAGGTGACTGGAAAGGAAAAACTCGATGCATCATGGGAATCCCCAGCAGCCTATGTCTATTGCAGCATAACTAAGGGAGGATTCAGGGTCACCTGGTCCAGCCCTAACTATATGCTTTAGCAAAAAGGAAAGTTTGAAGCCTAATCTTGAAAGTAGAGCTAGTGTCTGTCTCCTGAATCCAAACTGGAAGCTGGTTCCACAGAAGAGGGGCCTGAAAACTGAAGGCTCTCCCTTCCATACTACTTTTAAATACCCTAGGGACAACAAGTAGGCCTGCAGAGCGAGAGCGAAGTGCTCTAATAGGGTGATATGGTACTACAAGGTCATTAAGATAAGATGGGGCCTGATTATTTAAGACCTTGTAAGTGAGGAGCAGGATTTTGAATTCAATTCTGGATTTAACAGGAAGCCAATGAAGGGAAGCCAATACAGGAGAAATCTGCTCTCTCTTTCTAGTCCCTGTCAGGACTCTTGCTGCAGCATTTTGGATTAGCTGAAGACTTTTCAGCGAGTTTTTAGGACATCCTGATAATAAAGAATTACAGTAGTCCAGCCTGGAAGTAATGAAGGCATAAACTTGTTTTTCAGCATCACTCTGAGACAGGATATTTCTAATTTTAGAGATGTTGCGCAAATGGAAGAAAGCAGTCTTACATATTTGTTTAATATGTGCCTTGAAGGACATGTCCTGGTCAAAAATGACTCCAAGGTTCCTCACAGCATTACTGGAGGCCAAGGTAATGCCATCCAGAGTAAGAATCTGCTTAGATACCATAATTCTAAGATTTTCAGGGCCGAGTACAATAACCTCAGTTTGATCTGAATTAAGAAGCAGAAAGTTAGCGGCCATCCAGGTCTTTATGTCTTTAAGACATTCCTGCAGTTTAACTAATTGGTGTGTGTTACCTGGCTTCATGGATAGATAGAGCTGCGTATCATCTGCATAGCAGTGAAAATTTATGCTATGTCTTCTAATGATGCTGCCTAGGGGAAGCATGTATAATGTAAATAGAATTGGTCCTAGCACTGAACCCTGAGGAACACCATAATAGACCTTAGTGTGTGAAGAGGACTCTCCATTTACTTGAACAAATTGGAGTCTATTAGATAGATATGATACAAACCACTGCAGCGCAGTACCTGTAATACCTACAGCATGTTCTAATCGCTCTAATAGGATATTATGGTCGACAGTATCGAACGCTGCACTGAGGTCTAGCAGGACAAGCACAGAGATGAGTCCACTGTCAGAGGCCATAAGAAGATCATTTGTAACCTTCACTAAAGCTGTTTCTGTGCTGTGATGAGCTCTGAAACCTGACTGAAACTCTTCAAATAAGCCATTCCTCTGCAGATGATCTGTTAGCTGTTTGACAACTACTCTTTCAAGGATTTTTGATATGAAAGGAAGGTTGGAGATTGGCCTATAATTAGCTAAGACAGCTGGGTCTAGAGATGCTTTTTAAGTAAGGGTTTAACTACAGCCAGCTTGAAGGCCTGTGGTACATAGCCAATTATTAGAGATAGGTTGATTATATTTAAGATTGAAAAATTAATTAATGGCAGGACTTCTTTAAGCAGTGTTGTAGGAATGGGGTCTAAAAGACACGTTGATGGTTTGGAGGAATTAATTATTGAAGTTAACTCAGAAAGATCAATTGGAGAAAAAGAGTCTAACTTAACATCAATGGTACTAAAAGTAGCTGTAGATAATATTACATCTGTGGGATGATTATTGGTAATTTTTTCTCTAATGATAAAAATTTTATTTCTGAAGAAGTTCATGAAGTCATTACTAGTTAACGTTAAAGGGATGGTTGGCTCAGTAGAGCTCTGACTTTTTGTCAGCCTGGCTACAGTGCTGAAGAGAAACCTGGGGTTGTTCTTATTTTCTTCAATCAGTGACGAATAGTAAGATGTTCTGGCTTTGTGGAGGGCTTTCTTATAAAGCAGCAAACTATTTCTCCAGGCTAAATGATGATCCTCTAAATTTGTGACACGCCATTTCCTCTCCAGCTTACGAGTTATCCACTTTAGGCTACGTGTTTGAGAATTATACCACGAAGTCAGGGACTTCTGATTTGAGACCTTAGTTTTCACAGGAGCTACAGTATCCAGAGTCGTACGTAGTGAGGAGGTAAAATTATTAGCAAGATAATCGACCTCTGTAGTGCTGGGCGATATGGAAAAAATATTTATCACGATATGAATTATTTTATATCACGATAACGATATATATCACGATATACCACCTGACCTGTGGTCATCTGGAAAGTATGCAGTCTGTAAACAGCGAGTGGAGAGGGTGCAGTCTTTGTTTTGAGTTACTGTAAAGCATGTCGCAAATCCGGGTGCACGTAAAGCAGCACCATGTCGCAAAACCACAAGACGAAGTTTCTTTGCGAAAAATATCATTTTTTTATACTTTATTTTCTCTTGCATAAAGTTAAGAGTATGTATAGTGAGAAGACAACACTAATATATTTGCACAGGCTATTTAACCCTTTAAGACCATAGAACCAAGTCCGCCAGAGCTTATCTTTACATTTTACATGCTGCAGTGCCATTTGTGGGAGCATTTCAAGTTGATATACATCAATACAACCATTATAGCCCAAGTTTTAATAATATGTATGCATTAAGTCCATAGTAACTACATAAATTGCAAAAAAGTGCAATAAACTACAAAAAAATTGAAAATCTTTTTTTTTTTTACATATATTTCTAGTTAGAGAAATTTGAGAGGTTTATCCCTCAAAACTGTAAATACAAGAAAGTTGCACAAAATAGTTTCCAACCACGAGAAATTTATTTTGAGTGTCTTCATAGTTGTATTTTTGAGATACACAAATTTTTATATACTACAGGAAAAATGAAAATGAATAAATGCAAATTTGCAAAAACACAGCATGTGCATCAAAATAAACTATTTCCAACAGTGTAATTTGACTTCTAAGCATCCCAGAAACGATACAGAAGAGCATAAAGTCAAACATGACTTTTAAAAACACCAACATAGGCTTTGAAGGTAAAAAACTACATTTTCCGCGAAAATGACGTCACTTCCGGTTTCGGACAGGTAATGGCGGACATGCGATAGTTCCCGCTGACTTATATTCCAAGGTAGGAAGTGTTATGAACAGCTGATCGGATCGGCAAAGCGTGTTTCTGGAATATTATGTTTTTGTTCCTGCAAGTCTGGAATATTATGTTTTTGTTGCTGGAAGTGCTTTTTATGCAGTTTTTGCAAAGCTATATGTGGAAGAAAACCGTGACCTAGGGCAAGCTAATGGAATAAGATGTAAGTACAACTCCTTCGGTTTCATATACAAAAAAATTATTGCGCTACCTTACGTGGTTCCAGTTCTACAGGGATTTAAAAATAGTTAGGCAAAACGGAGTGTGCCTGCTTCGACTGGTTGTAAAGGGTTAATGATATATTTTATGTAATAATTTATAAAATTAGTGTTAGAAACGATAGAAACGATAGAAGACAAATGGCACGATAGACACTTTTCTATCGTCCACACGATATATATCGTCATATCGCCCAGCACTAGACCTCTGTTGGAGTAGCGTTCAGGTAGCTGCCCTGCTCTATGTTGGTACAGGGCATTGAAGATGATAACAGTGGGTGGATTATATTCTTAAACTTAGTTACAGCACTTTCAGAAAGACATCTACTGTGATAAAGTCTACTCTCCACTGCTGTGTAATCAATCATTGTAAATGTAAATGTTATCAGGAAATGATCAGACAGCAGAGGGTTTTCAGGAAACACTGTTAAATGTTCAGTTTCTATGCCATATGTTAAAACAAGATCTAGAGTGTGATTAAAGTGGTGGGTGGGTTCTTTTACATTTTGAGTGAAGCCAATTGAGTCTAATAACAGATTAAATGCAATGTTGAGGCTGTCATTTTTAGCATCTACATGGATGTTAAAATCACCCACAATAATTATTTTATCAGAGCTGAGCACTAAATCAGATAAAAAGTCTGAGAAATCAGAGAGAAACTCTGTGTAAGGCCCAGGTGGACGATAGATGATAACAAGTAAGACTGGTTTCTGAGTTTTACAGCTGGGGTGGACGAGGCTAAGCATCAGGCTTTCAAATGAATTAAAAGTCTGTCTTGGTCTTTCGTTAATTAATAGACTGGTGTGAAAAATTGCTGCCACACCGCCCCCTCGGCCTGTGCTTCGAGGTTTCTGGTAGTTAGAATGACTCGGGGGTGTTGATTCATTTAAACTAACATAATCATCCTGCTGCAACCAGGTTTCTGTAAGGCAGAGTAAATCGATTTGTTGATCAATTATTAAGTCATGTACTAACAGAGACTTGGAGGAGAGAGACCTAATATTTAATAATCCACATTTCACTGTTTTACTCTTTGGTTCAGATGTGGATACTGTATTGTTCTTTCTTTTTGATTTTTTATGTTTAAGTTGTTTGTTGCTGGTTTTTAGTTTGTTTTTTGTCTGTTTGGGAGCTGACACAGTCTCTATGGAGATGGGTTTTTGGGGGGGTAGCAGGAGGAGAGAAGCTGCAGAGAGGCGTGTAAGACTGCAACTCTGCTTCCTGGTCCCAACTCTGGATAGTCATATTTTGGGGGGTTTAATAAATTGGTCCATATTTCTAGAAATGAGAGCTGCTCCATCCAACGTGGGATGGATGCCGTCTCTCCTAACAAGACCAGGTTTCCTCCAGAAGGTTTGCCAATTATCTATGAAGCCCACATCGTTTCTGGGACACCACTCAGACAGCCAGCAATTTAAGGAGAACATGCGGCTAAACATGTCACTCCTGGTCTGATTGGGGAGGGGACCAGAGAAAACTACAGAGTCCGACATTGTTTTGGCAAAGTTACACACCGATTCAATATTGATTTTAGTGACCTCCGATTGGCGTAACCGGGTGTCATTACTGCCGACGTGAATTATGATCTTACTGTATTTACGTTTACCCTTAGCCAGCAGTTTTAAATTTCCTTCAATGTCGCCTGCTCTGGCCCCTGGAAGACAATTGACTATGGTTGCCGGTGTCTCTAGCTTCACATGTCTGAGAACAGAATCACCAATTACCAGAGTTTGACCCCCGGCGGGTGTGTCGCCGAGTGGGGAAAACTGGTTAGACACGTGAACAGGTTGGTGGTGTACCTGGGGCTTCTGTTTAAGACTATGCTTCCTCCTCACCGTCACCCAACCGCCCTCGTTCCCCAGCTGCTTGGGGTCTGCCGGGGAACAGCTAGCGGGGCCTACGCTATCGTCGGCTGCACCAGCTACAGGGGCCTGGCTAGCTACGGGTGAATGAAGGGTGCGAAGCCGAGTCTCCAATTCAGTAATCCTGGCCTCCAGAGCTGCAAATATGCTACATTTGTTACAGGTATCATTACTGCTAAAGGAGGCAGAGGAGTAACTAAACATCTGACACAATGAGCAGGAAAGTGCAGGAGGGACAGGTGAAGTAGCCATGGTGCTAACGAGTCGGCTACGAGCTAAGCTAAGCTAGCGAAACAGTAAAGAGACAGTGAGTGAATACTTTGGCTATAAATTAGGTAGTGAGCACACAGAAAGGGTGATTCAGATGAAGCACGTTAAGATTATACTATGAAAAAGGGATGTATCAAAAGATTTCAATTAAATTGCTAAGCAGAAAAGCTACTCAGAAACACCACTGTGTTTGAGCAGGAACAGGAAGTGATACTCTACCACAAAGCGAGCGAAACACCAAGTGACAGCGCCACCCACAGACCAGGAACAATCCACATCCAATCAATGTTAAAAGTGACATTGATTGTCACACAATTTCACAAACACACATTGTAAACCCCCCCTATGGTGTGTCATAAAACTAAGGCACTGAGTGTGTGTGTGTGTGTGTATGCATGTACAAGCATGCGTGTGTGTGTGTGTGTGTGGATGTCTAAGAAAATTCACATCTTGACTGGAAGGCAAAAGGTCCTGTGTGAGGGGATGACAAAGAGCAGTCAGAATACTCCTTGGATGACAAAATCAGAGGACCAGTTTACCCTGCCTGGGACAGAGTTACAGAGGACCCACCCTGGCACCAAACCAGGGGCAGATTCTCAGGAGCGAGTGAGTGACCCTCCAATCTAATTCATATGTGATACAAACGCCACAAGAAAGGTGGACATCGAGGCAAGAATATACCTGCTGCGCGGCGGTCAGACTCAGGGACCACGGCGTTGTTTTTGTAGCCATTTCTCCCATTGCTGCTTTTCAAAAATGGCGTTTTCGATTTTTGTGAATGAGACGCTCTCATGACTCATCTAGTGACACGGCTGACCAGCCAATCAGTGGCATGCAGTCTAACTACGTCACATTTTAGTACCTGCTCGGATTGCTTGAAACCCCAGCACACCTGGTACTAAAAAAGTACCTGGACCAACTTTGTTGGAAAATGACAATGGCGAGGTTATTCCTTCCCTATTGTAGCACGCTGCAAAACGTTTAGAGATCAAGAGCTAACACAGTTAAAGGCAAAGCTTAAAGATTTAGAATAAGAGCATATAGTTCAGAATAATCATTCTATTATACAAGAAATCAGGAAAATAAAACAACAAACAGGTAAAATAAAATGAGGTTTATAAAGCAACAGTATTAGGAGACAGGCCCAAAAGCATCATAACTGCTAGCTTAGAAAATAATATTCACGAGATTAAAGATCCATGAAAACAAACAGCTACCTACAACCTGGATCATATCTAAAGAAAACAGTATTATAGATTCCTTTACTGCGCAGGCCACCAAACACATAATTAATGACTTTTTAACCTCATTGGCATTCAGTCCCTCGGCATTGGTAGGATGAGCTCTTATTAGCCATCCTACTGAGGTAGGATGGATTTAAGACGTCTCCTGTCATAGACGGGCTGCCACTGGAACGCTACCAGTCTATGGGGGAACATTTACTCTCTATTGTAGAAATTAACATTTTTCAAAATACAATTCAGCTGGTATTCATCACAAATTAAATAATTGGGAAGAAAACTGGCTAGAGACTAACCAAGCTCTATGATGCTAATTATAGTTGTATCAGTAAGGCAATTACAAAAGACTCCCTAAGGAATTAGATCAGTTCAAATGAATATGCTCAGATAATGCGGACAAGAGACACAATAATTTGGATACTGAATTAAAAATATCTCATGATTCATTTGGAATAACAAGAAACTGAGGGTGAAATTGTCTGTGTCTGCCTGAGGAGAGAGGGGGCTGGGCTCTGCCTCTGTTAGGGTTTACTACTCTTATTGGCCTCTCGTATGTTGTAGCAATCCTTATTATGAAGCCAAGTGAAAGAACATTGAACTTTCTACAGTAGATAAACCAATACAAAGAAATGAAGGCACCCATTCGATGGGTAACTCTGCCCCTTAAAATACCACTAAGGAAACAAAAAACTCTAACCTACAGGATGAGGCCAAATTGCTCAGGTGGCCGGGATATGACTTTGCACCAACAATACAGATGGTTCCAGCAATGGTTTCTTTAGGTGTGACCTCCATATATAAAGTCACCAAACAGGGAACTATGTGACTTCAACAGCCTGCGTCAAATATACAGACTGGAAAAAAACATGATGTTTATAGATATATCATCAAATCTGAGATTATTTGTGCAAAAGAATTAAGAATTCAGATCTTAAAGACGTATCGCACATTACTCCAATTTATATTAATACATAATGGGTTAATAAGTAGATACTTTAGTGTTACTTCACTGAGCAAGGACAACAGCGATTACATGAGACAACGATCAGAAAGGACGTAAACATTTCCTGAGGATATTGGAAAATCTGCCTACAAAGTCAGGATCTACAAATTCCTGCACTTGCAGAGATTTTTGTTGGGAAAACACACAGTTGCAAAGCACACAGTTGGGGATGGATGACGTGAATCCTGCCTTAGTTGTGCTTTAATCGACTGCAGTGGGCTTCTCATGATCCCAGGAGCTTCTTGTTCACTTGGCTTTTTCACTAATTATGTTCTTATACACCACTCTGCATTTAATTACATTGCTCTACATCTAATCATCATTATTATTCATCTGTGGCTCTCTCCTGCAGCATGTCTGTAGTCGTGTCTTCCTCTAATCACAGCAACCAGCTGGGGCTGATGGGAGCCTCTTCCTTGTTGGTTGGAGGTTTCTTCCTGTTAAAAGACAGTTTTTCCTTCCCACTGTTGCCAACTGCTTATTCAAAGAGAGTCATTTGATTGTTGTGTTATTGTAGGATCTCAGCATTACAGTTTAAAGCACTTTGAGGCGACTGCTGTTGTGATTTGGTACTATATGAATACAACTGAATAGAATTGAATTAAATTGAATCAAACTCTTTTACATTTCAGTCTTAGATCAGTTCAGAGAAGCCTTTTTGAAATTGTAGGAGACAATGCTGCTGTTTCCACCCCTCTGCACATTTAGATCACAACGTCTGAATGCATTGTTGAGGCCATGTTTTATAAAACCAGTCCTTTCAGGCTTTGTATCTGTAAAAACATCATCTTAATGTTATGCTTAGATGATAAATTAGCTCAAGTCAGACTTGAAATACATTGTTGGAAACCCTGAAGATGATGAGGAAAATGGAAGTTTAACAACAAACTGCTTGGTTGAAACAAGTCTTAACTGTTCAAACCGCTCAATGAAAATTCTTACAAAGCAGACTTTTGGTATTAAATTTGTTTCAGGCGACATTTACAAGATCTGTAAGAGTCTTTGTTGATACCACGGCATCTTGTTTGTCTCTGACTGCCAAACCTGTTGTATGGCTGTAGCTCAGGTGGTAGAGCAGGTCACCTACTAACCAGAAGGTTAGTGGTTTGATCCCAGTCTGCATGCCAAATATCTCGGGCAAGATACTAACAAGTACTAACCCTACGTTGCTCTCTGATGCATTCATCGGGGAATGTAAATGTTAGACATTTGAAACAGCGTATTAAAAAGTGAAGGAGGTAAGTTATGTAAAGTGCTGTATGAGAATCAGTCCATTTACCATGGCTGAGTGCGCCTGGTACATGTGCTGGGCACATGCTGCTGCAGCTGTCCAAGTAAAAGTTAGCTGAAGGGAAAGTTGTTGCCCTGCTGGAGATCACTAGGTTTGAGTCAATACAAATTTGGTTTCCACTGTGCCACTCAGCTCCTACATTTTCCACATGTCACCAGCTGCTTTTAATTGGTGGTAGCATTAGTAACAGTAAAGTGTAAAGCCACTGCTTTCTTCTCTAACTGCTTCAGTGCAGCTTCTTTGGACTTTCTGTTCAAAGCAGAGCTGCTGATTTTGTACATTTAAAGTAGCCATGCGATAAAGTAAGGAAAGAAAACTAAAAGAAATGTGAATAATGACACAAATGTGAGATACAGTCGTTATCACTTTCATCTTTGTTTTGGTGGACTGTGATTTGTAACAGCTGCAGTTTTCTGTTACACTGCAAGTGTCATTCCTCACCAGCAGTTCCTAATCACTGCTTTATATCACAGCTAATGTGTTGCATTAGTTACAGCACATTCTTGACTCTTGATTGCAGCGTCGTATAATCGCTATATTATGCATTCATTGCATTCCTTGGCCTGTTGCATCCTGTGAGTAGAAAAAGTTGTTAATTGAACTTTATTGTATTTAAATTGGGACAGCTGTAGTCAGAAGATTTATTTTCAGTTCAGTTTTATTCTTATAGTACTGATTCACAACACAAGGCACCTCAATGAACTGTGTATTTAAAGTTTTGGCATATTGTTAGAGAGATAATCAAACAATGTGCCAACCACCTATGAGTCAGTGTTTAACAACAGTGGGAAGGAAAACTCCGCTATAAGAAGAACGAAACACCAGTAGAACCAGACTGAGGCAGGGGCACCCGTTGGGGGTGAGGATAAAACAACTAGAGCAGAGAGAGTGAGGACAAAAGGCGACCTGTGGGAAAAAGAGCAAGAGTTTAATATTTACTCATGATTAAATATAGTGGTGTCGAAAAAGGTGAGTGAAGGAAAAATGCTCAGTGTATGATGGGAAGCCTGCCAGCAGCCTAAGCCTATTGGAGCATTACTAAAGGTGGTCAGTCAGCACTAACTAAAAGGAAAGCTTTAAAGCTGAGTGTGTGCCTGTTTCCCTAATCCAAACTGGAAACTGGAAACTCTGCCTCCCATTCTAATTTTAGAAATCCTAAAAACCAAAAGTACAACTGCAGTCTGAGACCGAAGTACTCTGGTAGTGATGATGATAAATTAAATAGTCTATAAATACATGAATTTTCTTTTTTAGCTCCACTCCAAGATGCACTAATAAGAAGTGAAATGAGTCGCCAACGGCTGCATATATACAACAGCAAACAGCACCTGGAAAGAATGTGCAAAAAACTCAGATACACAAATCAACAAACATGTGTGAGTGTTTGATAGATGCCTTTGACGTCCTTGTAGTGAGAGTGAGAAGCTGCAATAACACAACCAGGAGCCACAGGACCCAGGAGACCATAGAGTACTGATCCTAGGCTACACATCTCAATGACAACTGCATGTCCACCCCAGGACTAAGAAGAGGGAGGCCCAGATGAAGCACCATGGCTAAAGATCAAGAGCCCTAGAAGACCAGAGGCAAGGGGCAGCCCACCCTGCCATAGGCCAGCCATCCCAGCATGAACGGGGCTGCAGGTGCCCAAAAACCACCCAACACCAAGCAGATCCACCTCCCACGTAGAAGAGGCCTGAGCCATCCCAGACCACAAACTAGGGTGCAATAAGGAGGGACAACCCCCACCTATGTCAGCCATGTCCCACAGGGGCCAAAAGTCAGAAAGCCCCAGACCCAGACCACAACAGCCCGCTCTGAAGTGTGGGTGAGCAGCCTGCAACAACTGTGCTGCGAGCTGTATCCGTGTTATATGGTCCTGCACGCCTGTTCAAATGCTCTGGCAGTGAATATGTGAAGACACATGGTTTAGTTATGGTATCCCAGCCTCACCCAGCTGTGCCTCTTAGGGACTAGAAAGAGAATTCAATTTAAAATGATGTCTTTGCTAGATATGGAAGCAAATACATCATTTATACTCCTTACTTCCTTATACATTGCCAAGAAAACTGTTCTGATGAACTGGAAACCAAAAAACTGCTTATGTGTCAATCTATATAGAGATTTACTGCATGATCAAATTAATCAGGAGGAAACTTCTGCCTCTTCAAAAAACCAATGACTTTGTTTCTCTCTGGTCCCCACTGATCAGTTACATTACTTAGTGGGGGTGGGTGGCTGTATTTTCTTTTTCTGGTCGATATATTGTTCTAAGTTGGTGTTAGTCTGTCAGAGAGGTGTTTATGCTAAACCTTTAACGCAGTTACAGTTCTTACTGCTAAAGCTAATGAAAGGCAAATCAGAGAGTGTTACGTTTCCACAGAGTGTTTGTTCTTGGACCAGCTTTGTGTTCTGGCTTTTGTTTTTTAAACTTTTATTCTTGATGGTGTGTTTTTCTATTGAAAAAATCCATATGCTTGTCTAGTGAGCAGTCTATAAAGGGTTTATTAGGGATCAGTGAAAACAAATAGTGGATTTTTAATTGTGGCAGCTCTCTCCATGAGTGATGTAGTGATGTACGAATAACCAGAAGAAAAACTTCTATATACGCTAAATTGTGAAACAGTTAAAGTGTCGGACTAAAAAGAGGAAGGTTTTAATTGTAAATATTTGAATTGTGACAAAGCATAAGAGACCTGATGAGTTTGTAGATTAAAAAAGAAAACCCCATTTTTCTCAGGGCGCTGTAACCTATCCCACCTGTCACAGGGTCAAAGGTGAGGTACAGTTGTGACTAATAATTCAGCAAACACGGAGTACCTCAGTGTATACTACATGTGGACACAGTAGAAGAAGTTAGTTGAAAAAACAAAAGAAACATTTTCTTGTCCTTTAAAGCTGAAGCGTATTGTGTTGTGCATATTCTGCTCTTGTCTAGTCTGGTCTGGTTTCCCGGGAAAACCCTGAGCAGCTGATCATCGCCTTAGAACCTGAAGCAGCATCAATCTATTGCCGCAAGCTCCGCCTCCACCAGATGGTGGACCTGGGCACCCAGACCACACAGAATGGCTTCAGCCCCTCTGACAATGTGGGCAGTGGGATGGGCCAAGGTATGTCTCATTACCAGATGTAACAGATTATTCTGAAACCACGAGCATGTTTTCATTCATACATACACACAGTCATGTTCAGTGTTTGATTTGCGATGGCAACATTGTTACTGGCATAATAACATAACATTTTCCCTTATGTTGTTTTCTTTATAGCGTCACCAGGTAATTATTACACAACTTTTCAAAAATGATTCAAATGCACACCAACTCATTTCTTTTGAGTCTTCACATTTCCCTTTATTTTTGCTTCTTCTCTGAGAATTGTGTTGTACTAATCAGCTTCTTTAGATTTATTATACATCAATCCGTACATTTTCTGTCACGTGTCTTGGTCACGGGGGCAACAGTCTAAACAGAGCCCAGACCTCCCTCTCTCCACCATCTTTTCTAGCTCCTCTGGGGGACACCAAGGTGTTCAAAAGCCAGCCAGGAGATGGAATTGTTCCAGTCTGACCTGGGTTTGCTCCCAGGCCTCATCCTGGTGGGACATGCCCAGCAAATCTCACCTAGGATGTGCTCAGGAAGCATCCTGGTTAGATGCCTGAAATGGCTCCTTTCCTTTTCGAATCTGAGGTTTGACTAATAGATCCTCTCCAGCTCTCTGGCATACATCCTCCCAGGGGGCTGAGGCCCAAAAGTTGCAACACACTCTCTGGTACACCCTCTTGAAGAGCGAGTCCAGAGGCAGTGTCCTTGCAGTGTTGCAGATGCGTGTCAGCCATGCAAACTGCCACAGAAAGTTGGGAAAGTCAGGGTGAATCTTGGATGTTGGATAGAAAACACTCTGCTTCACGGCTGAGCATGTCAGTGCTTGCAGTCACATCCCCTCCACATTAGTGTTAAAGTTTCCCAGTAAGACAGTCGAGTCATCAGGTGGGGCCAGTGTCTCTCGCCCTCAAACACCAGTTTGGGCTCTCTCCCACCAAAAAGTGGAGGTCACATATATCTAAAACCAGTTTCAGCAACTGGGGGTTGGACCACCAATACGTCCACCTTCAGCTGCTGCCTGGTCCACAGTGCACTGGTCCCCTACAGCCCCTCCTGTGTGAAGGGGTACAACCATGTGGCTCGTTGGGGCTGAGCATGGCTGGGCCCCGCGGGCCAGACCACCAAATGCTTGCTCATGTTGCCCCCACTAACCCAAAATATAGGAATGTCGTTTGCAATCGAAATCTGTGCAATAGTAATTAGGGGTGAAATTACATGAAATTTCAACCTCCCATCTGGGCAAAATTACTTTAATTATGTTATGGTTTTATTAGGCCTGGAAAATGTAAACTAATTAAACATGTGGCATGTTTTCTATGCTTCCACATTAAAAATCAGAACAGAATCATTTCTAGTCTATCAAGCAGTGTGCCAATGATGCAAAGTGAAAATGTTAAACTGATCTATACAAAAAGGAGCAGCAATGAGCTCTCTGTGCTTTCTTTCTCACATCTTTTATTTGGTGCAAAGCATGTGTTCATCACCACAACCAAAACAGAAGACTTACAAGGTTTATCAGTCCTGTCGTTAGTCTGCATAAAGACAAACTCCAGATTCAAAGAGTCATTTTGGCCTTGCTTGCTTCTATTTGCGTTGTTGGTTCTTTTGTGTATCCATGGATACGAATGAGTTTGCTCTAGTTGTGCACCTTTACAGAACACTTTTATACACGTGCACAAGACCAAATATACTGCATGTATACTGCATGTATACTGCATGTATACTGCATGTATACTGCATGTATCACAGTGCCAGAAAACTGATTCTGTTCGTCTGAAGATGGCAGTTTCAATGGTGACAGTTTACCTACCAATCATTATAAAATTGAAGCCATTGTTCATTATTAAGTAAATGGTGCTAGTTTATTGTGTATAATGGGGGGAAACTTGAATCCAGCTGAGTCTCAGGCTCAGTCTTGGATGTGTGATGAAATGTTTCTGACACTGAAGACGTCCAGATGAACAAAATCAGGGTTCTGGGATTTCCTCACCTGGATGATCGAGCACGCATCATCATATCGCTCTAACACCTCACTTCCTAAAAGGCATCATCAAAGCTTTAGAGTAACATATGTTCCATTCAGTTTGTAGGGTTAAAGCTAAACAGTATACTGCCTGTACAACACAAGCATGAGTTCAGAATAGAAGAGCGTGAGTGCTGGCACTGCCTAGCAGACCTAGGCTAAAGGCAGGCATGCTATAAAACATAGAAATGAATAGAAAAATCACAGAGTTTGTGTCATAGCTGTGTGAAGGCAGGAGGGAATGGTGAACCCAAGAGCAGGACTCACGGAGGCAAATGTGATCTCAAAACACCCGGCTTTATTGGGAGATTGCAGACTGAACAGAAAACTAACTAAACTGAGAAAGCAAATAAACTAACAGGCAGGCAAACAGAACACACAGAGTCGAATGAGGGACGACGCAGACACTAAATACAAGAGGTGAACAGGACTAAGAGGAAACAGCTGGGAGGCACGGCTGACACTAATTACACAGATGAGACGGGGAGAGTACAAAACTGAACACACTGACATAAGACACAGACCTTCAAAGTAAAACAGGAAATGCACAGACTGGACTCAGAGACACAGTACAGACAGAGAGCAGAGGGAACACACGGGCAGACACTAAACAGAGGGAGCACCAAAACACGAAAACATAATCAGAACGAACTAGAACACAAGATCATAATAATAATAAACACAAAACGCTGAGTCAAATGACCCAGGACCATGACAGTTTGTAATCGTAGAGAAATCATTCATTGGTTTTGTCATATTCAAGCAGAAAGCACTCAGGGCTTCAAAGATTCAGAGCAATTGAAAACGGACTTTTGAAATTTGCGTTTTTGCAACAGACTGTACAATTCAGGTGACAACGAATACATCGTTCATACAGAAAACGAGTGTCACTGCATTTGGAGAACATATTTCTAGCTGTAACTGGATGCCTTGGAAATGGTCCCCCAGTACAAACAACAAAAATAAATAATAATGAGAATGGCTGATTAGAAATCTGCATTAATGAGCAGTTGAACAGATGTACCTAACAAAGTGTCCTGTAAGTGGTGACTGTCACTCCTGAATGAATAAGTCTCAGAGTAGTATTATTAGAAACAATAGTTTAAAGATGATTTAAAGACTTGGGTGTCAGGTCTGTCATTTTCTGAGCTTTCCTTGGAGATAGGAGAGTCCGTTAGTCAAACACTCTATTGTGGAGGATCCCTGTGAAAAGTCAGGTGCATGCATCTCATCTCAAAGTACACACATGAGTCCATAATAAATAAGCTGTCAGAATATTAAAGACTGTTGGAACTTTAACACGACTGCAGTTTCCTTTGGATGTGCATTCCCACTGAAGCATATTCTTCCTCACATGGTTTAGTCCAAATCACACATCTGCAAGACATGTTTTGTAATGTTTATGTTATTTCTATATTGATCGGTTTGGATTGATCTTTCAGGTATTATTTAGCCTGAGATTCTTGTACATAACTACTGATTGTCCATCCCTCTCTGCATCATTTGCCCTGTGTAATTAAAATTCTTTATAGTTAGACTGAACATTTTCATTGTCAAAGGGACCTGCTCTGGTAAAAATGAAAGTTTACACTAAATGTTTTTAGAAAGATGAACTCAGATATCACTGAGTCTCTCTGTTAACAGGTTAAGTACCACAGGAGGTGGCAGGAATTAAACCTTTACTTAAAAAGCATCATTAGCTGCCTCAACTAATCACAGAACAATCTCTAAGCTTCCTGTTAAACCTCAGTGTTTGTTACTACTCACAATAACATTTTATTAGAGAAGTAGCTGCATGTTGCAGGTACTGCACTGCAGTGGTTTGTATCATATCTATCTAATAGACTCCAATTTGTGCATGTAAATGGAGAGTCCTCTTCACACACTGAGGTTAATTATGGAGTTCCACAGGGTTCAGTGCTAGGACCAATTCTGTTTACATTATACATGCTTCCCTTAGGCAGTATCATTAGAAGACATAGCATACATTTATATTACTGTGATCTCTGGCTCTGTTTCAGAGTGTCTTTTGACCTCGCCCCTCTTCCCCAGCTGGTTGTGTCAAATGAGCCTCATTCCCAAGCCTGGTTCTGCCAGAGGTTTCCTCCTGTTTCTTCCCATTTGTAGCTCTCACAGTGTACAAGGTGGACTCACGCGCTGGACTCCGGGGATTGATGCACACAAGAGAATTTATTAATGAACAATGTCCAATGAGTGTATATACAAAAGGTGCGGGGCAGTGCTATATACAAAAGGTGAGAGGGGCAGGGCTCCGGGGGAAATCAAGGTGAACACTCTCATCTCTCTCCAAACAATCCAAACACGAATCCACTCGAACACTCGTCGCTCAGGGAACACCAGGGAAAACAGTCCAGAGGGTCTGCACACAAAGAAACGCTCGTTAGATTCCAAACACACAACTACAAGGAAAAACACTTGCTAGACGCTCGACTTTCACTGACGCGATTCTCACAACGATCCAGCGAAGAACAGCCGTTGCTTCCTGGCTTAAATGCCATCCACACTGATGAGGCACAGGTGTTTCCTCCTCCGAGGGCGTGGGCCAAGGGCGTGAACCCATAACGAGTTCCGCCCTGGCGAGAGAGAGAGAGCGAGAGAGAGAGCGAACTAGGGAGATAGAGAGAGAAACAGCTGATCAGCGACCAGCTGAACCTCCAGGCCGTGACAGTAGCACAGAAAGGACCCATCCACACAGTGCTGCAGGATGAGTGATTTTATTTACATGGTCTTTCTTTATAGCAGCTTTTCAGCTGCACATCTCTCTCTTCCAGGCCACGCCACCTTCTGAAACAGGGAAGTGTGATGGATGTCAGGTGTGCTGGCTGGCCTTTACGCCTACTCATGTGCTAGCTTTAGGCAGTCCTTGCAGAGCTGGGAAGGCACCTAAATATTGCTTTAGCGGGACTATCGGAACAGCTGTGACGTTTTCTCTAAACACTGTTTGAACCCCATGACACGGTGCATCAAAACTGGTCCACACATGACGGATCGGGACCCGGCACAGAGTAGTATAGTATACACGGTGACGTGCCTGGATGATTGCCATGAATTATACATCAGGGAAGCTGAATGGTCTAAGCTAAGTAGATGACACAACACAGAAGAGGCCCCCTGTAAAGGACTCTGCAGTGGGTTTGCTAAAGCTATATGTATGGTGGAGCAGAGAGAGCGCTCGGGTGGCCGCCCTGCTCCAGGGCCCGTCTTCTGTTGTCATTTGGAGGCAGTGGACAAACTATGTGTTACTGCTGGTTTGCCACTCTTACTTGTGCTGTTGTTGGTTATAACATACAAAAAGCTGGAGTGTAAGCGAGAGTTAAAAATCACAGTCTGCATTTTCATGCTTTATTCTTTTATCGTCTTTCCGGCTCATTCCAAACCAAACGTGTGTGGATGGACACATCTGTGGGACTTCAGATCCCAACTGCATGTCGCTGGCAGTGGATCAAGTTTGCGACTGCAAATGCTGATTGGTTGATAAGACCTAACCTCCCCATTATGCAAAAACCACTGGCATGCAGCACCTGTAGTTCAGGGTTGGTGACATCACCAACACGCTACAGACCGTCTGTGGTGATAATGGAAAATACATAAACAGAGTTAATCTGCAGACATTAGAAACTCATCAGAATACTGAGCTGCTGAGCTGTAAATGTCACTATTGTGCCAGAATAAATGACATAAACTAGCTCTCATCTCAATCATTTTTAACATTCACAGCACAGTTTAGTCAACTACAAGGTTACACTGCAGTATTAATCACCAAGTAAACCTTTATGCTTGTGTGTATGCAGTGCTGTGAGATGTAAGGATATGAACTGAAATAAAACACTGAAAAAGACCAAATTTACAGTTCCGTATTAAATATAAAATACTAAAATAAATCATTACAAATATCTTTGAATGGCCAGAGATAAATGTGTGCATGCAGCACAGAGCCATGACTCAGCATTGGTGTCTAAATAAGTCCCACAGGACTGAATATTATAGAACTTGTGCGATGTGTGTACCCACCACAAAGAAGCATTTACACCAGGGGTGTCCAACTCCAGGCCTCGAGGGCCGGCGTCCTGCAGGTTTTAGATGTGTCCCTGATCCATCACAGCTGATTTAAATGGCTAAATTTAAATGGCCATTCAGTTTTTTATTTTCATGCCATTTTAGTTGTGCTGAATGAATATAGTCAAAATTTGCTCAAGATCCCTCCGCAGCAAGAACCAAAACAAAACTGAGTCTGCTTTGGTCCCACTCACAGAGTGTATGCAGCTGCACTGCAGTCATGGTTAGAAGTATGCGCAGTAGTGCAGACACAGATATTATGAAGCGCAGAGCAGGATCTGGAAACGATGGTGCACTCTGAGTGCTGCCACGTCTGAGACTGTGACCGTGAGGGTGTGAAGATGGCTCCTCATCCTCCCACAAGGACTCTGAGGCTGACATGAGGAGGCCTTATCTGAAGATGGGATGGGCTTTTCCATCCTCATATTTTGGTCTCTCAAAAAGACTGTGACGCTCTGCTGTGTTGCAGTTTGATCCCAGGACTTTTGCACTCTGCCCCTAGCTTTGAACTGCCGCTGACAGATGAACTCCTGCAGCAAACTGTGGCCATAACAAGCCTGCATGGAAGATGCTCAGTGGCGAGAAATTTCCCCTTGTGGGACTAATAAAGGTATATCAATCAATATGGAAACAGAGGAGCGGTAGACTTGTGTAGGGATGCTCAGTGTTTACAGGTTAAAAACATAAATCAGCTCAAATCTGCAGGCACCTGTCACCAGTAAATGTAAGGACAGTAAACAGAGAGGAACTGCAGCTGCATATGTGGCAAGTTTTAATGCAAAGACCACAATCTGTCCATTTGCAGCGTCTGCAACACCTGAGCTGGACTTTAAAGGGCATAAATACAAATAATATATTTAAATATAATTAATATTTGATATGTATATTTCAGGCTGAAGTACTTTTAAAAGACTGAGTTGTTTACAGTGGAAAAAAATTATTACTATATAATTTTTTATAGCATTTTTTGTCATTAAGGTCAAATCCTTTTCTCTAAGGTTAATTGTGACAGCGTTCCTGCCACAGCTGCTGGGAAACACCTTCATGTTTATCCATCCACCACCATGTGTCACGTTAGCTGACACAGAGCGTGGTTCATCAGATGAAAGAACCTTTTCTGCATGTCTTATGGTACTTATGCTTGCCGTGCACCCCTTGTTGCACGTTGTGTTTGATGCCACATCCTTTGATGGACACCATCTTATTTCTGGAGCCTTGGCCAGTCACCCCTTGATATTTTAACCTGGCACGTTGCACTGCTGAAGACACGAGCGTGTGATTGTGTCAGTTTGTAGTCTCGGGCTCAGGGCATTTTTAAGAGATTATTACTGTTTCCAGACCAAAGTTCCACATCACTGTCACTAACATTGAGTGATTTCTGCTTTATTTATAATAATGAGAAAATGTGAAACATTAATAAGACTTAGCTGATAATGTATGCAGCCATAATTAAATTGAAATAATATCTAGTAATGTTTTTTCATCCACAGTATGGTTAGAATAACATGCTGAATACATCCTGCAGTCCTTTGGACTTTCTTCCTTGTGCCTGCATCAGGGTGCATCACAGGGGAGTGACTGGTTAAGAGGGTTGAGTTTTGTCAGGTTATAATGAGCTTTATTTCAGAGAGATACGGGACAAAGCAGGCATTGTATAAATGTTAGCATTTCATATTTTATTTCTAATGGGAACCTTTCTGTCCTTCTATTGTAATGTGTTTCGGGTGTTTCCTAAAGTTAAGGGAGAGATATTAAAAAAACAGAGACACCCACTCTGTACTGTCAGGGACTAGAAAGCGAGAGCAGGTTTCTCCTGTACTGGCTTCTGTTCATTGGCTCCCTGTTAAATCATAATTGAATTTACAGGCCTTATCGTCACATATAGTACCATATTACCGAGGTCCCAGGTTGGATTTGGGAGCCAGATTAGGCTCAAACCTTTTCTTCAACAGTTATGGCTGGACCAGGTGACCCTGAATCCTCCCTTAGTTCCCCTGCACTGGGCCTGGGCTGCTGGGGGCGTCCCCTGATGCACTGAGTGTTTCTGCTTTACTCACCGTTTTCACTCTCTGTGCACCTCTCTGCATTTAATCAATAGTTATTCTTGAACTCTGGCTCTCTCCACAACGTGTCTTTTGTCCTCTCTCCCTTGCTCATCCCCAAACATACATGGCAGATGGCCCCGCCCCCTCCCGAGTCTGGATCTGCCGGAGGTTTCTTCCTGTTAAAAGGGAGTTTTGCCTTCCCACTGTCGCCAAAGTGCTTGCTCGTGGAACGTTGTCCAATTGTTTGGGTTTTCTCTGTATTCTTGTAGGGTCTTTAACTTACAAGCCAAAGTGTCCTGAGGTGACTGTTGTGATTCGCCACTATTTAAATAAGACTGAATAGATCCATTTTCCACTTAGATTCTGTGCATGACGTTGTATATTTTATCTTAAGTAGGACTGAATCCACTCTGAAGTGACTGTATGTATGTATGCCAACCAAATGACCCATTTAATAATCATTTTAATTAAACTGTTCCTGAAAAGATCTCTATAGAGATTACACTATAGAACAGTCCTGCTCATAGTATGGATGAGAATTCATCTCAGCCTGCTGCTTGTCTCACACTCCACTGTATATGAGCCCCACAACTTTTCATAGCAAGGCTTCCTGCCCTTATCAGACTCACCAGAACACTCTCTTTCTGTTAACAAGCAGCTAAGGAGCATGTACGGCGCAACCGGCAGAGTCGCACGTTTTTGGTGGAAAATGTCATAGGGGAGCTTTGGTCGGAGCTGGAAGAAGGTAGAGTCTCTCTCTTCTTTTACTCATCTGTTCTCTTTTCCTTTAGGCTACCTCCTTTGGCTCTTTCATGTACTGTCATCCTGTCATAGATTAAGACATTATGATGCTGATTAAGACATCAGCATCATAAACCTAATATTTAGAGAATTGGCACCAAGCTTATAAAGAAATAAAAAACTCAAGTGTTCAGTTACAGATACAAATGTCAAACACTGACATAGTTTAAGCATCATTCAGCTGCTGGCTTGGCAGAAGGTAGGTCCACACATTTGATTTGGCAGTTTCTTACCCTTCGGACACAACCACAGCATGGAGCCAAATAACACTGATGCAGTTTGCTAAATAAGTTCATTTGATTCCACTAACTGGGAAAGGCTGGATCAGCCAGAGGGATGCATTGCTGTGGTTGGTTGTTATGTTGTTGGTCATATCAGAATAAACAGTCACCTGACAGTATATTACAGCCTCCCTATAAAATTAGTTTCTATAGAGGTTTGGTCTGTTCCTTCAACACACACATGTGGTTTTAGAGCCACTTTAAATTGAGCTCATTTTCATTTTTTACAAACCTTTCCTTTTAGGTGGGAAAAGAGCCCAGCTGAAACCTCCTGCACACTTCAGAGGCTTTAAGGCTTATTTGGGATACCCATCAGCGGCACATGTGCAGCTCTGCTAAATTAACACAAAAAACCATTTGACTGGTTAGCAAACAACCAATCACAGCACAAACCACTGGAAAACCTGCTTTACAGGCTTGATAGCTCATTAGCATCTCTGCTCTTGAACACTGGACAAATGCTTACCTGCAGCTGACAGTATCAGTCTGCTAAACGCCGTCCTGCTAGCGAGCTTTAATAACCACGGGAGCTTTGGTTTCTGTGTTGTTCCCATGTCACAGCCGAGTGGCTGTGCTGTTACACAACCTTCATCTTTAAAAGACTGACTTTAATACAAATATTATAATTATTGCTTTCAACATGGATACATATTAACTTTTTGTATCATATTTGATACATGAGTTTCTGAGACCTGTATCTCATCAACATGATCAATATTTGCCATAATTTCAAAATGTCATGGACAAAACTCTTTTTTTGTCTAAAATTAACATTGTTGTTGTCAAAAACACCCAATGTATCAAATGCAATACAAAACATACATAATAAATATATAATAAAAATATATCAAACACAACATGATAAAGCAAAAAACACATTTTGTGGATTTTGTTATAAGGGTTCATAAACATCTCAGTTCTAAAAAATCTGAATTTTCTGGCTGTTTTTTGATGGGTTGGGTCTCACAGGGTTAATAGAGAGGCTAATAAAACTGTTAGCTCCACCTATCCTGAGTGGTTTGCTTCCTTCTACACTGCCTCAGAACTGAGTTTACAAGGATTTAGGTCAGCAGTACTCTCTGTGGCCTCGCTCCAGAAGCAGTAGTGCCAGACAAAGTCATGTTCCTGTAAACGACACAGTGCATGCACTTTATTTGTCTCATGCCACGCTTCTCGCCTGCTCACTTCTCTGTACAGGTGACCGATATGTTGTGGTGGACTGTGGTGGAGGAACAGTTGACCTGACTGTCCATCAGATCCGTCTTCCAGAAGGACATCTGAAAGAGCTCTACAAGGCTTCGGGTAAAAGACGTGTAGCGTAACACTTTGCTAAAGCATCGGACCATTTTCATGTGACTCACAGCTGTCTGTTTTCTCAGGTGGCCCCTATGGGTCCATTGGGATTGACTATGAATTTGAGAAGCTGCTGTGTAAGATCTTTGGCCAAGATTTCATTGACCAATTTAAGATAAAGAGGCCAGCTGCGTGGGTGGATCTGATGATTGCATTTGAGTCTCGAAAGAGAGCTGCAGCCCCTGACAGAACCAATCCTCTCAATATTAACCTGCCCTTCTCCTTCATTGACTACTACAAGAAGTTCAGAGGCCACAGTGTGGAACATGCTCTGCGCAAAAGCAAGTGAGTGTAAACAGAAAACCCAATCCTGAACTGACATGAGCGTCTGTATAATCCTGACACCAAAAAGATGCGCTCGTTTGCTTTTGATTCAGATTTAATCTGAATTATATTGACTCTGTGATTTCATGTTGCAATATTTCTTGATCACATTTGATTCTGTACATGATCCAAAAGGTTGATTCTGTTCATCTGGACGTTTTCAGAAACGTTTCATTATCAGGTGGCTTCTTCAGTCTCAGATGACTGCAGGTTTCCAACCTTATAAACAGGACATCTGCTCAATGACTGAAACCAGCCCACTGATGAACAATGGGCTGGGAGGTCAGTTCCTCAGTACCATTCTAAACGCAACAGACTCAGCCTTTTGGGACTACTTACTTACTGATCTGGATGATTGAGCATCCATCAAGACAGATTCTGCACATATTAGTTTTTTTTGAGCTTGTCAACATCTTGATTAAGATGAAATTTTAAAAGTGTGAAAAAGTGTTTGTCCCCTTTATTCAGTTGAATTACTCTAGCAACCCCCAGGCCTGATTTCTGCCACACCTGTTCTCAATAAACCACTTAAATAGGACCTGCCTGACAAAGTGGAGTAGACCAAAAGATCCTCAAAAGCCAGACACCATGACGCGATCCAGGGAAATTCAGGAACAATTGAGAAACAAAGTAACTGAAATCTCTCAGTCTGCAAAATGTTATAAAGCCATTCTAAAGCTGTAGAACTCCAGCGAACCAAAAATGACAGATATTATCCACAAATGACGAAAACACGGAACAGTGGTGAACTTTCCCTGGAGTGGCTGGCCAAACCAAATGACCCCAAGAGCGCAGCAACAACTCTTGCAAGAGGTCACCGAACCCCAAAACAACATCCAAAGAACCACAGGGCTCACTTGCCTCAGTTAAGGTCAGAGTTCATGACTCCAATTTAAGAAAGACACTGGGCAAAAAATGAGAGAAACATAAAGACCCCTCTCAGTTTCTTGATCTTGAATCATCTTGATGAGTCCCAAGACTTTTGGGAAAAGCAACATGTTACCAGCAGTAAAATAAGGTGGTGGTAGTGTGATGGTTTGGGGCCGTCCTGCTGCCTCAGGACCCGAAGACTTGCTGTGGTAAATGGAACCATAAATTCTGCCGTCTACCAAAACACCCTCAAGGAGAATGTCCAGCCATCTTTTCAAGACCTCAAGCTGAAGCACACTTGGGTTCTGCAGCAGGACAATCATCCAAAACACACCAGCGGGTCCACCTCTGAATGTCTTAAGAAAAACAAGATGAAGACTTTGGAGTGGCCTAGTCAAAGTCCTGACCTGAATCCGACTGAGATGCTGTGACATGACCTTGACAAGGCGGTTCATGCTAAAAAACATACAATGTGGCTGAAGTACAACAATTCCTCCACAGCACTGTAAAAGACTCATTGCCAGTTATCAGAAACGCTTGATTGCAGTTGTTGCTGTCAGGGTGGCCTAATCACTTATTAGGTTTAGGGGGCAGTTACTCTTTCATACCGCTGTAGCTAGTGGCTTTGTAAGACTGTTTTTATAGTAGGCTGTGCTAACATGTTAACAGGCTAAGAGATGCTTTAATTTTCTGGACCATCACCTGAAGCAAAAGTCTTTTTTTGATTTCTATTTCTGACTTGCATGAATAAACTGTTAAATGGTAAACAGCCTCTTGCATTTTTAGTCCCATTTGTAAAAAACATGTTGTGTCTGGATTAGAATAAAGTGAACAACAGTTCAGTTGTATCATTAGTTGCATTTTGTGCTGTCATTTATAAATATGAGTCTTTGCCATTTTGTGAAATTTGACACTTCGGTGATGTTTTGATTTGATCATTTATTGTAACTAACTAATGATCTGCCTGTGAACTGAAATGAATACAGTGTATGTAACAGATGTTCTCCTCTCTTTCCAGTGTGGACTTTGTTAAGTGGTCATCTCAGGGGATGCTGCGGATGAGTCCAGATGCTATGAACTCCCTCTTTAAGCCCACCATAGACCACATCATCCAACATCTCAGTAAGCTACATTATAACACCTGGATAAACACATATCGCTCACCTTAGAGTCAAGCAAGTTGCAAAGTAAATAATACTGCAACTTTTAAGACAACCTCTAGTCACTGTGCCACTACTCTCAAGTAACTAATGGGAAAAATGACCCTTACATGTACAAAATATCATATAAGTATTGAACAATGAGTATCAAAAACCTTCACTGGGCTCAGTAACATTCTGTTCAATGTGTTTTTGTTGCTCAGTTTCAAAATGACAGGGTTGGTCACTCCCTAACTCCAGACAACCTAGATAATCCACAGTTTCCTCAACCACATGAAAGTAGGTCACATTTCTTAAGGATGGATGGGCCTGCTTCAATACAGACAGTGATTATAGCAATTCATTATAGCATAACATAAATAAAATAAAACCCCTGTAGCCTCCTCCCACAGCTGTTTTTCTGTGGCATTTGTAATGCATTTTAAAACACTGCAAAGACAGTGCTACAATTGAATTGAATTCAGTTTAATGTATAAAGTGCCAACTCACATCAACAGCTGCCTCAAATGGTAAATATGTTACAGTAGGGGAGAGAAACCCCAGCAGTTAGACAATCCTCCATGAGCAAGCATTTGGCATCAGTGGGAAGGAAAAACTTCCTTTAAACAGGAAGAAACCTGCGGCACATACACTTGTATGTGAGGAGAAAGAGTTTGAATTCAATTCTGGATTTAACAGGAAGCCAAAGAAGAGAAGCTAACATGGGAGAAATCTGCTCTCTGTCAGTTCATTAAGCCCCAAAGTGAGGAATCTAATAAACAATCTGCCTAATATCCATACTTTATCTCAAGAAAGAAGTCAAAGGAAATCCACAAACTTTAATGAAATTTAAACACCAAAACGGGTAACTGTATTTCTTGCTGTAGTGTCAGAACCAATGAAAAATGAGTAAGTAACAGTTACAGTGGAATTTTCAGCCTTGCATGACAGCTTCCTGTCATCATTGTGTGTATGAGTAGAAGGCAGATCGCACTGATGAGCGAAAACACTGAGAGATGAAAGAAGATAACATTGATTATCTGATTGGAAGGATTTTCTAGAAATGGGAATGCATGAAGACTTTTACACGAGGAAACCTGGCCAGATGATTAGGATCTGTAAAACAGCAAGGCCAAGCTTCAACCATGTTATTTTGGTGACAGGTTCAATTCGATTCATTTACATAACGCCAAATCACAACAACAGTTACCTTAAGGTGCTTTATATTGAAAGGTAAACCCCGCGCAATAAACGGGAAAGCCCAACAATCACATGAGCAAGCACTTTGACAACAGTGGGAGGAGAATAAGGCGTCCTTCAGAACCAGGCTCAGGACTGGTGTCAAGAAAGGAAGGTGGTCATAAAATTCAAATTCAGCTGTTTATCAATGAAAGAAAGATATAAACAGCTGTGTATCACTGGGTATGAATAAAAGGCATTTCTGTGTTTGTCTTACAGCTGAGCTCTTCGAGAAGCCAGAAGTCAGTGACATCAAGTTCCTGTTTTTAGTGGGAGGTTTTGCCGAGTCTCCCTTGCTGCAGCAAGCTGTCCAGAACATGCTTCAGGGGCGCAGCCGCATTATCATCCCCCATGACGTTGGCCTAACCATCCTGAAAGGCGCTGTTCTGTTTGGCCTGGACCCCAGTGTGATTAAAGTCCGCCGCTCGCCGCTCACATACGGGGTTGGTGTCCTCAATCGTTTTGTGGAGGGGAAGCACCCACCGGAGAAGCTGCTAGTTAAAGATGGAACACGCTGGTGCACGGACGTCTTCGACACCTTCATAGCTGCGGACCAGTCTGTGGCGCTTGGCGAGATGGTCAAGCGGAGCTACACGCCAGCTAAACCTTCCCAGCAGGTTATTGTCATCCATGTTTACTGCTCTGAGAAGGAGAATGTGGGCTTCATCAGCGAGCCCGGTGTCAGGAAGTGTGGGACACTGCGCTTAGACGTGAGCGGAACAGAAAGTACAGCGGCACGCCGAGAGATCCAGACGCTCATGCAGTTCGGCGACACGGAGATCCGAGCCATGGCAGTGGACGTGTCTACCGGACGCACTGTCAAAGCTAGTATTGATTTCCTAAGCCATTAAGTATCAAAAGAGAAGTCATGCTCCAGTCTGGAGCTGTGGAGACGGACGCTAACAGCTTACACATACATACAAACACATACCTGTAGGGGCGTGTACTGGGAAGGTTCAGTCACTCTTCATTTAAGCACTAAAGTGATGATGTGTGCAACCTTAACTTAAACTCAGACATTCAGCTTTAGAATCCGCGTTTCATCGAGGTAAGAAGAGAGGCGCTAATGAGAGCTTAGTATGTTTTAAGTTCGTCACTTCACCACATCTGTCAAGTTTCGTGGATAAGCAGCTTTCTAGTGGTCACTCCCTCCAAGGAAACCCCTGAACCCAGTGATGAGGCTTAAAAGCTCCTGACAGAAGCTTCTTCATGCTTTAATCTATGTTATGCAGATCTACTGCCTCTGGCACAGAGAGGAACACACACGGTGAATTCATCTTTGTTTGTTGTTTTTCTGTTCTGAGGGTATGAAAAGGTCAGTATACATCCTCAGAAGAGCTACACAAAAATATCTTAATGTTCTTCTATATAAACTCGTGTCATGTCAGTAGTTCTGCAACATTCAGCCCTTTGAATGGTTCCCTCGAGGGCAAAACACACAATTTTCCTTATATATGGCCAGTCTGCCAACTGGACAACTTGCAGTCATCTTCCATTTATGAGATTACAAGCTTAAAAATAACTAGCATTACTATGTAAAAATGTTCAGCTATGGAGGATTGATGCAAAGTGTTAATGCTGTGACATCTTTGGGTAGCTGCTAAAAGTGAAACAACGGTGACTCGCTATCATTTACCAAAACTAAATGTAAAAATATACACTATATCATTCTTAATAGGTTGAGGACGCACGCAAAAATATTAATTTGAGTCATTTTGCTCATTTTCCATTAATGGGAGATGTGTGAGTAGTTCATATTTTTAGATTGAATTTAGCTTCCAGCATGGGGCTGACTCTCACAGTCAGGTTCATTTAAAACAGTTTCACATTGATTTCATTATTACAATCTATGAAAAACATGTTTCACATCCTGCATAGACATTCAATACTTACATACATAAGAGATCATATTTGTGCTTCGCCTGTAGCAACATACTTCATGTTTACAGCCTCATGTATGTAGGGTTTGGTGCAGAAATATGGGTTTTTACTCAACCGAGGTTGCTGATTTTTTCAACTTTTATTAGCCTTTGCCCACCGCTGGAGAGGAAAGCTTCTTCTACCAGGGAAAACATGCTGTCCTCTTCATGCTTTGGTTTCATGATCAAGCCTTTAGACCCAGTATTACACAGACAAAGGGAACCCACGTAAAGGCTGAAGGTGTGGTGATTCTATTGCAACTACATTTAGAGTAGTATATTTATAAAGTATATAGCCACTTTAACCATTAGGCTGAATCATGCAAAAGCACCAGCTTGGCCCTTTGATGTAATCCAGTGTTATATCTGATTCCAGTAATGTGAAATGTGCTGCAAGCTCAATCCTAAAGAAAGAACAACCATCAATGTGCTTAACTGTGGCCTTTATTAGTTTTTGCTTCTGATTATCAGCTGTGGAAAGAGGACGCCCACTCGACCTCTTTGATTGCACGTATAAGGTGCAACAGGCCAGTTGAGGCAAACAACAGTGTATTTATTTCTGTAAATACAGTATTTAAATATTGTACAGATTTTTAGCATTGTATGAGCAATTTCAAAGCCAAGAGTGCATATGTCTGTGTTTTTGTGTACGTGCACATGAAGGAGAGAAGAAAGCTCGTGTTCTGTCACACAGACATCCTCAACATTTCTGTCTCACCAGCCATAGCGTGAGAGTTAGGGGCTTTGTTGTGTTCCTTCAAAGACTGGACGCGTCACCTTACTGTTACTTTGCAATCACAAAAAAAAACTTGAATACCTTTGTCCTTAAAAATATGACAGATCGTCATTCAGATTGTCTTCATTAAAGTGTGAGGCACAGTCACCAATAATCATACAGGTAAAATCTCCAGATTATTATACAAAAAAGTCTCAATCATGATAGTGCCTAGCATGAATAAATGTGATGTTCAAATTCTGTCACCACCAAGAACATAAGGTGCTTACTTTCACCTGCAACTCGGTTCATAAAGACATCCGTTTGTCCCTGCAATGGAGGAAGATCCATATTTGAATAAGCAGAAAATGATCGAATTGGAATGTGCAAAACCTGATTTCATAGCTTAGCCTGTTTTTGACTTAAGATTAATTTGTTGAAACGTCCGTAAGATTCAAACTTTAACTGTTGGCCTTTCTAGTCTCAGTGTTGCACAGATGTAGGAGGCAGTCTGCCCTTTAACAGTCGTTGCATTAGGGCCACATTATTGTTTAAATGTCATGCTTTGGAAAGTTACAAATACATACTTTAAGAAAAACTACAAGTACTTTGATGTATACTCAGTATCCATCAGCACCCACAGATGCCATCATTAGAGTGGCACCTGTGGAGCACACTGACAGAGTCAGCAGGACGGAGCAATGATCTGAGATTTAGGAGGAAAAACACTCAAACATTCTAACATTACAGTCTCAGCTGCAACAAACTCCCTTTAGGTTGTTGGATTATATAATCACACTTTTTGAATTTCATTTTTTCACTGCCATGGTCCAGATATGCAGCAGTTATGAGTTATGTATAAGTCTGAATTATTACTGATTTCCTTTGATCCTTTGTTTAAACTGTGAATTAAAGCTGGTCTCGCCTTTCAGTGTAAATGTACAAAGCTGCACAAGCTTCAGTGCCCTCTGCTGACTTCAGCACTCTTTCTGCGATGCACGTTTTGCATGTGTCACATAGGAATGGCTGCTATTACTAATACACAAAACCACGCTTAACTACTGATGTTTACTGTGGTAGTGTCCTCTTTTTGAGCTCTGGTGTTTGAGCTCAAACGATGGCAGCTCATAACAAACATTACTGATAACTGAACTAATAACCTTTTATTTTACACGTCTCTGTGTTCACAAAGCATAAATGTAAGGCTCTACTAGCACCGTGGTTTTCTTGTTTAACATTAGATGATTGCTATGTGTTTTGTACACCTTTGAGTGTTATGTGATGCACAGGGTACTGTTATGTAGCAGCTTTTTACCTAAAGCTATAACAAGATTAGCAGAAGACATATTTAGCTGACTTTATTCTTGGTGTGTGAAGCATCATTTTCGGTCAATGAGTCAATGATTGCAGGTTATTTGGATGTGATTTGAGTAGCACTCTAGTCAGCTTGCGTTGTCTTTAAGCATCTCCTTAAGACTCTCTAGAAAATCCAAGAATTCAGAAGATTTCACAGCTAAAATCACAGAGCTTGTAGTAAGGATCACCTCAGCCACTCTGGAACGCAAAAACTAAGCAAACTTTATTGTTTAGGCAAAGACATTTTTATGTTTATTATTTTTCATGCAGTACTATGTGTATTTTGCCAATGCCAGATATTCACTGTCACTAATAAAATGTTTATTTCAAATTGTTTGCTGTACTTTCTTCAGCTTAGTTAAAATGGGGTCATTTCATAGGTCTTGGTGGCAGAGCCAAGGCAACCAACAATTAAAATGTTAAATTTATGCAAAGTGTGTTTATCTATGCTAACATGTGCAACCACAACCTGCATGTTACTGGAGTTAAAAATGTATGATTAGCTATCTAATTTTAGATTTAGACCTTTGTATTTCCTAACACACCGACCAACGCTTTAATGGTTTTATCAGCAGGTCTGTTAGAGCCAAGCTGACAAAATCTGAAGAACAATGGCTACATGTTTGTGAAGCAACACTGCCACCAAGTGGCTGTAATGAGGAATGAGCTGGCTCTACCCTGGTTTTATTATTGTGAGACGTCAAGGACTCCACTGTTTTAAAAGAAAAAAGTTTGCTCATAGGACTAGCTTGTTATTTTTGACATGAGTTCTCAAAGCACTGCAGACCTCATTTTAATGGCTGCAAGTAATTTCCATTTTCATTGAATTTAGTTAATTATTTAGGAGATGATGTGGGAACTGCACCAGAAGTGGGAAGTTACAAATTAAAAATACTTTACTGTATTTAAGTGTAGGGGAAAGTGGGGTGATCTTGTTTCTACGAAGTCATAGAGGAAATTGGTCATGTGACTGCACATTTTTGAAGAGTCAACCATTTTACTCATCCTGCAAAGAAGAGAGCCTCATTGCAACAAAGCCAAATCCTACAACTACACTGGATTGGTTGAGATGGTTGATGGTTCCAACAGAGGTGCAAAGTTTTTAAGGTCAAGTAGTAATAGGTCTGTGAATGGAAAGCCCATCTTCACTTTCAAAGAAGATGATGATGGGGTCATCCCTAGTGTATAAAAACACTACCCACATCACAAAAACTTGGTGGTAGTGGGTAGCATCAAAGAGTGGGATGTTATGAAGTAGGCCAGATCTGTGAAGACAATTGCAGTTCATTTTGTCTTCATTTGAATTTCATTTTGTTCTGAACATGTGGCCGTGTGGCGCTAGGCCTTGTTTAAGGAAATTGACTTTGGATGTGCTCATGTGGCGCAACTGGCTTTTATAACTTAGCCCGCACTGGGGGCAAGGTGTGCCACAAGACCACTTTATTTCAGATCCACAGTGATTGTTCCCAGGGATGCACAACATCCTGAAACATCCTGAAATATAAGAACATGTTTTAGTTGGAAGCATTACTGTCATGGTCTCACTGTAAGTAAAAACCGCCACAACTCACTCACTCTCCTAATTTTAAAGGGTCTTTAATTTATTTGTCTGAGCCTTCTAATACTTAAAGTATTTGTTGGGCAAGCAAAAAGTCACTGATTTTGATTTTGATTTTAGCTAACCAATGTCCGGTTGGTTGGCCATCACCATTTTGTCCATCTGTAACTGGAAATGTCATGGGATCTTAGATCGCTCATTCTCGACCGAGAACGTTGGTCCAAATATTTTGCTGGCATCTCCAATCAGGAATTCCCACACCCGCCGATCCAAAGTCCCCCCGCCCATCCCCGGCCCAGTACCTGTGTGCAGAAGGCACTGAAGAAGATGAAGAATGGGAAGGCAACCGGACCAGATGACATCCCAGCCAAAATATGGAAGATGCGTTCCTAGCGGATCTCCTTAATTGTATTGCAGCCGAGAACAAGCCCTCCCAGGCCTGGACAACCAGCACCACCATGCCTATCTGGAAAGGCAAGGAGAATGTCAGCCAGTGCACCAACTATGCGTCGATTCGACTAATAATGATGAAGTGCATTTATATAGCGCTTTTCTAGGCACCCAAAGCGCTTTACAATGCCACTATTCATTCACACACTGGTGGAGGCAAGCTACAGTTGTAGCCACAATTGCCCTGGGGCAGACTGACAAAAGCAAGGCTGCTATATCGCGCCATCACCAGTAGGCGGTAGGGTAAAGTGTCTTGCTCAAGGACACAACGACCAGGACAGAGAGAGCAGGGGACCGAACCGGCAACCTTCCGGTTACAGATGACCTTCTCAATCCCCTGAGTCACGGTTGCCCCCACTACTCTGTCATGCCATGCATATCTTTGAGCGAATCCTGAATAAACGCCTTCGTGATATCGTTGAGCTTACCGTGAACCAATGTGGATTTGTCAAGGGCTCCAGCACCACGGACGGCATTCATGCTGCTTGACTGCTTATGGAAAAGCACAGGGAGAAGAACAGGATGGTGCATGTGGCATTCTTGGACCTGGAGAAAGCTTTCGACCGCGTCCCACACAACCTTATCTGGAAAGCACTTAGGTCACATAGCATCCCAGAAGAATAAGTGCGATGGATGCAGCTACTGTACCAGAATGTCAAAGCAAAGTCATATGCCCTGCAGGTACCTCGTCACTGTTTAGCATCATGATCGGCGTCCACCAAGGCTCAGCCCTGTCACCCCTGCCGTTCATCCTCTGCATGGACACAGCGACGGCCGACCTACAATCACGAATACCCTGGACCTTCCTTTACGCAGCTGATGTTGCATTTGCCGACCCAGACCACCTGCCCCTCCAAGAGCAGTTGCAGGAATAGAAGGACCGGCTGGAAGAAAGTGGAATGCACCTGAACACCAAGAAGATGGAGTATCTAAAATGTGGCCCTCAGACTCTGGGACCGATCCAGATCGACGGCCAGGAGTTAAAGAAGACCACCCAATTCCCTGGTCTGCGTGGACAGTGAGACCCTCCCAGATGTGCTCTCATGAGTCAACGCAGCGTGGCTTAAATGCCGTGAATCGACCTGCATCCTGTGTTATCAGAGGATGCCCGAAGACCTCAAAGCTAAGATCTACATGGCAGTCATACGGCCGGTGGCCCTATAGGAGCAGAATGCTGGCCAGACACCAAGAAACATGAGCAGATCCTCAGTGCTGTGGAGATGAAGATGCTCAGGTGGATGGTGGGCTTAACTTGCCTGGATTGTGTGGGGGAGATATCATCACCTCCACCCCCGCCCCAAGTGCAATAGGAGAAGGATTGTTGAGTGCGAGAGGAACTGACCTGAAAGGTAGGATTATGGCCAAGCTTGAAACCTGGACCCCCCATAGCCGGTTACCAAGACTGCGTGAAGTAATTCAATTGAATTCAATTTTATTTATACAGCGCCAAATCACAACAGCAGTCGCCTCAAGGCACTTTATATTGTACAGTAGATCATACAATAATAGATACAGAGAAAAACCCAACAATCATATGACCCCCTATGAGCAAGCACTTTGGCGACAGTGGGAAGGAAAAACTCCCTTTTAACAGGAAGAAACCTCCGACAGAACCAGGCTCAGGGAGGGGCGGGGCCATCTGCTGTGATTGGTTGGGGTGAGAGAAGGAAGACAGGATAAAGACATGCTGTCGAAGAGAGACAGAGATTAATAACAGATATGATTCAATGCAGAGAGGTCTATTAACAGTGATAAATAGTAAGTGAGAAAGGTGACTGGAAAGGAAAAACTCAGTGCATCATGGGAATCCCCCAGCAGCCTACACCTATTGCAGCATAACTAAGGGAGGATTCAGGGTCACCTGGTCCAGCCCTAACTATATGCTTTAGCAAAAAGGAAAGTTTGAAGCCTAATCTTAAAAGTAGAGATAGTGTCTGTCTCCCGAATCCAAACAGGAAGCTGGTTCCACAGAAGAGAGGCCTGAAAACTGAAGGCTCTGCCTCCCATTCTACTTTTAAATACTCTAGGAACAACAAGTAAACCTGCAGTGTGAGAGCGAAGTGCTCTAATAGGGTACCCTCAGAAGGTCTGCTAGATGACGTTAATGCAGCACTACGGACGATACCTACAGCCACCATTACCGACACTAACAAGCTGATCTACAATACGGCAGCAGTGATCAGTGAGATGCTTGGCTACAAGTTGAATGGCCACAAGGGGCAGTACCCTCCATGGAGGAGGCTAGAGGCTAAGATCAAGGTAGCACGGAGGGAGGTTAGCCACCTATCGGAGTTGCGGAAAGGGGTGATGACGAAGGTGCCTAAGAAGACACAGTAGTGTCTTCTTAGGCACTTGGCCGGCCGCTTAAAGAGGTACACCAGAGAGATAGAAGGCAGGAGAATAAACCAGCTGTTCTCCACAGAACCAGCAAAGGTGTACTCTCAGTGGCAGGGGAACAATATGAGAACAGCACCACCAAGGCTGGAGACGGAGCAATACTGGAAGAGCATATGGGAGAAGGATGCAACCCATAACGGCAATCGGAGGGCAGACCATGGCAACCTCCCTGAACAGGGTCCAGTAATCATCACAGTGGCAGACATCCAAGAATGGGTCTCCAATATGAAGAGCTGGACAGCACCAGGGCCCGACATGGTTCACACCTACTGGCTAAAGAAGCTGACTGCACTCCACGAGCGTCTGGCAGCACAAATATATATTTATATATATATACATATATAACATATACATATATATATATATACACACGTACACACGTACTGGACTGGGGTGCAATGATGCCCCACTCATGGATCCTGGAATGCCTGGAACTATACAAGACCAACAGGACCCTAAGAGTGTTCACCAGGAACTCAATGGAGATATGGCGTACTACACTAGAGGCCAACTTCAAGCCAATAGTACAAGTCCAAGGAGATGCTCTCTCCCCACTGTTGTTCTGAAGCTAGTCAGAACTGAGGGAACATTGCAGACATAGAGGACAGCTACAAGTACCTGGGGATCCCACAGGCAAATAGAAACCATGAAGAGGTCACTAGGAAAGCTGCAACCACCAAGTACCTGCAGAGGGTCAGCCAAGTCCTGAGCAGTCAGCTAAACGTTAACAACAAGATCCGGCCTATCAACACCTACGCCCTGCCCGTGATCAGGTACCCTGCTGGGATAATAAGCTGGTCAAAGGAGGAGACAGAAGCCACTGACATCAAGACCAGGAAGCGCCTGACCATGCATTTTTTAAATACTTTTTTAAATCATAAAGTAACTATGTATCTAATGTAATGCTGTGTTTTTTATATTGTAAAATGTCCTGCAAAACAAACTGACATATTATTCAAAACACTCAGCAGTTCAGTGCAGGACAAATAGCTTTGCTTGCAATACTGTGGTGAATTTACAGTAAAGCACTGTGTTGCACTGCTGTACAGTGGCTGTTGTGTTCATGGGCAGAGTTAGGTAACATCAAGTGTAGCAGAGATGAATTTGAGTTTAAGCTAATGATGCTTAGATTAATTCACTGAATTCAATGTGTGTGTGTGTGTGTGTGTGTGTGTGTGTGTGTGTGTGTGTGTGTGTGTGTGTGTGTGTGTGTGTGTGTTTGTGTGTGTGTTTGTGTGTTTGTTTGTGCATTCTTTGATATTGTTATGTTACAGTCTTAGAATTTAAGTTCAATTCAATTCGATTTTATTTATGTATTGCCAAATTACGACAACTGTCACCACAAGGCAAGATTGTATCTCTTTGTATCTTTTCATATGGCAAATCTATTCTAATCCAGTGTAATAATGTTGTGTTGCACTTACAGGATATGGAGGCTAAGATGTGGGGCCAAATCTAACAGCCTAAACATTTTGTTAGCCAAAGCGTTTCAACCTGCATACAACCATCTGAACCAAAGCATTACAGTTCTCTGTACAGACAAAAATGACTACACTGACATTTACACGATATCCACAGATGTGAGGAGCTCAGTATAAAGGCTCATGGGTGTATTTTCCGTTTTAATATGACAGACATGGTCATAAGTAAATCTGACTGCTAAACAAGAAAGAACAAAACAAGCTGTTGTTTCTGCTGTGCTTTAAAGGTTACAAAGCCCCCATAGAGGAACCAATTTTCCATTAAATTCAGCTTTTTCTCTTTTAGTTCTCTTCAAACACCACCACCAGTGATTCACTCAGCTGAATATAAAACTAAACACAACCACTTATTCAGTAACCAGAATACATTTATGCAGAGTGTGTTATTCTTACACAAGTGCAAGTAGAGAGCTACTCGACCCTTTACAGGGCAAGGTTGTTTTTAGCTTGGGTATGGTGTTTGTGTGTGTGTGTGTGCCAGGGTCAGTAGAAGGGGACTGTAGAGAAAGGGTGAGAGAGTTGGATAGGTGTGGCCAACTTCCCTCACATAACAATGAAGCAGAGTAGTTGCTACAGCAATGTGGAGGGACCCAGACTCTCCAAATGGCCTTTTAGTTGCCAGCTTAGCTGCCCTCTCACTTATGCATTCTCTTGCAGTTAATGGCAGAGTTCAGAGCAATATGATTAACCAATGAAATCACAGGACAATAACAGGCAGCTTGACACACGTGCTCGTTAATGATTCCTGTCATTAAAAAAGACAATCTAAGTTCAACAATCTAATGGAATATTTGTGTAACCTTCTTAAATTGTCAGGAAGTTTTCACCTGTAAAGGAACCCAAACACAGGCTGGTGTTCACTGAGGGAGAAAGACTGTGTTATTATCTATTAGAGAGCACCACAGGTCATGGTATTAAGAGGTAAACATATATGAAGTGAAAAAGCACATACATCATGTACTGATATTAATTATTTCACATAGTTACTGTTGGATTTATAAAAAAACGGAATCAAGGTACATATATAGGTCAAAATTGTAAACAAGCTTCTGACAGGGTGCAATCTTCTTAGCTTGCTCTTTATTGGGTAGACAGACAGGAAAGTGAGGAGAGAGGAAGCAAAGGGTGCGGGTTGGACTCAAACCCAGGCCTCTACTTCATGCAGCATGTACTTGTCTGCTCGCCCACTGAGCTAAACTGGCACCTTCCAGTCTGAAAGCGGTTGATATAATCACATGCATTGATTCTCCACAGTGTCACAAAGACATTTATTTGAATAATCTAATGTATACTATTTATTTTTTTCAATGACTTATCTGCACTTCAGGTTAACAGTAATCAGTAAAAATGTTTTTTCATGCTTCATGATTATATTACACACATAATATGTAAACGTTATTTCCATTCTGTGACCTTCTCTATTGTTTAGATTGGCAGTAATCAGTGAAAATATTTCTTCAATAAGAACCAGTACAAGCAAACCTGGTCAATTCTTGCAAAGCCTTTCCCTGTTTGTTGCCTAGCAACATGATCATCAGAAATTCTGAGGCTCTTAATATTTTCAGAGGCACTTATTTTGAACCCAATTTCAACCCAATGAATGAGGACAGAGCCTGCATTTCTGTGGCTGGAGGTATGTAACAAATGCATGTGTAGAATCAGCAGTCTCATATTTAAAAAAAAATGTAAAAAATAAAAATGCCAAAAGCCCCAAAATATGGATAAAAGGTGACTTTTTGTACCATTTTGAGACCTCATCTTCTCCTCCTCATAAGTGCTGTCACCATCACAAAGCAGAAGTTTCATGTTAATTCTAATGAATTTGCTCATTCTTTCAAGCGCTTTAAGTGCTCAGAGTAGAAAAGCGTTACATAAGAAGCAGTCCATTTACCATTTAATTGATGTTATGTATACAATAAGCCAAGATTGCCCTCAATGAAATCTTGCATCAGTGTAGCAACATGGGTGATCCATACGTTTTCCATTTTTACTCCTGACTGGTTCCTTTGGTGCAGGGGTGAGACAACCACCAGCTTTGCCCCTACCCCTGACTGTACTAACATTTATATAGTACTTCACTAGTTTTACCATCCACTCAAAGCACTTTAGGAGGAAGCTGTTTTGCTTGAGTTCTGTGCCCCCTACTGGGCCTTGCGCACATTTGCTGAAGGTTTCCTGCAATCCTCTTTGTTGCTCATGCCTTTGAAAACATAGTCTCTGAAAACTTTGGTATATAGAGTAATATTTTAGTAATATTTTTAGATCTTGATTGATTTTCAAAACTTAATGATCATGAAACTGACCTCAGCCCATTGTTAGTCAGTGGTGCTAGTTCACAGCTATGACATTAGTAACCCCATACACCAACACTTTTATGAAACATGAGTTATCTTAGTTTTATATACACTGCATTGGGAAGCACATCTGTATCCGGAAGGTCGCCGGTTCGATCCCCGGCCTCTCTGTGCTGGTCGTTGTGTCCTTGGACAAGACACTTTACCCTACCGCCTACTGGTGTTGGTCAGAGGGGCCGATGGCGCGATATGGCAGCCTCGCTTCTGTCAGTCTGCCCCAAGGCAGCTGTGGCTACAACTGTAGCTTGCCTCCACCAGTGTGTGAATGTGAGAGTGAGTGAATAATGGCATTGTAAAGCGCTTTGGGTGCTTTGAAAAGCGCTATATAAATCCAATCCATTATTATTATTACTGCACACACATATAATATTATATATTTCTTGTTTATATTATATTATATTATATTATATTATATTATATTATATTATATTATATTATATTATATTATATTATACTTGACATTGTTGAAATTAGTTACTTTTGTTTGTATCTTATTTCCTCTACGCTCCATGTCTCTGTGTCACCCGGAACAAACAGAGTGCAGATATAATTTGCATATTAATGATCATGAAACTGATCTCAGCCCACTGTTAGTCAGTGGTGAAAGTTTCACTCATTATACAAATGTGCTGGTTATAAGGTTGTAAACCTGCAGTCAACTAAGACTGAAGAAGTCACCTGATGATGATGAAACGCTATGTCCAGATGAACAGAACGAACTTTCTGTGATACTTTTGTTTGTAGTGTGCACATGTCATAGGGTGCTGTGTATTAGTTGGAGGGACCAAAAATGCAGGATATCTTAGACAAAGGTAAATTCAAAATGCAGCTTTATTAGCTAGCACTGGGAAGCTTAGCAAAAACTCAAGGCAGAGTTACCTGAGGGGAGGATCATCAAGGACTCCAGTCACCCCAGCCATAAACTGTTCAGACTACTTCCATCAGGAAGGAGGTTCTGCAGCATCCGGTCCCGTACCAGCAGACTGAGAGACAGCTTTTTCCACCAGGCCATCAGACTGCTGAACACTTCATAGACACCTCACCCTCACTACTGGAACTTCAACATTATGCACTCCATACTGTATATTAATGCCACTGTTTTGCACATACCAACCTCTGTATATTTTATATATCTTATTTTATTGTTTACTTTATTTCATTTGTAAAACATGTATATACATACTATATACACACTCAAACACACACACGTAGAAAAACATATTTAGTATACACATTCAGTAATGTATATACCTTTACATATTGTACATATATTTATTACTTTTTAGATTAGCCATTTTTATATTTTGCTTGTTTTACATTATTGTATTTTGCACAACTCTGTTGCTTGTGAAGCTCGCACACAAGAATTTCACTCACATGTACTGTACCAGTGTACCTGCACATGTGATGTGACAATAAAAGTGATTTGATTTGATTTGATTTGATTTGATTTGATTTGATTTGATTTGATTTGATTTGATTTGAAGCTGACTGATTGAGAGACTGACACAGACACTGACAGACTGGAGCCCACACGACATGAAGAGCTATGATGATAATCTGATGAACAACAGAGGGAAACTGAGGGCTTTAAAACACATTACGTAAGTAGGGAGCTGGAACACAGCTGCGGAAAACATGGGTACAGGTAACTAAGAAAGACTAACCACAGGGGAAACTAAACTGAACATAACACACACAGGACAAGAGAGTATCGAATAAAACCAGGAAGCTTACATTGAGACTGAGACATACAGACTTCCCAAGGTGAAAATAAACAAAGTAATTTATCTTAAATGTTGTATATTTTCTTTGACTTATGAGTTGCCTTTTTACTTTGTCTTATGGTTAAATATTATTAATTCAAAGTAACCATTAATCAAACTGTTGGTTTTATTTCTGTGTTGTTAGAATATTTTGTTAGTATTTTTCTTCCCCCTATTTGACACAGTTTTATGTCATGTCAGGATGGTCAGCAATGTGATTATTTGAAAAAGTTTATAAAACCATTCTAAATATAGCAGAAATAGACGTGATGAAATTTTATTTATATCTTAGTTTATAAGAGGGTAGTACATACAAAAAGATGGACAGCTGTAGAGGTTGTATCTGATGTGTTTAACATGAAACAGGAAGTGTTAATCTGAAATCTGGTTAGAATGAATCCAGGTGGGGGTGTCACCTGTTAATCCCCTGTGTTAATCTGGTTGGACTGTCACACTGACAGTGTAGCACGAGCGGATTAAAGTGTGTGCTGTAGTTGTAATGCTGACTATCCTCACATCATGTCAGAGTATGCATGCAGAATAATTATAACGGTAGCAATAACATTAACCGAACACTTTAACATTGTTGAAATTACATACAGTGGCTTGCAAATGTATTCGGCCCCCTTGAACTTTCCCACATTTTGTCACATTACAGCCACAAACATGAATCAATGTTATTGGAATTCCACGTGAAAGACCAATACAAAGTGGTGTACACGTGAGAAGTGGAATGAAAATCATACATGATTCCAAACATTTTTTACAAATAAATAACTGCAAAGTGGGGTGTGTGTAATTATTCAGCCCCCTGAGTCAATACTTTGTAGAACCACCTTTTGCTGCAGTTCCAGCTGCCAGTCTTTTAGGGTATGTCTCTACCAGCTTTGCACATCTACAGACTGAAATCCTTGCCCATTCTTCTTTGCAAAACAGCTCCAGCTCAGTCAGATTAGATGGACAGCGTTTGTGAGCAGCAGTTTTCAGATCTTGCCACAGATTCTGGATTGGATTTAGATCTGGACTTTGACTGGGCCATTCTAACACATGGATATGTTTTGTTTTAAACCATTCCATTGTTGCCCTGGCTTTATGTTTAGGGTCGTTGTCCTGCTGGAAGGTGAACCTCCGCCCCAGTCTCAAGTCTTTTGCAGACTCCAAGAGGTTTTCTTCCAAGATTGCCCTGTATTTGGCTCCATCCATCTTCCCATCAACTCTGACCAGCTTCCCTGTCCCTGCTGAAGAGAAGCACCCCCAGAGCATGATGCTGCCACCACCATATTTGACAGTGGGGATGGTGTGTTCAGAGTGATGTGCGATGTTAGTTTTCCGCCACACATAGCGTTTTGCATTTTGGTCTCATCTGACCAGAGCACCTTCTTCCACATGTTTGCTGTGTCCCCCACATGGCTTGTGGCAAACTGCAAACGGGACTTCTTATGGTTTTCTGTTAACAATGGCTTTCTTCTTGCCACTCTTCCATAAAGGCCAACTTTGTGCAGTGCACAACTAATAGTTGTCCTATGGACAGATTCCCCCACCTGAGCTGTAGATCTCTGCAGCTCGTCCAGAGTCACCATGGGCCTCTTGGCTGCATTTCTGATCAGCGCTCTCCTTGTTCGGCCTGTGAGTTTAGGTGGACGGCCTTGTCTTGGTAGGTTTACAGTTGTGCCATACTCCTTCCATTTCTGAATGATGGCTTGAACAGTGCTCCGTGGGATGTTCAAGGCTTGGGAAATCTTTTTGTAGCCTAAGCCTGCTTTAAATTTCTCAATAACTTTATCCCTGACCTGTCTGGTGTGTTCTTTGGACTTCATGGTGTTGTTGCTCCCAATATTCTCTTAGACAACCTCTGAGGCCGTCACAGGGCAGCTGTATTTGTACTGACATTAGATTACACACAGGTGCACTCTATTTAGACATTAGCACTCATCAGGCAACGTCTATGGGCAACTGACTGTACTCAGACCAAAGGGGGCTGAATAATTATGCATACCCCACTTTGCAGTTATTTATTTGTAAAAAATGTTTGGAATCATGTATGATTTTCGTTCCACTTCTCACGTGTACACCACTTTGTATTGGTCTTTCACGTGGAATTCTAATAAAATTGATTCATGTTTGTGGCTGTAATGTGACAAAATGTGGAAAAGTTCAAGGGGGCCAAATACTTTTGCAAGCCACTGTAGGATTCCCGCCTCTTCAGCGTTCTTTAGCATTGTGGCATAACCAGGTAAACTCCCGTGCTCGATTTTTGTCTAAAATAAAGTGTCAGCAGACTGATCTGTTGTGTTAAAAAAAACTGCACAAAAATACAAAATATTTGCTGTGTTCACTTCCTGGTCTGTTGGTAGCAGCTCCTAAAAAGGAACTCTACAATCGGTTAATCTGAAAACTGGTTCCTATAGTTCCCCATCAATTTTACATGGTTTATTCCAGTGCTGTTTGCATAGTGCCTCAATAAGACCCAGTTGAATGCTAATGACCAGTTAATTATCTCCTCTGTCAGCACAGTTTTTGCACCTATAACTACCTACCTACCTAAATAAATAAATAAATAAGTCCTGCAGTATTAGATTGGATTTTTATTTGCAGGACACCTGTTGTTGCATTTATTGCATTCGCTTTCACAGGGCAAAATATTTGAACCACAGGATTAAAATGAATCAGAAAGGTGAAATACTAAGGTTACGTCATGCAAGGTCATGCAATGTGAGTAATCCCGTCCATCTAGTAAGCAGGCATGACTGTGATCGTTAATTGACTGTTAATTTATCCGGAAAGGGTGAATAGTAAGGATTATCAATAATTTTAAGTTTAGTGCCAGAGCTTCATGTCCCTCTTCTACAGAAGCTTTTCACTGACCTTATTAATCACCATATAGCACCAATATTTCTGCTAGAAATACACACGCACATACATATTGATCCACATTCAGAGTGCTCTATGCCTGCCCATTTATATAGCATTAATGGCTGGCTATAGCAGGATCCAGCAATTGACTAATTCAGATTTACATTTCGATTCTGCATTTTATAGAAGAACATTAGCAGTTAAATAATAATTTTATGCTTTCATGTTCAGAAACACAAGTGAGTAATAATCACTCAAAAGGTATAAATATAGTGTAGCAAGACTGTAAATGAATGTGCCTCCACACTGCTCCACCTGATCCGCTGCTCTACACAACACATTACCACCAGTTTTCTTAAACGCTACTTAGAGGCCTTACTACTCATGGTTGAGTCGTCCACAGGTAGGGGATATCATTACTTTTAAGCATCAGCCATGCATCCACCATTTTAAGTGGCTGCATCTGTATCTCATTCAAAATGGACCAATCAATGGACAGTGAAAGATCAGAAATTGTCTTTCACAAGGATCCAGCACTCTTTAAATGCTAAATCAGGGGTCCGGTGGCCGGGCCTTAGTCCATGGGGTTCAGCCGGGCACAGCCCAAAAAAGGGACAGGGGCAGGTCCTCCTGCAGGCCCACCACCCGCAAGTGGTGCCGTTCGAACCCTGGCGGACTGATCCCCGGCCACCAAGACTAGCAATTGGGAAATAGAACGTCACCCAGAGGCGGTTTTTGATATGGGGGACATGGGCAGTTGCCCAGGGCGGCATTGAGGTGGGGGTGGCATCATGGCATTGGCAAAAAAAAGTTGCTTGAACCAGATTAATGATTAGCGCAATCAATATTTTTAACACAATTAATCCATTTGGATTGCAGAATGACTTAAAATTCCTCAAATGTTTCTTTGTCACCGTTGGAGAAAGAGTGGACCCAGGTGCGGAGCTCTGAATGCAAGGCAGTGCATTCATTTACAGTGACAAAAGGTTGACAATAGTTCAATGTGCAAACAGTGGTTAGTCGTGTCCTCCTTCCTGTGCTCAGACTGTGCGTGGTAGTGAATGTCCGTTCCTCCTCCAGGTGTCCTCCCGTGCTCATGAATTTCCTCCGTCCGTGTTCCAGGCTTAGTGCAATACTCCAGCGCTGTCTGCCACTCAGCCACATCATTAAATAGTCCTGCCTAAGATGGCAGATGATTAGCGGCAGCTGGTGGCTGAATCAGTCGCAGGTGAGGCGGCTCAGAGCGGCAGTGCTTCCGGGTCGGAGGTCCCTCGTTGCCATGCGACCTCCGTAAACAATCGCCACGGAGCCAGAGAGAAAACAGAGCAAGGGAGAGGAAAACACGCACACATACATACACACAGGCAGGTCGACCGGTCGGGGCACCGTCCGACCCTGACAGTACCCCCCCTCTAACAGGAGCCTCCCAGCAACCTACCAAACTTGTCAGGATGCCGGGGGGGGAAGTCTCTCACCATGGCATCATCAAGACTTGCGGACCGCGACACCCAGGAACGCTCTTCCAGACCATACCCTGGGTGCATTTTACCTTCCACCTGCTGTGAGAGGATGGCCCCCACCCCCGAATCCGAAGCGTCAACCTCCATGAAGAAAGGATGGTCGAGGTCAGCCTGCACCAGCACCAGCGCCGACGAAAACAGGTGCTTGAGCTGTTCGAATGCCTGTTTGGTGCCTGGAGACCACTGAAACTGCAACTTGGGAGAGGTGAGGTTAGTTAGAGGCAAGGCGATCTTGCTGAAATTGCAAATAAAACGCCTGTAAAAGTTAGCAAACCCCAGGAACTTCTGCAACTCCTTGCGGCTCTTGGGTTCTGACCACTCAACCAATGCCTTGACCTTCGCTGGATACGCGCGCAGCGGCCTCTGCTCAACAATGAACCCAAGGAACGAGGCCGTCAGGACATGAAACTCACATTTCTCTGCCTTAAAAAACAGGCGATTCTCCAACAAGCGCTGCAGCACGAGCCTCACATGCTTCACATGTTCCGCCTGGTTCAAGGAGAAAACAAGAACGTCATATAGGTAGATAAAAGCACAGTGGTTAATGAGATCCCGCAATACATCATTAATCAAGGCCTGGAAAACGGCAGGGGCATTGGTGAGACCAAAAGGCATCACCAGGTATTTAAAGTGCTCAAGATGGGTGTTAAACGCCGTCTTCCATTCATCACCCTCGCGGATTCGCACCAGGTGGTAAGCATTACAGAGGTCCAGCTTGAAAAAGATTGTGGCGCCCTGTAGGACCTCAAAGGCAGACGCAAGCAGAGGTATGAGATATTTGTTCTTAACTGTGATCTTATTTAGTCCCCAGAAATCTATGCAAGGCCAAAGAGCCTTATCCTTCTTTTCCACAAAGAAGAACCCCGCGCCCAAGGGCTACGTGGAGGGTCGAATTATACCGGCCGCCAACGAATCAGTGAGGTAACGTTCCATAGATTCCTGCTCGGGCTTGGAAATGTTATAAAGCCGACTGGTGGGTAGGGGGCGCCGGGGATCAAATCAATCCCACAGTCGTACGGCCAGTGGGTCGGTAGAGAGGAGGCTTTCTCTTTGCTGAAAACCTGGGCCAAGTTGTGATACTCCGGTGGAACTGCTGACAAATCAGGGAGGGGGGGGGACAGGCTCCGCGGAGCTGGAAACAGGCATACTCGGAGTGGCGGAGCACAAACACAGTTCGTGACACTGAATGCTCAACCCGGTAATGCTTCCCCTCGCCCAGTTGATCTGTGGGTTGTATCGCTGCAGCCAAGGATAGCCTAGCACTAAAGGTGTATCAGGAGATTTAAAGAGAAACAGGCTGATCTGCTCTGAGTGATTGTCAGAGAGAGTGAGTGTGATTGTCTGAGTGCAATGAGTAACAGTAGTTAGCAGGCTGCCATCAAGAGCAGAAACTTGGTGGGGGATAGTGTTAGGAGTGGCACCCGTCAGTATTCCCACTGCTACTGATGGGCAGACTCTTTTACTCGCTTCGGGCATGTATCGGTCAAATGTCCCCTCTTCCCATACAGAAAGCACTCACCCATACACTGTCTTCTTCTCCGGTTAGTGGCGCTAAATCAGGCTCGTCCCAGCTGCATTGGCTGCTCCTCCTCCTCCGCTGGTTCCTCATCTTCTTCTCTCCACTGAGCAGAAGGCATTCCAATCAAGGCACTAGCACCCCCTTCTGGCGGCTGCCCTTTTCCTGCCCATTTCCCAAATTCTCTCATATGGTCATCTAGCTGTTTACACACATTGATCAAGGCATTTAGAGTCTTGGGTAGCTCTTTAATTGCCAACTCATGTTTAATGTCTTCATTCAGGCAGTTCAGGAAGGCTCCCCGGAGTGCGTTCTCCGCCCAGCCAGTCTCCTCGGCCAGGATCCAGAAGTCTACGGAAAAATCTGCCACACTCTTACGTCCCTGCTTCAGGGTAAACAAACAATTAGCTGCACCATCCAGACCCTTTATCAAACACACAGCGGAATTTGCTCAGAAAGTCCTGATAGGAGATATTAGGTTGAACATTCAGTACTGCTTGTGCCCACTGCAGCCCCCGAACAGTCATTAATTCCACCATAAGAGTAATCTTTGCGCAATCTGAGCCAAAAGCTTGTGTCTGCTGCCTGAAAATTAATGAACATTGCATCAAAAACCCTCTACTTTTAGTCAGGTCCCCATCAAACTTTTCTGGAACTGGCAACGTGTGTTCTCGCCTAGGTGGTGGTGGTGAAGGAGGTAGTGCGCAGGCAGCGGCCATACAAACTGATGGAGTAGACGGTGGGGCTTTCGCAGAAGTACCGGGAGCAGTGAGTAACATACCTTGAATGTCTGATAACACCTGTCGCATTGCTGTCTGTTCTTTCACAAAATGTCTCATCATCTTTCGTGGCGGTCCAAAACTTCACCCTGAACCGAGAGTTCACGCTGGACGGGGTTCGAGTCCGCTGAGTCCATGGCTGGCTGGAGTATTCTGTCACAGATGGAGAAAGAGTGGACCCAGGTGCGGAGCTCTGAATGCAAGGCAGTGTGTTTATTTACAGTAAAAAAATGTTGACAATAGTTCAGTGTGCAAACAGTGGTTAGTCGTGTCCTCCTTCCCGTGCTCAGACTGTGCGTGGTAGTGAATGTCCGTTCCTCCTCCAGGTGTCCTCCCGTGCTCATGAATTTCCTCCGTCCCTGTTCCAGGCTTAGTGCAATACTCCAGCGCTGCCTGCCACTCAGCCACATCATTAAGTAGTCCTGCCTAAGATGGCGGATGATTAGCGGCAGCTGGTGGCTGAATCAGTCGCAGGTGAGGCAGCTCAGAGCGGCAGTGCTTCCGGGTCGGAGGTCCCTCGTTGCCATGCGACCTCCGTGAACAATTGCCATGGAGCCAGAGAGAAAACAGAGCAAAGGACAGGAAAAAACACACACAGAAAACACAGGCAGGTCAACTGGTCTGGGCACCGTCCGACCCTGACACTCTGTCAACTCATTTCGGGCAGTTTGTCCAAAGTTTGTCCGTTCTGCGCTTCAGATGGGTTGATTGCATTAAAAATTTTAATTGCGTTAATCGTGATGACCGCGTTTACGCGTTAACATTTACAGCCCTACAACAAACACAAAAACTGAAGACATTATGATATAGACTTATAATTTGCACAGTTGTGTTTTCTAAATTCTGTCACACACATACACGCAAAAAGTGAGCTCATTGGCCCTCGGTGCACCTGCTTGCTGCTGCTGCTGCTGCTGCTGCTGCTGCTGCTGCTGAAGTCTCACACACAACCTATCGAAAGGGGAGGGAGCGGGCTGCTTCCAAATAGTGCAGATTTCATTCATATTATTGTCAATCCAAGCCCATTATGTATTAAAGATTTTTCCTGGGTTGTGTGAAATCCCAGAAAAAAAAAACCCTATACAAGGTGTAGGTCTATTAGTCTATTAGTTTATGTTCTGGGTGTTGATACTGGAGTGCAAAATTACTGATGGAAGATGGACAAGAAAAGGTCAAAGCCATCAGGTCCTCAGTTTAGAAAAACAGAGAAAGGAAGAGGAGAAACGAACAAAAGGGAGTGTTTGCCCATGTCACCAAACAGGCTAGGACCGCCCCTAACGTCACCTCTTTGGCCGGGAAGGAGCCAGAGTTAATGCATGAGCCTGACAAATACAGACTAGATATAGTCTTATGGCTTGGGCTCTGGAACCAGTCTCCTGGAGGGGGGCTGGTCTCTGTTTCAGTCTGGAGTTGCCCCTGGTGAGAGAATGGGGTGGGTATCCTAGTATCTCCTCAGCTTGCTGCTTGTACATTGGGGGAACTTCCGGTGGACAAGAGGGTTTGTTCCCTGCGTCTTTGGGTCGGGAAATGGGTCCTGACTGTCGTCTGCGCTCATGTGCCGAATGACAGTTCAGAGTACTCAGCCTTCTTGGAATTCCTGGGGCATGGTGCTTGAGGGTGCTCTGTTGTCCTACTTGAACGTTCATGTGGGCAACAACTGTGAGACCTGGAGGGGCGTGATTAGGAGAAATGCCCTCCCAGATCTGCACCCAAGTGGTGTTTTGTTGTTGAACTTGTGTGCAAACCACAGTGATGACGCACTGGGAACGCCTGAATGAGGGGTCCATGAGATCTTCCTTGCACACCTCTGGCAGAGCTTCAACAGCATTCCAAGGAAGACTGCGGATTGAGTCTGAATGGACCGTTGCCGAAGCCGCTGCACTGAGCTGCGGCTGCAAGGTGGTTGGTGCCTGTCGTGGTGGTAATCCCTGAACCAAACAGTGGACATCAGAGATGAAGGAGCAAACAGGCTGAAGAAGGAGGCCTGTCGGGCTTGGTTAGCCTGTGGGACTCCAGAGGCGGCTGATAGGTACCGACAGGCCAAGTGGAACGCGGCTTGGGCAGTGGCTGAAGCAAAAACTCGGGTGTGGGAGGAGTTCGGAGAGGCCATGGAAAAAGACTTTCGGACTGCCTCGAAGAGATTCTGGCAAACTGTCAGGCGACTCAGGAGGGGAAAGATGTGCTCTACCTGCACTGTGTATAGTGCAGGTGGAGCTGCTGACTTCAACTAGGAACATTGTCAGTAGTGGAAGGAATACTTCAAGGACCTCCTTAATCCCACTGGAACGTGGAGGAAGCAGAGTCTGGGGACGAGGGGGACAGCTCTAAGTGTGAGGTCACTGAGAGTTAAACAGAGCTCCCGGGGTGGATGAGGTCCGCCCTGAGCTCCTGAAGGCTCTGGATGCTGTAGGGCTGTCTTTGTTGACACACCTCTGCAATGTTGCTTGGAGATCAGGGACGGTACCTCTGGATTGGCAGACTGGAGTGGTGGTTCCCATCTTTAAGAAGCTGGACCGGAGGGTGTGTTCCAACTACAGGGGGATCACACTCCTCAGCCTCCCTGGGAAAGTCTATGCCAGGGTGCTGGAAGGGAGAGTTTGCCCGTTAGTCAAACCTTGGATACAAGAAGAACAATGTGGCTTCCGTCCTGGTCGTGGTACACTTGACCAGCTCTTTATCCTCTCGAGGATACTTGAGGGTGCATGGGAGTTTGCCCAACCAGTCTACATGTGTTTTGTAGACTTGGAGAAGGCATTCGACCGTGTCCCTCAGGGTGTCCTGTGGGGAGTGCTTCACGAGTATGGGGTGTCTGGCCCATTGCTACGGGCTATTCGATCCCCATACAACCGTTGCAAGGGCTTGGTCTGCATAGCCAGCAATAAGTCGGACTCATCCCGGTGGGTGATGAGCTCCGCCAGGGCCGCCCTTTGTCACAGATTCTGTTCATAATTTTTATGGAAACAATTTCTAGGCTCAGCCAAGTGGCGGAGGGCTTTCACCTGGGTGATCTCAGAATCTGATCTCTGCTTTTTGCAGATGAAGTAGTTCTGTTGGCTTCATTGGGTGATGACCTCCAGCTCGCACTGAAATGGTCCACAACCGAGTGTGAAGCGGGGGGAATGAAAATCAGCACCTTCAAATCTGAGGCCATGGTCCTCAGCTGGAAAAGGGTGGAGTGCCCACTTCAGGTCAGGGACGAGTTCCTGTCCCAAGTGGAGGAGTTTAAGTATCTGTGGGTCTTGTTTAAGTGTGATGGGAGAAGGGAGCAGGAGATCGGCAGATGGATCGGTGCTGCGGCTGCAGTGATGTGGACACTGTACCAGTCCATTATCATGAAGAGCTGAGTGTAAAAGCGAAGCTCTCAGTTTACTGGTCAATCTCTGTCCCTATCCTCACCTATGGTCACGAGCTGTAGTAGTGACTGGAGATATAGGGGTGGAAATAGCCTTTTTCCGAAAGGTGGCTGGCCTCTCCCTTAGAGAGAGGATGAGGAGTTCTGAAAGCCACCCTGTGCTGCATCACCTAATCTAATCAGATCATAACCAGGTCATATATATATACACACAACAATAGTTGCCTCAGGGTGCTTTATATTGTAAGGTAGACCCTACAGTAATACATATAGAGAAAAAACCCCAACAATCATATGACCCCCTATGAGCAGGCACTTTGGTGACAGTGGGAAGGAAAAACTCCCTTTTAACAGGAAGAAACCTCTGACAGAACCAGGCTGAGGGAGGGGCGGGGCCATCTGCTGTGATTGGTTGGGGTGAGAGAAGGAAGACAGGATAAAGACATGCTGTGGAAGAGAGACAGAGATTAATAACAGATATGATTCAGCAATACTTGTTATTAATCAACAGCGTCCATGTACATATTCAGCAAAAAGGAAAGTTTGAAGCCTAATCTTGAAAGTAGAGATAGTGTCTGTCTCCTGAATCCAAACTGGAAGCTGGTTCCACAGAAGAGGGGCCTGAAAACTGAAGGCTCTGCCTCCCATTCTACTTTTAAATACTCTAGGAACAACAAGTAGGCCTGCAGTGTGAGAGCCAAGTGCTCTAATAGGGTGATATGGTACTACAAGGTCATTAAGATAAGATGGAGCCTGATTATTTAAGACCTTGTATGTGAGGAGCAGGATTTTGAATTCAATTCTGGATTTAACAGGAAGCTTCCTGACCACCAAAAAATTTGTAAAAACTGATTTACACATTAAAAAAAACATGATGAAGAAATAATCCTTAACTGTACAAAAGAGTTAAACCATTGAAATGTAGATTATTAAACATTAGATCCCTGTTAGTAAATTATTTTATAATTGATCAACATATTGATTAACTCATCCATACAGAAACCTGGTTACAGTAGGATGCTTATGTTAGTTTAACAGCCCAGAGTCATACTACCCTCCAGCACAGGCTGAGGAGGGCGAGTGGCACTGAGTTTTAATTCATTTGAAAGCCTGATTATAGCCTTGTCCACCCTATCTAGAAAACTCAAAACAAATAAACTAGTGTTTTATTTGTTGTAATTTAGTGTCAACCTGGCCCTTACTCAGAATTTCTATTTGATTTCTCAGACTTTTTATCTTGTTTTCTCTGTATTATTGTAGGGTCTTTACCTGATAATATAAAGCACTATGAGAAAACTGATGTTGTGATTTTGTGCTATACAAGCAGATCTGAACTGAATTGAATCTGACTTACTGCTCAGCTCAAATACAAAGAATTATTGTGGGTGATTTCTTTTTTTTCTTTTTGTGGGTGATTTCAACATCCACGTAGAGGTTGAACATGACAGCTTCAACATGGTATTTAATGTATTATTAGATTCAACTGGCTTTCCCAAAAACTAAGTATATAATTTCTCCACTGTTATCTTCTTCAATGCAATGTGCCAACACAGTGCAGAGCAGCCACCTGAACTCTATTCCCAGAGGTCGATTATCTTGGTAGTTACATGTTTAAAGTGTATGACTGTGGATACTGTGGCTACTCTGAAAACTTTAGTAAGCTTTAACAACTAAGTAAGTAAAATTTATTTATGTAGCACTTTTTAAAACAGGATGTTATTTCAAAGTGCTTCACATAATATAAAAGCATATCAATCAAAACAATAAAACAGTATAAAGAGGGTATAATAGCATATCCAATAAAACAGCATACTACACATGAATATTACCTAAATGCCTGTCTAAACAGATGTGTTTTGAGCTGTTTTTTAAAAGAAGCCACAGAGTTGATGGTTCGTAGCAGGGGAGATAAAAACTGTTCCACAATATTGGAGCCAGGGTTTGAAAAGCGTGATCCCCCTTCGTTTTCAAACGGGTCTGTGGAATAGACAAAAAACCACTATCAGTGGATCTAAGGATCCGGTTTGGAGAGTAGGTTTGGAGAAGCTCAGTGATTTAAGTGGGGGCCTCACCTTGTAGGGACATGAATGTAAAAGTGAGGATTTTAAACCGATATCTACACCCGACTGGAAGCCAGTGCAAGGATTTTAACACAGGGGTGATATGGGAGAATTTATGACGAGGATAAAACCCTTGCTGCTGCATTTTGGACTGCTTGGAGGCAATTTAGGGAAGCCTTAGACAGACAAGAAAAGAGTGTGTTACAGTAATCTAAATGAGAGGAGATGAAGGCAAGGACAAGCATCTCCAGTTCGCTTTTGGAGACAATAGTACTGAGTTTGGTAATTTTCTTAACCTCTTAAGCCCCAACGCCCCCTGATACGGGGGCAAAAGGCAGGAGATCAGGTAGGCTTGGGGCTTAAGGGGTTAAATGAAAAAAGCAGGAGCGGGTCACAGACTTGATATGAGCGTCAAAAGGCAGAGATTGATCAAAAATTATCCCAAGATTCAGAGCAGTAGCTTTTATTGAGGATGCAAAAAGGAGCCAGACATTGACTAATTTGGGGCTTGATACTCTCTGGGGCAAGAATCAAACACTCAGAAACTTACAACAGAATTACATGACTCCCTGGTATATATATCAAATGTGCACCTTAAAGAACACAGCCCAATGCGGGAGAGAAAATAATGATCAGCCTGAAAAAAAGCTTGTTGCTCTATTAAAAAAAGAAATAAAGAAAGCCCTCCGTAAAGCTCGAACATCTTATTGTTCATCATTGATTGAAGAAAATAAGAACAGGTTTCTCTTCAGCACTGTAGCCAGGCTGACAAAAAGTCAGAGTACCTTTGAGCCATGCATCCCTTTAACGTTAACTAGTAATGACTTCATGAACTTCTTCACAAATAAAATTTTAACCATTAGAGAAAAAATTACTCACAATCATCCCACAGATGTAATATTATCTACAGCTACTTTTAGTACCATTGATGTTAAGTTAGACTCTTTTTCTCCAATTGATCTTTCTGAGTTAACTTCAACAATTACTTCCTCCAAACCATCAACGTGTCTTTTAGACCCCATTCCTATAAAACTGCTCAAAGAAGTCCTGCCATTAATTAATGCTTCAATCTTAAATATGATCAACCTATCTCTAATAATCAGCTATGTACCACAGGCCTTCAAGCTGGGTGTAGTTAAACCTTTACTTAAAAAGCATCTCTAGACCCAGCTGTCTTAGCTAATTATAGGCCAATCTCCAACCTTCCTTTCATATCAAACATCCTTGAAAGAGTAGTTGTCAAACAGCTAACAGATCATCTGCAGAGGAATGGCTTATTTGAAGAGTTTCAGTCAGGTTTCAGAGCTCATCACAGCACAGAAACAGCTTTAGTGAAGGTTACAAATGATCTTCTTATGGCCTCTGACAGTGGACTCATCTCTGTGCTTGTCCTGCTGCGTTAGATACTTGTTCTGCCTTTTATAAAGTAAACTGGATATTACGGTTGTAAACTGCCCTAGAGCTCCCTCTAGTGGCTGCTTTGTAATATGGGTTTGGCTACTTTGGGAAAGGAAAAATGAGAACGTGAAAAAAATCCAAGATGGCAGAAAGTGATGCCAAAATGTTATTGTTCTAAGCTGATACGGACCTTAAAATGTTGTTGCCTTGGACAAGATATGTCTGTAAGTATGAGTGACGATAAAATAATTATTATCTTTTGTTTGTGTAAAAATGGTACAATAATTTGTACATTTGAAAGTTTTATCTTGTTAGCTTGCAGTAAGAGTGTAACAAGCTAGTTTACGATGTTACGATGTTAGTTAGCTAATACAATATTTTGTACTTTCAGTTTTATGATGGTCAAAGAGAAGGCAATGGTCAGAGGCCATTCTTCAATAAATCAGCACAAAAAGGAAAATAAGTCTGGTTATTGGAGCATCGTTAATCTCGCTGTCTAGCTGGTGAAACTCAGGGCGAGGACAGCATAATACTGATTAGAACATGCTGTAGGTATTACAGGTACTGTACTGCAGTGGTTTGTATCATATCTATCTAATAGACTCCAATTTGTGCATGTAAATGGAGAGTCCTCTTCACACACTGAGGTTAATTATGGTGTTCCACAGGGTTCAGTGCTAGGACCAATTCTGTTTACATTATACATGCTTCCCTTAGGCAGTATCATTAGAAGACATAGCATACATTTTCACTGCTATGCAGATGACACCCAGCTCTATCTGTCCATGAAGCCAGATAACACACACCAATTAGTTAAACTGCAGGAATACCTGCAGATACCTTTTTTTCCCTTAATAAAACTGTTTAAAATTGACATTCTACTTTTACTCAGATAATCTTTACCTAATATATAACGTTTGTTTGATAATGTGGCATATGTGAAAAAAACATTCTCACAGCACTGTAGCAGCAGATAGGAGCAGCTCCTGGTGTGATCTGCTGCTGCTGGAGCCCCTCTGATTCAATGTTTGGCAAGCTGTTTACTCAGAGGTGCTCTTTGTTTGTAATGACTTAGTATTTCATTACTGTTACCAGCTAGTTAACTAGTTGCTGACTGGCCAGTCAGAGAACTGCTGCTGACTGGATACTTTGTCTTTTTTGGACCATTATCTCTAAATGCTACAGATGGCTGCGTGTAAAAATCTGCAGATCACATTTTCTGAACTACTCAGATCAGATCACCTGGCACCAACATGCGTACCACATTCAGAGTCACTTAAATCACCATTTTTCCCCCATTATGATGCTTGGTTTAAAGTCCAACAGGTTGTACTGAGCATATCTACATGAGGAGCAATGCAGAGTGATGTATAAATACAGTGAGTAAAAAAGAAATAATCCCCCAGAAGCCTACGCCTATTGCAGCATAACTAAGGGAGAATTCAGGGTCACTTGATCCAGCCCTAACTACAGACGTGGACAAAATTCTCTGTTATGATATTAATTATGGCCGTATGTTTGCTCGTATATATTTTGCAGAAAAACCCACGTGAACTGTCCGAGCACGGAGGCCAGCCCAGTCCAGCGCCACAAGAGAAATCGTTCACCGAAACAGGGCCGAGGGTGAGAGTGAAGTGCGAGCTCTTTGGTAAAAGAGATGAGTGTCTCAGCACATATGGTGGGTTAGAGTTAGACTACGTTAATGGGTCAACAACTGCATTCACATTTGACTTATGTGAAGTTATTAATTGTAAAGGGGCAAACAGTAGCTGGAGAGGATATAATGTGTGGGTTTGTTGGGACTATTCAGTTAGCACACATTGTGAAAGGGGAAGTCGGCCCTTTGACAACTGGTGTCGGAACTGGGATCAAGTGAAGGGTTATACTGGGGAAAATTGGGAGCCAACGAATCAAGGACCAGAAAACGAGCTAAAACTTCAAAGAGATTATAGTCCATCTCAGAATCCTTTGACCTTGTCGCTGGGGAATTGCCGGCGTAAAAGACCTGTATATTTAGTTCTAGGTGTAGAAACTGTAGGAACAGATCCAAAGGGGTTAATTAAGGTTAATTTTCTTGATAAGGCCAATCCCATTAAGCCTGTTAGAAGGGACGCGGGAACACACATGATTAACCATACATCAAACTCGGTCACAAATTTTACAGGACACGGGGGAAACGGGTCGTCATATGCGTCGCCGGAGGAACGGGGACCAAAGGATAGACGAGTCCTGTCAGTGGACTATACGAGATTGAAACCGCAAGATCTAATAGAACGCGCCACGGGGTTCGGTGACAGTAACATCTGGCTGGACTGGATGGCTCAAAATGCTAGAGAACAAGAAGTGTCTAATTGTGTAGCTTGTGCTTCTGCTAGACCACGTTTGTTCACAGAGCCCGCACCTCTACATCCAGAGGATAAGTGGGGCTATGATTGCATGCTGCGAATGACTAGAGAAGTTGTGAGTACTGGAAACTGTACTGTGTTGTCCAGTCTATTTCCCCCAATTGACAAACAGACGAAGGTAGGACCTTTTATGCCCAGAAAAGGTAACTATACGTGTTTTAAGTTCTCTACAGACAATGTAAAATACAAAGTGGGGGAGATTGAACCAAGTTGGTGTTCAGTCACCTATACGGGGAGAACTAGCAACAATGTAAGTGATGAAAATACTTTAATTGGGACCTGGGCTAGAAGTGGGCTGTATTATTACTGTGGGCAGAAGACTCTTTTGGTTCGTGTTCCTCTGGGAAGTGTGGGGACGTGCGCAATGGTGAGATTAGGAGCTATTATATTCCAAATGAATATAAACTGGCAGATCAAATAGCAGCCGGGTTTGAAAATCTTCCCATAATTTCTGCTTTCTTTCCTGTGACCCCGAATAAGAATGTAGACAGAATTAATTATGTTCATTATAATGTACTGAGACTCTCTAACCTTACCAGAGATGCAGTGGATGGGTTAGCGGAGCAGATCGGTCCGACGTCTTTGATGGGATTACAAAATAGAATGGCCCTTGATATGTTGTTGGCGGAAAAAGGAGGCGTGTGTGCTGTGTTCGGTGACCAGTGTTGCACCTTTATTCCAAACAATACTGCCCCAGATGGCTCGGTCACCCGAGCTCTGGAGGGGCTGAAGAGTTTGTCCAAAACCATGCATGAACAGTCGGGAATTGACAATCCACTGGAGGGCTGGATGACCTCAGTATTCGGACAGTGGAAAGGGTTGGTACTTTCAATTATGCTTTCTTTAGCTGTGTTAATAGGTATTTTGGTTACCTGTGGTTGTTGTCTCATTCCTTGTGCCCGAGGATTGTTGGAGAAGGTGATTACAAAGGCGGTGGACCCAGGGGCGGTGACTCCAATGTCCATGATGCCTTTAATGGACATGGAAGTAGCTGAGTGGGCCGAGGAGTAACACAGCACACAGTATAGTGACCTCTGGTGGGCCAGAGGTCAAGAGAGGGGGATGTGAGGTCAAGTAAAATGTTTTTGTTATTAGATAACCTGTGGCATCGATGTTGTATTAACAAAACAGTTTATAGCTTTCAGATTATATTGAAATGAGCAAACATACTGGCAATCTTTGAACTCTTGTTATTGGAATGATTATAATCATTTTTATACACATTGCATTCCGTGCCTATTAAAGAGTTGTGGCTCAGTCCATTAACTGAAGGTCAAGAGCCTTGGCCAGCGATATGTCTGGCCAATCTATTGTGAGTTTGACTAGAGCTGTGGAAAGGGTTGCATGCACGCTTACAACACATTTATATCATGGTATTCTTTTATCTTTTATTTTGTTAATCTTCTTTATTAAGTTTTGAGTGGTATCATTTGATTAAAACATGTATTCGATATATTACACATATAGTTTCAGTGTACGTGCTGGCCTTCTGTTTAGTGGAAAGGTTACAAGGTCTAGCTGGGGAGCTGAGAGGTGAAACAAAGTGCAAGCAGAGGCTGACACACACATACACACACATATACACACATATTAGATAGACTCATTTATAGGTGAAAGTTTAATCATGTTTTGCTTGCAACTGCAAAATTGTGCCTGCATATGTGACAGTTTGTGCAGAACGTGTGCCTGATGTTCCAGACAGATAAGCGAGCGTCCGGGGGCCAACAGGAAGACACCTGGGATTGAGACGAGAAGATGATCTTTTCAAACTGTGTTAAAAGTCATTGTGGTTTTGATTTGACGTATGCAAGTATTGTATCTGCTTAAGTGCATGAAGGGGCGTTGTATTATCACGACCCTATAAAATCTTTGTTTTGGGCATTGTCTGAGGGTTCCACCTCTGATGTTTTGCAGGGTGTAACTCCCACGCGTGTAATCATTAAAAAATCTTCATTTGACTTTATCTCGTTGGACCCAGAGTTGTTATTTTGAGTTATCTTCTGTCTCCCTCCTTATAATATTTTGAATCCATAACAGTACCCTTCAGTTACTGAAAGAAAAACTCATAATGCTCACAGAAATAATGTTAATCTGACAAAAGTATAAATAAATACAAATTCGATGAATGTTAACCAATGAAAGTCAGACATTGCTTTTCAACCATGCTTCAAGGGAATTATTTAAAAAATAAATGCATTTAACAGGCCTGAACAAAAATGATGGTGCCTGTAGCGGCGGCGCTCCATCTCTATTTCACTCTTCTGTACCACCTTTAGGAGTCAGTCCGGCAACATGCATTTGAAACGCGAGCAAGTCCAGGTACTTTTCTTTCAAAAAAGATGTTTATTGAAACTTTGAATCTACATGGCAAGACTCGGTCAAAAAACTGTGTTGCTTCCAGCTTATTCGACTCCTCAACTACGTAATTACAGTGTGCTGGAAGCCCAAAATACCAAAAAGCACATTAGAATGTCGCACTTCTATATTCCATACCTTTAACAAAACAGTATTTGGAAATTAACTGGAAATTATATACTTAACAACAAAAATGTATATTTCTCCTTTAATCATTTTACCAGTATAAAATTAACCTTTAATTGGCTCTTACATCATTCGGCCCCTAATTGGTTAGGTAGGAGAACTAACTAATTACTAACTTACAGATTAATCATTAAGAGCCAACCTAATTGTAATGTCCATGAACAAACATTCTTTCTCTTCATCGCTCGGATGAAGCCTCCTCCAGAAGACACAACTTGTTAACAGGTCTTTCCAGAATGTTGCTTTTAGTTTTTACTTTCAATCGTCGGACTGTTCCACTTGAGTCTGGCAACGTCTCAACCACTCTCCCCATGAGCCAGGAGTTGCGTGGAGAAGAACTGTCCACCAGCAATACAAGATCCCCGACCATGAAGTTTCTTCTCGGCTTCAGCCACTTCTGGCGCTCTTGAAGAAGTGGAAGATATTCACGAGTCCACCTGGTCCAAAACAAATCTGCTAGATATTGAACCTGCCTCCATCTTCTTCTGGTGTAGGCATCATTTTTGTTGAAGACACCTGGAGGCATGAGGGGCTGTGACTTCAGCAGCAACAGGTGGCTGGGCGTTAAAGCCTCAACGTCATTTATGTCATCTGAGACACTTGTGAGAGGTCTGCCATTAATGATGCTTTCGATCTCACACATTTTCGTATGAAGACAATCTTCATTTGGCACTTGTTCCTTCAAGAGAGCGCTGAGAATTCGATGCACTGTTCGAATTTGTCTCTCCCAAACTCCACCTTGATGTGAAGCAGCCCGGCTGTTAAAAATCCACTTTATACCTTTTGGCTATAGGACTCTTTCTATTTTGTCGTTATCCAGTCTTTGAATGGCTTCCCTCAACTCCCTTTCAGCTGCCACAAAGTTTGCGCCATTATCTGACCTCATGATGGTAACTTGACCTCTTCTGCAGATGAAACGTCGAATCGCATTGATACAGGAGTCTGTGTCAAGACTGTCTGCAACTTCAATATGTACAGCTCTGAGAGTGAGGCAGGTAAACATGACACCATATCTTTTGACAGTACCCCGGCCCCGCTTGACATCAAATGGGCCAAAGTAGTCGACACGTTTCATTGGTTCCATGCCTTCCTCAACTTTCAGTATATTAACCGTTGCTGAAGTCTTGACTTCCGGATCATTTTGAAGGTTTTCCTTCTTTCTCACTGGCTGTTCTGGCCATTCTTTTTCGTCTAGAAGATAGTTCGGCCCATGAATCCATGAACCTCGTTCCAACAGATCTTTTGGCTTTAAGCCTCTGCTTGCTTGATCCGCAGGATTTTCCGCTGATGTCACATACTTCCATTGCGATGGCTTGGTTGCTTCTCGAATCAGCGAAACTATTTGCAACCAAAGTTTTGAAGCAAGATGTTTCACTATCAGTGTATCTAAGCACAGTTGTGCTGTCTGTCCAGAAGACCGATTGTTGCAGAGGAACATGAAGTTCTTGTCGCAGTAATCTGTCCATCCTCACTGAAATCACTGCTGCAGTCAGCTCAAGCCTAGGAATTGTGACTTGTGTTAGAGTAGATTGTTAAATGTTTGTCATTTTTATGCTTGCCAACTTTGATGAAAGGGATTCCACTGTCCTTCCCCCCAGATTCTCGGGGTTCTGGGTAGGGGGCTGTAAGGTTTTATTGCAGATACATCCTATCTGGAGGATCTACTTCTTTTGATCTAAGCTTCCTGAGGTTACGACCCTTTGGTCAGCAGGAGGTCTAACACACACACACACACACACACACACACACGCACACACACACACACACACACATTCCTACTTACATATAGAAGTTCACACATATACATACAAGGCGGGGGGCGTTGCTTTGCTGTGTTTTGTGTGAACTGTCTCTCAATAAAAGCCAGCGAGAGGAGGCCATCATGGGGTTCATTGTCGTGCTGGACATAGATGTGGCCTCCCTTGCGCAAGTAACACTGTTGCCTTGTTTTTCTTTCATGGGAATAAGTCCTGGATACAGCGGGGTCTGTGTTTAGACCCAACAACTTGGTTGAGCGGAGAAACTCTTGATTTCCCAATGAGAAAGGCGCAATGTCTCTTGCCTCGTCTATTTTCCATCAACAGGTAAGAGACAGTTCCGTATGTGTAATCTGAAGCATCGGAAAAATGGTGCAACTGCGCAACAATGGTGGATCCGAAACCTGTAGGCTTTAGGCATCTACTCACATAGAAGTTGGAGAGGAGTACAATGTCTTCTTTCCATTTTTTCCAAAGTTTTGCATGCTTTTCACTGATCTCCTTGTCCCAACCATGCTGCTCTTTACAGAGATCTTTCAACAAAAGTTTTGCAGGCAAGATGACTGGTGCTAGAAAGCCAAGAGGGTCATAAATGGAATTAATGACTGAAAAAATGCCTCTTCTGGTTATTGGCTTGCCTTGCAACCTTATAGTGTAAGTGAAGGTATCTGTTTCTGTGTTCCACTGTACACCTAGAGTTCTCTCAACTGGCAAAGTGTCATGCCTAAGATCCAGATCTTTCACTTCGTTGGTTCTGTGTTCTTCAGGAATTGACATCAACACTTTTCTACTGTTACTTGTCCATTTTGTTAATGTAAACCCTCCACTGGTGCACAGAGCACAAAGATCACTGACTAATTTCACTGCAGCCTCTTCTGTAGCTACACTTTTCAGACAGTCATCTACATAGAAGTTGCACAGGACTGTCTGAACAGTTTCTGGAGACGCTTCTTCCTTGTGATCTTCTGCCGTTCTTCTTAGCGCATATGAGGCGACACTTGGTGAGGAAGTAGCTCCGAAGAGGTGCACCATCATCCTATATTCCTTCATGGGCTCATCCAGCTTGCCATCTGGCCACCAAAGAAAACGAAGAAGATCAGCATCCCTTTCTGGTACATTGATTTGGTAAAACATTGATTCAATGTCTGCCATCAGCGCTACTGGCTCTTCACGGAATCTTAAAAGAACACCCACGAGGGTGTTAGTCAGATCCGGTCCCTGCAGTAACTCCTTGTTTAAAGACATATCCTGGTATGAAGCCGTACAGTCGAACATGACTCGCAACTTTCTCTTCTTTGGGTGATACACCCCATGGTGTGGTATATAGAACACTCTGTTGTCGTCACAGCTCAACTGGTGGTCTGGCACTGGAACTGCATAGCCCTTGCTGATGATGTTTTCCATGAAGCACTTATAATCTTCAAAAAACTGAGGATTCTTCTTAAACTTCCTGAGCAAACATGCTATTCGCTGCTCTGCAACACAACGGTTGTTTGGCATTTGAAGATTCTCATTCTTAAGTGGCAATCCAATGTTATAGTGTCCATTTTCGAAGGTCGTTGTCTTTTCTACTGATCTTAGAAACTGTTTGTCTTCATGTGACATTTCCTCTTTGTTGTCATAATTACGCTCTGAAAAATCAATGTTATACTGTTGGACCAGTAGCTTCTCAACTTCCACTAAGGAGATTCTGCTTACTGAGAAATGTGGTTCTTTGTTTTCTGAGTCATTTAGTTCTTTTCCTATAGGTCCATTCACAACCCAACCAATGGTGGTCTTCACTGCATAAGGACCTCCATTTTATCCATTAATGACACGCCATGGCTCCATTGCTTTTGCACAGCTGGCTCCTATAAGCAGGTCTACATTAGCCTCTATCTCTGGTAGCCTCACTTCATGTAGATAAGGCCACTTCTGAATGTCTGACTGCTTGGGTATGTTTCCACTACTCACAGGTATACTAGTGTGAGTAAACACCTTGGGTAAGTCAACGAACTTGGAATCTTCCAACCCACACACTTCCAGGTCTGATATAACAAAACTGTTCACGAGTTTCTGTTCTCCTGGGGTTTTTTTTTTTGACTCATAGTACTTAGAAGTATCCGTGTAGGCTTTCCTTTAACATTCAGTTTCCTTTGTAGATCTTCAGTGCAGAATGTTGCCGTGCTTCCCGGGTCCAAAAAGGCATATGTCTCTATATATTCATCACTCATTTTAGATTTGGTCTTGACTGGTACTATAGAGAGCACACATTCCTCTTCTCCGGCCCCTGTAAGCCCACAAGTCTCTTGACTGATAGGAACTTGAGCACAAGGTGCCTCATTACGATCAGTAACATCCTTCCTTTCTGTTTCCACAGAACGTTCCTTTTTCCCCATGTGCAGAATGTCTGGGTGCTTTAGTGAACACTCTTTACATTCCATTCTGCGCTTGCAGAACTTGCTGAGATGCCCATAAACCAAACATCCAAAACAGAGTCCCTTTGACTTCAAGAAATCTACACGTTCTTTGTGTGGTTGATTCTTAATCTTGCCACAAGAAGCAAGAGTGTGAGGCTGCTGACAATACAAACATGGCTTCTCAAAGGCACTCACTGTGTTGATTGAGTTTTCTGTTTTAACGTTTGTTTCTTGTAGTCTTTTGTTCTCAGTGGAAATGTTGGTGGCAAAACTGCTTCCTCGAAACTCCTTCTTTGCTGGATATCTTTCCTTTTGGTCAGTCTTTCCACTTGTCGCTGCACGGTTGTCTGGGATATTACCAAAGAGTGGATCCATAGCTATTTTAGCCTGGTGGTCTATAAAGTTCACCAAATCGGCAAATCTTGCTCTTTTACCCCTTTTTTCTTGAAGTTCAAATGCTTCAATATGCCAACGTTCTCTGGTTTTGTAGGGCAGCTTGGATATCACTGTGCATAGATTGGTTGGATTATACATCTCTTCCAAAAGTTCAACATCCTCCGTGGTGTTGCGACATCCAGTCAGGAAAATAGCATAAGCATTTAATGCTTTTGCACCGTCATTTTTCTCAATGAATGCGCTTGCGATCCTTAGCTCATCTCCATAGTGCTTATGTAGCAACCGTCTGGCCTCACGATACCCTTGCTAGGAGTCATGTGTACACAACTGCGAATTAGCTCCTGTGGTTCGCCAGCAGTGAACTGTTCCAAGAAATACAACTTATCTTGATCGTTATCCGTCTTTTGCTCTACTGCATGTTCGAATGCTCTTATGAAGGCCTTATACTGTAGTGCATCACCTTTAAAAACAGGAATGTCCTTTGATGGCAACTGAGCCAGCTGCTGCTGTTTCACAAGTAACTCAGTGATTACATTCTGTTTCTGCATGACTAATAATAGATCATCACTTCTGTTAACTTGAGCATTAAGCCCAGGAGTAGAGACTGGATGAGACAGCTGTGGTACCTGTGAGTTTTCCACTTGTAAATTGGTGTGACTACTCACATCAGCTTGTTGTGGGAGCATTATGCCAACTCTTTCCTTTTTAACTCCTCGACCTTGCGATCTTTGTATTGACACATAACTGCTCAGACCATCTTCAGATCTTTCATATTCTTTAAGCACCTTTAACTTTGCTTGGCTTTCCACTAATACAGTCTCCAACTCTAACTCTTCCTTTTCCGCTTTGACTCTTGCTGTTTCAAGCTCAAGATGTTGCCTAATCCTGGCCAACTCTAACTCAAGTTCTTGCTTTTTCTTCAATGCTGCGGCTCGTTCCAGCAAGGCTGCATGTTCTGCCTCCTGTTTAGCACGAGTGGAGGAAACTTTAGATGTTGTAGATGCTCGGCTGACTTGAGACCCACGCAAGCTATGAACTGCATCCTTTCTAGCTCCAACCTGTGATGCGCTGTCATTTGGGTTCACAGCTTCCTGCAAGTCATCTGTGACATGCTCCTGCTGCTCAGCTTCATTTGGAATCATATGCTTATGATCCATTTCTTTGTCGTTTTCATAAACTCTCTTATTGATGCCATTTTGGGCTCAAACCAATTGTCCTGGTCAAATATTTTTTCTTCTTCAGACAAAAGGCTTATAACTTGGTTATTGTGACTGTGAAACTCATTCAGAGCCAATGCAAAGTCACTTTCCATCCTTTCTTTCACATTTTGAAGGTTCTGAGCATCACTCATCATTATCTTTATCTCCTTTATTTTGCCTGTGATCGTTCCTAATGTTCATCTTCTTAAGGCAATATATCTTTGTAATTTTTCTTCCAAAGCCTTCTCTGTTAACTTACATGTTCTTCCCACCTCTCTTTCATCTGCCATCTTACAAGTTGCAGGGGTTTATTGGCTCAAGTTGCATGCACTATTTCTCTTCTCCTTAGAATTTTTAATAGACATAGTGTAAACCAGCTTCATAACGTGCCAAAAACTCCACATTGACTGCATCAAATCCTGTTTTACAACATGCGGTCCCACAGGCAGAGAGAGAAAAAAGAGCGGGGTTGACGACAGCACGCAGTTAAGTCCGGCAATATGCATTTGAAACGCGAGCAAGTCCAGATACTTTTCTTTCAAAAAAGATGTTTATTGAAACTTTGAATTTACATGGCAAGACTCGGTCAAAAAACTGTGTTGCTTCCAGCTTTTCCGACTCCTCAACTACGTAATTACAGTGTGCCGGAAGCCCAAAATACCAAAAAGCACATTAGAATGTCTGCTGGAAATTATATACTTAACAACAAAAATGTATATTTCTTTCTTTAATCATTTTACCAGTACCAATAAAATTAACCTTTAATTGGCTCTTACAGTACCCACAACTTAATATTTTGTTGCACAACCTTTTTATGGCAATCGCTGCAATCAAACGATTCCTGTAACTGTCAATGAGACTTCTGCACCTCTCAGCAGGTATTTTGGTCCACTCCTCATGAGCAAACTGCTCCAGTTGTTTCCGGTTTGAAGACCACCTTTTCCAGACGGCATGTTTCCGCTCCTTTCAAAGATGCTCAATAGGATTGAGGTCAGCGCTCATAGAAGGCCACTTTAAAATAGTTCAGTGTTTCCCTCTTAGCCATTCTTGGGTGTTTCTGTGTGTTTTGGGTCATTGTCCTGTTGTAAGACCCATGACCTGCGACTGAGACCAAGCTTTCTGACACTGGCCTGCACATTTCTCTCTAGAATACCTTGATAGTCTTGAGATTTCCTTGTACCCCGCACAGATTCAAGACACCCTGTGCCAGATGCAGCAAAGCAGCCCCAGAACATAACTGAGCCTGCTCCATGTTTCACAGTAGGGACAGTGTTCTTTTCTTGATATGCTTCATTTTTCTGTCTGTGAACATAGAGCTGATGTGCTTTGGCAAAAAGTTCAATTCTGGTCTCATCTGTCCACGGGACATTCTCCCAGAAGCTTTGTGGCTTGTCAACATGTAGTTTGGCAAATTCCAGTCTGGCTTTTTTATGATTTGTTTTCAACAATGGTGTCCTCCTTGGTCGTCTCCCATGTAGTCCAAACAACGACGGATGGTGCGATCTGACACTGACGTTCGTTAAGCATGAAGTTCAGCTTGGATCTCTTTAGAAGTCTTTCTGGGCTCTTTTGTTACCATTCGGATTATCCGTCTCTTTGATTTGTCATCAATTTTCCTCCTGCGGCCACGTCCAGGGAGGTTGGCTACGGACCCATGGATCTTAAATTTCTGAAGGACATGTGCAGCTGTAGTCACAGGAACATCTGCTGCTTGGAGATGGTCTTCTAGCCGTTACCTTCAACATGCTATGATTTTCTTTCTAATCTATTTCCTTTCTCAACTCTTTCCTTTGCTTCCTCTGGTCCATGTTGAGTGTGGTACACACCATGTCACCTAACAACACACTGACTACCTGGAGCCCTGTATATAGGTCCACTGACTGATTACAAGACTGTAGACACCTGTGATGCTGATTAGTGGACACACCTTGGATTAACGTGTCCCTTTGGTCACATTATTTTCAGTATTTTCTAGGGGTACCATCATTTTTGTCCAGGCCTGTTTCATGCATTTATTTTTTAAATAATTTTATTGAATGGTTGAAAAGTAATGTCTGACTTTCATTGGTAAACATTGATAGAATTTTTATTTATTATTACTTTTGTCAGATTAAAGTTATTTCTGTGACCATTGTGAGTTTTTCTTTCATTGACCGAAGGGTACCAACAATTTTGTCCATGCCTGTATGTGCTTTAGCAGAAAGGAAAGTTTGAAGTCTAATCTTAAAAGTAGAGATAGTGTCTGTCTCCTGAATACAAACTGGGAGCTGGTTCCACAGAAGCAGCATAGAAGAAAGACTTTTCAGGGAGTTTTTAGGATATTCTCACAATAACTTACAGTAGTCCAGGCATAGTCTGGAGAACGGTAGTTTTTGCCATACATTATCTTCAGTGACAAAAAGATCAGCACAGATATAAGATTATATATATCTAGACTACAGAAATGTGCAGCCTTACATACCCTCATGTGTGAATGCATTGCAGAAGCACAGCAACGGTTGTCTTCTCAAGCTGTCAAGTATCAGCACAAAACAAGTTAAAGCTAATGTCAGCAGCTGCTGTAAAACACTGCTCTGTCTGTGTGTGACACAGACATTTTATTCAGCCTCTGCTCACTATACAGACTTCTTTGTGTATCTCATATTACTACTGGAATCATTTATTATGAAGGTGGAAACACATTGTGGTATTTAAAATTGTTTTATTATAAGGTTAACATAGACCTAATCTTTCTGCTGGCAGTGTCTTTTTTCGAAAACAGTGAACAGCTGAACGTTTTGCTGTTCAGTGTGAGGTCTCTGCTCCTTTCAGGTTTGTCTGTGAGCATAATGTGTCCTGTTATGCTTTTAGTCAACATTCATTTATTGGTTGTTCCTCAATGTTGCACCCTTCTGCAAAAAAGCTCTCTCGTTACCTCTCCGTCAGTGCTGAATTGTTCCTGTTGCAATAGACGCTAACGGCCAGGGGTTAAGTTTGTTGTGCAAGCATTCCACAGGGAAGCTATTTTTCTTGCCACCTACATCTATACCTCGCTAATTCATGACCTGTCTATAAATGCTTTGTTAGTAACAATGCCACCCCTCACAACTGGCTTAAAGATTAGAAAAAGAAGCACTGTCATTCCAAAAATTCCTCTGACAAATACAGATAATTACAGGAATTAGCCTGCTATTTTGTCATTAGCCTTCACTTTCAATGAGCCAATAATGAAAAGAGAAACAAGAGTCGCAGACAAAGATGGATGTCTTTAGAGGATTAAGACATTTTCTCCCCCCACCTCTGAGCCCACATATTCAATTTGCTGTTTTATTAATATTATTAATGTAGTCAAGCTTGAAGCTTTGAAGCTGAGAGTTTTTTCTTCTGATTGGTATTGTGCAAGCACTCACGGCTCAGCTCAGGGGAAGTCAAAGTGATTTCAAATGCACTTTGTTAGTGCCATGATGAAAATGGCAGCTCGCCTTTTTAAAGCTGTATATTTGCAAGCGTGATTATGGGGTGTGTGTTCAAATAAATGAAGCCAAAACAATGACAAACAATCAGCACTTCATAAGCTAGGGAAAGGCCATGGACAGATTAATAAGTGCTTTGCAGACACACTTGCATCCACACACATACATGCAAAGGACCTTTGGAATTACAGATATATGTAACACACTAGACAAGATTTAGTCTGGCCCCATTCTGTATCCAAATGAACAGGAGAAAGCAGCGACCTCACCGTGTAATTTACTGTTGATTTGTGTTTGCACAAACGATATCGCGACATTAGGAGGGTGATATTTGCCCTGTCCTTGTCCTGACAGGCATCAGCGGGCCGTTGGCTTTGTTAAGCAGAGAAGGAGTAAGTTGGACATGTGCGGTGTGTACACTGCAGCTGTTGAGGTGGTTAAAGCGACAATGATAACACTGCAGTAACGGCACTATAAACAGAAATGAAGCTGTCAGGAAAACTGATGCATGTAAGCTCTGCTGCTCATTTTAAAGATTTAATTTTCAGGTATTAAACGGCAGAGTTTTCAAACTTTAAAACTAATGCGTCAACATGTTTTCTATTAGTAATCACAATATAATAGCAGTAAATATTACATCTACAACTATGAGCATATTTATGAAAGGCTTTCCATTTTTACCACATGGTGGGAGGAATGACACAGAACAGTTACCTCTGTATATTCTTCTAAATGTTTCTTTGTGCAGGTTTCTTTGGTGGTACTCTCTCTAAAAATTTTCAGTACATGTTTAGACCAAGATCAGGTTTAGTTTTCCTGTAAAGAAAGCAACTGTTTGGTGCTTTCCAGTAAACATTAGGAGAATGCTTATTAATAATTTTGATTATTCTGTTGGGTTTTTTAAACAACAAAGCTTTAAGCATTTCCTTCTTTTGCGCCCAACCTCAGGACAAAGATGCAGTAAGGACGTTTGTTTATGTTGACTGACTTTGCCTTTTTCGCTGCACCCCACTGTCATTGTGTCATTGTCCAGTAATTGTATAAACCTACTACATCCATGAGGTTGAAACTCAGACTGCACATTATGTTTAAATGAATATCTTTAATTAAAGTGAAATGGTGATTGTGGTTGGTTCAGCATGGTTTGGAAACACAGACTGGATTGGATTCTCAACATTTCCTGTTCCACAAAAGAAGAAATTGTGGAATAAAATGAGATATACACAGAGACTGAATAAGACTTTGCAGCAAAGAATGTGAATATTTTAATTTACCTATCATGTTTAATTTACTGTTGTATAAATAGCAATGGAATATAATAATACACTGACATTTTTATGAGAAATAAATCTAATTATGCAGTAAATGTTTGAAATATGCATGTGCTGAGATGTAATAACTCAGATAATTATAAAAATAACAAATGCACCTTTAATTGAAATTGATTTGTTCAAAAATCTTTTCCCCGAGCATTTTTTCTTTAACTGTACTGTAACAAAAAAAAGTCACCAATGAAATGAAATCATGAAAACTAATCAACCACCCATCCCCATCCTGTCCTCCAGCTCCAGTCACCACTAGATGGCAGTAGAGACAGTCCCATGCTGCCCTCTAGTGGGCTGAGTTCATTTGACAGAGCAGTTGCTGCAGTTTGGCTCTGTCAGGATTTCTGTTTACAGATCCCAGTTTCCCTTTCCTACTCCATAGTAACACGTTGGTGTTTCACCAACTCAGAAGTGCATGACTGCTCTAGATTTCATACAAATACTGTTAGGATATTAATATTAGGATATTCATTACTTACTTTAGTACTTCTGATGTTGCATGTTTTTTATGGAAAAAGTACCCTCATTATATTCCAAATAAATCTATTTGTGTTGCTTTCCTTACAGTTATCAGGGTGCTCAGCCTCTCTTCAGCCCAGGTGACCTCCAGCATTAGGACACAAACATGCTGGCTGTGTGTTGTCTCTGACTTATTGGACCAACAGCATCCATGTACATTTGTTCATACAAGGGCATGTAAGACAAACAAAATGATAAAAAACAAAACAAGCAAGTCAATTATTTAATGAGATAAGGGCCTGAATCACATTTTTAAAATCCCCATTCTGAAATTATTCCTGACACCACTAGGAGGCGTACTATCAACATTAAATGGATGATGAGGACACAGCTGACAGTCAGCTATAAAAGGTTAAAAGAGAAAAAACCAGATAGAAAATAAGTTTTCCCACTAATTTTAGAATAAGCAGTTGCACTCTTCTTTGGCCGAGTAAAACTCAATAACATTGTTTTATTTATTATTATTCATTACTATCCATTTTTAATATTTCCCAAACATTTGGGCACTTTTGCTTTTTGTTCTCAGGATGGATTTTTTCCTCATTGCAAAGTAAATCATTTTTTCAATTCTATATCCAAACTGTAAAATCTCTTCTCTTCATCTTTAATCTGGGCTTGTTTTCCCTCTGTGACATGAAGTCACATCTTATTTCCTTTGCCTATCTGCAGCTCCACCTTGGAAGCACTGTACCTGGGTTTCGGGGGATTGACACAGAAAGTCCCATACACCTGAGCCCTTTTCTTCTCAGCCACTCGTGGCGTCTCCCGCTGGGACTTGTTGTCCACATACAGCACAGATCTTCTTGTACACTATCCCAACCGCTTGGTTGTGCCTCTCAGTGTCCCCTGCCTCAATTTGCATCTCACATCCTGCTGCTATGTGTTAGATAGTTTATATCGTACCTTTGTACAGTCTGCAACCTGCGTCCTGTGGGATGTGGTATGCCTATGCCTCCATAGATCTGGTGCCTGTTCATGTGCTGCCATTATTAGAGCCTTTGTTCTAACCTTTTCTAGTCAGTGATGGGATTCATTCATCACTGCCACTTCCTCTATGTGTCAGGGGTACATACCCTTTTGGGATCTTAGTTATCCTTGATATCGTAGGGTTACAGCAAGGCAGACCAAGACAAGTGTTAGTGGAACAAACATGAAGCTCTCCTCACAAACAAAACACCCTCTCTAATAACAACTGGCAGCCTTAAATACCTTCAGCTGTCACAGACTAAACCATTATTCCACTCACAGGTAAATTCTTCAACCCCAACCTTCCACCACAGTATACAACACAATTTGAATAAAGATATACATACATTTCACATTTCCATATTATTAAATATTGTACACTTTAATCAGACACTACACCCATTATTATAAAAACCCCAAACCCAAGCACCAGAGATTCCCCACACTCTCTTAACCCATGGTGTCTGGACCCCCGCGGAAAAATTTGCCCAAACACCTTGGAGAGGACACAGGAAAGAAAGGTGAGTAATCACATCTTACAATCACTTCTTTGCACCCCCTTTAATTCTAGACTTCTACACACACACATGCATTAGTTCTCCTTACTGGTAAACCTTATTTACTCTCAATCACAACCTTTTCCTTTTTAAAGACAACCACCACATTCCTTGATGAGCAGCAGCTGTGCAGGACCTGAAACAAGGCTACCAACTGATTTTAAAATACCCAATAAATATTCAATAAATAATTAAACTTCTTGTGTGCAACTGTTCTTCCTGTGCAAATCTATGCTTAAAGTGCAATGCTAAATAAAGTGCTTGATAAGGTGCTTCTAATAAAGTGAAAGGTGCTTCGGAGGTGCTATACAGATTATAAATAAATAGTAGTAAGGGAGTCCTCTTCCTTACACTACCTTACGATAGAAAACATCTTGAGGCAGCTGATGTTGTGATTTGAAAGTATAGAAATACAACTGAATAAAGTTTAATAGAGTAATTTTCTCTACCCCTTAAATCCAGATCACGTTCCAGGGCTGGACTGGCCCTAGAGACTGGCCCACCAGGTTTACAGGAAAAACCATAAAGCCTTTGAATGAAAACAAACGCTGTTGTGACAGTGATGTACGCTGTCTTGTTGGTATTTATGTATGATTTCTATACAGTTCACATCAGATGGCCACTTAAGGACATCTCCTGGGTTCATTTTCATGTTTCCCTCTCACCACATATCCAAACCGATATCATGACCAGCAGCTTTAGGGCTGTGGCTCCAGCAAACATCAGTTGATTCTAGACAGTGATATTAAATCAATTCTAACAACAGCTTATTAAGCTTAAACGTGCTGCTGTGGTTTATCCGCTGGTTTCCTCTTTCTGACACAAAGTGGGCAATAAACAAATGAGAGAGAAAAGCCGATCAGCTGATCATTAATCAGTTTCATGATGTATGAACAGGAGAGGGAGGGGAGAGAAGAAGAGGCAGCAGCGCAGCAAAGACACAGAATAACTCCAGCTTTGTGTCTTTGTTTCATTCTAGGCAAGGCAAGGCAAGGCAAGTTTATTTACATAGCACAATTCAACAACAAGGTGATTCAAAGTGCTTTACAGAGACATTAAAAACAAAAGCAAATAAAAAGCATGATTTGAAATTGATTAAGACAAGCAAACAAGCAAACAAACACAAACAAACAAACAAAACAGTATATAAAATCAGAACAGTAGATAAAATCAGTGGTTAAAATGTAAGTTTTGAAATTTAAGCTTAAAAGTGTGGATTTGGTGCTTTATTCAAAAGCAGCTGAGAACAGGTGAGTCTTCAACCTGGATTTAAATAAACTGAGTGTTTCAGCTGATCTGAGGCTTTCTGGGAGTTTGTTCCAGATATATGGAGCATAAAAGCTGAATGCAGCTTCTCCGTGTCTGGTTCTGACTCTGGGAACTGATAAAAAACCGGATCCAGATGACCTGAGGGATCTGGAAGGTTCATACTGGGTCAGGAGGTCACTGATGTATTTTGGTCCTAAACCATTCAGAGCTTTATAGACCAGCATCAGAACTTTAAAGTCTATCCTCTGACGGACAGGCAGCCAGTGTAAAGACCTCAGAGCTGGACTGATGTGGTCCACTTTTTTGGTCTTAGTGAGGACTCGAGCAGCAGAGTTCTGAATGAGCTGTAGTTGTCTGACAGATTTTTTAGGTAGACCTGTAAAGATGCTGTTACAGTAATCAAGCCTGCTAAAGGTGAATGCTTGGACTAGTTTTTCCAGGTCCTGTTGAGACATCAGATCTTTTATCCTTGAAATATTCTTGAGGTGATAGTAAGCTGATTTTGTTATTGTCTTAATGTGTTTTTCTAAGTTTAGGTCTGCATCCATCTCTAGCTGAAGTCCGGGACCAATCGCTTCCTCTTCACCTCAGTACGGATGTATTGTAATTGGTCCTGCCCTGAGTCCATCACGACCAATTGGCAAATCCACCACCTTTCATTGTTTATACCATTAAAAAACACAAACAAACATAAAAAATCAGTCCAGCTGTGTCGCCTTCCCTCTCTTTGCAACCATTTGGTGACACTTATCCAATTCAAATGACCTCCTGGATCCTCGATACAGATGGTGACACGATGGATCAGTGAGTCGAAATGTCGCTCAGTCCTGGCTTACAGCTTAATATCATCCATGTACAGGAGGTTTTTGATGGTATTCAAACAGTGCTGGTCTGAATGGGTGAATGTGGCATGTTGTGTAAAGCGCTTTGAGTGAAAAAGCGCTCTGTAAGAGTCAGTCCATGTCCTCTCCTGAATCCATATCTGTATCCATTCTTGAGTTGGCCTCCAGTGTTGTCTTCACAGTCCCATTGAGTGCTTGATGAATGCCATGAGTGCACAATTTCCCTTGTACAGGGCCAAGTATTCCAATATCAGCGTGAGCCACTACTGGGCTTTCTTGTAGTGTGTCCAGTGTTCAGGTCGGTCTGCCTGGTGTGCTGCTCCATCAACCAGGAGCTGGTGCAGTGGCTCACAGGGTGTCATTCCCACAAATCAACACCCACAAGTCCTGCTAGCCTGCAGAAGTCTCACAGCACAGGCTGAGGAGGGCAGTGGCAGCAGCTTTTCATTCCAGCACTTTGATCAGCCAGAAACCTCGATAAAATTTATATTCATCTGAAAGCCTGACCAGAAGGGTCACACACACCAAAATAAAGAATTTTATGCTTCAATAATGAATTGTGCAATAAAATATACATTAGTGAATTTATTTAAAATTAATTTTTTTTTAATTCTTTCATTTACATTATTAAGTAATGTATTACTTAATAATGTATTTAAAATCACTAATTATAAATCAATATTTTAATGTAATTATTACTCCATTAATAAATACTTCAGATGGTGCATGGATTTCACAAAAAACAGGATAAAGCTCTCAATAGTAACCTCACTTCAAAAACCATTTTCAGATTGTCAGATAAATCCTTTTCAAAATACAATTTTATAATTACAAATACATTTTTAATGTGATTATTCTGTCTTTTTAGCGGGCTATGTAGCTTAGTCTTTTGAGATGTCATAAATTAACCCATTACTTAAAAAGCCTTTATCTGGCCCTGCTGTTATTATAAACCAACCTTCAGCCTTCCTTTTATATACAAAATCTTGAAGTTTCAGAATTGGTCACAGTATAGAAACAGCACTGGTGAAAATTACTAATATCCTCTTTATGGTCTCTGACCATGGACCTCTGTACTTGTCCTGTTAGACTGCACTGCAGCATTGACACCACTGACCACAATATTTTACTACAGATAGTACAACATACCATAGATATTAAAGGAATTGTGCTACATGTGTTGACTCATATCTAATAAACTTCATTCACCTCTTTTTCACTTTCCATATGTCAGTACACCATGGAGCACCATGTGTTACACCAGGTGGAAATGGAGAATCCCTTAACCCAGCGGAGTTAGTCATGGAGGAGTTCACATGCTTCCCTTGGGCAATATTATTAGAAGTCACAGCATACATTTTCACAGATGCACACCTATTAGTCTAGCTATGGGCATGTCTTAAAGATATCAAGGCCTGGGTGACCTTTAATATCTTGATTCTAAGTTCAGATAAAGCTGAGGTCATTGTAAACTTTGGACCTAAAAAACTTCAAAACACAATATCTAACCAGACCCTTACACTAGATGGCATTACTTTGGCCTCCAGTAACACTGAGTGAAAGTGTAGTCATTTTTAGCCAGCATATGTCCTTCACCTTGTGGCTGTAGGAAAAATCCACTGGGAGGTCCAGGGCCATAACACAACTCATATATTAAAAAAATATATAGGGGAGCTTCCTTGCATTTAGGCAACATCTCTGAAATCAGAAACACCCTGTCTCAGAGTGACACTGAAAAACTAGTTCATACATTTATTACTACTACTGAACTACTGTAATTCATTATTATCAGGAAGTCCTAAAAACTCCCTGAAAAGCCTTCAGTTAATCCAAAATGCTGCAGCAAGAGTCCTGACAGGGACTAGAAAGAGAGAGCAGATTTTTCCTGTTTTGGCTTCCCTTCATTGGCTTCCTGTTAAATCCAGAATTCAAAATCCTGCTCCTCACATACAAGGTCTTAAATAATCAGGCCCCATCTTATCTTAATGACCTTGTAGTACCATATCACCCTATTAGAGCACTTCGCTCTCACACTGCAGGCTTACTTGTTGTTCCTAGAGTATTTAAAAGTAGAATGGGAGGCAGAGCCTTCAGTTTTCAGGCCCCTCTTCTGTGGAACCAGCTTCCAGTTTGGATTCGGGAGACAGACACTATCTCTACTTTTAAGATTAGGCTTCAAACTTTCCTTTTTGCTAAAGCATGTAGTTAGGGCTGGACCAGGTGACCCTAAATCCTCCCTTAGTTATGCTGCAATAGGTGTAGGCTGCTGGGGGATTCCCATGATGCACTGGGTGTTTCTTCTTACCTTTTTTCATTCAGTTATTCATTCCTGGACAGCGTGTCTTTTGTCCTGTCTCCTTCACCCCCAGCGAGGTGAGACTGGCATGTAAGCCAGCGAACGCGGGCGAAACGCCAGCAGCTGGCTATCGCTGTGACAGAAATCCGCGATATGCGGATGACGCTCCATACGGGAAGACGGAGCCGCCGGCTGGAGAACACTCACTTGCCGGCTGACGTATCAGACACAGCGAGGTCCGACTGGCATGTGAGCCGGCGAACCGCGGGCTATACGCCAGGGGAACACCACCCGCAGCAGCAGCACAGCTGCAAGGACGCAGGGCCAGGGCAGGGATGCGACCTGAAGGGTCCATCCAACCACGGAGCCACCCAGCCGTCCATAGACGGTGGGGGGCTGGCGGTCTAGCCCGCTGAAGGCCAAGCGGGGACTAACTTGAAGGTCTGCGCTTTCCGCAGACAGGGGAACAGCAAGAGTGAACTGCGAGAACAAGATACACGTGCACAGCGCTGCAGGCTGGAGAACACTCACTCGCCGGCTGAAGAATCAGACACAGCGAGGTCCAGCTGGCATGTAAACCAGCGAATGCGGGCAATACGCCAGGGGAACACAGCCAGGAGCTGTAGCAGCTGATATGCTAGAGAGAATCCGGCTAAAATAGGCTGGAGAACGCTCACTCGCCGCAGCGAGTTCCAACTGGAGCGTAAGCCGGCGAATGCGGGCAACACGCCAGGGGAAGACAGCCTGGAGCTGCAGTGCAGCCAGGGACTCGCCGGGGGTGTCAGCTCACTGAGCGGGCCCTGCCGGCCACGTAGACCTGCAACATTTGGGCAATGTGCCAGACAGAGAGCCAGTGCCGCAGGTTGGAGAGCTGTCAACCGCTGGCGAGGTCCGACTGGCGTATAAAACTGGCGAAGCGCGGGCAATAAGCCAGGGGAACACAGCCTGCAGCAGTGCTGGCCACTAGGCCCAACTCAAAGGATGTCAGGAGGGAGGAGGACAGCTGGAGGACAGCTGAGCCTAGGCTCCCCGCCTCAACTAAACATGGCCGTCTCCACACGCCTGCAATAGGCCCCTCAGCTTCTTCACAGCGAAGTGGCCGCAGGGTAGACAGGCAGTTCCATCAGGCAACCCTGGTCGTCTGACCGGAGCCAAGCGTCAGAAACATCAACCTCCTGACAATCAACCTCCACCAGCCCAGGCCACACAGAGGCAGGGCCATGGGAGGGAATGCTGTCGGAGGGGCCCAGAATCAGGCGACCCAGACATGGGTTCACCCGTCCAGGGCCCCACTCCAGTGGTAGCCAAAGGGGATGGAAGCTTCTTCAACATTCACTTCACGATAACCAACCTCCACCAGCCCAGGCCTCGCAGAGGCGGGGCCATGGGAGGGAATGCTGCAGCCATCATCCGCATTTAGCCTGAGAGGCACAGGATTGGGGCGGGCTCTCCATGCCCAGCCGGCCTGCAGCTGTCGTGTCAAGCTCCACCCCATAGAGGGAGCGACAAAATGGCCACCAGCAGGGCATAAGTAACCCTCATGCCCCTGTTAGGGCATGCCGCCCTGCCCAGGGAAGGCCCGAAGGGGAAACTAGGGACCAGGAGGGGCTATCGGGGGAGGGGCCAAAGGTAACTACTCCCACCATGCAGGGCAGCAACCAACTGCGGGCAGGGTACCATAAATGCTGGGAGGCAGGGCACTCAACTGCCTGCAACCAGGCCAACCAGGCAGCAGCGGCACCTTAGACAGGAGGCACTGAGGCTGCGTGATAGCAACAACCTTGTTGCTAACCTGAGGTCCCATCTAGTAGAGTGGACCTCAGGAAGGGCTAATTCCCACACCCGGCATGCTCCAATCAGGAGCTGAAGGGACCCATCTCGCCCGACACTGTGCCCGGGGACCAGCAGGGGGCAGCCCAGGGACAGGTGGGCAACTCCGGAGGAGAGGATGGAAGCTTCTTCAACATCCGCCACCTGATAGTCAACCTTCACCAGCCCAGGCCTCAAAGAGGCGGCGCCATGGGAGGGACGCTGTGGGAGGGGCCATTTAATGATGTCAGAAAACCAAGCACGGTCTGTCTAGTTCGTCCTGGCAACAAAGCAGTGCATGCAAGCGTCAGCTTCTTTAGCCAGCACAGCATGCTCTAGGCTGCCTTTATGTAGTTATTTATTTTCCCTTTTTCACCCAGGCACAGCCACACTGCTCGTGCCTATCGTCAAAAGGCAAAAATGCCATACATAGACATGTTTGGGACGTGTGGGCTGCCATACTTCTGCTACCAAGCAAGTGGGCGGGGCCACATGCTAACCAGGAAGTGCTAACAGGTAGCCGGCCGGCTACCTGCGAGCTGCAGGCAACACTGCAGGCGACACACCAGACAGGCTAACCGGCTGGAATGCTACTTGCAGGCCGGCTAACAATTAGCCAGCATGAACCGTAGCCTAATTCCCCACTGTTCATTCCCCACACTGTTAAGCAGGCCAACAGCGAACACTTGGAATGCTGAAGCAGTATCCCCTCTGTGTTTACATACTTTGCAGCCGAGCTGCACAGTGCCCAGGCGACCGCGTATGCTTGAACGCTGAAGCCGTGTCCCTGCTGTGTTTGCTCACTGTAACCGAGCTACTTGCTAGCCGGCAGCCGCACAGCGTGGTCCAACCGGCACATAAGCCTATTTTTCGAGGCGATAAGCCGGGGAAGGGAGACCAACCAAGGGGAAGCAAAGGGCCAGCAAGGGGAAACCAAGCTAAGGAATACCAGGGCATACCGGGGAAATACCGGGGCTACCAGGGGAATACCGGGGGAGAGGCAGTGCCCACGGAGGATGCCGAAGCACGCTCCTAACGGACGCAGATACATACAGCACTCTCAAGGCACTCACACATACACACAACACAAGTGGAGGTCAAACGATCACCGGTGTCATGTCTGCACAGCTGTTTTATACGTGAGCTGTGGGGCGTAGTCGGGCGTGCCGGAGTGTCAAAGAAATATCCACACGCCACGAACAAGGGGGGTCATACCCCGTACATATGGAATATGTAACGGTGTGGAGAGATAGGCTGTGTCCCAATTCAGCGACCGCACGCTCCGGAGTACGCATTTTGAGACTTATTACGTCACAGTGACGCGACAAGGGCTGTCCCAATTCGAAGTGTACTCCAAATGCGTACTCCAAATGCGCCATCGATTTCCCCAAATTTCAAGCGTGGTCCGGTGCACGCTTCGTGGTCCCATATATCCCACAATGCATAGCGCGACGCAGCCAGGTCAGTGCGTAATGATGGCATCAGCTGCGGAGGAGGTTGAAACGGCGGCTGAGGACAGCTACACCCTAAAATGTAAGATATGTGTGAAGGAGCGAAACAAACGCCAAGATGTAAAAGTCAATGGAAGTTGAATAGTAAATGTCAAGGTGAATCTTGTGACACCTGTCGGACCCACGTGACCGTAAATGCACAGTCCCGCAAATCTGTGAATCATTTACCAGACAGAAGGCAGTATGAATAGAAGTATCACCACTACAAGTGTAATCAATTGTACTAATATGACCCTTCCTGGGCCACAAACAGAAATGTCAACATATACCAGGCAGGAATGTAACTGTGTACACACCAGATATCTGTGTCCGCAGCACATCATATATTTGCAAAGGTTATCACACCTGCCATGTCAAATATGACAGAGAACCCCCTGACCCCAACCTAGGGCCTGAAAAAGTAAATGTGTGGCCTCAGTCAGTGCTGCCCCTGTCCCACAAGAAATTGTTTTGGCTGACATTGCAGTTTGCATGTCCCACACAGCTGAATATGCTGAACATACGGCAAACAGGGAACTGATAAAACAGAAGTGCAAGATGGTGGGGAATGTAATCCAATGTCATGCTGCATTACAGGGACCAAGGAGCAGATGGCAGAACTCATCCGACTCCGCCGTGACAATGAACACCTGTTCACGGGTGCGAAACACTCAGCCGCAATGGGTTGGAGGTACAGCAACTGTGTGAGGTTTACAATCATTGAGGCTAGGGATGGGTATTGATAAGATTTTCACGATTCCGATTCCATTTTCAATTCTGTTTAACGATTCGATTCTTTATCGATTCTTTATCGATTCTTTTTAAAAAAGGAGAACACTAAGCTCGATTAGCTTAGAACTTTGTTTTATATCTTCTCTTTGAACAAGATAGAAATTTAGGAGTAACATGGCCTTACAAACCCAACAGTGAGATCTTAAGAGATCCACAGCCTACGGCTCTTCAATGGGGTGTCACAGGGTCCCCGGGAAAAAATTGTAAATGTAAAATAAAATAAATATTCTTCTGTAGCAATAACAAAGTATAACATAAATTATTCTGTAGCAATTACACAAGAATATCCAGTAATGTCCCTGTCTACAATTAAACACATTCACTTACCGAAAATCGGGGGCATCTGGAGTGGCAAATGCCTTTTACCACAAACTTAGTCACTGCTCGGTGACATTCTGGCCTGAAAGGAGACGCTACCGGTAGACTGCAGCGAGAACTGCCAGCATCTGAGCCAGCCAGACTCTGTTGTCTCTGTCATCATGGTCACCTAAACACACAGTAATGGCAGGTTTTGTAATAAGGCAGATCGCGCTAACATAATATGCACTGTTAGTTGATTATTTACCTGCCGCATTAACGGGAGAGGACGTGCAAACGTTACCGCTGCTGCTGGGTTGAGATTCACGAGTCCGGAGCGGAATTAAAAACACGACATTCATTTAAGGTCATCGCGTGTTTTGTGAGCAAATGCTTTTGCATATTCGTAGTGTTTCCTCCCTTAAATGAAATATCTACTTTGCAAGTATTGCAAGTTGCCCTGTTGTCATCCGTTCTCGTAAAGTATGACCAAACTTTTTAGCATTTGAGCCGCCATGTTTCCTGCCAGGTAAATGACGCTCCGCAACGCGGTGACGTCATTCGGGGCGACTGGAATCGATAAGGGAATCGTTTGGAAAAATGGCAAACAATTCCAAGGAATTGAAACAGTGGGAACCGGTTCTCAACAAGAACCAGTTTTCGATACCCATCCCTAATTGAGGCAGAAGGGACAGTGAACTGTCTGCCCTGTGGTCCCAATCTAGTACATTCTGCTGTGGATGCCATTAAGGGAATAACCTGATATACATGTGCTATCATATTTCATCTGTCAGAGCAATCGTGGAGAAGATGGACCTGGTGGGGAAAATCTCCCCTGTGCAGGCCAAACGCAAATGGGAGAACCTAAAGAGGAAATACAAAGTATGTACAGTGGTAGTGACAGATGTATCCCCACATGGAATACTGCCAAGTAAACCTGCACTGTTGCTGTTTTAGCCAACTGCCACTTGTGATGTACTCTGCCCTCAGGTGTGCAAGTATCCAGCGACGGGTGAGGGTGCAAGTGGGAAGCCCACTGCCGCAACATGGCCCTCTACCAGGCCACCTGTCCTAATTTCCTCCATCCAGGAGGACACACCAGGGCCCAGTGCAGTAGTGGGCAACCCACTTCCTCACCAGGAGGAGCAGGAGGATGAGGAGCCGCTTGAGGCACGAGTGGCAAAAAGGAGGAGGGATGGGGAGGATGAACTCATTGCTCTAATAAAAGAGGACATGGCACAGCAACATCAAATGGAGGAACGGAGAGCCGAGAGGATGGACAGGCTGATAGGTGTCCTTGAGAAGCTAGTGGAGCAGAAAAAGGATTGAGTCGTGTTCACAGACAGCCACTGTACATAGTTGCACTTTATTTATGCTGGCATCCCAACCTTTGTTTTGTACAAACAAGATGATTTCAGTTATGTAAATAAAACATTCAGAACATCCCAGCTGTAATTGCATGTCTGTAACAAACTCCATAACACAATTTCGGGGGGCCTGGCACTTGCCAAACTGTGAAAATAACAACAGTGCAACGTAAAACACAACAGGATTGTTGGTAATGCACTGCCCATTGTGGTCCAGGATTAACCTGAGTGTCCCAGTATGCACAGGTATTATTAACCAGGCCTGACATTTGCCTGAGCAGGGAGTCTTGGGCAGTGCTGCTTGATCCGCTGGACCAGGACCAGAGAGATGAAGGAGGTGCCACAGGTGAGACCCCTGGTTTGCGTAGCCAGGTACTGAGTGGAGCATCTCACATAGGCGTCCCCAGATGTTGCTCAGGCATGCTCATTCCCACTGTCCACCGCATCATCTGCCACTTGGGTCTGCAGGGCTGGTGAAACTGACAGCTGCCATGTCACTAGATTGTAATCATAACGATGAAAAAACAACATGGTAACAACAAGCATGTTAATACAGATGTGTCACGTGAAATTCCAGCACTTTGAAGATGCACCACTAAGGGATACCTGCCTGATGACAGTAATCGTGGTCTGGGGGTAGCTCCTCCAGGGCAGACACCTCAGCAGATAGCTGGTCCCGCCAGTGTGCACCACTGACTGCCTTCACACCAGTCTCCCCCTCATCTTGGGCATCATCCTCGGGCTCCTCATCTGGGGCTACAATGTCACCAGCACCGATGCAGATGTTATGCAGAACGGCACATGCTGTTATGACCTGCGACAGATGTTTAATCTTGTAAGTACAGTGTACATGCCAGATTATACACTACAGTTGCCATTATGATTCGACAAACAACAATGATGCTTGTATTAGAGTGACGTACATGTGGCACGAAGGTGTGGTGCACCTCCAGCGCTTGCAGGAAGATGACACGGAACCTCGTCTTCATCATTCCAAAAGGACGCTCTATGACAGAGCGTGCCCTGGAATGATGTGCGTTGAAGCGCTGGGCTCCCACACCGTGGACTGGCCTCTTGTAGGGGGTGATGAGGGGGAGTGGATGTTGGAGACATGGGTACCCTCCATCTGCAAGGATGAAATACCCTGGGGGAGGGTAACGGGCCTGTTGGTACAGTGGGCTGTGGCGGAGGACCCTGGAGTGGGTCAACTTCCTGTTCCTGTAGCACTGACCGTCAGGGCCGCTGGGGGGCTTGATGCGGACACGGCAGTAGTCAATTGCACCAGCAGCTTTCACAAAGGCCCTGTGTCTTGCCAGCTGTGCAAACCCATTGGACATGGCATCTAGGTCTTCTGGGGTCTGAGGGAGGTGGATGACCTGATGGCGCGTGGCCACCACCTCCTCTGTGACCCTGTGTACGAACGTGGTATTGCGAACACCCTGGACACGACCCTGTAGGCTGAGGCGGACTCCCTGCTGAGGCGGAAATCAGGCCTGGTGTCCTCATTATTGAAGAATCTGTTCAGGACTGGGATACTCAGGTTAATCCTGCAGTACAGGGGTCTGGTCTGGTGAAGGTAAATACAGGAAATGACAGACATTGTTTTATTCTAGTTATTATTCTGACTGTTGCTGTTCTTATTTTAGCAGACAGTAGACACTGTACTTGTGGAAACATTATTTGGGTTTTTTGTTAATTGCACTTGTGTGGCATGTCCTGGGCTGTGCTGCTGCAGTGTGCTGGCTGCGGGCGCACACACTCCTATTTGGGACTCACATCTACAGTGGTGTATATCAGGGTGTTACACTAGTACACAGGTCAAATATCTCAGGGGGGAGGAATATCGACATGTATTTATCACTGTACCTGCACTTGGTTGTCTCATAGTCGCAACAGGATCATTCGTCTGTGACGGGTGGGTTGTTGGGGCTCTTCCATTAGCAGAGAAATTACACACGCAAGGACGTGGTCTGTGTCCATGTTGCCGATCGGGAGGGGTGGTACGGGCAGGCACAGCTGGTGACGCAAATTTGAAGGGTAGACCGTCCCATTTCACAAGCCTCTCACTTCCGCACTTCTCGTACTTATAGTACGTGCCGTACGTAGCACGCGAATTGCGCGTACTCCGGAGCATGCGGTCGCTGAATTGGGACACAGCCACAGTCTCGATATGCTAGAGAACTCAGTGTTGCAGAACATGTGGTTCAGAATCACAGTTCATTCTGCATTTAACAACAGGCTTAATCACTTTTTCCACATAGGTTAGCTTTGAATACCTTTTTTTTCTCTTAATAAAATCATCATTTAAGATGATCTTTGTCTAATATATGAAGTTTGTTTGATAATCTGGAATATGAAATGTGCTTTTTCACAGCACTGTAGCTGAGAGAAGTGGGCAGTTGAGGCTTTTTCTTACTGCAGTGACTGATTAGCATTAGACAATATAACTTCATTAGGTTTAGGAAAGGATTATGATTCGGGTTGAAACATGCACCTAACAACCATAACACTACTCGCTAACAAATGATGAGTTGGGAGTAACAGATCCCTCGTACTAATGCAATAACTGTCATGGTCCTGGGCCATGTTGGCCCAGTATTCTTAGTTTTTGTGTGTTTTGCTCTTTATTTATGCATTGGTTCCTAGGTCGTTCAGTTAAGATGTTCCTTATTTGGTTACCCTCTGTGTGCCCCTCTGTATCTGTGAACCCCCGTTTCCCCTCCTTGTGTTTTATTCCATGTTTCCCCTGCCCGCTATGCCTGTGCTCTCCCTCTCCTCTTGTCTGCACCTCTGTGTACTTCCTGTTTTACTTTGACAGTCTCCCGTCGGTGTTATGTTTACTCCTGCCCTGTCTCGTTACGATTATCTGTGTCAGCTGTGTTCCCCGTGTGCTCCCTCTTCCCTCGTTTACCCTCTGTGTATTTATGTCCGCGTCTCCCTCAGTTCAGTGTCGCGTTCTCCCTCAAGCTGTGTGTGATTCTCCCTGTGTTTCCTGGTGAGCTTTATATTTAGTTTTTCCCAGTTTAGTTTTCTATAACCTGTGATCTGTGTTTCCAGTAATAAAGCTGTGCCTTTTGAGTTTATCCCCCGTGTCCCCGTGAGTTTGCGTTTGGGTCTAATTCATGCCTGCCACACAGCCGCAACCATGACAATAACCAAGTGTTTCACACCTTGTGTCTAAATGGGTCACACTTTTTGCTTTAACACAAAAATTTACTCCCAGAGAATGATAAGGGACTGGGACTGCATGTTCTCACATTTATATTGTGCGCTCCTAGTTTTAATGACCAGTCCGAGTGCTTTGGTCAAGTCACAGGCTCTTAAGTTTCTGGAAATTCAAAGACTTCAGACAACGAATGGGGCCTCCCATGATGCATTGAACATCTCTTTCATTTCATTCTTCATGCATTTATATGAAACTACATGTCATTTAGTCTATCTGCTCTCTGTTCTGAAGCTACCAACATAGTCAGCAGCATAGAGCAGCAGCTCACTTGTCTCATTTGATATCGCCTGACAGTTGGTTACTGTCAGGCTGTTGTTGGAGAACTAACTCTTGCTCATTTTCCCCCCCATATGTTCCTCACCAGTGACCTGTACTCAGCTGGTACTACCACTAAATGTAATTACCATTACATGTTTTGGTTCCTGTTAGTGTTTTGTTACGTGTGCGCTCCTGAGGGCCTTGGTCTTACTGTGCAAAGTTGCCCGAAGTGACAAAATTGATTTAATGGAATTAGTGTGCGTCATCATTGAGCTTAAAGAATGGAAAACAATGCAGGTATATCTCCATCTCTTTTCATAGTGAAATCTAAACACTGAGTTCTTACAAACTGTGTAAAAGTCAAATCTATATTTTGTATTGGAGAGAAAGGACAGGGCTTTGAACTGTCTGTGCTGAGGAAGTACTTCATCTTGAAAATGCCATCAGTCACAGTAAACCTGTCAGCATAATGGCTCATCAGTGGACAATTGTTGTCTGCACATGGGAAACACTTTCCCTTTGAAGACAAGGACATTGTGAGGTGTCAGGAATGAGCTCATCCTGTGATCAAGTGTAGGAATTTCTCCTGTCAGTGAACGGTCCAGGGAAAAGTGACAACTCTGAAAGACCTTTGGCCTTTTACTCCTTCAAATGTTACAGATTTTCACCCTATAAATATAAATGTGGGGAACTCTCATGCTTTTGCAATAAGTTACTCTATAGGAGAAGACTGACTGTGTAGCTGTCAGCTGGGCCTGCTGGAATAACAGCAGAGAGCATTTGTGAGATAAACAAGGAGATGCTATCATCTCTCAGAAGGGTAGAAGACATATGAGGCCATTCTTGGCTCTTTGTTGATTGGGACACATGTCCAAAGCAAGGATATAGTGTCATTAACATGGACCTTTGTCCCTGCCATCCATGGGGGATGCCCGTTTGCATTAACCCATCCACCACACACAAAAATCTATCAGTCCAATCTCCATTCTTTCTTTCCTGTCCTGTTTCTTACATCTTCCTCTTTCTCCATCACTGAGTAGTTTGGAGTAAAATATAAGCTGGCAGAAAATTAAAGACACCTGAAAATTCTACTTAAGTATTTGTAATTTCTTTCTGTACTTGTACTTTGTTACTTCTCACCTCTGGAAATATGCATGCACACACAAAATTGTTTGGTCCAAAGTATATTTAGGAAGTATATTTTGATCAGTGGTGATAGGCATAAAGGATTTGCAGGAGGAGAACCGAAATGCAGGCTTTTGAGGCAACAGAATAAACTAAAAACATGCCTTTATTTTACAATTTGGACTAAGTCAAAGTCCACAAATTAGAGGAAGTGAACACAGCTAAGGAAAATAATGTACAGCTGAAGAGAATCTGGGTAGCAAGACAAGAAGGAACTGAAGAATCAATACAAAGCACAGGAGACAAAAGACTACCAAAATAAAGCAGGAAGTAACAAACAGGAAACAGATATGAGGACTTCACAAGAAACAGAAGGACACTGGGGAGGCTATACTAAACTGAAAGACTACAAAAGTAACCCGAGCTAAAGTACAAAAAGCCAAAAGATGACCTAGAATATAAAACTCAAAGAAGCAAAAACTCTACAAAACTCAAGGCCTGTATTTAAGATGCAGGTCAGACAACCAGGACCATGAAAACAACAGCGGCCCCTGCAAGCAGTTCAACCATTGACTGCAGGTTATTGTTGGGATTACATCATGGTTTGAATTCAATACACCTGTTCACCTGTCAGTGAAATATTACGTTATCTACTGTGATACTCTGTGCTTTCAAATGTGACACTGAAGGGCAGTGACCAAGTCTCATTATGTGACAAATAAGGAGAGAGAGTGGTCTCCAAAGATGACTAAACTGATCACTATTTTATAGTTTCATATTCATAATTCCCAGTCTATGATCATGTCCCCTGAAGCACCAGTGGTTGGCTAGCATGATGGTGTAGTTGTTAGTATTGTTGCCTCAAAGCCTAGCATGTGTTTTGGGCTGAAATTAGCATTCATAACGAAGCCATGGGTGTGATGTTGTTCAAAGACCTGAAATCAGCTAAATTTGAATTCACACTTACATACTGAGCAATTTTGTCTTGATTAGACTTCCAGTCAAGGGAAAAGCGATGGTGCACTGTCATCACCAAAGCTAAAATTCTGTTTTATTTGGTTTAAAAGTTACATTTAAGTGGACACCTACATAACACCTACGGTTAAGATCCCTGACTTTGGACCTGGCAGACTTGGGTCTGCTTTATATGATAAGTATTTTTCTTATAACATAGTTTCCTGGTTGTTTTCTTTATATTTATATTCTGTGGTTTTAGTTTCCCATCTAATTCTGTTCATGGTAACAGTCGGATTTATATTTAATTCCTTAAGTTCTTGTATATTCCTGCATCCTTGTGTTTCTGAGTCTTGTTCATTTTCATCTCTGTGGTACGTTACTTCCCATTTCATTCGTGGCAGTCTTTGTTTCTTGTGCTTGATGTTTAGTTTTAATTCCTTTAAGTCCTTGTGCCATGTTTTCCGACTCTTTCCTCATGTTTTTAGACTTTGTTTATTTTTGCCTGACAGGATTCTGATGTTTCCTGCATTTCAGTCCACCCTGCAGCCTACAGCCGATCTATGACACGTACATGTTGCAAACACTTGAACTTTTATTTTTATTTGCGAAATGGTTGTTATCAGACAGTGACGCAACACTGAGCATAGGAGAACATAGATTTCCAGATGGCAATATAAAAAAGCACATTTATGGGTTCATATATGTGCAGTTGTGTAGTGATTAGCAACACTGCCTCACAGCAGGACAGATCTGAGTTTGAATCGATTGTTTTATGAGGTGTTTACAGAGGTGCAATCCCAATCTCAACATTTTTAGACATCTGGCAAAGTCTTCTTTAATTTCTCTTCAGGGTTTTTAAGCATGTTTTTACTGAGTGGGTTCTCTCTCTGTTTTCTTTCTATTATCAGAATATATTTAAAGAGGGTAAAAATGCTCAAAGGTCTTAGAAATAAAAATGATCTAACTCGCGGTGTGTTTAACGATGAGTTTGAGACGGAGATGCTATCAGGTAGGGAGCAATATTTAAAGACAGAAATACATACACTATTAAAGTCTTGAATTTCAATTAGCAAAATATGAGTTCAGTTTGAATCAACTGAATTATTTGTAGTTTCACAGCAAATTTAAATCAGTATTTCTGAGCACTGAGCAGCACTTGGCATTTTAGATGACTCACATCTACCAATTCAGAGTTTTATTTTCACAGAGGAGTAGGAACATTAAAAATAATCTGAGAGTCAGACTAAGAATGTGAGACCGTGCAGTGCAGAGACAGACATAGAAAGAGGTCAGGGGTCCTTTTGTTTTCTGTTCCAGTACGGGGGAAAACAGGCACTCCAAGACCTCGAACTATGCAGCGCCAGCTCCCACTCACCCGCTCTTATCCACAGGATCAAAAGTGGCAGAGTCACCACTGTGACAACACCCTCATCTCCTCCATTCCAGACCTAGGAATGGCACCAATGCTGCCACTTGAGCCTCTCTGCTCAGCAGCATATTTCAGAAGAAGGGCATCATCATCCCTTATCAAAAATATCTGCTCAGAACGGTCCAGCTGGAATAACTCAGCCTGGGATTTCTTTACAGTTTTTCCACTGGGACAAGTCCAGTATTCCACAGGACAATCTACATTTTAAGTGGTGTGATTAAGAAAGTATGAGTCATTTTGTTATGTGTGGTAAGTAATATCAAGATACAGACCTGAAAACACTGGATGTGCTGTGTGGAGGTCAGAGATGGCATCATGTGCTGGAAAATGTAGTGGTGTGAAAAAGTGCCCCATTTCCTGATTTTGTCACACTTAAATGTTTCAGATCAAACAAATTAAAATATTAGACAAAGATAAGATGAGGTTGTATGTGAGTTTCACCTTGCATCCTTCCCTCAATGTGCTCACCCCACAGCACACTCTGATGGACATCTCCCCCAGGACTCAATGGCTCCCCGTTACATCACTTCCTGTGTGTTCCCCTCGTGTAACATTCTCCGGCCGCTGCCTTCAACGTTTCTCAGCCCTCTGTGAACGTTATCACGCCGAGCTCTGAGTTCTGTTTTGTAAATAAAACCTGTAAATAGTTCTTCTAGTGCACGGAGTCTGCATATTGAATGAATATTCTCATTCAGTCGAGGTTCACAATGCGCCCTCTTTCTCAAAGCAAGAGCAATTCAATCAACTATCTCCCAGCAAGTATGGTCAAAAACTCCTCTACACTGTATTCATAGTTCAATTTCAATTCAGGTCAATTCAGTTTTATTTATACTGCACCAAATCACAACAACAGTCACCTCAAGGTGCTTTATACGGCAAAGTAGACCCTACAATAATAGATACAGAGAAACACCCAAGAATCATATGACCCCCTATGAACAAGCACTTTGGCGACAGTGGGAAGGAAGAACTCCTTTTAAGAGGAAGAAACCTGGAAGGATCACCCGATCCAGCACTAACTATATGTTTTAGCAAAAAGGAAGGTTTTAAGCCTAATCTTGAAACTAGAAAGGATTTCTGTCTCCTGAATCCAAACCAGGAAATAGCTCTATAGAAGAGGGGCCTGAAAACTGAAGGCTCTGCCTCCCATTCTACTTTTAAATACTCTAGGAACAACAAGTAAGCCTGCAGTGTGAGAGCGAAGTGCTCTAATAGGGTGATATGGTACTACAAGGTCATTAAGATAAGATGGGGCCTGATTATTTAAGACCTTGTATGTGTGGAGCAGGATTTTGAATTCTGGATTTAACAGGAAGCCAATGAAGGGAAGCCAAAACAGGAGAAATAGATAAATTCCATCAGCAGTGCTCGGTAACTATTCTGTGTTGATGTAAACACACGGTCCGCCGACATGTGCTTTTCCGAATATGCCTTCTATCCACTGAGTAAATGTGAGCAGTGGACGACTCTACTTCATGGATTTGATTTTGACCCAGGTGTAATCAGCATATTTGTACCAGTGACTGTAGCTTTAAAGAGCCAAGTGTTCTTCAGCTGCCAGGGAAGACCCAAAGGATAAGAGTTTGTCATTTCTGGACTGTGCTGTGTGCATAGAGGAAGAATGGAAACCTCAACACTGAAGTTTACCAGACCAGTACCTCCTCTTTGACTCCCACCACCCTCTGGAACACAAACTTGGAGTAATCAGGACCCTACAACACCAGGCAGAACATGTTCCCTCTAAGCCTGAAGGGAAAAAAGGGAACACAAAAGGAGGCTCTTAAAACATGTGGGTATCCAGACTGGGCCTCATAGCTTGACTGAAGTCCATCAGCTTTTAACCAAAGAAGGAAAGGTTTGACGGAACAATGAGGTGCTAATTTGTTTGTTTTCACCCACATACAGGGAACACATCATTGGATTAAAAAGGAGCTTAAATTTCAGGGATGTGTTTTTTTAGTAACCCAAAGGAACTTTTTATTTTATTTGAATTTCTTTTCAAAAATGGGGAATAACATCAATTTGTGTTCATCATGAAAAACATAAATGTTAAAGTTTCATACTTCAAAGTTTTACTAGTTGAAATGTTAACTAAGCATCTCTAATCAGTTCATATTGTTTGAACTGTGTTTATTCTTACAGAGTTCTGATGACGTGTCACCAGGTCTGTGTTGTACAACATGTCTGCTGGAGGGGATCTCGTTTTAGTCATAATTTAAGAGATTTAATATGAAGTATTTTTTAACCTTTACACCAGTCGTCTGTTTTAGAACATGTATTGAGGAATAACTTCAGATATTTGCATTGGAGTCTGTTCGATGCAATAGTTGACCAGAATGAAATACACAGAAGGCATCTAAGGTCTGTAGTGTTTATCAAGAGTCATGTTTTCTCTTCCTCAAACACAAATAAAATGCAGGTTAATATCTAACAGTGTTTGTTTATCAATAATTAATCCTGAACTTTTACATTTACTAGTTTACAAGAAACTGTTCAAGGGTGTGTAGCAGTTGTACAACATGTTTAGTCATATTGAAAACACTGGTAACAAGATTTCATGAATGAGAATGTATAAATCAGCAGTTTAATCTGAAAACAGAAATCAAACAGGATCAAATGCATTTCTTTCTATTCTTTTATTTTCAAAACATTTTGAGTATTTAAATGTTTACAAAGTTTTCATTTCACCTAATAAACAGGTTTAAAATGTTTTCTGTAGCTGGAAAAAACACCTGTTGTTTGCACAAATGTGTCAGTCAAAACATTAAAAAAGAAAAACAATAGTACTTTTGTAAAGCTATCTGTAGTAAAAAATTAATAATAATTGAAAAGGTAACATCCCCAAATCAACCAAACTGGGTTCAATTGCATTATAAAACCTATAACATTAGATAAAAACAATGAATTCTTTCTTTGTTTAAAACTAAAGAATAAAAATAACACGTGTCTGTCCCAGAAACTGGATTGTAGTAGTGTCACTGCAACTAAAGAGCTCAGCTAAGGATGGAAAGGTAACCGTATCACAGGTGGGCACGCCATGTGGGGCAGTTCATGTCTGGTTCAACTTCGATCGTTCACTTGAGAACATTGATTTGGTTAAACATATTTAGACATTCATTTGCTACAATATTGAGCACAAAATCAACACAAATAATAAAAATAATTTCTGTTGTTTATTACACAAATAAAAATATGTTAGCAAAAATTCCCAAAGCCGGGTTTACATTAGGTTTATAAGTCATTCTGTATTATAGGAAGAGATATTCATTGGGTTCATCTGCTGTGCTTGGTTGAAGTAAGAGGTTCTCTGACGTGATAAGGCAACACAAGGTGAGAACGGGTTCATCACAGGTATAAGGTCCTCTCTGCTGGCATCCACTGCCTCCCGAGGAACTGTTTCAGAGGACCCTGTCCTCCAAAACCATGAGGGATGGTGTACGTGAGAATCGCGCATCCGCTTGGAGCAACTGCATCTCTGCTTCTGCGTATTATGTTGGTGTTCCACAAATGTGCAGCTTGCTGCAGCTCTTCCTGTAAATGTTAACAGTTATAAAAATCTCATATCAGTAAAAGAACAGATTTCTTTTGGTTCAACATGTTACCCAAAAGCACCACACAAAAATACTTTACTCAACAATAACAGCCATGTCTGCGTGATACTGTGGAAAATGTGAATTTCTGAACATGAATAGCTTTGAACAGTGTAATTTTATGTTTCTGGGCAGTGAAATAAGGATTGTTTATGTCCTGAACACAGTGATAATAAGGCTGGTTTACGTGCACGCTGGGTGTTAAAGCACACTTTTTATTCTCTCCCTCTCTCTAACACACACACACACACACACACACACAATGACTCAATAAAAGAATATAAACATAGTTACATTGTTTTATTGTCTTTTAGTTCCTGGAGGGGATTTATCCAGTGCTGATGCCATCTCAGAAAGGCCCACCAGCCAATTGTGATTGTCGGACCCAGTAATGAAACAGTTTCTGGCGTTTTGGTCCACAGTCCATCGTAAGAATCTCTCTGACATTATGACATTTTCTGTTCCCTCTGCTATGAAATAACCAGCAATGACTTTGGGATCACTGTTGGTTGAGCAGGCATGAACCCAAATCATAGCTCTGGAAAAGCCATCATTTATACAGACTTTGTCATAGGAGTCACCATGCCACATGAAATTTGGTCCAGGATTAACATACGTGCGTCGCATTAGGTGATTTCTGCGTGGTTGCTCAACCCCATATGGGTCAAGATATTTCAGTAAATGTCTCACAGGACTCTGTGTGACAACATAACCTGCCTGAATGTATCCATGGAGCCTCCCGTGTCCCTCCAGCTGATCAATAAGAAATCGACTCATTCTTCCTCCTGTACAGCCCCATGCCTGTGAGGTTTCTTCTAAGTGTCCGTGTGCTTATCTGTTCAATAACAGCAAAATGTTCCCACGCCTCAATCCAAGCAAAAAACATAACTTAATCAATTCTGATAAATGAGACGCTGCTCGGCACCGTCATCAACTTAATTATGTTTTAACCTCCTAGGACCTGGCGTCCACATATGTGGACATCACATTTTGGGTTATTTACACCAAAATACTCAATTTTGCTCTACAAGGGCCTGATATCCACTCACAAGGACATTATACTGCTACTGTTCTATCAAAATTTTAAACAAATATCCTCATATGTGGCTCTCATTTTTCTTAGAAACAAAAATTAGGTAAAAAAAAAAAAAAAAATCTGGTAATTCTTTGTTTTTACATTCATCAGGTCCCAATCAGCCCAAAGATCAAAGAGAAATTAAAAATGCATGCAATGGAAGAGTTCGGGTTTTGGGAGGTTAATGTAAACATCTAATTCATCTGAGAACAACAAAAAATATGTTATAATGTAAAGACTTTATTGTTCAAGCCATAGGATTTTCAGGTTTGTACAATGTAATATTTTATTGTAAGATCATAAAAGTTTTTGTTATAGCGTGATATAGATATCTATATCACATAGATATCTATATACAAACATTTATAATATATATATATTATAAATGTTTTTAGCCTGGGTGGCAGCTCTTTGCTCCTGTAATAGCCTGTCAGAATATATGGTTGATGTATTTTTCACACGGTAAAACATTCGGTTAGTCAAAGATGTGAAGTTACACAACTTTAATGAAATGAAAGTAAAATTTCTTCTCATAAATTTCAGTGCTGCAGGGGCTTGTCTCATGTCACGTCTCAGTTTAGGTTACAGGATTCCTCTTTTTATGTTTGAACCTAAAGAAAAGGGGGGGCTCCCGACCCGTAAAGAATGGATGGACATGCAGTACTCCATGTATAACTGGCTGTATAACTGGTGTATCTCAGTGTGGGTTATTTGTATTTTACATTTTTATTTATGACACTTACACATCTCTAGTCTTCATCTCCTTTTACCAAATAACCAGGAATAATGACTCAATCGTTCTTTTCCTGCCATAGTTGGATTTTACATTCAAGATTTTGGTTTTTACATAAGCAGCGTTGTTTGGCCAGACCCTCAACAGATGGCAGCGTGACCCTAATAGTCCTCTCAGCTGACCTCAACACTCTTCTCTTTTTGTCTGAAGCACTGCTGCTCTCTGTCCAGAGAGAGATGCTGCTTGTCAGCGTATACTCTCAGCTGTGCCTCTGTAGGAGGTGGTGATAACATCTGGACTCAGATGCAACCTTTTCAGCCTCCAAAAAAGTGCAGGCATTGGTTGGCTTTCCTGACCAGGAAGGAGGTGTGCAGGGACCAGGACAGATTGTTCATCACATGAACTCCCAGGAATGTGCTGCACGCTCTTTACTGTGCTGATGTTGATCTAGAGTGGTGTGAATGTGAGCTGTGCTAACTCCTTGTTTTTATCCTAAATCAGGACCAAGTTGTCGTTGCTGTACCCCGACGTAAAACCTCACGTGAAACGTGAAACGCTCCACCTCCTCCCTGTAGGAGTCTCCCCATTGTTGTATCGTCTGCATACTTAATGATGTGATTTGTACCAAACTTTGCACAGCAGTCATGTGTCATTAGGGTGTATAATAGCAGTCTCAGGACACACCCCTGAGGAGAGCCAGTGCTTAGATGGTAGATGTGTTGTTTCCCACCCGCACAAACTGAAGCCTGTTTGTCAGAAAATCGAGTACCAGTTTTGAACGGGTGTCTTCATCCCCAGTGGGCCAAGATGCTGGATGATTATGGTGTTAAATGCTGAGCTGAAGTCTGCAAACAGCATCCGGACACGAGTTCTTTTCCTCTAGGTGATTCAGGCTCAGGTGCAATGCATCCTCAGTTCGTTTGATATGCAAATTGAAGAGGGTCAAGTGAGCGCGGCAGAGTGAGGTGATGTTATCCTTAATCAGTCTCTCGAAGCACTTCATTTTCAAGGATGTAAGTGCTACAGGGCAACAGTCATTTAAGCAGGTGACTGAGGGTTTCATTGGCACCGCTGAAGGCTGCAGTTTTGTAGCAGAATGGCACAGCAGCTTGACACGAGGAGATGCTGAATATCTCCCTGAAGATGTGAGTGAGTTGTTGTGCACATCCCTTTAACAGACGACTCGGTATATTATTGGGACCTGCAGCTTTCGTCTTGAGGTTAAAGCTCAGCACCTGCTCATCATGACGTAGGGTTATTCTTTTGCTTTGACAGATGGACGTCATATGATGCAGAACAGCAAATGTTCTCCAAAAGATCTCCCCCAAAAGTTCACATCAGTAGTTCAGATTGTGAAAAGATGTAATGCTCCAGTCATATTTACTTGTCCAAGGTATATCAACTGCTAGCACAAGCAATCAGCAATTCAATTCAATCCAATTTTATTTATATAGCGCCAAATCCCAACAACAGTCGCCTCAAGGCGCTTTATATTGTACAGTAGACCCTACAATAATACACACAGAGAAAAACCCAACAATCGTATGACCCCCTATGAGCAAGCACTTTGGCGACAGTGGGAAGGAAAAACTCCCTTTTAACAGGAAGAAACCTCCGGCAGAACCAGGCTCAGGGAGGGGCGGGGCCATCTGCTGTGATTGGTTGGGGTGAGAGAAGGAAGAGAGGATAAAGACATGCTGTGGAAGAGAGAGAGAGATTAATAACAGATATGATTCAATGCAGAGAGGTCTGTTAACACATCAGCAGTAGTGTTACAACAAGATCAGCCTCGAGGTGAACCAACAGCTCAAGCTCATGTCAATATTCACCGTAGTTCACTGGTTTAGTGTTAGTAAGACCCTAAGGGCCTTCATCAGGAAGTCAATGGGGATGTGGCCTACAACACTAGAGACCAACTACAAGCTAATTTCACAAGCAATCATCAGGCACCTCCTCTATGACATCAAGCTGTGTGCCAGGAGTGAACGAGACATCGATTCACTGATCCACACCACCAGGATCTACAGCACAGGTGTCCAACTCCAGGCCTCGAGGGCCGGTGTCCTGCAGGTTTTAGATGTGTCCTTGATCCAACACAGCTGATTCAAATGGCTAAATGACCTCAACGTGTCTTGAAGTTCTACAGAGGCTTGGGAATGAACTCATCATGTGATTCAGGTGTGTTGACCCAGGCTGAGATCTAAAACCTGCAGGACACCGGCCCTTGAGGCCTGGAATTCGACACCCCTGATTTACAGTAATGACTTCAGACTGGAGAAGTGCGGTGGCACAATAACTGAGGGAAACTAACCGCTAACTGAGTGGGTCGGCAACATTGCAGACAGGGCTGGACTGGGACAAAAAATCGGTCCAGGCATTTTGACTAGAGACCGGCCCACCAGGTATTAAAGCCATAAAGCCTTTGAATGAAAACAAACGCTGTTGTGACAGTGATGTACAGTCTTGTTGGTATATGTATGATTTATATACATGTTACATCAGATAAAAACTTTGGTTGTAAGATACAGATAATTGTTTAATAAAAGCGAGACATTTTAAATGAGAATAATAAAAGTATTTCTTTGTGCCCCCCTTTCCCTGTTAATGCCCTACCTGGCCCCCTGGCAACACTTTGCTAGACCCGCCCCTGCACAGTTACCAGCTGTCAGCTACGTAGAAAAGGATCCTGGTGTTATTTGTCTCTCAGAAACAGTTCATAACTTCCCTTCAACTCATTCATGTCACCTAAAAGGTAAACCTGTTTCTCCATCACCTGTTCAGCTCTGATGATTCAGTAAGGACATCTCCTGGTTTCATCTTCATGTTTCCCTCTCACCAGATATCCAAACTGATATCATGACCAGCAGCTTTACAGCTGTGGCTCCAGCAAACATCAGCTGATACTAGAAATTAATATTAAATAAATTCTAACAACAGCTGATCAAGCTTAAACGTGCTGCTGTTGTTTAACGCGACATCTGCTGGTTTCCTCTTTCTGGCGCAAAGTGGGCGATAAATAAACAAGAGAGACGATCAGCTGATCATTGATCAGTTGATTGAAGTAGCAACAGGAGAGGGAGGGGGAGAGTTACTGAGTTATTTTTACACCTCGACCAGCATCTGGCCAATCCACCACCTTTCATTGTTTATACCGTTACAAAAAAAAAATCATCGGCCCATAAAAACGAAAAATCACCATCGACCCACTGGGCCAGTCCAGCTATGATTGCAGACATTGAAGACAGCTACAAATACCTGGGAATCCCACAGGCAAATGGGAACCATGAAGAGGCTGCATGTACACCCTGCCACTGCTGGGATAATAATCTGGCCAAAGGAAGCCATAGAAGCCACAGAGATAAAGACAAGAAAGTTCCTTACCATGCATGGAGGGTTTCACCCATATCCAGCACACTGTGATTGCACGCTAAACAGAAGGAAGGAGGCTGAGGACTAGTGAATCAGAACCACCATCCAGGATAAGACAACAAACAACAGGACATCTGGAAGATGGCCACAACTGACCATGTGTTCAGTGAAAACTTCAGGACCAAGTAGATCCCATCTACCAGAGTCTAATCAACTCATGATGACCACACAGGCACTATTTAATAATGTTCTGCTGCAGTGAACAAAACAAATACATTAACTCTTTAAAAACCTGATTTGTATATCACTCATAACAGGCATCTTATTGTGATTGTCATTATTTCTGAACAGGAGAGAGAAAGCCTGTCCCAACTAACTGGTACTATGCACACTGTGTTGAAAACTGTCATATCAGATCTTTCCTATCTTGACTGTTAGTAAATGGACTTACTGCACATTACATCGATACATAGATATCGACCCTGATTGAATATAATCACTGAGAGGTTTAATTTGTCAAAGCTGCAGTCTCTACATAAAGACACGTTTTGTATAACTTAATGTCTGCAGTGCTTTTGAAGCTCTGTCACCTTCCAGCAGACCTGCTGCTCCAAAACAATGAGATAAATAAGAGTGGGCGAGTCTTTGCCAGATAATGCAATGAGACTGTTGGGGTTTTTCTCTGTGAAGAGTGTTTGGATTTGGACCTGGGTTAATCCCTTGTGAAAACAGCCCTGCATGCACTCTGCTCTCCTGGGCTCCCGGATAAATATCGCCCAATTAGAGGTGCCTGGGACTGGTTTTATACCAGGCTAGTCTGCAGTCAGTGTGTGTGTGTGTGTGTGTGTGTGTGTGTGTGTGTGTGTGTGTGTGTGTGTGTGTGTGTGTGCGTGCGTGCGCACACATCAGGCTTTTTTCCAATCATCATTGCATAGGATTATTTAAACCCAAAGATAACCTCATAGTTTTAGTTCATAAACCTAAGAATGGATATTCAGTGATATACGTCAGAGACATGTAAGCTCTCCAAACCAAGTATCTGTGTATATAGACAAATATAGCATCATTATTAAGCAGCATTTCAGGTTCTAAAAAGGCATATTTATATTTTTCTTAATATTTATCATTTTGATCCTCTGCAGTTTTCTACAGAAGCATTTTTTCACTGATAAAAGCTACGATACAATAAAGATATTTTAACAGGAAACTGTGGGCTTAGAGTGAAGAGCTACAGTCTTTGAAGAGAATCAGTAAAATGTGTTATTGTTTTCTCATTAAATGTAGCTATTGTACAAATGTAGATTAATTCTACTGTTGTGTCAATGTTGTTAGTTTCTTTTTGTGTGACTTTCTTTACAGCAGTACTTTGGAATAAAAAGTAAGTGACATAAGCCCAATGGTTTATCACAACAATAAGAAGAATAATCATCATGTTATGCTCAACATATCTACTGATTACAGGAGATTACATCGAACATGAATAGTGACAATGTTAAAGAAGAAGAAGAAAGTGAAAGTGAGGAGAGCAACACAAACTCACAACATCTCTTCAAACTGTGTGCATGGCATGCATACTGGAGTCCATGATCAGGATGGTGGGGGAGTTTTAAGGCAAACAGGAAATTACATGCAAGACAGCACAAGCTGGAGGGGCTGGAGAAGAGAACAGAAAAGCTAGATCGGTCGGCTCGGCACTGCAAAGGCTTACTGTAGGAATGTTAATCCTCCTAATGTATTACAGTTGGAGGAAGAGCAGGACCACAGGCTGACCCGTGCCTTCAGGGCACAAAGGGGGAGGAGACGCAGGAGAGGAGACAGAATACAAGGTCAGAGGAGAGAAGACAAACTGTAGGCAGATATGATGACAGATAAAAGGAAGTGTGGTAACGTATTGTCTGTTTGTGTGTGTGTGTTTTCAAACTTTCCACCACCTGGCATATGAACATAGGTTTTCTGAAAGCCCTAAATCATTCCTGTCCTATTAATACAAGGTTTGCCAGCTCCTGCTTCACTGAGCCTCCATTACAAATTTACCTGAGCTCTTCTCCAAGTTCAGCTTCAACCTCAAACATGGTGCAGTACACACCCATTTTTGTCTCCAGCATGACACAATGCTGGCTTCAGCTATAATACATGTATTGTGAAAAGTGATGTGAAAAGCAATCTCCATAGTTTTATATGAAGACTGAAACATGTAGCTCGACTCTGTGTACACACCAGTTATCTGTCATGGTGTGTGTGTGTAAGAGCTTTTTCCACAGTGGCGCTGCCATCCATCGGGGCGTGGTTTCCATTTCTCACCTGCTGTGGCCACCTGCAAGCCTTCAAACAGCAATCAGCCATCCAGTGTTTAAGACCAGCGCTGACTTCCACTCTCTGCCAGACCGTCTACTACCCTCAGTGGTAACTTGGCTCATGTACTCTTGAATTTTTGGAATGGTCTCTGTGCTAACTTCGTGTCTTCCTGTGCTCTCTGCATCCTAATTTAGAACCATTAAAGCAGGGCATCATAATCGGCACACATGAGCAGTCCCTGCGATTGCTAGTACAGCATTATAAATCCATTAATGACTAACAGGCGCAGACTCTCTCAGGAGATCCGTTCTGGGACCGTTGAAGGTCCCACTCGGCTGTCTCCCCCCACAGATCACACTTGCTCCCCTGCTCCTAAGCCGGTTGCTCAGCCAATCCTACGCCTCCTTCAACCATGATCCAAGACACTGTTTCAGCAGCACCGGAGCCTTTTCCCTGTGACTTGTGTTGCTCTGGTGGCTTTTTATTACAAAGCTCATTGGTGTTCAGCACATTGCATCGCTTTTTCCCAAATGATGCTGCAAATGATGCCCTCAGCACACTGTTGTCAGTGTGCTGAGGGGAGGAGCACTGGCATGGGTCAAAGTTTTTCACGTTGTGTTACATTTTTTCCTGCCCAGTTTCTGAATGACCTGAAGAAGACCTTCACTCACCCTCTGAGGCCCTCTCTGAGGGCAGCTCAGCTAAGAAGTTATTGAATCTACATCAGGGGAATCTTAGTGTGGCAGACCTTGCTGTTGACTTTCACATCATGGCTACAGAGGCCAGCTGGTCCGCTTGTTCATTACAGGATTTTTGTTTTAAAGCTTTGAATGACTAAATGGCATCACAAGACAAACCTACCTCTCTCGAGGACTATGTCTCTCTCTTTTCAAACTGACATCTGCCTAAGAGAGACAGGCTGAGACTAACCCCAAATCCCACAAAGTCTTGTTTCTTCAATTTCCAGTTCTGGATCATTCACTTCTCCAGGCAGCTCTCTCTCTCGCTCTCGTTCTGACTCCAGTTTGTGCATGTAAATGGAGAGTCCTCCTCACACGCTGAGGTTAATTATGGAGTTCCACAGGGTTCAGTGCTAGGACCAATTCTGTTTACATTATACATGCTTCCCTTAGGCAGTATCATTAGAAGACATAGCATACATTTTCACTGCTATGCTGATGACACCCAGCTCTATCTGTCCATGAAGCCAGATAACACACACCAATTAGTTAAACTGCAGGAATGTCTTAAAGACATAAAGACCTGGATGGCCGCTAACTTTCTGCTTCTTAATTCAGATCAAACTGAGGTTATTGTACTCGGCCCTGAAAATCTTAGAATTATGGTATCTAACCAGATTCTTACTCTGGATGGCATTACCTTGGCCTCCAGTAATGCTGTGAGGAACCTTGGAGTCATTTTTGACCAGGACATGTCCTTCAATGCACATATTAAACAAATATGTAAGACTGCTTTCTTCCATTTGTGCAACATCTCTAAAGTTAGAAATATCCTGTCTCAGAGTGACGCTAAAAAACTAGTTCATGCATTTATTACTTCCAGGCTGGACTACTGTAATTCATTATTATCAGGAAGTCCTAAAAACTCCCTGAAAAGCCTTCAGTTAATCCAAAATGCTGCAGCAAGAGTCCTGACAGGGACTAGAAAGAGAGAGCAGATTTCTCCTGTATTGGCTTCCCTTCATTGGCTTCCTGTTAAATCCAGAATTCAAAATCCTGCTCCTCACATACAAGGTCTTAAATAATCAGACCCCATCTTATCTTAATGACCTTGTAGTACCATATCACCCTATTAGAGCACTTCGCTCTCACACTGCAGGCTTACTTGTTGTTCCTAGAGTATTTAAAAGTAGAATGGGAGGCAGAGCCTTCAGTTTTCAGGCCCCTCTTCTGTGGAACCAGCTTCCAGTTTGGATTCAGGAGACAAACACCTTTATGACAAAGCCTATAGTTAGGGCTAAAGATGGGAATTGATAAGAATTTAGCACTTACGACTCCATTATCGATTTAGTTCCTTATCAATCCCTTATTAATTGTTAGCGGCTCCAGTTTGAGAGTCACCACCATCTCTAAGCAGCAAATCAAAGACATTACATTCCTGCAAACTGATCACATGCTGTAGGTCAAATGTTTGTGGGTGTTGGTATTTCTGCACTTTGTTGTGATCAGTGTAGGTGTCAATACTCAAAAAAAGTAATGTATTACACAGAACCATTTTTGAGTTAATTACTTACTAATACATTAAATGTAATGCAATGCATTACTTAATTACTCCCAGGAGGAAGTAATTCATTAAACTATTCGTTACATTACTGTTGCATTTCTCTGTGAAATGACCTGAAACACATTCTCTCATAATTACCATTTAACAATATATACCTGAGGCTACAGTCCCACACACCAGCACACATGTGATCTTACTCTTAGTGTTTAGGTATGAACACAAAGCAAAAATGAAACCAGAGACTTTAAAGTGATCTCCACGGTGATTCTACTTTAGAAACATGAAGAGGATCGTATTATTGTATGGTCTTTACTTTACAATATAAAGTGCCCTGAGGCAACTGTTGTTGTGAATTGGCCCAAGAGAAAAAAAACTGAATTTAACCTGATTTAATTGAATTGATGAAAAAAAATCACTCCATTCATAATCAGAGATGGGCAGTAACGCGAAACGCGTTACTGTAATCCGATTACTTTTTCGAGTAGCGAGTAAGGTACAGGATTACTATTGCAAAAAAGGTAGTTAGATTACTGTTACTTTCCCGTAAGCACACTGCGTTACTGCGTTACTAAAACCGTGAGACAAAAACCCATAGAGTGTCTCATGCCAATGACGTAAGCGAGTGCGACGTTCGTGGCAACAGCTGTGTGCAGATCAACAATGGATCATATATCGAGTGCGGGAGAGAGTATGAGCGTGCAGCGTTTAAAGCGTGGAAGTACTGACCTTACTTTGAGTTTGATTCCGTAAAAAGTGACAAAAACATTAACGTCCACTGTTCACTGTGTGGGAAGAAAACTTCTTTTTACAGCGATAAAACCCCTAAACGTCCGAGCAAGCACCGAGTGCGCTACCATGTAAGCGGAAATTCACAGAGAAACTGCCAGATCCTTCCACTGACCGCTGCGGCACACCTGCACCAGGGCAAACCTCCGCCTACCCCACTCCTGCTATACAGGTGAAAACAGAGCAACAGGACCGCTGAGTCTTTGATTTTATTTATTTTCTGCTGTGTTTTACTCGCATTTATTTGAAAGACTGAGTGTAAACACAAAAAACTATTTTATGTCCTGGAATGTGCAGAAAATAGGTTTAAATGTTAAACAAATTTCTTCCAGTCAGAGACTGTTGCATATAATTAAATTTTTGCTTGATGCATAAAGTTAAAAGATTAAAACTAATAAAACAAGTTTTAAAAAGAGACTTTTTCATTTGATTACATTTTGTATGATGGATTATGCAGAAAAAGTAGAATTGGGCTGAAAGATCTATCCCTTTATTACGTATTTAGGGGATAAATCATGTTTTAAAAAGTAACTAAGTAACTAATTACTTTTGAAAATAAGTAATCAGTAAAGTAACTGGATTACTTTTTTCAGGAAGTAATCAGTAATTAGTTACTGATTACTTTTTTCAAGTAACTTGACCAACACTGTTCATAATACATGATAATGAAAGAGGTTTTATCAAAGGTAGACACTGAGCCAATAATACACCAACAGATTATTCCACCATCATCAGAGTAGAAACAGCTGTCTCTATACATGCAGAGAAAGCATTTGACTGGGTAAACTGGAACTTTTGCAAACAACAGGTAGATGTTAAAGGAATTCCAACTGAATTTCCAGACCATAAGATAAGCCTATGTGCAACTCCCAAACCTCTCTTCTGAAGATAATCATTCCCACAGATACTTTCTCATCCATGTCAGACTACTCTATTACCTGGAGGAAATCAACAGTTCTGCCTCTGAATGGTACATTTCAGAACATCTCGACTACAGTCGGGTAACATTAGATACTAGGGTATAATTTTTCCACTAGATGCTCAGACCATATGATTGAACCATATTGCTCTACTAAAATCAGTAGAAGATGATCTCACACGTTGGATTACCTACAACACAATTACAATAAACTGTTCCCACTGTTTCCCAATAAACCCTCTACTATCTAGTTTAAGTCACTAGACTCAACTATCTTGAAAATTTTACAGAAAAATTAACCATCACGTATAAGTCTGAAAACTACAAAAAACAAAAACACAATGGTGGTGTAGAACTACCACAATTTTATGACTATTTCTTATCCAACAGGTTGCTATATGTTTCAGAATGGATCAAATCAAGCTGGAGTTCTTGTTCTAGATCTGTGGCTGGGTCTAGAACAAGAACCCTGTGCAATAGTAAAAATGTCTCATCTCGCTCTCATAAGCACCAGTATTAAGCATCTTTATATAAACACATATCTGTCAGGAAAAAGAAAGTTTTCCACCATGGCACGAAAAGGCGGAAACCTAGAAAAGGTTATTTAAGATGGAAACTTCATTTAAGGTACCAAAACATGGACTCAGCAACAGTACGTTTCTTGAATACTGGCTGGTGATCTGGGGGCGGGTTAACTGCATCCCATGGTCGCTGCTGACTCTGGGGGGCGCCGGTCTCTTTGCACTTCAGAGGGGGGGGTGGATGTGGACGGATGTGTGTCTTTGTGTAGTGTCTGTGCACATGCATGAGGCTAGACCTAGGTCTGGGGCTTGCTGAGCCTTGGCCCTTGCATATTGTCCCCACTGGTCGCTGCTGCTTGGGCGCTCTGACTGGGCATTTTGGCATAGCTACTGGCCAGGTCCTGTGGGAGTTGTGGTCTGGGGTGGCTTAGGCCAGACTCTGCCGGGTGTTGGGCAGTTCTGGGGGGGGGGGCATCCTCGGCCAACTTTCTCACTCTCTCTCATACACACACACACACATATGTTTGCTTGTGTGCCTCCCTGGGTTTTGTTAGGTGTATTTTGTTACAGATGCAGCAGAAACCCAGCGTGTTCTTTTCTCTCTTTCTTTCTGTCCATTTTCTCTTTCGATTCCTCTGTTTTCTTCTCCTTTCTTTCACCAACCTGGTCTTAACCCCCATCCACTCCGGCATAACACACAGATAATAATAGGAATGATACAATAAAATAAAACGAATAAATAAAACAACAAGAAGAGTCTACAGTGCTCCTCTTATGAAAGCAAACGTGTTTGCCTCAAGAAAGCATTCAGACCATGATTCTGCTTGCTGCAACTGCCTGACAGAACAGGATTCAAAATAAGTAAAATAACTGTGTGGTCATATTAGATTGATAGTTTATTTAAAGAGTTTGATTCAGGATTTAGAGTGCAGCAAAGAATATCCTCTATATGTCACGCTGCTGTATATCATATATGGAACCGTCAAGGAAAATTCCATGTGTGTGGCATTTTATTTACATGGGAGTCGTCAGCTGATGCTCAAACTAGTACTATTACTGCTATAACTTCACTTAGAGCCATTTCTAACTGTACATGTCCAAGAACAATAAAATACTTACATTTCCACCAGAGCTGAAGCATGTGCAAATGTCATGTGTTTTCTAACATATTTAGGGACTGAAAACAGTGATTCATTTGACAAAATAATAATAAATGGAGCAGCTACAATATGGCCTTCATGCTGTTGATGTTCCAGCCCTTGTAGTAATAACTGGAGCAGATAGAACAGTGTCACCGTGGTGCTCAAGCGCTAACAAATATCCAGAGTTATGCGTCACACTTATTCATCTTTACATGCATCTTTTTCCAAATTAGTGCTGGCAATTAACAGCTGAGATGTTTTCCACTTTAAAAAGGTTAACAACGAGGTAATAAAAACCATCACAAAAAGTCACTTTGTTTAATTAAGAACTTTAAAAGCTTGCCCCACCCAGGCACTTCTCATTTTTTTCTAATCCCCTCCCAGGAACAAACAGTAACCCGAGTCTGTTGATTTACTCTGTGATTTCAACAGTAATTCTGTGAACTGCTTTTCTGCTTGAATCCTAATTATATTTGTCACATTCTTTGCTTTCATTCAGTCCACCTTCTCCAAGACAATGCATCTACCATAGCATGCTGACACACTGCACTCTCCTCAAACCTGCAACACCCGGTGGTGGTGGCACTCTTCATGTGGTGGTGTAGCAGTGCACTGTGCGAACAGCGGGTGAATGGGCGTAGGATTGGCAGAAACTCAGGGACAACAGGGAGCTCACCCTTACCTGTTGGGACAAACCCTCTGTTCAAGGCATCCATCTGCAGAATAAAAGCTGAAGGAAAAGTTAGTGGTGTGGGGTTGGGGTTCCCCACAGAGAACCTTGTACACCCTGTCAAATGCTGCCTGGCACTGCTCTGTCTACTGGACCAGATCTGGGGCACCTTTACAGGTGAGGTTGGATAAGAGGTTGATCAGCTCTGTGAAGTGAGGCACAAGCTTCGAGGTGGCTGTGGCTCAGGTGGTAGAGCAGATCAGCCACTGATTGGAAGGTTGGTGGTTCGATCCTTGGCTTCCTCAGTCTACATGTCAAATATCCTTGGGCAAGATACTAACCCCAAGTTGCCCTCCGATGTGTTTGTCGGAGTACGAATGTAGAGCACTTGTGTTTAGAACTGTGGGGGTGAATGAGGCGTGTTGTATAGAGTGCTTTAAGTACTCCGGGAGAGTAGAAAAGCGCTATATAAGAATCAGTCCATTTACCAAACTGGAGGTAGTAGCCAGCAGCCCCAAAAACCACCTCACTTGTTTTTTGGTCCTGGTGTGTGATGGCTATAGCTTTCTCCATCTGTGTGACTGTGGCTGTGTCCCAATCCAGCGACCGCATGCTTCGGAGTACGTGCAGTTCGCGGACTACGTACGGCGGGTGCTATGAAGTACGAGAAGTGCGGAAGTGAGAGGCTTGTGAAATGGGACGGTCTGGCCTTCGTCACGCTACTCAGGTTGCCTAGCAACCATGATACTAACCGTGAGAAACGTTTCATACAGCTTTGTTTGACAGAAATGAAGGAGAAAATGGTTTTTTTGTTCATTCATTTTTTTATGAGATCACTTTGATAGGTTGAGTATCTGAGGCTGAGACCACAGGACTGTAAAACATGATTGTTGGGCTTCATTTCTGTACTGAACAATCATTTAAGATTAGTTAGTAAATAACAATTAGCTAATGTTGTTCATGAGACTAAAATCATCTCACTGTGGTAATGTAAATATAATATGGCCAATATTATATGTATTGTCAGATTATTATGATATATATATATATTACAGGATATATTACAGCAGTGAGCCTGAACTCTGTGTCAAGTGAGCTTCAGTAAAGATTCAAGTTGCATTTATTCAAATTTCCAATCACCTTAAATCTTCACTCAAAGACAAGTATCTTTGACAGTGTATATATAGATGTATTATATATAAGAGACAAATGTTGTTCTTTCAGTATGTTGGCATTACTAAATTTGGCTCAATGCTTACATATATGTGTAAAAAGCAAATGTACGAGCTGTGATAACTGTTGCTGATAGAATGAAGAGTAGACTGATATATGAAATATTCCTTTATTGGGTGAGAAAATCAGACCATAACTGCTTTAAGTCATACAGAATAGATATCAGAGCCTTAAACAGGCTGACTTCTGCTAAATGGGTCAAACTGGGCAGAAAGTAAACAAACACATAACATCCTTATAGAATATGATGTAACACTATAGATCAACTTACCTCAGAATATATAAAGCATATAAACAGTTACAGCAATATGATGCAACAAACACAGCAGTACTACTAATCCAAAATACTCAAAGCTTCATAGAACTGAAACAAACATTTATTTTTAGCTCCATTCTGCTGCTGATGCATACTTTAGGTTTCTGAACATTAAACTTGTTGCTGCCTTTCATAGTGTGTAACTTGAAGGCCCTGAGTACTTTCTCCCAGCATCTTTCTTTCAGCTTAACAAGTGAACCGTCAGCTCGTTCAAACACACGTTAAAGTCCGTTTGGCTCGACACCACCGAACAGAGGCAGCAATATAACACAGCTAACATTAACAGTGCAGTGAATCCTGCTTGTGCCGTGATATTCAGGACTGCAAACCGAGCAGCATCACTGACTTTCAGCTTGTTGTGTTTGTGGATATATGACTGACTTTAATTATCCATAAAATCATCACATTCTCTGTAAGATTAAGGTCGACTATTGTATTATTATATTTTAAAGTAAAGGCTTTAAAACCAAGTTAGTACAAACATCACTAATGTCACATAACTTTGCCGACATGTGGCCAACAGTCATGTTTTAATGTTCTTCATTATTAAACATTCGCACATAAATAAGTGACATCATATTCAGTACTTACTTTTGAAAGTTTACTCTTCGGCTGTTCCGCTTCAGCCATCCGCTGTTTTTTTCCGGAAAAAATATCCACACCCACCGCCGCGCTATGAACTGTGGGATATATGGGACCACGAAGTCTACGCCCAACCACACTTCAAATTTGGGGAAGTGAACTGCGCATTTGTCGACCGCATTTGGAGTACACTTCGAATTGGGACACCCTTCGTCGCATCGCTGTGACGTAATCGGTCTCCAAATGCGCACTCCGAAGCGTGCGGTCGCTGGATTGGGACACAGCCTGTATGTACCCAGATATTGTACCTCCCTCCATGCAACTGAAGACTTCTTTGGGTTCGCCATGTTGGACTGTGACCATCCGGTGCACATGCTATGTCCATGTGTCTGCCCAGGTGTCATGGACTAGGAGCAACATCCGTCCAGCACGCAGCATCAGACTGTGACATGTCATTCACCTTGGCCACCTAGTCCCCACAGAACCATAAAGACCCTTCTTTCTTCAGTCCAAGAACTATGGGGCTACACCAGGCACTGTGGAACTTCTCTATTACACTCATCTCCAGCAGGGCAGTCACCTCCTTCTGAACTATTTGCCTCTTGTGTTCAGCTAACCTGTAGGGATGTGTTTCAACATGTTGCTCTGTGAGAGTGGTGTGACTAGGCAGGATCCCAATTGTGTTCATCCTCGTGAATTAACTAAGGAGTCATGGATTTTAAACTCTTCTTCAGCCGCTCCACCAACCCGTCAGTCTGAGGGTGGTAGCAGATTTAATGCCCAGTATTTCATACAGCTGTTTCAGTGTGCGAGACATGAATGATGTGCCTAGTCAGTCAGTATCTTTGCTGACTCGGAGATAAGCAGAAACAGCACTAGCAGAAATGAAACACACTCTTTGCAGAAATTCTGGCTCAGCTTCATGATACTGTGTCCATAATCCACCAGAAATAATACAAAGCAATATCCACAAGCACTCCAGTGAAATGGCCCGATAAGGTCCAGGCCGCTGTGCTCAACTAATGGTAATGAGCACAAAGATGCTTTTGGAATGGCACGCTGGTTCAGCAGCTGACAGTGCGGGCAGGACTCAGTCCATTATTCACTCCAGAGACAGACTGCTCAACAATCAACAAAGCAGGAGCAGAGCTGGGGAGCCTCCTCCTCAGGGCAGGGACCGGTGCCACCAGGTGATACTCTGCAGTGTGGCTGCCGCCTCCAGGCTTGGCTGCTGATGGCAGTGGGCCCACTGGGCTGTCTCACTGGAGAGTTCCTCCACAAATTGCTTGTGGATGGCCAATTTCAGATGTGGATGGCAAATGCAAAGGGGCAATCATACATCTCCATCCTGGTGTTGCAGAGGCCCAGCGACTCCATAAATACTTTATGGATTCAGCAGAGCACCCTCACAAAGGTGGCTGCAGGCTGGGCTTCCCCCGACAGCAGCAACAACCGCAGTGACCATGCCTCTGCTGTCTCCTGCATCATCTCCAGGAACGCCTGGGTATCATCCTCCTCCCGATTCAATGCAGTGTCACTATCGGGCTTGAGACAAGCAGCACTGGAGAAGATCCAGACTGTGGGACCAGCTGCTCTAGCCACTACATCTGGCACTTGGTCTAGACCTGCAGCTTCTTTAGCTGCACACAATGCACCACTGCCTGCTCCTGGTGTATCGTTAACCCTAACCTTAACCCATCATCTGTGCCAGACCTGGACTGGCTGTACTGCGCCTTCCTGGGTTGGATCACCACTGTTACAAGGACGCAGCACACACTCAGTATTTAAGGGTGACTGTCCACTTATTTGCAATATCAACACACAACCACACTTAATCACACTATTGTGGTACTAAGACTTTTGAGTCACTGTGTCTCCAGCTCAGCTGAGTTCGTTTTACCCCGTCAGTTCCAGCTCACTACTAAAATAAGGATCACATGATCAGAAAATCAGTCCCAGCTGCCCTGCAAGCCTGACACTGTCCCGCAAACCGCTGCAGCGGTGCCCATCCCTGCCATGATCGTCAGTTCCGTTTTTCTATCCTATATCGTCACCTGTGGTCACATGCATTGGGTCGTGACCAAAAGAATGAGATTGCTGATCCAAGAAGTGTGGCTGGGCTGTCCCTTACTGATAGGGTGAGGAGTTCAGTCATTCGGAGGTACAGAGTACCATAACTACTTCTCCATAACAAAAGGAGCCAGCTGAAGTGGTTCAGGCCTCTAACTGGGTCATCTGAGGAGGGAGGTGTTGTGGACATGGTCTACCAGGAGGAGACCCCTGTGCAGACACAGGACAGACTGGACAGATTATATCTCTTGACTAGCTTTTGGTGTCTCCTAGATGAGCTGGAAGTGGCCTTATCATCTTATCCTATACCAGTGTTTTTCTCATTTTTGCTATGTAACTTTGCACTGTCCACTTTCTGCTGTAACAAAACAAATTTCCCACGTGTGGGACTAATAAAGGTTATCTTAAATCCCAGAAAGAGCAAGAAAATGGGTGGATGGATGTCAAAGACACACACAAGGAGTTTTAGCAGCAGTCCCATAATGCATGAGTCCTGCCAATAGTGTCATGGGTCACCATTTTAATATGTTCTAATTAATATTTTTGACTCCTAAACTCAGTCTCCAGACGTGTCATTAATGTCTAATTATATTTTAAAATTATGCTTTTTTAAAAAAAAGAAGAAGTAATATAGTAGTGATTATAATGTAAATAAAAATATTATAAACATTAGATTACATCTTCATCAGTGTTGTACATATATCAAATCTATCTTGTTCTATTTTAAACATAATCATCTAAAGCTCATATGTTAAAAGTAATTAATGCATCATTTATTAAAGCATAATCCCTAACTTCCTCTGAGGTGTGGGGATTATTTTAAAAACATTTATGAAATATTAGGTTGAAGCAAAACTAGAGAACGGCTGAATCTTCACTGTTTCTCCCTGTTAGTTTGTTCTTCTCCCCTACTCTCTGAGGTAATTGTTAGAACTTCCTTGGTTCTGTATTTTTTCCAGACCACGCTCTGTGCCCTCTCCTCTCTTTCTGTGGGTCTGTGAGTAAACATCAGGGACCTATAAACCCTCCGGTGGAGTATTGATTCTTTATTGTGGTGTGGCTGTGAGGAGCACATACTGTGACCGTTTCTCTTCACTCCACAAAACAGGTCTGTGAGGAGGCCACCAGGAGACCAGCTGCAGCTGGATCAGCAGGTTAATTTGAGCACTCCTCGCTGCTTATTTTACAATCTGACAGTGCTGCTTTGTCTCTGAGGGTGTGTTTAATACAGCAGCACATGTTTCTCTGTGTGCACTCAGAAAATAAACACCCTTAATCTACAGCTTAAACATTTAGGGTGATAGAGTCATTACTGTTCTTTAGATGTGGGTGATTTGGCCTGTTTTTAAATATTCATAATTCTGGTGAATATAAGTTTATATAGAAGCTTATGCAAATGTGAATCTTCAGCTGTATGAAGAATATTACTGGATTATTAATCATTACAACAGATCTTAAAAAACACTCAGACAACAATCAGTATCTGATGAAAGGTCTTGCGATCAGTAGCTCCACTCGAGAATGTCCGGCTGCTATTTGATTTGATTATTATAGGATTTAATATTTCATTTTAAAAACAAGCATCTCATTCAGACTGAGAAGTAAAATAATTCTATTGATTGTGCAGGGCTGCAATGTAATTATGGACATACAGGCCTTAATAAGTTAACTACACCCTCAGCCAATAGGACGGCTGCCTTAAACTAAGAGTCATTGTTTTTGTTTGTGTGATGGTTAATCCACCTGCAAGTGTTCACAATATGTGAAATTAGATTTCAAAATATAATATTTGTAATTCTAATTATTGTTATTTTTTAATTTTAAATTTACTGTTTTTCAACAAAGCTGAAAAAACTCTTATTTTATTTTATTTATTTTTGATTAAGATGCCAAAATTACACATATTTACTTGTATTCCTGAAAAGAAATGAAAAATGTGAGTAGTTGAATATTAAGCTTGATTAATTTCTGGCTTCTCAGAGAACTCAAATGTGCCGGGTGTGAAACCAGTTATTTAAGTCTTTGACAGATTTCTAAAATATTTTTCTTTTTGTGTTGTTACAGGTGGTCTAATAAATGACATTTGTAATGAAATACATCTAATAAATACATAGATATATTTATAATTATAATATATAGAAATAAATCAATAGAGAAACAAATTTCACAAGAACGCGTGCATTAAGTTCAGACACTGGTAATTCAATAAGTGTTTAAATATGGATAAGAAGAAATATTTGCCCCTCTAACACCTTGTTTTCCAGCCCCACCCTGGTCTATGAGGCCTGATTTAGCCGTGAGCTGGTAACAAGCTTCAAACATCCACAGTGCTGTGGTGGCTTCACATGAAATCTTCTTCTCCATTGTTCCAAAGCACGCTCATTTGGTAATTCTTCTGAGTAAAAACTGTTTTAAAAGTGATGGAGAGAAAATTAGCAAATGGCTCCTACTGTAAATGTGTGACATTTGATTGTCGCTTTTTGTTTATGGCTTCTGACTTTGTGTATTGTGTCACAAAAACATGCTGAAAATTGTGTTAGAAGATCTAAACATATTCATAGAGATTCATCTTTAAACTCTTTATTTGCCTCACGGTCCATAATCAAAGGAATATTAAGATTTTTGTTTAATTTTTATATAAAATTATTTTTTTAAGTGTCTTCATTTTCTTCATACTCTCCATATTAATTCTGGGAGTTTCACAGTGCTTCAGTGTTAAGTTCACTCATGTAAAACCCTCTCGAGATAAAGTCACCCTGTGATTTCAAACTGAATAAGATAACCTTTATTAGTCCCACATGTGTCTGAGTCTGATAAAGGGAGCAGCAGTGGAAATGTTGATGCAAACTCCTTGTTTCTGACTTTGCTGGGACACCCTGCTCCTCAAGGCCTTTATATAATACTGGCAGCGTCTCTGTGAATTCTCTCGGCGTTACTGGATCTCCTGTGGGCACCACTCACACTGTAGGTCAAACATATCAGTGAGCACTATTTCCCATCGAACTCTCTTCCAGCCTGCTACTTGCTGCTGAGGTGAGTCTGTTTCCATCACATCATGCACATTGCTTTGAGAACAGCGTGTTTTAGCTCGTGTCGCGTCTTTGAAATGAGAGAAACGGAGTGATAGATGCTCTCCACGGTTCATAGAATCGGATCCTTTAATTGGTTCATGAATGAGACAAAGCAGGCTACACCAGGAAGAAAGCTCGCTTGTTTTTTTGTTTGGTTTTTTGTTATAACAACTGCACTCTTACATACATGTTTACAGTCATGGACTTTCTTTGTATAACACCACACAAATCTATATACTCAATGGCTTTTTATATTTACTTGAAACTTCTTGCTCATTCTGGTGCATGTGTGTGTGTTTGTTTGTTTAAATTCGAGGTTGTGCTCGTATTTCAGGACTAACCTCCTGTCACCTTTCCAAGCTGACCTTTGACCTATGATCCTTCAACGGTCGAGGAATTCACAATAAAGTTCTTAAAGAATGTGCTCATAGAACATCAAACTAGGCCGTTGTATTTGTAGAACATGCTCCTGTCATCCGTACTACATTTGATGTATTTTTCACATACAAAACAAACAGAAAAATTCAACTATATACATCTTCCAGTTGTCTTTGCAGCGAAGACTGCAGCTCAAAGGGTTTTGTGGGCCAGCAGCAGTCCAGTTGCAGCATCTTTGTTTTCTTTAGCCTTGGTTTCTACATTTATTCTAATCATGCAGTTCAAAAGAAGGCAAAAATGAAAAGGAACAATAATATTTAAAAATCATTTGAAGCAGTTGGTCAGTTCAGCGACAAAGCGCAGTGGTCCATCTGAACACGTCTATTTGTTGTGTCAGTTGTGGAGATAACTCTTATTGTGTACCATGAACACACAAGCTGGCAGTCTGCTGTGCATCGGGCACGTTACAGATGGAACTAAGGAGATGTGAAGTGGGGCAGCAGTGAGTTTACAGCTAGTTGACTGAGTCAGAGTTTCTAGTTCATACTGGCCGGTCCACAGCATATTGACAGGGGCTCAAGTTGGACACGGGGTTCTGCACTGCTGGATAGGCGAAATTGGTGTGCTGCTTGGCCTTGAGCCGCAGGCTGGCCAGACTGGAGTTACAGGTGTCTCTGTACATGTAGGGACTGGCTGTGGTGGCGTAGGGGCAGGTGGCTGCGGTCACTGCTACTGAGTTGAGTGCTGAGGGACTGTTGAGGTTGTTGAGATTGCCCAGGTTGTTGAGGCTCGTAGCAGGAACTCCAGCTACTGCTGTGGGCACCATGCTAGAGGCCATGTTCATGGAGGGGATGGTGCTGGGTGGGGAGAACATGGGCTGGGATGACAGGGGGCTTACATTCATTGAGTTAAAGAATGGGAAGCTCTTGGCAGAGAGTGGGCTGCTTGCTGCTAGGCTCTTGGTGGCCCAGTTGTTGTAGGAATAACCCGTGTACATGTCATCATAGGGCTGCATGAGTCCATTGAATTGCGCACCGAAGCCATTTTTGCATAACTCTGCCTGCTGGTTCCTCTCGCGCTTTCTCCACTTGGCACGCCGGTTCTTGAACCATACCTAGGACACACAAAAATAGCTAGTTATATGTTACAGTTCATACAGTGTGTGTGTATGAACAGGTCAGTGTGAGGCATAAGAACATTGTTTTGGCGTCCAAAAAGTTCTTTTTTTCACAAACACAGCTGGACATGTTCTGAATTCTTTTTTTTGGCTTCACTTTCCTGGTTTCAATCCTTCAGTTACTCGTGAAAGCTGCAGCTCTACAGTCAGTTTGCACAGAAACCATCAGAGACACAAGCTCAGACAGTCAATCATTACAGCTGTCTTCTGTTCAGAATAAAACTTACATTTTGTCTGTATTTGTTACATTTTTGGAACATCTATAAAAACATACATATATGTACTGTAACCCCAAACCACTGTTTTATTCTGTCGTCATTAATAAACCCAGACAATTCCATTAAACACAGGTATTCATAACTAATAATTAGGACCATACACAATGCTCAACATCTCCTAACTCACAGATATCACTGTGTGGTCATTCTGGATGTTTGTACATCTGCCAGTTTGGAAGGGAACACTATGGGAACACTACACTTGACAAGTCTGCACTGGGCTCAGAATCGTAGTTTGTATAATCATACAAATATAAGTTCATATATATTTTATTTTGAGATTTTTAAAACATTGTTACAACTCCAGCATGTAAGCTTTCTCAGTGCTGCACAGCATGCTCATATTTCCATAACATATTTTGGTTTAATAAAGAACAGCATGAACGCTGTATCTCACTAAAATGAATTCATAAATATCTGGTCATTTGTGTCATTATAAATGTGGTTATGGTGATTATGGCCCCAACAGTGCTCGCTGGCACCTTCAGCACGTTCTCCTTTAACCAACGCCATCAGCATGTTTTGCAGCAGTGAGGCTGCAGAGGTGACACCATTGTGTGACACCTTTTATAGGCCGTCAGTTTGGACTGGCTGACAGAGGCTGACATGGAGATGGATGTGTTGTTGTATCACAATTACAAATATATTTACTTAGAAAACTGGTAACATTTTAATACTTGTTTTAGCTGCTATATAAAATTAAGACTAGCTCTAATTAAAAAAACCTTTATTCTTTTTGTTTTTTATTGTTTTGTGGAAGTTACATGAAAGTTTTTGATCTTCATTTGCAATGACAGAGCCAACAGGTAATGTTGAGGGTAGAAAAGGTTAAACTGTAGAGAGACACACAGCATGAAATGCCACAGACAGGAAGATGTAATTTGTCTGAAAGTTGACATCTAACAGTTTCACTCATAATTTTATTTCAATAACAAAGACAAAAGCGAAGGACCAAGAAAGTTAGAAACTGTCTCTTAACCCCTGTCAAATACGCAGTAATATTGTGTGCGTACGAAGCCACAGTCTCTGAAATACGTGATGATCACAGACAGTAAGTGTACTGTCAAACAGTCATATTAGGAAAGGCTTATTAAAACTCATAATTCACTTATTTGAATTGTGAAATCTCAATGAAAGAAATGTCAGGGAAGGGCAAGCTTCACGTTGGTGATTTTATGGCCCTATATTTGGAAGATATATATCGGATTAAAGCTTTAGTGGAAAATTCAAATCGAAGGTTTTTCGAAATGAGAGGAGTTCTTCTGTAGCTACATTTCTGGACAAACTTTGAAGAACAATGGTGTTTGACACACTCCACCATCCATATAAATACTTGGTGTAATATCTGATTCACTCTGATTGACATGTAAACGCTATTTCACATCCCTGTTTCTTTCATTAAGCAACACTAAACTGTGAGCTTGAGTTTCCTCGGCTGAACTGGAGAAAATTGTTCATATATTTCTGATATCGTGCACAGATTACTGTGACGCTCCACTCAGCCGCTTCTCTGTCACACCTCCAAGCTATAGAAAATACCACTGCCAGATCTTATTTTATACTCTTTACACTGGCTTCCTGTAGATTTTAGAAGTCATTTTTAAATTATTTTTACATATATATAAATATATATTTTAATTCCCGTCTCGCCCCTGCGGTCTATCCTTGAAGCTCGGGGTGACGGAGCTCTTCAGCACAAAGACTTTGTTCAGCTGACTCTATGGACTCAAAGTCACTTACAAACATTTTTGTTTCTTTATTCTGTTTTGTTTGAATTTATTTTTTTCTGTATTTTTCCTTCTTTTTTTTATCTTATTAACTGTATTTTAATTTCCTATGACTTTATTGTCATTCTTCCTGTCGTTTTTATTTGTGATGCACAGCACTTTGTGACTACATGTCTGTTAAAAATACTTTATATTTACTTCCTGGTGATCTGTTCAGAACCACATATCTGTCATATTCACACATTTTCTGCTGCTGTAATCCTCCTAAACCTTGCGTTGGTACATGCTGTGCATCACCCAATCCTACAGTAGCAGAGAAGTGTCAGGACACAAGCTTGTGAGAGTCGTCTGCAATACTGTTTGAAGGTTTCTGAGAGAGGTTGAATGTCAGCAGCTCTTCTGCAATCACTTTTATGCATCTTTTGCTGAAATAACTACACAAATTCAGCGATCCCTCTGAAACCACAGTGAGATACGTTTGATGTGATGGACTGGTTACCGTACTCCACTTTGTTACTTTTTGTCTGTGCCTGAAAAATAGTCACCACAGAAACTCTGACCCAGTTTCGTCTGTTGACACATCTACCAATAGCTCCCTGACAAATCACACGAATCACACTGACAGATGAAATATTTGGAACATGGAGGAATCTGCTTCAACGATCCGCATCGAGAGCTTTTAAATTCCACTGATGGACGTTAGGAACGACACAATGTGCGGTCTATTGTCCTTTCAAAATATCAGCCGAGCGTGCGTGCTATGTGACCTTTCCTACAGCCAACATTAATTTGATCCATTACTCGTCAGGCAGGCCAGCGATTGTATTGTCATCCATCAGAATGTGTGTCCTCCTGCTTCATATAGCTACAATGACCAAACCAGTGGGCGTGGCCACGTCCTAACATTTAGGTTTATTGTCCAAACTGACGCTTTGGTGAAGGGAACAAAATGTTTTACCTAGCTAATTACATGGAGTTACATCCATGGGGGCAGATTTGTTAATAACATATTTCAACATTTTATAGCACGGTGTACATAGAAGACTGACGTATCCCGTTCTTGAGTTATGCTTAAATCATAAATCCTGCCCCAGCTTTACAGATGAACATAAATTTTAAAGATTACAATCAGTACTATTGAGTAAAGTGTTTTCCTGAGCAGATGAAGATCCGACAGGATTAAAACCCTCAGATTGCAAAGACACTTTTCTGCCTTTGAATTTTTGGAGGTGCACAAAGTGAGGGAGATATTTCTGATGTGGTCCTTTCAGCTCGTGCTGTGTGCACACAAGCACCTGCAGCCAATCAGAAGAAAGTTGGTTCAAACTCTGAAGAGCCAACAAAGCTAAAAAGGCTTGTTTCACTTGATGAAATTAGAATAATTTCATTTGAGAACATGAAATTCCACCCTGAAGTAAAAGCAGAGAAATATATCAGAGTCCATTTGTCACTATTGTTTATGAACAGTAGCACATCACAGTCATCTGTGGGACTGGCTCATAGTCTTGCTGGACAACAAAATGTTGTGAGGAAACGTCTGCATCTTATTTGCCTGAGCTCTGCACTCTGCCTTCTCCTGTGCAGGCTGACACCATTCAAATTAAGGAGATCACGATTTTTCACGCAGTGCTGCAGTCACTGTGAATGCACACTTAGAAGTAGCAGGTTTAACTTTGCAAAGCTTGACCATGGCACTAAAGTTGTGGTTTGCAGCGGTCAGAGTTAATAAGTTTGCACACTTGGGGGACACAGTCATGCCAACAAAGGCCACCAAACGTTAATGCAGGGAAATGCTTGCAAACCTGTTCTGCAGCCTTGTATTTTTACTAAACATGTCACCTATACTGGAACAAAATACAGTCAGAGCTTCCCTGTCCCCACCATGACAGCACTCATGTACCCACCCTGACCCGAGCCTCGGTGAGGTTGGTCCATACTGCAATCTCCTCTCTGGTGCTCATGTCAGGGTAGCGGTTCCTCTGAAAAGTGGCCTCCAGTTCCTGCAGCTGCTGGCTAGTGAAGTGTGTTCTCTGCCGCCGCTGCTTCTTCTTCAGAGAGCCATCCTCGGCGCTGGACTCGTCCAGCTGGTTCTGCTGGGATTTCTCTGTGTCTACAGAGACACAGGATATAACACATTGCATGAGACACAAGGAGGAAGTGACAGCAACGACTCTATAGACTATCAAACAGCTGGTCGTGAAGGTTCATACATGACTGTAAAGTAATGATTAGAATTAAACATACCCGTCCACGTGGTTTTTTAAAAAGGAAGAAACATGCATATAGCTGCATGTTGCTGTGGCTGACGATGCAAATCAGCTCACAGTCATAACTGTACTCTACTCAAGACCACATGAAAGCAGCTGTGGACACAGTGACTCAGATTTATGTCATATGTTCCCTGTAAGTAATAAAGGCCAATAAAACTGATCAGTATTAATCAACAAATCCATAAGAAATCATTTAATACCAACTACACCTGCTGTACATCACTGTAATCACTTTCTCAGTTACTCAGAGACCGACCAGCACCACACCTACAAGGACGAACTTGTTTCTCAAATAACAGAAATTTGTAAATATGTATAAAACATTTATTGACTGTGTAACTTTTAAGTAAAATACATGAAAACAAGAGTGTTTGATAGTTTCTCAGTTCATTCAGCATCTATGCTTTTCTGACTCGTACACAGGAAGTGAACAAATAGGAATGTTTTTTCATTTTATACCCACAGTCATCTTATTTATAACTGGTAAATGTCACATGGTGGTCACATGGTACCTTTCAAGTAAAAGTCATTCATCCAATCATACATACAGTCATGTCCCTCCTACATCGATGTCTAAGTACTTTCTAATACTCAAACACTGAGTGAGAGGCTACAGGAGGAGTCAGGGTTCAAGCACCCATCTGACTGGACCCACTTTAACCATTATACCAGTACAAACAGATCCAGTTTTGTTACGCAGTAAAGTTAACATTTGCAAATTAACGTGCAAATTTTAAATTTGTATAAATTATGAAACAAAGTGGTTTTGTGTAGATAAATCTGAAGTGCTTTCACTTTAAGTAATGTCACAAAACTAACACGCAAGCTAACGTCCGAGTAAGACAGAAAACAGACTTTAACGTCAATGATATTTGTTAGAGTCATATTGGATGTTAAATCCTAATAGCTGACAGAAGCAGTGTTAATGTTTTTATTTGTTGTTGTTTTCTTTTTGGTCGCTGTGATATTTACAAACTGCTCTTCCTGTTGTATAAATGCCCCGGATTATAAAAATAAAGTGTTTCTCTGAAAGTGTGCATGAATATAACGAGTGTCACGGCCCCGGCTCTGTGACCCTGTGTTTATCTGTTTGTATTTCTGACATTAAGAGTCCGTTCCACATGGTGATTACAGAGGCCATCCTTGCCTGTGCTTCTGTTATCATACTTCCTGTGTTCCACGTATTTTCTTCTGTCTGTGTGTGTGTGTGTGTGTGTGTGTGTGTGTGTGTGTGTGTGTGTGTGTGTGTGTGTGTGTGTGTGTGTGTGTGTGTGTGTACTCCACGTCTTACTTTGTGTTTGGTTAAGTGTCTGTTGCTCTCGGTGTTCCCTTGCTCCTGTGTCACTTCTCTTGTATTTAGTCTGTTCACGTGTATCCGTCTCCTCCTGAAGTCTGTTTGTTTACCTTTTTGTCCATGTGAAGCTTGTGCGTTTCCTGTTTTATTTTGATAGTCCCTGGTTCCGTGTGTGTTACACTGGGCTTTAGCTTCCTTGGCTCATTAGTGGATTGTGTTCCCCAGGTGTTTTCTCTCTGCCCTTACCTCATTTCAGGTTTCCTTTGTTCCTTGTCATGTCATTATACCCAGGCTGTGCTGTGTGTGCTTCTGTTCTTAGTGTTCCCAGTTCAGTGTATGCCTGAGTTTTGGGTTTCCTGCGTCCTAAAGCTTCAGCAGTAAAGCTGCTGTTTAAGGGTTGCTGCTGGGTTGTCACACAGCAACCACGCATCACTTCCATGACCATCTCTGCATTTGAACTTGTGTATTTGTGATGCACTTCCAGCATCCATTAATAATTATTAAGAAAAGGTTGAGAGTGAAAAACCACAGGAAATGTACTTTATTATTTTATAAACATGTCCTATTTGTTTGATTATAGACACCAGAAAAACTGAACGTTCAGGTTCTTTTCTGGGAAATCATCCAAATGCCGTAGGACAGTGATTTCCCAAAATGGAAATGTTGCTGGCTTTGGAGAGAGCTAGAGACACTGGAAACATGCTCCCGTCGTGAAGCACCACATTTTTCTGACACCTTTCATGCTGGATGGCTCCGGCACTATCCAGACCAGCTGAAACTGACTGGATAATAATGTGAGACCAATCATCAGATGATATCGCTCTGTCCCAGAACGTAACAACGTGTTGCCTGCAGGGAATGTCTGCAAACAGTGCATTATGGTCAGAGATGTGCAGGAGAACAGAGTGATTGCAGTGTTTAAGGGACTGCATGTTATGTCTGCCAGGGCTCCTCTCTGACAGATCTGACTCCTGCAATTTGAGGACCTCACAGAAAGAAGTGAAATTAGTTGGCCAGTTAATCCTGTGGATCAGGCTTTTGTGACGAGGGCAGGTTGGGCTCTGTTTGGTGAGGGCTTAGCTCTCTGGGAGCAGTTCAAAATGATCAGCAGGGTTTAAAAGCAGGCTCCAAGGGACCACCGACCAAATGAATGAGCTGAAGCTGCTATCTGGCAGTAAACTGACACTGGGTAAGCTGTCACTTAAATCTATAACACAATACGGAGGAAAGGGCAGCGACTTTTAGAGTAAGGCAGCGACCGACAATAGGAGCAATCGGACTGATAATGTGCCGACACGACAAAGTCATTCCAGGTCAGCTTCTCCGAGATTTTAATACGGAAACAACTTCAAGAAGCTTTTAACCAAATTACTTTTCAACAGCTGGAAAAAAAAACAAAGAGCAAGATGCATTCACAGAAAGAAGAAAAAGACATGAGCTGCTAAACGTAGATGAGTCCAGGTCCCAGCTTTCAGAAGCCAGTCAGGTTTTACAGGAGTGGTGCCTTTTATCCAGAGAGAAAGCGTCCAGTAACACCGCACACTCATTCAGTTATGCCTGCAGCATAGGCGTCAGCTCGGTGTGGTGAGGTGTGGCTACCTATTCTCCAGAATAACAGAGCTTAAGGTTGTATGTTTTGTTCATGATCACGTGAACATTAAACTGAAAGTAATCTGTTTGGATACACACACACACACATATATATGAAATAGCCTGTGTTTCACGTGTGTGTGTGTGTGTGTGTGTGTGTGTGTGTGTGTGTGTGTGTGTGTGTGTGTGTGTGTGTGTGTGCGCGCGCGTGTGTGTGTGGTAAATGGAAGTTATGACATGTTTTATTGCAAAAGACAATTTCTTTAAACCAGACTTTAATGTTATTATTATTATTTTTATTTTATTTATTTTTTTATTAGTCCTTTATTTATCCAGGTAAAAATTCTCATTGAGATTAAAATCTCATTTCCAAGAGAGACCTGGCATCAATGTATTCATTATTTATGAAGTTGTTGTTATTTTAGGTTTTTATTGCGGAGTAAAGGGTTGCCATTCACAAATTGTGTGATTTAGATTTTGAACTTTAAACACTGAGTTTTACCTTCAAACTAAAAGCTTTCTTTCATTTATTATTATTATAATAACCAGTTTTAACTGGATCAGAAATGTGACAGAAACAGGAGAACAAAAGGAGACAGCAGGTGCTGCCGTATTTCTCTTTAGAATAGCTCGTGTTTGACAGTTTGTTAGTGCCACAGATCTCGTCGCAGAGCGGAGCCATTAGATTGGGTTACACACACATAAACACACAGCCTCACAGCACTGATACGGACTGGCAGATGGGTGTCTGGGTTCAGATCAGACGTTAGAGAGCGAAGACGATTATTCTTATGTACGACCAGTCACGTCACGCAAGTCTGTGAAACGTATAAAAATTTCAGTGGGTTATTTATTTTTATTTTTTTTAAAGCGAAGATGAGTGGCAGATTTATCAAACTGCAGTTTGTTTCTCAGTCCGTCCCCAAACTGAAGCCGCTGCCTCTCGGTGTCCGGTCCGTCCCACGGTCACGTATAAATTAGCGGAAGAGTTCACGGGAAGCTGTTCTTCGTTGCTTTGGTGATTAAATACAGAAATGTGGCGGCGACCGCAACGTTTCCAGTTTTCTCGCTTGTAAAGCGCGCGATCGTCGGCGCCGGTCCGGTGCGCGTCCACGGACGAGAATTACGTTTGATTGTTCGGCGGTTCATTTTCATATTCAAAGTCGGATTGAGCGATATTTGATTAGAGCTCATCATCGGCCTGAGTTTGGGCCTAGAGTCTGCGCCGACACAAATCACCCGCAAATTAAAAAGGCTCAGAAAGTAATTCCACTCACAGCGAAACACTCCGAGCCTTTCTTTACTTTTTCCTCATTAATTGGCTGTAATTACATTATACTCGAGGTCAACAGTGAGGACACAACAGCCCGCAGAAAAAGCAGAAAACCACCAGTTTCTTTTCCAGTCATCTTCACGGAAACATCATCTGTTATAGTAAACTAATAATGGGCTTTAAACCATTTAGTCGTACATTTCTGCAGTGGTGCATCAGTCACATGTGACAGACAGACAGATCAGACTGACCGCTCTGGTCCAGGCCTTTACATCCCGGGTCATGCTGCGGGGTCCCGGAGTCTGAGAGCGACAGCGCCGGGCTGCGGGGATCGCTGTCCGTCAGAAGGTTAAAATCCATAACCAGGCTCTGCACACAGACACACACAGAACGAAAGACACGGTCAGAACACTTTTCACCACCTGCAGTTAGTATAAAGAAAGAAACAGCGGCCTGAAGGTCAGTGAGCGCAATTATTCATCCAATAATAATCTACAATTTTACGTTGTTAAATATTTTATTTCCAAGAACATTTTCATCGTTTTGTAATATTGTTACTTTATTATTTGCAGTGTTGATTATCATTCTTTAATATTGTGTATCTTACTGCAGGAACAGTCCGTGACTCCGTTCAAACATTTATCCATATCCATGTTTTCTCCAGTTTTATGACTCATGTCCAGCTGCCATAATCCAAACCGAGGCGATAAAAATACTGATGTTACCAACTGTAGACTCATGTATTGTGCACAACTCCTTTAATTTAAAAAGGAAGGGGCTGAGTTTTTCATAATCATGAAAAATTCAAAAATATTATTATCAAATACTCTGACTTGAAGTGCATCAAATCAGACACACAGTATGGTTCATCATGTGCATACAATCATCTTTGCATCTGAGGATCACCTGATGTCTTTGTATCTGAATCACAGTGTTTCATGTGGGTCTGTGTGTATTTGTTTTACTTGTCGATACATGCTCTATTCTCTCTCCAAGCTTTCCTTTCACACTCGGTTGTGGTTATGATTATGATCCCCTGTATCGAAGGCTGACACAAGCAGCTATAAGTAGACCTGCCTTGAATTGGCTCTATTTTGGGACACACAGGGAGCACTATAGAGGTCTGGCTGTAAAACACACTATGACATTTCCAAGACAAACTTAAGACAGTGAGGTCAAAGTGTCGGTCACTTGTTTATTAATCTGAAAGCAGCTGATTTTGAAAATGCAGTTATAGAAAACGATGGGATGATTTATGGCTTTGAGGTGAAAATAGGATTGGTTTATCACAAAATGCTGGCTCAAACATGAAGCCAGTAGAAACCTGAAGCGAGCGGATCAGTACAGGCTCATCGATGCTAATGTCAGCTGCAAAGTGCTGGACTCAATCAAATCAAAGAAAAGGGACTCAAAGGGATAAAGACCCACCCTAAACTCAGCACGGTGCCATTGTTTACTCGTCTTTTTGATTGACTTTGCATTTTCCACGTTCGGTTAGTGAGTGAAAATTCAGAGCAGGTCTTGAGGCTACTGTCAGCGAATCCATGTCATCAGAGGTTTAAAAAGATGATACGCCTGCTCCCCGTGTGATGTTGCCAGTGTCTGTGTGTAGTCAACGTTGTGGTTACAAGCTTTATACTTAGAAGCAGCACATTTAGATTTCCAGGCGAACGCGTATTTGTGACCCCCACCTCTCCTCAGCCCCTCCATCATGAATGTGTTTCCCTGTCCTCTGTTTGCCACTATGCCAGGCCTGACATTCTGCTAGAGTTAAATCAGAGGGCTCGGACTGAGGTATTGCATCAAAGACCACCATCCCACTGCTAACGTGGATTAAACATTATCCCCTGTTTTATGGTAGGAATTCATTAAAAGCAATGGCCTGAAAAGAAGTTTGAGAAAAGGGCTCAAAGTTGTTCTGACCTTTTTGTCAAAATGAAATGCTGTTATCCTAACCGGACTGGTCTCTTCCAGGAGGACTGTGCCTCCATCCATATGATTTGATGGCTTACTTAATGCTTGATGCAGATGAAAATGATCTGAATCACGTGTTATGGTCATTACAGTCGACCCATCTCAAGTTAAACACCTACAGGAGATTTTAGACCAGCGTGGCAGACATTACGCTCTACTATCAAACACTAAATGAGCAAGATGAAGTTCCATCCTCCCAGGAGAGCTTCATCTTTACAATAAGGAGCACTGAAGAAATTTGGGTGTGTGTGGTGGCTCAACATGTAGTAATGGGTTTCTTTTAATTTGTCACTCATCTATACTCTACTCTACTCTTGAAATATGGGAGGTAGAACCAGTGACCACATGGAGTTTTTGTTGTTTTGTCTTTATGCTATTGTTCTAATCTGTTTCTCTGGGCAGAAATGCCCTAAAGAGTCTATGCAAATATTTGTAGCTCCATGCAAAACACACCTAAAGACTCCTACAGAGAGGACATAAAGTCCTAATATTTAGAGGTCAGCTTAATAAGACAAAATCAAGTACGAATACTAAATGCAACCCCAGAAAGTACCGATTTTAAAAGAACCACACAACGCCAAACTCAGCTTAACAAATGCAAATGTCCTCCACTAAAGTTCACAGAAGAAATTCTGTTTGGCACAACAACACACAAAAATATATGAAATATACAACTGCATCCCACCGGAGATTTTCTCCCTGCTCCCACTTCACATTGTGTCAGCAGGTGTGATGCTGCGCTGAGGCCAACCTGCATATTGTGATGAAAGGTTTAGCACCGTTCTACATGTGCGACATCTGAATCAACATTTCTTGCACTTCTGTTTCTCAGCCTTTAAAAGCACATTCATGTGATCGCCACCAACATTTGCCAGACTTCAGAGAAAAAAGGCTTGCATCTCTTTTTTATTGAGCATCTGTGACAATGGTGACAACATTTCACAACAGACAGGAAAATGAGCACTGCGTGGAAGCTACTGCTGGATCCCGGGGGTGGGGGGGCTTGGCGAGACCTCACTGCACTGATTAATGACTCTGACATGGACGGTGGGTTAAAAAGATCAGTTACTGTTTTATTTTCCAATTTTTCTTTAACGGAATGACTTAATAACGACAAACACACACTTTTACATTCAAGGCCCATCTATAGACTTTACTGTAAAAGTCAAACAAAAGCAGCAGATCACAAACGGCCAAAAAACACTGCAACAAGATATGAATTCAGTCAATCAGCTTATGTGATAATGAACTCTTTTCATTTGAAAAGCAGACCATCAAATGGATGTTTACCTTTGCGCTGGATTGTTGTTGAGCCACTTCTCTGTTTTAAAGCTAACAGCCCTCCACAGACGCCACTTAAACGGCGATGGAATCGACAGAGCAACAGCCGCCCAGGTTTAGTATCAGCAAGGTCCGGTATTTTGGCCAGAAATGACAGTGAGCTGGTTTTGGGCACTATATCCGCCGTGGCAGTGATGGATGGACGCGGGGCCTGCTGTCAATGTGGTGCTGAGAGGCCCGAGAGGCCGGCTGGCTCGGTAGTGAGGGCGAGTGCGGGTGATGCAAGCCAGTCATTTTGTCCAAAACAACGTGCCACAACCCCACCCACCAGCACACACACACACACACTTTCTCATGAAGGGCTCGACTATATTTCAAAAATAAAAAGCCCTCATCCTCCCTCCCTGCTCAGTATGTCCAACAAACTATCACCGAGCTAACGAGCAGGCTGGGCCTCAGCAGCTGACAGTGTGACTAATCACTGGCCGCGCAGAGCCTCCTGTGACCGAACCACTGAGCTGAGCAGACTTTTTCATGGATCTTACCTCTGCTTTCTAACACAGACTGCGGCTCTTTCCTGGAGCACGCTCGAACCTCTACCTCTGCTTTGAAACAAAGCCTAAAACACGGGTAATCTGGAGGAGGCGGGCGGGGGTCCTGCTAGGAAGTAAACGCAAATCAACAGTTTGCATGAGCAGAAGCGCTTTGCATGAGTAGCAGCCTGGTGACATCGAGCTCATTAAAGCATATATCTGCTGACGATAATACATTAAATACTTGTAAAAAAGTGGAATCCCCTCATTTCCCGGCAGTTCTGGCGGTCCATCTGGCAGTGCGCGCGGCGGCGTGCTTGCATTTCCACGGACAGCAGGCATTAGCCCGGGAATTATTCATAAACGCGTTGAGAATTAATTCCTGGGATTAAGAGTTGATTAAGATGTGTGTCACTTTGCTGTCTGAGAACTTATTAAGGGCCTCCTCCTCCTAAGAGGCGGCAGATGGAATTTCGGTCCAATGTTTGTAGATGTTAATTTCTGCCCTCCTATAACAGCCATTTGCATATGATTGAGGGAGCGAGGCCGATGAAGTCCTGCAGCAGAATCACGGAGGAATAATTGGTTGGGCGAGCCAATAGAAGCTCTCGACAGTGATCAGTACAGAGCGTTTCCACATCAAGAATTTATTAGGCCCGATAAAAAATGCATTTCACCCATTCAGCTCAGTCTGCGAAGCAACTTTAGTTAACAGAAATTCAGACCTGCAGGGGAATACTAAACACTCACGATTTTATTCACAGACGGTCGGGTTAAATCCAGCGCGTGAATCTGGGTCCATTTATAACTAAAGGTTGTGTTTGAAAGTCAGTCTGCAGGGATGTAAGAGCACAGTTTGATTTGCGACCTGCTTCTTATTATTAGATGGAGCACAAATGAAAGTCAACTCCAAGTCTGTATTATTATTATTATTATTATTATTATTATTATTATTATTATTATTATTATTACTTCGACAGATCACAAAAGTAATTTAAACATGTTGATAAGTCATTGTGCTGGAACCTTGGCCTCTCAGCGGAGCACCTCGGCCCTCGGCTGGGTGTAAAATATTTCCATTGTGCCCTGAGGCCAAACGTGAACTTCGATTAAACAAATTCAAGTATATTTTCATATGTCCGGATCTGAAAACGTATGCAAAAAAGGCTATAAAGTACAGGCCTGCAGGGGGAATGCTAAGATGGTCATTTATAAATAAAAAAAAAAAAGATTCGCTTTGATTTTCATGTTAATAATAATAATAATAACAATAATAATAATAATAATATAAGCAGCGCGAGCTTCTGAGTTTATAGTGATCGAACATTTTGATCTGTTTATTCTGTAGTGACAGTTTCACACTCTCTTTCCCTTTTTTGTGATTTTAAAGGAGTGAAACAAAATTATTTTGTGGAATAATAATAAAAAACAAAAATTAAATAATAATAATAATAATAATAAATAATAATAATAATAATAGCATTATTATTGTTGTTGTTGTTTCCTTGAAGATTCCCTTCAGTGTGTTTCTAACGACGATACGGAGTGAAGCTTGTGAGTATCCGCGCGCGTGTATGTCCGCACATTTCAGTGTTTCTGTCCGCGGGTTTGTGGGGTTTCCTCAGGCCTCTGCAGCCTCCCATCAGTTTTCCTCACATTCCCAAATATTTTTCACATTTTCAACTATTTTCACGTCATCGTTTGAACATGTTTCGTGATGATCATCTTTCTGGTTATTACAAAAATAGAGGTAAAAGAAAAACAGGCCTACCCACGGAGAAGCGCTGCAGCAAACAGCACCGCTCCATTGTACCAAGTGAGAATTGTCGGATTTACTCTAAGCACGTCACGCCGGCCGTGTTGTCTATGTGAGGTTGGCCTGTACAAAATTAATATTCTCATTTTGTAATCACCGTGATTTAACTGAAACATATCAAAATGTCGCTTTTCATCAGCACAGTAGTCTGCTCATGAGGAATGCAGACGGGGTTTTATTTGCGTTCCAAGCGCTATTCACGGTTTATTCTTCTTACTCTGTCCAAGAACAAACAACGTGTGTATTTTGGAAAAGTGCAAATCGTCCCACAGAAGAACGTTAACGAAGCCTCTCAATTTTTACTTTGGTCGTCTTGCGAACTTTAATGCACAGGAAAAAAAATCCACTTGGATTTCAAACACACCAAGAAAAGCTGAAAAACAAAAAGACAAAATTACAGAAGGGAAGCGGGGAAAGTTGGGCAGTTTCACTTACATGGAATCCCAGGCTAGTTAAATTAATCCGTGGAAAGGGCAAAGAGCTCTGCTGCAGGCTGATGGCTGTCCTGGCGTCAGGTCTGCTGGTGACATGGACAAAAACTTCCCCGGGTGCGTCCAAACCTCAGAAGAATGTGTCTGCCGTCACTTTCTGTCTTCCTCCTCTTCTTCTGTCCTCGGTACTGTCAGACATGAAGGCTGTGGACGAGTGAGACTTGATCCCACACAGAGTATAGGGAAGAGGCGGGAGGGGGGTGAGGGGATGGGAGGGGTTGATCTGGTGCTAAGTATTGTGTGCGACAGGTCCACTGCAGAGAGGAGAGGCGACCCCCCCCCACACACACACACACACTGTGCGGGCACAAGGGGGGCGCATACACACGCACTCAGACACGCACTGATGTGCAAACACGCAAACACTGAACTCCCATTGGCTCTGTCTACAAACACCCTCCGTCTCTTCCTGACTGCACAACTCTGGTTATTATTTACCTGCACATTGTTTGTAGGGAACGGAAGCTTGTAGCTGCAGTTATAGCTTTAAAATTCAACCAGAAAAATGAACAATAATTTAGTTTAAATTGAATTTAATCATTTTCAATTTAGTTTACACTGAAGTTTCTTTGTGACCATTTCAGCCCCTTTGACACAGAAATACATAAATCTGTCACATAAGCTCGAATATTTACTTGAATAGAAAAGAAATGCATCTGTGCTTCCTGTGGAAGATTTCACTTCACTGGCCCATTTTAAAAGAAGCGTTGAAATAAGTGGCTGAAGCAAACGTTCAGGTACAGAGTATTTCAGCTGAAAGGTTCTTTTGTATCTGATATTTCTGAGCCTGTCTGACAGCAGCGCTCACAATGACAATACTCAAACGCAGCTCTACAGCATGCGGCGTAATTTAACATATTTAACCAAGTGTTCAGTGAACCTGGAATTCTGTGACTAATGCAGCTCACACCAATCAGTGGATTTCACTGGACTTTTAAAGAGGAAGCACCACTATAGAGAAATGATTTTCATAAACATCAACAATAACAAAAATCAACAATCTGTTATTAGCCCCCAGAATGGCCACTATCAAAACAACAACAACAACAAACCTATTGAATATTCTGGCAGCTGAAATAATGGAATTTACCATCATGTACAAATACTGAAAATTTTCATAATTAAAATAAAGAAAAAAATGTGTTTCCAGGACGGCAAATTAAGTTTTAATGCAACTGTTTCAGCTTTAAACTTCATCAAGTCTTTTGTATTTTTATTGATTATTTTAATATTAAATTAAAGGTATTTGCATGTTTACATGCTTACACAAATTGAAATACAATTAATGGTTTAAAATGTGAAAAAAGTGTTGTTATTAGTTGGATTTTATTTTATATTTATGTAATTTTATGAATACCTGAACAGGTAAACCAGACAGTTAAAAGTCAGGAGAACAAACAAGATGTCTGCCACTGAGCTATCCAAGGTATGCGCTCAGTGGAGGGAACGATACGAGAACAGTCCCAGCAAGGCTGGAGACGGAGCAATACTGGAAAGGCTTATGACAATAATACGAATAAGAATCATTTTATTGGAAAATTCATAAGTCTGACAGAGCTAATCTGCTATTTGTATGAGAATTAAAAAGCTCGATGGTTGGGGGTGATTTTCTGTATTTCTCTGTTTTCCAATAAAGAGAGAAGAATCCTTCAGTACTGATGTTTTTGTTCCATAAAGCTAAAGTGGCTGATCTGAGTTACTGGCTCTAACATCTTTGGTGTGCATCTTTCCACCACCTCTCCCAGCGTCTCCAGTCTGGTTCCAATTACAAAGCCAGCTTTCCTCACCAGTCTGCCTGCATCCGTGTTTCTAATGGTCCCTCCCCAGCACACTGCATCATACACTTCAGCACATCAGCACACTTGCCACCGCAGACTGATAGAATATCTGCAGCATTTTACTGCAGATCTCAGCATATTCTTAGTTTTCTTAACAAAAAGAGGGGACTTTGCTACTTTTTGTATAGTTTGTCTGTATAGAAGGACCAGTCTAGTTTGTTATTCAGGTGTAAACCTCGATATTTATATTTTGTTACAACCTCTATGTCTAAAACACAAACTTCTGAATCTACTATCATTTCCTTCATCTTAGAGGTGTTTAATATGAATTGTTGTTGTAACTCCAGTCAATGAAGGCTTTTACAATGGACAGACTCCGTTCCATTTCTGATACATGCCACAATGGCACTGTCGTCCAAGTATTTCTAGATGTGGCAGAACTCAGAGTTGTATTTGAAGTATACAGTGTGAACAGAAATGGAGCCAGGAGAGCCCCTGTGCTGCTCATTAGTGTCCCTCCCAACCTGATAACTATGGGCTTTCTGTCAGGTAGTCGGTGATCCAGGAAACAGAGGAGGAATCTACTCCCACCTCTGTGAGCTTGCCTTTCGGTATATTTAGTTGGAGGTATTGAAAGTGCAAGAACATAATTCTCTCACGGTGAATTATGTAGGGCAACATCATTCAGTTCAATTCAATTCAATTTTATTTATATAGCGCCAAATTACAACAACAGTCGCCTCAAGGCGCTTTATATTGTAAGGTAGACCCTACAATAATACATACAGAGAAAAACCCAACAATCATATGACCCCCTATGAGCAAGCACTTTGGTGACAGTGGGAAGGAAAAACTCCCTTTAAACAGGAAGAAACCTCCGGCAGGCTCAGGGAGGGGCGGCCATCTGCTGTGATTGGTTGGGCTGAGAGAAGGAAGAGAGGATAAAGACATGCTGTGGAAGAGAGAGAGAGATTAATAACAGGTATGATTCAGTGCAGAGAGGTCTGTTAACACATAGTGAGTGAAGAAGAAACACCCAGTGCATCATGGGAATCCCCCAGCAGCCTACACCTATTGCAGCATAACTAAGGGAGGATTCAGGGTCACCTGGTCCAGCCCTAACTATATGCTTTAGCAAAAAGGAAAGTTTGAAGCCTAATCTTAAAAGTAGAGATAGTGTCTGTCTCCTGAATCCAAACTGGAAGCTGGTTCCACAGAAGAGGGGCCTGAAAACTGAAGGCTCTGCCTCCCATTCTACTTTTAAATACTCTGGGAACAACAAGTAAGCCTGCAGTGTGAGAGCAAAGTACTCTAATAGGGTGATATGGTACTACAAGGTCATTAAGATAAGATGGGGCCTGATTATTTAAGACCTTGTATGTGAAGAGCAGGATTTTGAATTCTGGATTTAACAGGAAGCCAATGAAGGGAAGCCAATACAGGAGAAATCTGCTCTCTCTTTCTAGTCCCTGTCAGGACTCTTGCTGCAGCATTTTGGATTAACTGAAGGCTTTTCAGGGAGTTTTTAGGACATCCTGATAATAATGAATTACAGTAGTCCAGCCTGGAAGTAATGAAGGCATGAACTAGTTTTTCAGCATCACTCTGAGACAGGATATTTCTAATTTTAGAGATGTTGCACAAATGGAAGAAAGCAGTCTTACATATTTGTTTAATATGTGCATTGAAGGACATGTCCTGGTCAAAAATGACTCCAAGGTTCCTCACAGTGTTACTGGAGGCCAAGGTAATGCCATCCAGAGTAAGAATCTGGTTAGATACCATATTTCTAAGATTTTCAGGGCCGAGTACAATAACCTCAGTTTGATCTGAATTAAGAAGCAGAAAGTTAGCGGCCATCCAGGTCTTTATGTCTTTAAGACATTCCTGCAGTTTAACTAATTGGTGTGTGTTACCTGGCTTCATGGATAGATAGAGCTGCGTATCATCTGCATAGCAGTGAAAATGTATGCTATGTCTTCTAATGATGCTGCCTAGGGGAAGCATGTATAATGTAAACAGAATTGGTCCTAGCACTGAACCCTGTGGAACACCATAATTAACCTCAGTGTGTGAAGAGGACTCTTCATTTACATGCACAAATTGGAGTCTATTAGATAGATATGATACAAACCACTGCAGTGCAGTACCTGTAATACCTACAGCATGTTCTAATCGCTCTAATAGGATATTATGGTCGACAGTATCGAACGCTGCACTGAGGTCTAGCAGGACAAGCACAGAGATGAGTCCACTGTCAGAGGCCATAAGAAGATCATTTGTAACCTTCACTAAAGCTGTTTCTGTGCTGTGATGAGCTCTGAAACCTGACTGAAACTCTTCAAATAAGCCATTCCTCTGCAGATGATCTGTTAGCTGTTTGACAACTACACATTCACTGCATGTGTTGTTTGTATGCAAACTGCAGTGGATCAAGTTAGTCTTTGACCTCAAGTCTCAGGTTTTTAATGATGTGAAGTTATTATTTTTTACTGGCACAATACAGGATGTTTTCCAAAGTGTCGGCATCCGCCCTAACTGTAGACTTAGATTTAAGATCCTGTAGAAAGGTGGACACAGTTGGGCAATACAACCCTAAAAAGCCTTGGACACACACCATGTGGGCCAGCAGCCTTCCCACAGCAGTGTCTTCCTAGCTCCAGTCTTACCCTTGTGTCTGTGACAGATAAAGGTGGGGACACAGGTGTGAGAGAGGAAGAAGCTGCTACGTTAGAAATGCAAGGAGAAGGAGATGCTGTGGCAGTGGGTGTGACCATAGGGTTGAATGTATTGAAGAACTGGTTGAGCTCATCAGCTCTTTCCACATCACCTACAAGTGTCCATGTTTTCTTTTTGCTGTAGCCAGAGATAGCATTGATTTTGCACACCTCCTCACAGGTGTTGCTGTACTGTAGCTTCCTTTCTATCTTCTTTTTGTATTCGGTTTTTGCCATTTTAAACCTTCTCTTCCTGTTTGATCCATTCTTTGTTACCATCTCTAAAAGCTCCTTTCATGGTTAAAAAACCTTTATGTTGCATCCTTATGGGAGAAGGACGCAACACATAACAACAATGTTCAGTGTCTGGTGGATTGAGCAGCACCTCCCTGAACAGGGTCCAGTAACCATCACAGTGTCAAATATCCAAGAAAGAGCCTCAAACATGAAGAGTTGTACAGCACCAGGCCCTGACATGATTCACATCTGATGGCTAAAGAAGCTAACTGCTCTCCATGAACGTCTGGCAGCACAAATGAACTAGATGCTCGTGGATGATGTGCACCTAGAATGGTTTCCCAAAGGCGGGACAGTCCTGATCCCCATCTGAATACTGGCATGCAACATGCCAGTTAACATAGTGGATAAGATGAAGAGGCACATGGCTCAGCACAGAAGCTGAGCCCAGAGAGGAATTGACAGAAACACCAGAGCCATTATCAGAAATTCAGTGGTATGTGGCAAACAACACTAGAGGCCAACTTCAAGACAATTGCACAAGTTGCCATCAAAACAGAGATGCTCTGCTCCCACTGCTGTTCTTTACAGTCAGGAACCCCCTCACCCAGATCATTAACAAGACTTCTTTCAGACTGGAGAAGTGTAGTAACAACTAGTGAGTGTCAGAAGGAAACAACAATGATTCATGAATACATCAGGAAGATGACCACAGCTGACCATGTGCTTAGTGAGTGCCTCAGGTAGCAGAAACCCAATGAAGGGGGCGGGGGACCGGGAGGAGGAGTTGGTGGTCGGGGGTCTGGGATGCTGGGCCTCCCTGCTGCTGAAGGACCGGGGGGGTGTCTGCTTGTCTCCACCCCAGAGCAAAGGGAAACATCTCCTGGGTCTGGGGGCAGATTGCCCTTCTGGGGGTGATGGTACCTGGACCTGGGATATAGAGTATGTCTGGGGAGTGTGAGTGTGTGTACAGTGTTCATTTGTTTGTCTCCACGTTGGGTGAGTGCTTATTATTTGTATGTGTGTGCGTGAGGGTGGGAATGCATGTTTGTGTCTGTGTGTGCCTGTTTGTCTATGATTATGTGTCAGTTGGGGTCTTAGACTCCACCTCTCTGGGAACATCTCAGGGCCCCCGAGGAGTCTCCCCCCACCACACTCCCTGCCAGTGGCTGATGTCCTCACCCACTGGTTGGTGGTTCCCAGTGTCTGGGGCTGGGTGCTCTCATGCTCTGGGGGGCCTCTAGATGCCTGGGGCCTGGATCTCCCCCATGTCTGCTTCATGTCCTGGGGGGCAGGGCTATGACTCCTCCGAACCAGCTCCCCTCAGGTTGGGTTTAATAAATGCCAGATCGGTGGTGAATAAGACCTTCATCCTGAAGGATTTCTTTTCTTCCCATGCACTGGATTTCCTCTGTTTGACTGAAACCTGGACTTCACCCGGTGAGTTAAGCGCCTTTTCTGAACTGCTGCCCGCTGGCTGTGCTTATTTTAGCACTCCGAGAGCTTCTGGTCATGGCGGGGGGTTAACTGTTGTTTTTAAAGCACACTTTGAGTTTAAGCAACTATCCTCATGGACACGCCACACCAGCTTTGAACTTTGCCTGTGTGAACTGGGCCACTCGCCTTCGTTGCTGTGTGCAATAATTTATCGGCCTCCTAAATATAACAAGGAGTTTTTATCTGAGTTTTCGGAGTTTCTCGCTGACTGTGCATCCCAGTATGACCAGGTCCTGCTACTCGGTGATTTTAATATACACGTCTGTTGTCCATGAAGCCCCTGGCTAAGGACTTCATGGACCTGGTGAACTCTTTTAATTTTGTTCAATCTGTTAAATGTGCCACTCAAGAACGTGGTCACACATTGGATTTGGTGTTATCATATGGGTTATCTGTCTGTAACTTACATGTGGAGGATGCTGTATTCTCTGACCATATGCCCATTTTATTTGACGTTGTTGCTCTTAGTCCTGTTGTTAAACGGGCTGCACCTATGAGATGCTATCGTGCCTTTGGCTCATATAGTGCCGAGCATTTTTCAACACTATTTGAACAACTTGTGTCCAGTCCCTCTGAGTCGTCCACTGTAGATGGATTACTATCTCATCTGGACTCTGTTTGTAAATCTGCCCTTGATTTTGTTGCACCTCTAAGACTCAGGCAGTGTAAACCCAAGGCCAGCCCTTGGCTAACTGTTTTTACTCGAGCCACTAGAAGAGACTGTAGGAGATGTGAAAGACGATGGAAAAAGGACAGGCTGTACGTGTCTCTGGAAGCTCTTCAGACGAGCTGGAAAGCTTACCAGAGGGCAGTAAAGACTGCCAAAACTCCTATTTTTCTCAACTTATTGCTGTTAATTCACATAACCCTCGTGTTCTGTATAATACCATAAATTCTGTACTGAATGCAGAGGATCATGTTCTTTTGCAGTTTTCTGAGGTTATGTGTAATAAGTTTCTTAATTTCTTTGTGGATAAGGTTGCTAGTTTGAGACCCTCCACTGTATCTTCTGTTGACCCGGCTGTGCATGTTCCCTGTTTAAACCTGCTTATTGCTTTCCAACCAATTGTTCTACCTGAACTAGAGAAGCTTGTGTTAACTGCTAAACCGTGTGGTTCTCCGAATGATGTCGCTCATCTGCGTTTTCTAAAAAAGGTGTTTCCTACTGTTGGACCACATATTCTGAACATAATCAATACCAGCCTCTTGTCAGGTCAAGTACCAAGTGAGTTTAAGCATGCCGTTATTCATCCCTTACTTAAGAAGCCAGGCTCAGATATTTCAGTTATGTCAAACTTTAGACCCATCTCTAAACTTCCTTTTCTGAGTAAGATCTTGGAAAAGGTTGTTCACACTCAGCTGATGGATTCTCTAAATAACTCTCAAATGTTTGAAGTTTTTCAGTCCGGCTTTAGGCCGTTTCATAGCACAGAGACAGCTCTCATAAAGGTTATGAACGATATTCTGGTAGGGACAGACTGTGGTAAACATGCAGTGCTTATACTACTGGATATGACTGCTGCATTCGACACAGTGGATCACGACCTGCTGATCTCTCGATTACAGCATTGTGTGGGCATTTCTGGCTTGGCACTGCTGTGGATAAAATCATATCTGTCAAACAGGAGCTTCTGTGTTAAGTTGGGCTCATCATCGTCCTCTGTGGCCCCTCTGCCATGGGGTGTACCACAGGGATCTATTCTTGGGCCATTACTGTTTTCATTGTATCTCCTGCCACTGGGTGCGATCTTTCGTAAACACAAAGTCTCATTTCATCTATATGCTGATGATTGCCAGCTTTGTTTTCCTTTCAGTCATTCTGATCGCTCCCCAATTAGACTCCTGCTTGATTGCCTTAGCGATGTTAAGTCATGGATGGCTCTAAACTTTTTAAATTTTAATGAATGTAAAACGGAAGCAATTCTGTTCGGCCCGAATCATTCCTCTGATGCCCCTGATGTTGACCTTGCTGCTCTGACCCCTCACCTGAAGAGCTCGATTACCAATCTTGGGTTAAAAATCGACTCTGCACTTACCTTTGATGGCCACGTGAATGGGGTGGTGAAATCATCATTCTATCAACTCAGGCGTCTGTCGAAGGTCAAACCTTTTCTTTCAAGGCGTGACTTGGAGACTGTCATCCACGCTTTTATAACCTCACGCTTGGATTATTGTAACTCCCTTTTAATAGGGGTTGGACTGGGCACTCTGACACACCTGCAGCTAGTACAGAATGCTGCGGCACGGTTTTTATCTGGTAAAAGGAAATTTGAGCACATTACTCCGGTCCTGGCCTCCTTGCACTGGCTTCCAATTGAATTTAGGATTCATTTTAAAGTCCTTTTATTGGTTTTTAAATCCTTAAATGGTCTGCCACCTGCATATTTGTCTGATTTGCTGAAGCCCTACTCGTTCGCTCCGGTCAGCTGAGCAGCTGTTGCTCTCAGTCCCCAAATCACGGCTGAAACTGAGAGGAGACCGAGCGTTCTCTATCGTGGCTCCAAAGCTTTGGAATAATCTTCCTCTTCACATTAGGCAATCGACATGAGTGCTGGTTTTTAAATCCAGATTGAAAACACATTTATATTCGCTGGCTTTTGACTCAGTGGTTGACTGACTTGTATTTACTTATATTTTATTGTTTTTACTATGTTTATTATTTTATCTTATTTATTATTCTTATTGTATCTATTATATTTCCATTGTTCAGCACTTTGGTCAGCCTTGTGTGTTTTTAAAGTGCTATATAAATAAATTATGATGATGATGAGGACTCCCCACACCTGCTATTAGACAGCTACATGGAGAAACATTTTGTGTTCACAGACACACACCATCTTCCTTGGCTGCTCTAAGCATTGTTGTCGGTTTTGTGTGCTGCTCAGTAACATTCAGTGTTTATTATTTACTCTTACTTTTGCTTATCTAGGTTGTTGCTGTGGTTTCCGTACAGCATTGTTCTCTTTTTGCTTGTTTTCTTCTTTTTTTTCCAGCAGGTGATCCAGCGGGTTTTTAGTGTCTTTTTTCACTGTCACCTCTTCCCCTCTGTTTTTCTTTCCTTCTCCTTTTCTTGAACTTCTCTTGTTAGATTAGATTAGATTAGATTAGATTAGATTAGATTAGATTAGATTAGATTAGATTAAATTTTTAAGTCTGTTTGTCCTGGACTTTGGGAGAAGCAACCCGTCACTGAACAGACTCCTCTGTTTATTTATGACCATGTGCAGAGGATGCCCAGCATTGTCCATAATGTCCAACAGTTTCTTTAATGTCCTCTTCTCTGCCACTGTTACCAGAGTCAGGCCAACCACAGAGCCAGCCTTCCTGATTAGTTTTTCCAGCCTGCATGAGTCCTTCTTTACTGTGCTGCTCCCCCAGCACACCACAGCATAGAACAGTACTCCTGCATCCACCGACTTGTGTATGTCTTTCCCTTTCCTATTCCCCGGTGATGTCCGTTCTGATGGCTTGTTAAACTTAAACTTATTTATTTTAAACGTAAAATAAAAAAATAAATTCAAAATATAAATAAATAAATAAATAATAAAGATCAGTGAAGTGGACCAGTATGGAAAAGCCGTAATGATGGGAAAATAAATTTGTTGGGCATTTTTCTTGGCCTTCAGACAATAATTCTGGTTGCTACAGTGCTGAATGGGGGAGGCAAAAAATAAATAAACAAATAAAAATAAACCCAAGAAAAAAGGAACAAGGACAGGCCCCTGCACAGCAAGTACCCCTGGCAGAAATCCTACCAGTGGGTGGACAAAGCTGGACTAAAAGGCAGCACAGAGGCACTAATCACAGGAACAAGCTCTGAGCACAAGATCCATAGAGGCTGGGGTCTATCACACCAGGCAAGACCCCAGGTGCAGGCTGTGTAAAGATGCCCCTGAGACAATCCAGCACATAACAGCAGGGTGCAAGATGCTAGCAGGCAGGGCATACATGGAACGCCATAACCAAGTGGCCGGCATAGTGTACAGAAACATCTGTGCCGAGTATGGCTTGGAAGTCCTGAGGTCAAACTGGGAGACGCCCCCAGGGTGGTGGAGAATGACCGAGCTAAGATCCTGTGGTGATGGCTAACCAACCGGTGATAGCAACATCAGGAAGAAGGAAGACAAAAACTCAAGAAATACGAGGGGCTGTGGGAGGAGCTCCAGAAGGTGGGGAGGGTGAAGGCAACACTGGTTCATGTGGTAATGTAGTAGTTACATGGTTACATGTAAAACCTTTATTAAATGATACTGATTATATTTTTAATGATGCAAACCTACAATTTACATATAATATTGTTTTTTCAGCACATTACATTTGTATGGTAAGAATCATAAAGTATATGCACTATTTTTATTACTTTTGTGAAACATACATTCTGGGAAACTACCGTAATTATACCTTTTGACAGTTTACCATTACTTGCAGATGTTATATACTCATAAAAACAGAAAGTATGCTTCTATTACAATCATCTTGTTATTTTTGTGGTATTTTCACTTAACGCATCAAAGTTTAGATATGTCTTTACAGCATCAAACTGGAATTGAACAGTTTTATCATTTATATGTAATTTATATATAAAGAAACATACTTGTGACATCATGTTACATTTTTACAGACTTTTTGTGTGGAAAAAACATTTTCTGTAAAAACAAATTCATGTTTATTCACAGGTGCAGGATTGGTAGTTATTTTATATTAGCCATGTTAATTCACATTCTATGTTTTTGCAAATAAGGTTACAGTTATTGATATTTCAACTATTTAAAATAACAGGAACAGACATGTTCAAACCATCTGTGCCTTGGTATGATGCTAATGCTAAATTAACTGGTTCTTCTGGAACACTCAAAGCACTTTATAAAAGATGCCCCACACATTTACACTCATTTGTACAAGTAGTTTTTGTGCTTTCTTTCTAACATTCACACATATTGACACTCCAATTAATGCATCGGGAGCAACTTTGGGCTCAGTATAATCCAAACTGTAGCAGGCGGAGGTTGAACCACGAGCCTTCCACTTAGTAACCTGTTGCTTCCTCAGGTAGCCACAGCTTGTCTGTGCTGCTCAACCTGAGCGGTACGTCTGATATACACATTTGTAATGTGGTCTGTCGTTGTTACTGACAGTGAAACTCTAACATCTTTAGCTCTGCTACCTCCACCTCTGGCTGCTGTTGTTTCTTTGTTAGTGATATCGTCTCCTAACCATATATCATAGCAAGTCTTACTAGCATCTTGTAAACTTTCCCTTTCACTCTTGCTGCTATCCTTCTGTTACAAATCACCCCTGTCCCTTGTCTCCACCCACTCCACGTCACCTGTCTTGTGCACTGTCTTTGAATGGTTTCCCCAGACACAAAAACTGAGTCCCTTTTCCTGCCCATGCTCCGTTCACTGTTTCACCTGTCGTCCTGCCATTAACACACCAGTTCTGTCTTTTTTCTGCTAATGTCATTCATTCATAATCATTCTGCTTCTTACCAAAGAAAGTAGAATGAAACCCTTTGCCCGTCTCTTCCACCTGCTCCCACAGATCTCACTGGCCTCATCTATCAACTCGTCCATCACCAGTGCAAACAACAAAGGGCTCAGAGCTGACCCCTGATGTAATCCCACCTCCACCTTCAACCCATCTGTCACACCTCACCACTGTTTCACTGTCCTCATACACGTCCTGCTTCACCCTCACATACGTCTCTGCCACTCCTGACTTCCTCATCCAGTGCCACACTTACTCTCCTCGGCACTGCATCATATGCTTTCTCTGGCTCTACAAAGACACAGTGCCACTCCTCCTCACCTCTACATTTCTCCAGGTTGTCCAGGGGAACACCGAGGCATTCCCAGGCCAGCAGAGATATAATCAGACAGACGGCAGACAAATGTAAGCCATACTGCTTCTCACTGATTCTCACCACTCTGCTTAACCTAACTTTGAGAACTCTTTTGCGTAGCATCGTGGTACAGCTCATCATGGTCCTTGTGTTGCACGAGTTTCCTGGGTGGAGATGACCAGTGTTCTGCCCTGCCTCTCTGGGCCTTCCCAGTCTCAGTTGCTGCTGCTGTTCTACTCCAGTCCTGTGCCAGTGCTTGTTTGGCTTCTTTGTTTGGATTATGTTAGATAATCTTTATCTTACATATCTCACATTCTTGCCAGCTCACCCATACACTGCTTTAGACCACTGATATGGATTTACATAAACATGATTGCTATTGTTGAGTTAAATAAACCTTCTGTAACTCCAGTTGGTGGCCTCTTTGTAGCAGCCTGAGAGCCGACTGTAACCAATAGGAGCTCGTCCTGTGTTTCTATGCTCAACTTTGGTCCTTGTGTCTGTGATTGTCTTTCCAGTTTTGCTGGGAGCATCGGTTTGCCTGAGATAGGGAAAGTGGTTTTGTGGTGAAATTAGTGTGAGTGTTATTTCTATTATGTAATTAACCTTATATTTGTAGTCTAGTCGTGTGTGTGTGTGTGTGTGTGTGTGTGTGTGTGTGTGTGTGTGTGTGTGTGTGTGTGTGTGTTAGAGACTAGTTTCTTTTGTAAGCATATTGTGAAACTGGTGCTTTGGATCAATTTGATGTGAAACTGGGATGAACTGCACAGAGCTACTGTCCAGGTCTGTGCTGGCAGACCGTGTGAAGTAGAGAGGACCCAAATGCAGACACCAGAGACTGATCTGAACTTTATTGATGGCTGAACTCAGTGCAAAGGAAAAATCAAAAGGGAAACAAAGACTAACCTGACCAAACCTAAACTGGGAAAACAACTCAAACCAGAATATATGAAACCTGAAAGCATGATGAGATGAGAACCATCATAAACATAAAAAAAAAAATATATATATATATATATATAAATATATAAATATAAAACATAACACATAAAACATTAAACCCGTACATGGACACTCGGACCAGAAATAACTAAACATGAAACACCTGAACTTGATGTTTGACAAACAGACGACCTGACGACGAACAAAGGAAACACACACTGTATATACACAGAGGGTAACGAGGGAAAACTGCAAAACTAAATATACTGAAATATACTGAAGATGGGACAAGGACTATCAAAATAAAACAGGAAGTATGACAAATAAGTAGACGCAGACAAGATTACATGAGCTTAACACTGCGACAGGGGAAAGAAAACAGATTCCCAAACACAGGACTGGACACTGAGTGAGGGAGAATACAATCAGCATGAACTGAAGGAAAACCAAAGCACAAGCTAAACATGTCGAAAGAATAACTAAGAACCTAAAAGCTACAACCTCACAGAAAAGCAAAATGATCAAAAGAGAAATTAAAATACCACAAAACCAAACATGCATCACTCAAAGACAGTAACTTAACTTTGCATACTATTACCCCAAACACAGAACAGTCCAGCACCCTGGCTCACTGACTCTGGACCATAACATTTCTTAACTCATTAGTTTCTGGAAATCCTCTCACAGTCACTTTTTCTTCTGTCAATCTGAATAATAATCACTCAACAGTGTTGGGAAGGTTACTTTTAAAATGTATTCCACTACAGATTACAGATTACATGCCCCAAAATGTATTTTGTAACGTATTCCATTACGTTAATTAGTGAGAGAACGTATTCTGAATACTTTGGATTACTTAATATATTACCATGCTTTTTACAACTACATGAATGTGCTATTGCTGTGTGATTTATTACTATTACTGAAGGTTACTCTCCATACCAATACCAACTAGATGTTTAAATCTTAATATAAATGAGTAACAGTAGGGTGGACATTAGTGATGGGCGAATCATGAACGAATCGTTCAATACTCGAGAATCACTTTACTGACTCATGAATCATGATTCACAAGCCCAACTGACTCACTGACTCATCCCTGTTGCTGTTAGCAAACTAATTTCATTAGTAGAAATATATCTAGCTTATAATTAAAATTGTGGAGAAAAACACAACATCCATTATCTTAACAAAAACATTTCTGCTCTGAACTGGAAGAAAAAACCCTGAGTAGAAGCTCACGTCAAGACAATAGCTCCTCGGTTCACAGGAGCATCGCTCTGCTAACATGCTAACAGCACATTTGGGTCGTGTCCAAATTCATGGGCTGCCTCCTCCTGAGGCCGCATTTGTAGACAGATTACGTCACAGCGACGCGCCGAAGGCTGTCCAAATTCATAGGCTGCTCCGAATGCAGCCGACAAATGGGTCCTCATTTTCTCCGAATTTGAGGATGGGTCTGATGTATCCTTCTTTGCCCATCATATCCCAGAATTCATAGCGCGGCCCAGCCAAACTCTAGTTTCCGGTAATGGCGGCCGGTACTACGTTTTAAAATTACTCTTATTAATTTTTCTGGGTCACAAAATAAACTTTTAACATATTTTCAGGCGAGAAAGTAGCTGTGTAAACATCAAATATCTGCTCGGTTTATCAAGATATCGCATATTTGGAAAAGTGCTTCGACGTTTTCGAAGACGCCTGCTACCCACCAGCTCGATAGCGAGCCGGGAGCTCGAGGGTCACTGAAGCCGCCGAGAACGGCCCAACTCCCGGCACATCATTTTCAGATCACCGCGGGCTTTCGCTACTCGGGTTAAACGTAGTATATAAGTATAATCATGAAATATAACCTGAGACAACCTAAAAATGCTATTGTTGGGCTTTTACAGTGTTTTGTTTGTTCGTGAGTAAATCGGTTTGGCTGAGATTAAAGTTATTAGATTAGATTAGATAAAATAAAACTTTATTAATCCCCCGAGTGGGTTCCTCCTTGGTTTTTATACAGCCGACTAAATGTCAAACAGAAAACTGATTAAACAGAAGTGTGAGACGGTCGAGAATTTACTCCAGTGTCCTGTTATATTTTATATAGCAAGGAGCAGACGGCCGAGTTTATTAAACTCCACCGAGACAGCGGTGACGTTAATCAGAAGGCTGGACCGTCCAATTTCACTGCCGTTTACTTCCGGCCTACCCGACCGTCTGAGGACCCGGCCCACTTAGATTGCGAAGGCCCGGTCCTCAGGAGGATGCAGCCCATGAATTTGGACACGACCTTGAGCTACTCACCCCCTCCCTCCTGTGTGAATCGTAGCGTAAGCGAATCACTCACTCACTCAGCCCCTCCCTTCCTGTGCTGAATCACTCACTCACTCAGCCCCTCCCTCCTGGCTCACAGCTTGTTCTTCTTCTTGGTTGGCAACCAATGTTAAAGCACATTACCGCCCCCTGGCTCACAGCTCAGTGGACATTTAGATGAGAAAATATATATTTGACACATTTAAGGAAAATACTAATAAAATAAAAATAAACAAAATAAATGTTCCCTTTAGAAATGTTTTTGCTCTTTTTTGCTCTATAAAAGAGTTGTTTTGTTTCAGAATCACTCATCTTAGCAGTAGGATATACATGAAAAGAGAAACAAATTAAGTTTGAGTGAAAATGTACATGTTTTGCACTCTATGGTCAACTGACTCAGTGAATCAAATGACTCAAAAAACCCGATTCACTTTGGTGAGTGACTCATTAAAACTCGATTCAGTAAAAAGAATCAAATTTACCATCACTAGTGGACATTAGGTAAGGCTGCACTTCTTGCAGCGATCTCGTATAGAAAACTATTCCGCGCGTATATAAAACAGGTCCGCGGCTCCGAACCGTAGTAAAGGGATCTCTGACTAATACGTCGGGTTCGTGTCGGGCTCGTAGCCGAAAACTAGCTTTACTTTGTTGTCTGGGTCAACTTTGCTAGCGAGAGACAGAGAGAGGCGTTGAAAGGCTGCTCCAACGGAACTTATTGTTTTCGGAGGAAAACACGAACACAGTGTACAGTCGAGTCTTAATAGCTTACTTACAACTGGGCTCGTCAGGCACTCTTCTTGGCTGCAGTGGTTATTATTATATTTACGTGCTTCCAGCTCCCGTTTCTGCTCGGTGACAGCTCGGACTTTTCCTTTTTCTCCCTCCTCGCGCTCACAGACACATCACAGGTATGGCAGTCCACTCTCCCTGCAGCACGGACTACACTGCCCATGAGGCTACATGCTTTAGGGCTTTCCCATATGGAAAAGAAACAGAAAAAACTTATAAAAGACTTGCATCAGATGTGGCCTACTTCATATAGTGAATCATATAAGGCTTATATGATTTACTCATGAAAGTGGCCACTTTCTCATTACTTTCATATATTGTTTTAGGAAGTATCCAAAACATACAAGTTTCATTTATATAATTTTTCAAGGGATCTTATATCTGTTTTCACTCTTGTATGCTTTCATACAAGGTTCACACAAGACAGATACAAACTTTATAAGATTTATATATATCTTTTCCATATGGGATGCCTGTAACACTCTGCCTATTGCCTTCATATTAAATCATTTTTGTGAATAATTTAAAAAAAATATTTCTTCACTTCATTATGCGGGCCGCAAATGGAGGTGACATGAGACGCAAGATTGAGACACAGACATTAGAGCCTCTTAATGCGTGTTTTGTTTGGGTTTCCACCGGCATGGAATTACCAAAAATAGAGAGGGGACAGCCTAACATATGAAACAGGAAAAGACCGCCGTGTAATCCATTTATTTCAACAAAGTAACTGTATTCTGAATACCACCTTTTTAAACGGTAACTGTAACAGAATACAGTTACTCATATTTTGTATTTTAAATACGTAACGGCGGTACATGTATTCTGTTACTCCCCAACCCTGTCAATCAATTATTAAATAATTTTTTTTGATAAAGACCGGGGGAGTATGGAAAAATAACAAACACATGAAGACTTCATGAGGTCAAAAATCACAGCAAAAACATCTCACATTAAGTTTTGTTTTTTAGTTTGACTATGGGGAATATAGTGAGAGAGCACCAGTTCCATACTGATTCAAAGAAGCGTATGAATCACACTTATCTGACACGTGTGAACACATTCTAAACACAGCTGTGGCCTTTGAGATATGATATTACACATATACACAATACAGTGTTTGTCATCTTTCAATGCCATTTGCTGCTGATGCTAACCCTGGAGGCTTGCAAATCCAACCACTGGTGCAGGTTGGGTATGAAAATGACCGACAATCGAAGGCAGGTGTATTTGTCTTTCTTTTACACCTGGTGTGTGAAAAGCCCACGCTGAATGCCAGCACTGATAAACTACTTTTCCATGTTCTGTAGCTCAGGTGATACAGAAGGGCAGAGAGTGAATAGTAAACAAGAGACAGTTCTTTGGTTTTAATAAAGAAGACTGTTGCAACCAGCTCAAAGAATTCAGACTGTGCAGCTAGCTAAGCATGTAGGTCAGTTTACAGAGACAAAGACCACATATCCCACATGAAACCTCCATAAAAACCTCGTTTGATCCCCAGTTTACAGCTCGAGTTCTGGCTTCTGGAAACATTGGAGTGCATTCAGGACTATGGAGATTTTTGCCATGTCTGTTGTAAACCTTTCAAGAATATATTAGGGTTAGCGACAGTTTGTGTTTGATAAATAAAGTATTTCAAGATGTTGTATTTCTACATTTATTGGTTTATTTTTCAGATAAGATCAATATCAGTTTATGGCAGGGGTGTGGTCTCTGGCCTGCTGCAGTGGAGCGGTGGTGCTGAGGGGACAGGTGATTATGATGGGACTAATCACTCTCTCTCCTTTCCTCTGCACTCTTTACAAAGCAGGCAATTTTTTTAGAGGGTAGGAAAACTGTGTTTACGTGGCTTGTATCTTTCTCATCCATGGCCACTATGAGTGGGTGGAAGCTAAGCTTTATTGTAATAGCTTAAAACACAATCTGCAGCATCATCCATAAAATTTTTTTATATCTGCAGGTGTTTATGCACAAGACCAGTTTCAAGGGTTTTAGTTTTTATCATCAGACAACACCAGATTTCTCAGAAATAAAACTGAAGTAATGATATCAAAATGTAGGGAGTCTTCAGATTATACAAAGTAGTAATGTTTGTCCAGATTGGAGCAACCAGGCCATATCCTTCCCAGTCCACCAAGCCAAGCCCCTCTCACGCCATTTGATGCTTCAGCTACCTTCAGCTGGGGGACATGGAAATGATGGTGTAAAATATCCTGTAAAGAGGAAACAAAGAGCATCAAGAAAAAGTGGAGGTTGGTAGCCGACTGGGGATGCAAACAGGGACAGTAGAGTTGTCGATGATGTCATGTGGTTGTGCGCATAATTAATCCAGGGCAGGTGAGATCTCCAAGTTGACTGGTTGGATGATGCAACACAGCAAAGAGCGGCATCAGTGCAGGTGGTTAGCATGCTCAGTTTTTCCATTAGTCTGGGGGTGAAAATGGATAAAAGACTGAGCGCTCCACACACGAGAAGTGAATAATTATTCCGAAATAAGAAGATGTGATCAATAAACAGCTGGGTGATTTTGAGAGTGGATGGAAGTTTTTTTGGTGGTTTGGGAACAGAGACAGTTTCTAAGGGTGAATGAATACTGTGAATTTAATTAGCAGATGATTAAACAGAAACGTGAATTATTACACTATGAAATAAGATGTTATCTACAAGTTTTTAACTAACTTGGCTACACAGATAAGCTGTGTGTTGTAACAGGAACAGGAAGTGATGCTTTCGTTCTTGAGTCCCACTGAAATCTAACTTTGGGAGAGCTGTGATTAGTCTAGGGCAATTTTCCTGAAATCACAGTTGACATGGTGGTAAAATTTTGCAAATTGTTTCTCCAGGAATCTATTTTTAATCAACAGGAATCATTGAAGCTGCTTTCTGCTGGGGGGGCAGGCCACTCAATCACTGCTTGCACTGACCTTTCTCAACAGTGAAACCAAGAAATGAAACTTGGCGTGAAGCACTCGCATCTCACCCTTTACACAGAGACGATTTTCCAAGAGATGTTGACCAACTTAACAGATGTGAGACTTAAAGTTGGATTAGTTTGTGGTCGAGTTAGACAAAGACAGTGGTTGATGAGGACATCGTTCACTAGGGGCTCAAAAACAACTGGTGCATTAGTTTACTCAAATGGCATTACCAAATACTAGAAGTGAAGACCGTCTTCCCCCGTCCTTTATACTCACCTGGAAGTGGTGCACAGGTCCAACTCCAGAAATTGATAGCAGCTGCAGAAGGTCAAAAGCAGAGGAGAACAGAGGTCACAGTTCTTTAAAGTTATTTTGTTCAGGCCAAACAGGGACAGAGTTATTCATCTTTCTCTTAAACAAAGAAAAAACCTGCACCAGGAAGAGACACCAATGATACCAGTAGCTCAACCGTCACTGATGTACCTCAGCGGGCGCTGGTTTAGAGCAGGCGACCATGTGCCATATGCAATATGGCTGAGAGCGGCCGGTCCGGGTTTGAATCCCAACCCGTAGTCCTTTGCCACATGTCTTCCTTTCTCTCCCTCTGCTTTCACTGCTCCTATCAAATAAGACCAAAAACATAATTTTAAAAAGGATTTGGCTAAACTGTAGAGGCAGCTACAGGGCAAAGGGGCACAAGGAAGCAGATCTATAGAGTCCAAGATCTTTGGGGAACACCTCAGTTAGGACACATGGTTGGAGAGAGGGACTGGAACAACCAGTGCATAGCTGACTTTGGAGACCCCAGAGACTCCCACAGGAAATGCTATACAACATAGGTGGGAAGTAACTCAGTTTTGTTGTTGTTGTTTGTTTTTTGGATACAAAAAGTGCAGCTGTGCATAAGTTTGGCTGCTGTGCTCAGCATCTAGCTAAGAAAGAGGAGCGAGAGGAGCATAAAGAGAGTAAAGTTTTTAATTAGCAGATCATTACAAACGCAGCGTTTCTAAACAGCAGCAAACACAAACTGTTCATGTGTGCAGTGTGTCTGCTAAAGGTCCAGCTGCTGCATTTCAAAGAGCTAACTTCAATCAGATGGAGAAAGATAAGAAAGAAGGACAGGAGAGGAAGAAGAGAAGTTTGTTGCTGAGGACTGCTCAGCTTACATCAAGTGCTCATGGTTTCAAATCAGACACTGGGTCTGTACATGTTGTGAAATGTGCTACAAAATAAAGTAAGGTAAACAAACGGTGTTATTTAAAGGTTAAAATAATCTGCAGTTTAGTTCAGGATAAACTGGTTAGCTCGGAGTAATGATGGATTCAAATAAAGATCACGGTCTGATTCAGGTTACAGTATAGCAGGGATGAATTTGAAATTAAGCTGATGATGAAATCCACCTTCGTGCTGTTAAAGTCAGGACAGCTGTTGACAGTTTTCACAGAGTCAAAGGCATCAGTCCGATTGTGTTGACAGAAACTAGATCTGACACATTTTTCTAACCCACTGACAGAGAATCCAGGTTCAGGCGACTCCGGAGGCTCAGCAGGTCGAGGAACATCAGACTGTGAGTAGGACATGGTTTAGGTTCAGTTCCAGAAGATTTAATCAGAACTATTAACTCGGTGAATGATCGCACCCTGCTCTCCTGGGCTTCCTGAATAGAGTGGACGGATCAAACTCGGTCCGCTGAGTCAGTTTTGTTAGCGGGATCGTTCTCTAGGTAGGTGCGACTCTACTGAAAATTCACCCAGTTTACGTCCAATAAGAAAGTGCATCCATAATTCAAACTTTACCCTGCAGAGTTAAAGAAAGATCAGTGCTCTTATTCTTGTGTCTGTCATTCATGATAAACCCAATCATGTCCACAACTTTAAATCAATATTTTTAGCTTGGATGAAAGAAATGTCATGGAGAGAACTCCGGATGTTTCATAAGCCGCTGATAATGGGTAGCACAGCGATATCTTTGAGTGCAACACAAACTCCTGGTCATTAAAAATAATTTCTTGAGTCTTGGAAGGTTTGACGGCTAACACTGGTTCTCTGATAATTAAATATATTTAAATAAATATTTATGTAAGGACATCAAAAACACACGGTGTGTTATTTCTGCAGGAGTGCCCGTGTATCTGTCACTGTGGAAACCCATGCACATATTTGCTTTAGAAATGTTGCAATTACAAATCTCCCAGGTCATCAAACAGACTGGAAAGAGCAAGCAGAGGATCACACACAAGTACATTTTAGACGCTTTTGAGTGTGGGTGTAAAGCCAATGGTGGCTTCTGGGTACACACTGGAACTGTAGCTGGTGCTGAGTGGACCCCCACACCCACCCAGTACAAAGCAAATATGCATACATGCAGGATTTGCTCCCTTCCTCAAGTCTTACTTTTTGAGTAGGTTTTCAGATGCTTACAGATATGTAACAGGTACATGTTTCAGATCAAACATATGTTAACAGTTAACATGTGTTTGTTAATAATCAGAAAACTCAACAAACTGTTTAATTTGGTATCTATCGCACTCCTGGCCCTTACTCAGTTCTGACATATGGCACAGACACTGAGCATTTAACAGTGTGTCCTGAACACCCTCTTTTGTCTGTTTCTTAATAACAATGAAATGTACAGTAATGAATTACACATCAGTGGGGATTATATTTCATTCTGAAAGTGCTGTAACTGAATTGAGGGTTATAAGGCACTGCACTGCAGTGCATATCTAACAACACACTCCAGTTTCTTTGTGTAACTGGGGAGTCTTCTTCACTCTCAGGTTAATTATGTTCCACAGTATAATTTACATTATACATTAAAAGTAGAATGGGAGGCAGAGCCTTCAGTTTTCAGGCCCCTCTTCAGTGGAACCAGCTTCCAGTTTGGATTCAGGAGACAGACACTATCTCTACTTTCAAGATTCAAACTTTCCTTTTTGCTAAAGCATATAGTTAGGGCTGGACCAGGTGACCCTGAATCCTCCCTTAGTTATGCTGCAATAGACGTAGGCTGCTGGGGGATTCCCATGACTGTTTCTTCTTTGTCACCTTTGTCTCTCACTATGTCTTCATACACCACTCTTCATTTAGTCATTAGTTATTATTAATCTCTGGCTCTCTTCCACAGCGTGTCTTTGTCTCGTCTTCCTCCACTCACCCTACTTGTTCATGGCAGATCGCCGCCCCTCCCTGAGCCTGGATGGGCCAGAGGCTTCTTCCTGTTATAAGGGACCTTTTCCTTTCCACTGTCGCCAAAGCGCTTGCTCATAGGCAGTCATCTTGGGTTTCTCTGTATTATTTCCCTCTTGTTGTGACTTGGTGTTTTCTTGTGAATTTTTCATGTCCAATCTTGTCTCTTAGTGTGTGAGACACCAACGATGTGCCCTGGGCAGCCAGTGTCTCTTTTCGGATGCTGAATCAGGAGATTACCAGAACAGCCCCTGAGCCACACACACACACACACACACACACACACACACACACACACACACACACACACACACACACACAAACATCAGGAAAAATGGAATACTCAACCAGAAAAACAGGGCCAAAGGGGACCATGATACCTGCACAGCTGTGTAATAAGTATTCAACTGTCAACAATTTCTAAAGGTGCTGCTGACATGAAATGTTTTATTAGGTTTCACTGATAACCCAGATCATCCACACATGCTAAGAAGTCAAACCATCAGTGTCCATAGATGAGTCATGTGTAATAATGAGAAGTACTAAACTCTTGAAAAAGAGAGGTGCAAAAAGGCATGGAAAGCCATGACAACAGCCTAAATGCATCAGATATTAGAAAACAACCCTTCCACTTAGTACAAAGACGACGTGTGGCGAGCTACAGAAGGAGCTGGAGTCAGCAGGTACAGTTGTTTCAAAGAAAACAATAAGTTATGCATCCAGTCACCATGGAGTGTATGTCAGTATCACCTTTAGAACAATATTTAGAACATTGGTGGCAAAAATGTTTCATAGCAGTTCAAATGAGAGATCCGCAGCAGCAACAGTAACATGCCGCTCGATGCTTCAGTATTATGTAAATGTGACTCACAATAATATGTCAGATCAAATCATGCAATTAGGGTCATGATTTGTTGGACAAAGATAGAATTTGTGTCGTTTTGCTTTGGTACAGCACCACAGAGGATTTTGAATCAGTCAGTGTGTGATTGAATTCCAGACTTTCAGCTTTAATTTAAGCGGTTTTACAAATATTTTACATAAACTGCTTTAGAAATGTAACGAAACGTACGTGTAATGGCCAGAACACAGCCAAATGACAGCTAAGCGTCACAGTGGGATTGCTCCTTTCGTGCTTTCGTCATCTGTCCTTCGCAACCTAACCGCCACTAGTCCCGCCCTTATCGCTATGTAACACAAGTGGCATTTTTGAGAACCCCTGTTATTTGTAAATAGTTATAAAATAACACAAGCATTAATATAACAATCAGCCTTATTTCATGATCTGATACGTACTTGTATAATGAAGCCGTATATAACCTTAAAAACTACTCGGTTTAGTAGCACGTCAATCAAAACTGTGCAATCAGGTTCGGTTGAGAGTGTAGAGCTTTTCCACGTCAGTGTGTTTACTAAGAGCAGAGTGACAGCTGGAAGGTGTACACTTTACTGACCTGTCGAGCATTTTTAAGTGAATGAAGAGGCGGTGTTTGGGAATATTTCGCTATCGCACAGTGGAATGTCCGACCTTTTTGCTTTGTTTCATTGCGGAGCCTGAACTGAACTCTGATCTTTTTCATTCACTCTTGGCCGGCTAGCCTACTAGCTTACCGAGCAAGGCTAGCATTAGCTATAGAAGGACTTCATCTGCGAGACAACCGCCGTAGACAGGTAATATATTCATTTCAAATGGACAACAGAAGCGTTTTATGTTTTACTCAGCGCAAGTTTATCCTAAGCAAATCAGGGAAGTACATAGTGGCTTGGATGATGAAAACACAGCTACCAGTAGCTAAATAAGATGCTAGCTAGTTAAGCTAAGTAGGTAGCCTGCAGGTAATTGGTCCCGTAAATTGCTCATTAACATTTGAGTTCGTCAGAACGTCGATTAAACTTAAGTCTGTTTTTCTTTTGCTCAAATGATAAATGCCTTTCAATGAGAGAGAGCCTGTTGAGTTTGTCTTTAAGGAGATGCTGCCTAATCTTATTAGCCACATAGCATATTAGATTATCAGAAGCTTGCATGGCTGAGTTTATTTTTTTGTTTCTTTTTACACTGATTGATAAAATTGTCTGTATTCTGACACAGAGGTTGAATCACCGGAAGTTACTTGTAATCCAGACACAGGCTAAAAACACCACTTTCCCCCAAAACAAGCACAAACTGTTCCATAAACTGTTACTTTTGACTCAGCTCGTTTATGATCTGGGGTTGGTATTATGTGATTTTTTTTTTCTTTCTGTCTAAAGAAATATTACGATTTCACAGGGTTAGTACAAGTTAACCATAAGAATGTTTTCCTGCACATAAAAAATCCTGGCACCCCATCAAAGATGTTTTGGTTTCCACCAAATAAAAACCAGAACTGTGACAAAGATATTTTTTGTCAGGTTTCATTAGCTGAACCTAAAATACATTTCATTTTTGTTGCTTGTGTCAGGTGTTGTTGGAGATGAGACATGAATATATGAGGCCAATTGATTATGATGACTGTAATTACGTTAATTTAATTTAACAATAGTTAAATGTGCTAAGCTTAATTGGTGAGTTGCTGCTGCTGTGTATTTTGACCATCGTTGATGCCCGACATCATCGTCCATAAGCACGACCCTAGTGACATCACCAGCCACTCAAATGAACATTACAAGGAGCAGGTAGGACAACGTTTCACTAAATAAAGGCCCCTGCACACAGAGGACACTACTAAAACAAAGTTACTTAGGTGTGGAACAAGGTGCCTCTCAGTCTTATTTTAGGCCCAGACTTGCAGTCAAAAACAAATTAAATGTTACAATACTTGGTAAATTAGGGATGTTTTGGCAACTAATTTCCTAGTCAATGAAATGGTCAAAGATTAGTCCACATCTGGGCGTTGTATGGCCCTGGACCACATCCAGCCTTGTAGTTATCCCTGACTCGCCCACGAGCCGACATTTGGGAATTTGGATTCAAATTTACATATGTACATGTGTGCACGTGAATGCACCTTCAGTGTAAATGCATTGGGACTGATGTGTATGACAGATGTGAGTGTGCTGTCAGCTCACATTTCAAAAAAACAAAAAAAGGAAAAAAAAAAAGATTTCTCAGCCGGAAAAGGGTGGAGTGCCCACTCCGGATTGGGGACGAGTTCCTGCCCCAAGTGGAGGAGTTTAAGTATCTCGGGGTCTTGTTCATGGGTGATGGGAGAAGGGAGCCGGAGATCGACAGACAGATTGGTGCTGCGGCTGCAGTGATGCGGATGCTGCACCGGTCCGTCGTGGTGAAGAGAGAGCTGAGTGTAAAAGCAAAGCTCTCAATTTACCGGTCGATCTACGTCCCTACCCTCACCTATGGCCACGAGCTGTGGGCAGTGACCGAAAGAACGAGATCGCGGATACAAGCGGCGGAAATGAGCTTCCTCCGAAGGGTGGATGGCCTCTCCCTTAGAGATAGGATAGGGTGAGAAGTTCAGCCATCCGGGAGGGGCTCAGAGTAGAGCTGCTCCTCCACATCGAAAGGAGCCAGTTGAGGTGGTTCGGGCATCTGACAAGGATGCCTCCTGGGCGCCTCCTGGGTGAGGTGTTCAGGGCATGTCCCACCAGGAGGAGGTCCCGGGGCAGACCCAGGACACGCTGGAGAGATTATATTACTCGGCTGGCCTGGGAACGCCTTGGTATTCCCCTGGACAAGCTAGAGGAGGTGGCTGGGGAGAGAGAGGTCTGGGCATCTCTGCTTAGGCTGCTGCCCCCGCAACCCGGCCCGGGATAAAACAGAAGAAGATGGATGGATGGATGGAAAACCGAAGATTTATACAGGATGTAGAATATTTTCTACAACCCACTGACTAGTTCTTCCTGTCCCCAGCAGAGATGCTGCTGCCCCAGCAGACCACACCATAAAAGATGGCCAATGCCACGACAGAGCGATAGGTTTTCAGGAGCTCCCCTGCCTTCCAAAACAGCGGTCCCCAACCTGTACCGTCGTTTGGTACCGGGCCCCGAGAGTTGAGGCTCGGGTGTGAAATTTATGGTCTTCAGGGTTTTTATCGTTAACTCGGTTTCCTGGGTCTTTTCCCGTGTTGTAGTTGTGTGTCTTATTTTGAAAGTAATATTTACACGTTACCATAGCGACCAGAGAGCATTAAGGGGCAGAGAGGAGGATGTTACTCTCAATGTTGTTTAGCGCATTTCAGGAGGACTAATAAAGTTACACAATTACAAAGTGAATTTGCGTTTATTATTATATTTACAAAATACCACAGTTTTTGTCTTGGCTGTATCATTTTATTTTTTTGTATTTATCAGCCACACCTTGAAGGCCGGCCAGTGTGGTTTATTGGTCAGCTGACGCTAGTACTTATGACTCTATTATCTCAATGTCCATTCTGTGGATATTCACTGTAGTTTAGGTGGAGGATTTTTGTGCTTGTGGAAGTCAGCCAGCAGCTCCTTTGTTTTCTCACCTTTGAGATGGGGGTTAGGTTCCGGTACCACCAGTTGACGGCGTCCTCAGTCAGTTCTCTGTAGTCCCTGTTGTCCTCATTGGCGATGAGGCCAACAATTGCTGAGTCATCAGAGAACTTCTGAAGGAAGCAGATACCAGAGTTGAAGAAATCTGGGGTGTATATGTTGAATATGAGCTTACTTACGATGGCCAAGTTAGGGTAACTTGTAAATCGTGAGTATTGTGACTGCTGAAGATGTTGTTTCATATTTCTAATATTATCATATGTAAATGTTAGAATTATTTGTTAAACAATTTAAAACTTTAACCTAGAGCTGGGCGATATAAGATTTTTCATATCACGATATGTTTTTTTCATTTCAGGCAATAACGATATATATCACGATATAAGCCAAATAACTATATTTGTAAGATTTAAATGTGCCGTTGCTCACGAGTAAAATGTGAAATAATCTGCAGCTTGTTTTGATTTAAATATTTATTTCCCATAATAAGTTCAACAGGGTAGATGTACTTAAGGAACATGAGACTTTTTCAGATAAATAAAGGCAAATATTGCAAACTACACAAAACACAGCTGCTAAAGCGTTTAAGTTTCAAAATAGAACAAACAAAACAGACTACTAAATTGTCAATTCCACTTAGAAACAAAATTTTAATTCTAAAAATAAATCTTAGTTCGTTTTACAGAAGAACAGACAAAATTGACTAACTTTTGTCAATATCAAATAAACTGAGAACTAAAAGGAAATTGTCAATCTCTCCTTGTTGTATAGCTTAGCTTTTCAAACAGTTACTTTAGTCTGACAAAAGCCGAATGACGAATTAGCGCTTTCAGTCAGAGATTGAGCATGCACCGGTTTATTGTATATCCAGACTTGCTTTCGGCACAATTTACAGTGCGCGCTACTCTGTTTTTTGTCAGACTTGAAATAACCGAAATACCTTCACACTACGGAACTTCTATGGCCCTTCCGTTCGACAATCTCTCCGGAATTGGAACCATCATCTGTTTCTTCTTCGGTAACCTTCGGTCACGCTCTCGGTTGATTTTTCTCTAGTCGGCAAACTCATTTCCTCCATTACCCGGGCAGCCCGGCTGCAAAAACAAATACACATGTGCGGCTTGGCACTTGTGCTGTACGTAACAAGTCACGTGACGTGACGTGATGCTGCGGCTGTGATTGGTTCGGCTCTGCACTACTTAATTTGGATTGGCTGTTCTTTTTTTTTTTTTTTTTTTTAAGAGGACAAGAGAGATGAGGCCTATCGCAATAGTTTAATTTTTCTATCGAGAAAAAGTTATTTCGCAATACATATCGTTATCGTTCTATCGCCCAGCTTTACTTTAACCTTACAATAAAGCAACATCTCAGATTTAATCATTTTGAAACAAAGTGTAAGCTTTCCATAACTTTGTATTGTAAGGTTTAAGGGTGGTTTGTTTCCCGGCTCAGGCATTACTGCTCGACTATGATAGAGTTGGGTGATCCAAGTGCAATTTCCTGACATGTCCTCTTTTATTACATAAGGGTCCAACCACAGATAACCTTGTATCTGTCCATTACCAGCATTTCACTTCTATAAATCCACTCTTCCAAGTTTGTGTGGTTTTTCCATGTCACCTGATGCAGCTTTCTCTACCGCATTTTTAACATCCTTATGTTTATCACCACACTGCGTTTATGTGCTAAAAGAGAAATAATTTCCTTCCTTGTAATAAAAAACAATTCTGAAGTGTGATGTCACTAACTTGGACAGTTGGGGAACTGTGGTGGTTTGTCTCGAAACAACTATTTCGACTTTTTTCTGGAAATACAAACTAGATTTTCAACTTTAGTCTCTAAATTTCGACTCTAGTACTGGCTCTAATACGCCATCTTTTTTTAAAAAATAGGGACCTAATGATTCTGTCCTCTTCTGTATGTAAGACTGTAGGTGTAGTTGTCTCACCCAGATGTAAGAACTAGAGACCTCTGACTTTCTGCATTTGGTGTGGGGGAAATACAGACCTGTTAACAACTGTGGCTCATGAAATGACTGTCTGGTAATTTTTCCAGACTGCTGTCAGCTCCTGAGCATTGGGCTCATTCTCTTGCCAATATCTACTTAATATTATTATCCTTTTTTTTTTCCCATCAGCTATACGCCTGTCACTGTATCCTGTATCCAGCTATTACACTTATATCTGGGTGTTATTTTAAATAGGCTGCTTTCTGTGTATTCAAAAAAAGAATGGTATGAAAAATTGCCATGAGAGTCATGGCAAAAGGAACAAGGTTAATCCAACTATTCAGACCTGTACTGCTTGTCAAATATAAATCACATGTCATTTTGATTCTGTTTGGTTATCCATATTGGCTTTAGGCATTGTAAAGCCAGACACGGAAATTTGCTGTTTGCTTCTTATATTCGATGCACATTTAGGGGTCATAGTTCTTAGACTTAAACTTGAAGCTTGAAGACTTAACTTTTATATAGTTTTTGTAGAAATTTGGTATTTGACATTGAATTTTTTTTAAGTCTCACACATAAAATGACACAGTATACCTACTCAAATTTTTATTGGAACCTATCTGTTCTGAATAGTATGATCAATAATGTATATTTCTTTTTTTCTTTTCTTTTTTTTATATCTATGGTTTGACTTGAAAAGCATACTGGTGGTGCATCTGCTAAAAATCGTGGACTAGTTTAAATCCTGGTGACCAAGGGAAGTTTTCTGAAAAATCTATTGACAACAATAAGTTGGGGAAAGATGTCACCTAGGATTTATAAAAAATAACATGGGTGCATCTACTAGGAGGCCGAGGGGTAGCACTGGCGACCACCAGTATTTTTACTGGATGCCGCCGTCAGTACTACCAGATTGACGGCAGCAAAACTGGTACGGCAAAGGGGAGCCAGGGCAACAGGTCAGGGGGTAGATGTCATCACCCCCACCCGAGATTGGGTACCAAGCCCCAAGTGTGATGGAAGAAGGATCATTGAGTGTGAGAGAAACTGACCTGAGAGATGGGATCATGGCGAAGCTTGAAACCTGGATCCTCCCTAGCCGGTTACCACGACTACGTACAGTATCCTCTGAAGATCTACTAGATGATGTGAATGAGCACATGGCTCAAAACATGAGCGGGGCACAGAAAGGGATGGGTAATAATACCAGAGGAGGTAAACACCAGCTGCTGGTAGATCAAGCAGTCGTCCGAGACTGCAAGACTAGACTGACCAACCTGTGACCTGTCTGGATTGATTACAAGAAGGCCTATGACTCGATTGATTGATTGATTGATTGATTGATTATACTTTATTCATCCCGAGGGAAATTGGGTTAAGGCTGCCAGCTGTGCCAGCGCCGTCGATGCCCCACACATGGATCTTGGAATACCTAGAACTAAACAAGATCAACAGGACCCTAAGAGCCTTCATCAGGAACTCAATGGGGATGTGGCGGACAACACTAGAGGCCAACTTCAAGGCCATAGCACAAGTCACCATCTGGTGCATCTCTACCAAGGAGACGCTCTGTCCCCACTGCTGTTCTGCATAGGCCTGAACTGACTACGGATACCGACTATGGGATGGAGCAGTTGTCAACGTCCTCCTGTATGTGGACATCAAGCTGTTTGCCAAGAGTGAACGAGACATCGATTCACTGATCCACACCACCAGGATATACAGCAATGACAAAGGAATGTCGTTCGGACTGGAGAAGTGTAGCCGGATGATAACAAAGAGAGGGAAGGTAGTCAGAACTGAGGGGACTGAACTACCAGAAGGCAACATTGCAGACACAGAGAACAGCTACAAGTACCTGGGGATCCCACAGGCAAATGGGAACCATGAAGAGGCCGCTAGAAAAGCTGCAACCACCACCTGCAGAGGGTCAGGCAAGTCCTGAGAAGTCAGCTGAACGGTAAGAACAAGATCCAGGCTATTAACACCTACGCCCTGCCCGTGATCAGGTACCCTGCTGGGGTAATAGGCTGGCCAAAGGAGGAGATAGAAGCCACTGCCATCAAGATAAGGAAGCTCCTGACCATGCATGGAGGGTTTCACCCCAAATCCAGCACCCTGAGGCTGTACGCTAAGCGGAAGGAAGGAGGCCAGATGAGACAACGAACATCCACGAATACATCAGGAACATGGCTCCAACTGACCACGTGGTCAGTGAATACCTCAGGCAGCAGAAACCCGAGGAAGAGGAGGAACCATCATGGATGGACAGGCCCCTGCACGGTATGTACCACCGGCAGATAGAGGAGGTGGCTGACATCCAGAAATCCTACAAGTGGCTGGTCAAAGCTGGACTGAAAGGCAGCACAGAGACGAATCATGGCAGCACAGGAACAAGCTCTGAGCACAAGATCCATAGAGGCTGGGGTCTATCACACCAGGCAAGACCCCAGGTGCAGGCTGTGTAAAGATGCCCCAGAGACAATCCAGCACATAACAGCAGGGTGCAAGATGCTAGCAGGCAAGGCATACATGGAGCGCCATAACCAAGTGGCCGGCATAGTGTACAGAAACATCTGTGCCGAGTGTGGAAGTCCTGAAGTCAAACTGGGAGACGCCCCCAGGGTGGTGGAGAATGACCGAGCTAAGATCCTGTGGGACTTCCATGTTAAAATCTAAAATTCTTCTGTGATTATTTTATTAAGAGTGAAAAAACATCGATGACTTTCACTAAGAAAGACTTACAGACAGGCAGAGATGGTGGGTACCTGCTTGGATGGATATTTAAGATGTGACGATAGTTTCAGTGCAAATGAAACGCTGCAGCTGAACAACAAGCACTAAAATGAGAAATGAGAAAATCCCCCTTTTGAACTTTGTATTTTCCTAAACTTTATGACAGAAAAAATGATTGTTTTGGTAACAGTGATTTGTAAATACGTTCTGTCAGTGATTCCTGGAATACCGTTTACATGTGATAAAATCAGGGCTGGCATCGAGAGGATATTTGGGCCGGGGTTTGGAAGTCGCTGGCTTCTGTGGGGGTGGGAGAGCGCTCTGAATGGTCACCCACTGTGTGACAAAGGAACCCACTGTGATGCTAATGACAGCCTGTGCTTACCTGTCTGTAAAAGTCACAGCAGGCAATTTACTGCATTTTAACATGATGCAATCCATACTTCATTAGTAAAACTACTGTCAAGTCATCCGTTCAATATATTTTTACCAATTCTGTTATAAAAGTGTTCATTTATTTATTCATTTATTTTTAAAATACCATATTACATTTTGATTTTACATTGTATATAAGAACATTAGCAGTGCAATAAAATCATTGTTTTACGCTTTCATGTTCAGAAACACAAGTCGACATTAATCAGAGAACACAAACTGTACTTTCTGTCTGGCTGCTTCGCTGCGCACAGCCTCTATTTTATTTGCTGCAAACACATATCCAGGTATGATTCTGTCATAATTATAAAAACCCTGAACAAGTATAAACATGTAGTGTAGCGAGCCTGTAAATGACTGCAGCGCCACACTGCTCCCCCTGGTGGATACATTAGACATTACCACTGGTTTTCCTAGCCGTTTAGCGGCGTTACTACTCATGGTTCCATCATCCACGTCACAGGCAGGGGCTATCATTACGGTCACCCGTCTGCCGGCAGTCAGTCAGAATTCCTTCGTGGTCCTGTCAGGGAGAAGGCAGCAGTACACGTCTTTCAGTGGCCGTATCTGTCCATGGTCCATCCTTTAGCTCCAGTCCCTCCTGCGCCCTCAGCAGAAAAACAGCCCAAAGCTTAATGTTCCAAATTCAGCAGGTATCCAATCATTATTTTCCCCAGCGTACTTTGAGTTTTACACTCGATGCCCTTCCTCTACCTACAATTGAACAAGTAACCCTTCACTTGCTAAGTGAACGTAAATCAGTGTAGCATGGAGTCACAGATGAAGAGCTGCATTATAAACGCCTGTAGAAATGGCCTTTCAGTGACTTCAGGTTCTTTAGCCTGGCTCTAGAAGTGACCATATGCTATTATGTGTTTTCTGTCAGGAAGCAGCATGGTGGATAAGAACATCTACATCGTCCAGGGTGAAATTAGCACTGTTGTTGGAGCCATAAAGAGGAACTCCAGATGGAATACCCACACTCCACTAGTAAGTTCAACACAAGTGTGTTATGTGTTGTTTTACACAGTTAGTTAGATTTACTAACAATATGAAAAAGTGACCAGCGTGAACGTGATGAGCTCCAGCTTGGCTGTATGTCTGTCTACAGTCAGTCTGCTTGGTGCTTGTTCAGGGCCAAACAGTAAACCCATAATACTGATTATACTGTGTGTAAGTGTTTTCTTACCAATCAGATTCTGTTCTTTACCCAGGACGAAGAACAGGACCCATTACTCAACAGCTTTGGCAATCTCAAGGACATACTGAACACCATAAAAGGTACGTGGCCTTACTTAGGCTGTGCGCTAATATGAATTCCACTTTAAATACTGAAAGATAGATTTTTGAGTCACAGCTTCACTGGAGAACCTTCAATCTGTAAAAAGTGTGATGAATTCGTATTATTGAACAGATACGAGTCTGCTACTATTCATCAAGATTTGCTTTGTTGGTTATCTTAGTTTTCAGGACTTCCACGTACTTGCAAGTTTATTTATCAAATGACCTGAAGTTGAAATTAAAGGACAGGTCCACTGTTCTTCTGTAAATCACCGTAGCATATCTCTGTTAGAATGTGCTGTATATGGGTTTAGCTCAGGAGGCAGAGCAAGTAATCTGCTAATTAGAAAGTTGGTGGTTTGATCCCAGGCTGGGTGCTAAAGTGTCCTTGGGCAGGATACCGTACACTCTCACTCTCCACTGATGTGTCCAGTGCAGAGTGAGAGTGTATAAATGTTAGAAAGCACCTGAGCGTAGTGTTGTTGAATGAGGCATATTGTATAAAGAACCAGTCCGATTTACGTTACGTAATGACTCACTGTGTTTTGGATTCCTGCAAATGTGATGATGACATTTTTGACCTTGACCACAGTATTTTTAAATTTTTCAATAAATGCCAAATGTACCATGTATACATGTATATAAATAGAGCTCTTGTGTACTTGCAGAGCAGCTGACAGTCTACGTGACTCATGTTTTCATGCTTCATGTGTGAAAATGTCAGAGACAACAATAGGTCACCTATTATATTGACTGACTTTAAATCTGACTTTATCTAACATTACTCTTAGCCAACAGAAGAAATGAGCAGGAGCGAACCAGTAGTTTGTGTTTTACTGTTTTGTTCTAGTTGCTCGAGGAGTCTGAAAGGGAAGTGTTAACAGTGATCAGTAATGTCTGATTGATCCACAGATCAGGTCAAGCAGACATTTGTTGCTCTTGTTGATAGCACATCTGTAACAGCAGTCAGGCTAAGATGAGAGTTACAGTAGTGCTGTTACAAATGTGCAGGGAAGGGTTGGGTGGTTTTATGAAATGATGGTTTCCAGTTTAACTACCTGAAGCTGCTGGCCACCAAAGGTGCAGAGGGTGTAGCACGGGCGGTGTAGCGCACATACCCCAGGGGACACCCACACTTGTGTTTCCAGTAGATTCAGGTTGTGCCATTGGATGTTGTAGTGGGGACCAGTTATTCACGAGTCCTTGTGTCTGTAAGTACAATGGTGGTGCTGAAGCCCCGCCTCTCCGTCAGCTGGCCTGCTCTTTCTGAGAGGTCCAAGCTGGCTCCGTCCCGCATGTTGTCATGCCTTTGGAGTGAGAATCCTGGCAGCTCCCATGGCCCTGCAGCTCTGGGCAGTGGGAAAGATGAAACACACACAGCACTAAGCCCCCACCGCTGCTGCTGCCTTCCTCCAGGGAATGCCTCTGGAACTGTGAGATGGACAGGCACTGCTGGCTGAGGAGGAATCCACAACACAGGCTAACCCTCCTCTTTTCTTTTTCTCCTTCCATGAGCTTTTCCCTTCAGCCGTCAAATCACCAACCTCACTGCCTGCATTATAGTTCTGTGTTTGACCAGACTGCAAGTTGAACGTAATGCTGGATTATTCTTTTTTTCTTTTTTAGACATTTGCATTAAGTAATGACTTGATGTCAAGAATGTTTGAAGGCCTTGTTCCGTCCTTAAGTCCAAATCTCCTGTGCAGCCAGCCTGTCAAATGTTTCATTCATACTTGGGTTAGAGGAATAACCGCAGCAGAGCCAAAGTGCTTGAGAGACTGATCAATTTGTTTTGTTTTCGCAGCAGCACAACAGCCTAATAAACCTGTGCAGCTTTGCCTTTCACACAGAACCTCAGCGCTGTGCTGGTGGATAAATCTTGTGGGTGGGCTGTGTTTTGCTGCTTGGTAGTAGCCCAGCTGTCTCTTAATGAAAGCCCGGTAATTCCGTTCGCTCTCGTGTGCGTCTCCGTTCCTCTAACGACACGAGTCAACCAGCAGAGGAAACAGGAATTAGTCCCCACAAGATTTCTTTTCGTTTTTCTCTGCAGCTTAGTGTCGTGGTAGCATTGGTTGCTCTGGCAGTCCTGCTGTAACCAGCGTGATTGACAGGACCATGTGCCGTGGTGCAGCTGGAAGTATATCATCTGCAATTTTAGTTGGGTAAATATAGCAGGGAGTCTTGTCAAGCAAAGAGATGAATTGTTCTGGGAAAGGAAGTGTTGTGTCTCTTTTGTGAAAGCGGGAAAAGATTTCCCCCAACTTCTGGAAAGTATAAGGTCCGTTCTTGACTTCAGAACAATGAGAGCACAGTCAAATAGTTGGGCCAGCGATGGACCATGTGTTGTAATGCCCTTATTCAGGCAGGCAGTCCCAGGAAACGGGAGCTATTCCACCGATTTACATGGGACGGTTTGTATCGAGCGCCATACTTAATGGTCCGGCGCTAATCTCATTAGACTGGTGTAACTGAGTGCTTTTCACAGCTTTGTGACCAGAAACTGAATCGGTATTTTCTTGCTAAAAATTGTAGCACAAGAGACAGTCCACTGAAAGCACTGAGCATTCATTTCAGTATGAAATCAGGGGATAGCATGCCCTGTGAGCTGTCTATTTCTGTTGTTCATTGTTTAGCAGTTGTCTGTTGTCTCTGTGGCTGCTGCTGGCTTTGGTCGTAGTTGTTAGCATGTCTCACTCGGCACACATAAAAGTCGCCCAAACAGAAGATGGTAATGCATCTATTTTTTCTTCTGCCCCCCCCCCCCCCACTGCTCTGACAACACTGTGAAACATGCAGACCAAAAGTGAGGGGTGTGCATAAATTCTTTTGATCGTTGTGGATGAAACGTTATCAGGTGCTCGTTGGCGAACACTTGTAATGACTTGAATAACGATGTTCTTCCTAATCCAGGCGCTGCACTGGAATTACAAACAAGCCGCCGACGCTGACATATTGTCTTCACAGCCAGATTCCCTGTGACCATGAACTCAAAGCTTTGGTGTTCTAACATGGAGGCATTGTTCTGACCTGCAGATTGAGTCTTCATCTCTTACTTGACATTGGCGGAGGGTCTCTCCCACACAGGACCGTTATCACACGGAGAAATCCGTCTCAGTCTCTTGTTGAATAATTCTGTGGATTTCTTTTATTGGCTGACTATCCCTCTGAGACTACAGGAGAGCAGAGAACAGCCCTTCCTGAAACAGATTGTATTTCCTCTCCTGCTCACCTTCTTTTTTGTTATGCAGAAGTCACTGAGCCTCAGCTACTCAAATCTTCAATTCTTTCTTTTTACTCCCTGCACTCCCACCTCCCCCATCCCTTTGCTGCAGCCAAACAGTCTGCTCCTAAATCCCTTCATTTTTATTCATACAAATACAGGTTTAGAGCCCCTTGCACCCTCCAGATACATAGCCAGAGTGGCCCTTTGACTGACAGCTTTCCCCTTTACATCCAGACAATAACGAAATCCACAAGCGCACCTCTAATTGACTCGAATCACTAGCACGGTGCGAGGAGTGGATGTCTTGGGGGCATGGCAGTGGACTTGCAGAAGGAACACGGCGGAGGATCACTTGATTGCTCTCTAGATGGGCTTCGTAATAATTATCCGGCTTATGAGGCGTTGCAATCGCAGAATTATGGCAAAAATATGAGATTTTTAATCATTTCGTTTGAATGCTCATATTTCTTTGTTTGATTTCAGTGATATTTGAGGGCCACAACAACAACAATCCTCACTAATTCATCCCATTTTACCTTCATGTCAGTCATCAGGAGAGCATGCACACATGCTGTCCCTCGTAGTCTCATTTCAAGGTCGCGTGCATGCAGTTGTAGGCATTGGCATGCCTCTGGGGATTGCAGCCCAAGCACTTATGAACTGGTTGTGGCCTTTTACCCCCACCTTCAACAGTCTCACCCCTCCCTCCCTCTTTTCTGCCACCTGATCTTCACACACATATATCACTCCCAATTGAAGTGGCAGAAGACAACTGGCAAATGCCGATGAAGAGGCGCCATAATTCATGCTGCTTAGCTGCTTATGCAAATATGTTTACTTATGAAGGCATTCTGAGCACAGAGAATGTGCCTCATGGCGATGCTTCACATGTCTGCTGCCAGGCCCCGGCGTCTGATACCCTTAAGCATGAGATTATGTTCTCATTCCTTCTGTCAGTGTCATTTCATGACACAGTCAGACGACGGCGATCGCAGCGAGTCAAGCCATCCCTTCTATTAATCTGTAATCTAATTTTTCAGGATAAATAGTCTAGATTAACTGCTGAGTGGACACATTATTGTATTCTGCTCTCCTACAAACTCTAACACTGGGACTGATGCATCAGGAGGAACTTGAGCTTCAGATATGCACTTTAATTAGACGATGCTGTAAAATAACAAACATGCTGTTTTCATTCAACTCTTGCTGCGTTAAATAAATACGACAAGTTGTAGTATGAATAAGATGTAAATGGAACAACACTGTGGAGCTTTTAGATTGAACTCTTTAAGCAGTGCTGCCTGACAGTTTTGTGCCAAAGCTTCAACTTCTCATTCCTGCCCAAACAACCAAACAAACTAAATGCTTTGGAAACAGAATCTAAATGTTAGCTGCCTCGGTGTAGCATGGTCCTTGATGTCTGATGGGAGACAGCATGGACTATACAGGTGTGCCAAGCATTTGGCCTACTGGTTTTAAGAGTCTCATCAAAACAGCTAAAAGAAGTAGCCCCGGGTCCTCAGACAGGCTGCCACCTAGTGCTGGTTAGTAGCTGTAAATTTGGCCAGTTAACCGGGGAATGACAGGCAGGGCTTAGGCCCAGTTTGAAGTGGGGATGCAACTGTTGTTCTGTTTCAGACGCTCTCAACAATGTGCTGAGTGGATTGAGAGTCCCACCAGAGGGCTATTAATCATCCTGTCTGTTTGGGTGGGGGGTCTGGACTCAGTCACAGAGGCAGCAGAGAGCTACATGGGACAAAGGGTCGAAGGTGCTACAGAGGATCTGGATGTTCTGACAGAGCTGAGAAGAAAGCAAACTATTCCCCATGAACCCCAAGCTGAAGGAGGAGGAGGTGGAGGAGGAGGTGGAAGGCAGCCTTGGCTTGAACATCACCGTTTTTGAAGTTTTAGTTCACTCATAATAATCCTGAAACAATTTCAGATCAGTTCAGGATTTTTTCTGATGAAACTCTGATCAAAGGTCACAGAAGCACGATGTACACATTTAAACTCTGATTATTCCTAAATGTAGTCGCTGCCACACATTTTTGTGTTGGAGTGTTTCCTTTGGATGCATTTTGCTTATAAGGACAGTCTGGCAGCGCAATGGAGGAATTTCCTTTTGTTGGCGCTTATCAGCTTCACCTCCAAATAATATGATTGCTTGGTTTTTTTGGCTTATTATTATTATTATTGTTATTATTATTATTAATCTTTAGGGATAAAGGGCTCATCGTTTTTTTTTTAAGACATAAATCATGGAGCTGATGTACAGACCCCAGCATTATCAGATGTAGGTATTTATGTGTTGTCAGCTTTGACTGGATGCTTAGGATTGTGTTTTAATGTGCTGTTAGCATATTGTTACTGGGTGGTGGTTTGACTTCACCACAGGAACATCAGCCAGTTTCATGGCCTGTGCTAGCCTGCCTCTTCATCACTTCCTGTCAAATCCAATGAATTTTGCCTTTTGTTTCTAATCCTAACTGTAAGTGAAGAAGGTCACAATTGGACTGAATGGCCAAAAAAGAACATTCTTTGCTTGGTAAACCAAAATGTCTTCTTCATCTAGCCTGGTCAAGAACAGTTTGTTGGGTTATTGTATCAAAAAGCTCCGACTAAGAGACACCTTCATGACTGTAAAGACAAAGGGTTTACCTCCAGTGCTAATACATGGTTAAAAATGAAAAACAACCAAAAAACAAAACATATCATGTAATGTGTTTAAGGATGAAATCAAACACGAATGATGGCATGAAAAAAAAGGATGCTGATGATCCACAGCAAGCCTCAAACATGTTATGGTAGTAACATGCACAGTGATAGTTTGATAGTTTAGTGGAACGCTTTCTTATGAAGGTGCTTCCTTAATTCCCTGCTAACTGTGGCTCAACGACTCAAAAGAACGTAACTTGAAACAAAATGGTGAACATTCAGTGTCTTTTGTGCCGTGACTAAATCGTATCGGGAATTCATTTTTTTAACCCTTTAGCCGTAAAAAGGAGAAACGTAGGAGCTTCCAGCCCATACAGGAGGTGCATCTACCAAAGGTCTTGGACAAGCCTGAATCTCTGCAACGCTTGTGAATGCCACAAGTCAAGAATTGGGATGTGCACAACTAGACAACTAATGGGCACTGTTGTCAGTCGGTACCAGACGTGCTGGTTGTTTATTCTGATTGTTAGAATTTTCATTGATGCCCAAGTCCGGTAAGCTCTCATGTCTGAATGTCTACCAGATGGAGCATAGTTGTTGAAACACTATACATCTAGGCCTGATTTTTACATGTTTTGTTAACACAAACTAGAACGAGAAGCTCATTCTGGGCTCTCCCTTAGGAATAGGGTGAGGAGGAAGTGGGTCGGGGCTGGGAGTAGAGGTGCTACTCCTCCACATCGAAAGGAGCCAGCCGAGGCTGGGCATGTCCTACTGCAGACCCCGGACACACTGAAGAGATGTCCAGTTATTAGATTTATTAGATTTTATTCTTTCTCATATTTTATGAATACGTGAGCATCTTTTATAGAGCATGTTTTCATTGGTAAGTGTTCTTCTGCTGTATTACATACAGTGGTCATGATGTTTCACAGCAGCATGATTCATTACTGAAGAATGTGATGAATGAGTTTTTCACATTAGACTCAAATTGAACTCAGAAACACTCAGATGTTAAGAGTTAGAGTTGGTTACTCAGATGTTAGTCGACTGAAAAATGAATTGCAGGAGCATCCCTATTAAAGAAGGAAGTCACCCAGAATTCCCAAATCGAGACTTTGGATCTTTCAGACACAAACTGGTACATTTTACAGTGTGTCACTTTTGCTGGTCAGCTGTTGATCAGACGCTCCCGGACAGTGTTGTCCACACTCAGGAGGCTGGGACGGTTTCTCTTAACTTATCCTTGGGCGATAGACTGAATGCAGTGTTTGGACAAAAATGAATGTGTGTGATTGAATGAATGAAGCTTGTAGTAACATGTGCTTAGAGTAGAGAAGTGCTCTGTATGTTGTACATGGCTGTGAAGTGTGAATCACACGGAAAGAAAGTGGTAAAGAGGCGAGGCTGTTGTTGGTATTCTCCTTAGAAAGGTAGCAAAGCTGGTCAAATCACAGTACACAGTTCACTACCTGTGTATGCAGCACCCCCACCCTGTTTGTGGAGGCGAGGGTGTGTATGTAGGTGGTAGAGCTGAGTTAGAAAATAAGGGCTTAGATTATATTAGTATTTCAGGGAGGAACTGTCTTGCTGTCTTGCTTGTGTGATGCTTGCATCCTTAAGCCTTTGGTGTCTCAGTGTGAATCCCACACTGGTTTGATGGACTGGGTTAATAAACCTCTCAGCAGCCATCCCGTACACACACACACACACACACACACACACACACACACACACACACACACACACACACACACAGCTGCCTGTTATTTCATGCCCCCATAAGGGAGCTGTGACCACAGACGTTGTAATACACATATCCAATTAGCTAAGGATTGCATCACATGTCTGGATTCTCATGGAGTGTCCATGCTTGCCTGTCCTACACACAGCACATCAGATAATACTGTTTTTACATTTTCCTGTCCTCAGTTAAACATTACATCATTTATAGTATTCTGACCTCTATAGCCTGATTTATCTGTGCAGTTTAAACAGTGTGAATGTCCTGAAAGCCTGAGCTTAGGTTTTGTCTTTATTCACTCCACATAGTCTGAAGTTTTTCTGTTTAAAGTTACAACTTTAAAAGTGTTTTTTAAAGATTGCTAATGGTAAAATGTTAAATGAACTAGTACATACATAGGACCTTTTTCCTCGATTTGAGAAGTCAGTGCTCATGTTCTCCTGCGACCGGTTTCTCCTCGGAGGACGTCAGTCCACTCAGTTTTTTTCTTTTAGTCTTTTGTGAAATTTATACACAAGTTTTAGTCGTCTGTTGTTTCTGTGACAGTTTAACGCCCTGTGAGTTTTCTTTGGCTGCAGTTCATTTAATGTTACTATGTAGGGCTGTGCTGTACGACCCATGTCTCATGTCCATAACAAAAAACCCACATTTTTCTGTAAATTCAGTGAATAGTTTGTATAATCACCACATTAAAAATGAAATGAATATGGATCTTCCATGACCTTAACACACTAGCAGTTATCAGTTTCCATCATCCTGTGTGCTGGTCATTAAAACAGTCTGTCTACAAACCTGCACAGTGTCTAGTCTGTGTGCATGGTTAACATCATACAGCGTTGTGTTGTTTGGCTCGTCCACATGTCTGTCGTTGCAGCCGAGGATGCTACATTGCAGATTTCAGCACTCTGACCCAACACTTGTAGTATAAATGAAGTGAATCGACTTGTGTGAAGTGTTTTTGGCTGAGCATTGTGTACCTGGAGTGTTGAGCAGTGCACAAAAGCATATATCTACAGTGAGGTCAATAAGTTTTTGATCACCCTGTGGTTTTGCAAGTTCTCTTACTTAGAGATCATGGAGGGGTCAACAGTTTTCAGCATAGGTGCATTTCCACTGTGAGAGACAGAATCTAAAAAGAAAAATCTGGAAATCGCATTGTATGATTTTTGAACAATTTATTTGTGAATTACTGTGTCAAATAAGTATTTGATCACTTGCTTATTAGGCAGACTTCTGACCCTCAAAGACCTGTTATTTTGCTTTTAACCCTCTGGGGTCGACCGACGTGCCGGCGCATCAAAATCACATGAACAATTTAAGACGACACAGCAACAACATGTAGCGACCCAGAGTCTCCATTTCAACTTGGGTCGAAAGGGCAGACTTCAAACTATACACCAGTTTTTAAATTGTGTCAATAGGCCACATAAAACCAGGGTTATGATAAAAAATACACGCAATGTTTTTTTCTGAACAAAACAGTGGTGTTTACAGCGGGAAGAAACAGTAAAAATGGCGTTTTCTAAGGACAGCGCTAGCAAACACTCTGCATTTGCGAGTGAAAAAAGAAAAAGAAAAAACACCCTTTGTTGTGTTAAAGTGTACCATGTCAACTAATCAAAAAATGATATGGCAACATGTGGCATTTAGTTGTTCAGGGAGAAGGGGAAGTTTTAGGAGTGACGCCGCGAGAGAAAGCGGGCGAGCGAAAGAAAGAGAGAGAGCAAGTTTTCACATGTGAGACGTGACGTTTAGTGTGTTTGGACGTTATAGTTAGTGTGTAGTGTAGTTGTTGTTTTGTTTTGTGTGTCAGTGATACTTGTGAACGTCACAGTTGCTGCCTTAAAGCCACCAAAGGCAGATTGCAGTGTAAACGCTGTCTCCACATGGAAAACACGACTGATGCACCTCCTGCTGTCAGACCTGCAGGTTTATCCCTGTGCTGTTCTCCTCTGTCTTATACTGGACAAACTATTTTTGGACTGGCACAAATCATTTGTGTGCCTTCTTATTTGATGCAGAACAGCTGATTGTTCTGTAAATAGTTTTAAATGGTTATATAAAAAACGTCTGAGGCCTCGGCTGCATTTTTAGGTAAATAGTACCATATAACTTTGTTGTTTGCAAAACTTGTGCATAATTTTTAGAAATGTACAATTTCTATTTGCATTTCAAGTTATGAAAATGATTTGTTAAACATGTTTGTGGGTTTTGCAGTAAAAAATATAACTTTTTTCTACTCTGATTTTAAATTTTTTGCCTGAATTTAGATCAACTGTGCTAATATAGTATGTCAAAATAAAAAATAACTCCGATTTCAGATATTTCACGTTGTGCTGAAAGTTAAGATACCAAACAAGGCAAGATAAACAGTTTTTAAAGGTGAAATATTGAAGTAAAATCAAAAGTGATCAAAAACGGCCAATTATACCCTGGACCCCAGAGGGTTAAATAGTCCAGCTACACTCTTCTCATGATTCTAAATTAGTAGCACCTGTTTGAGGTCGTTAGCTGTCATAAAGACACCTGTGCACCCCACAATCAGCCAAAGTCTAAGTAGCAACATGGGCAAAACCAAAGAGCTGTCAAAAGACACGAGACAAAATTGTAGACCTTCACAAAGCTGGAAAGGGTTACTGTGTTTGTGTAATCACAGTAACCATGTGTCACGGTACCCTTATCTGACTTTTACTCCCTTTAAGTTTGCACTCTTAGAGAACGTGTGAGAAGAACAAAGAAAATAAAATCAGTATATAGAAAATATCAAACTGTTCTCTGAACATGAAATACTGTCCAGGGAGTGAGCTGCTCCCAGGCTGCTGCTTGTTTGTTTCTCATGTTCTGTGTGTACGAGAATAAGGCCACGTCACAGTACTTTTATTTTGAAAATGTGGTAGCTACCAGCCAGTTGTGGCTGTTCTCTAACGTTCTCTTAGTTTAGGACTGCAGCTAGCAGCACTAGTCAGTCTGCAGCTGTTGTGAGCTGGCTGATCCACACTGACCGCTCTGCGTTGGGTGGAGACCTGGTTGGTATATTGACTCTTGCAGCTCCTTGTCTTGCTGCAAATCCAAATCAGCAGCACTGATCAGACCATTGAAGATCAAAGATTCAGGACTTTCTCCTTTGACTTGTGTGAACATTGCTGTATAGATCACAGCTGCACAGATGTTTCTGAAAAGAATGTGTGTGGTTTTTTTTTTTTTTTTTAAATAACTCTACTGATTGATTAGAAATGTTTGCTCTTTTTTGTAACTTTTGAAAAACCTTGTTGATCATGTAAAGGCAGAATCGTGTCAGTCCCAGACCCCTGTACTGGTGTTTACAGAGAGCTTCATCATTTCCACCCACAGACACAGTGGCCACACCATTTTCTTTAAAGGTGACAAAGGGGATAGCCAATTGTTTTTCTGTTTATCAGAGGTGACATGACCAGTGGCGCAAGGGGGCGAGGAGGCCCTGTGTTGCCATAACTAAATATACATCCCTGACAGCTCCATAATAGGTTCCAGGAAGTTCAGTCAAAAATAAAAACAAAGCAACATTTCTAGCTGATTGGCTTTGAAAGGCCGTTTTTCCTTGCTGAATGGGAAAAATGTGGACTTCAGCATTCCATGGCCGTGATGCCAGTCGGATTGGATAGGCGCAGCCTTGCGTGTGCAGAGCGAGCGTGATGTGAGGGAGACACATTGCACTGCAGAAACCAACTTTATGGGAAAGAATTTGTCCACATGTTTGAAAAAAATAGCAGATACTGGGAATATTTTCAGTTGTGTACATCTGTCATCTTATCATACGTTATTTAGAAATGTGCACGTGGGTTTGGTGATTTTTGTGCTTTAAACGTGCAGTGTGGTTTCCGGGTGTTCTTCTGTTGGGAGGTTTTTGGTTCTTTGGCTCTGGTGTCTTGTGGTTCATATCTGTGCAGGCTGAAATCCAGAAATACTTGCAACCATCTAATCCACGATTTAAAAATTATGCTGTTCCGTGTAATCCCTCGAGGAACAAAGTCAAAACGATCACATTTAGGCCCGAGCAGCTTTTTATTCCTCAACACTGATTTTTGAAACAGTTTATTTGCAGTCACGTGCGCATCTATCATTGTCAGTGCAAATGCAGTGATAAATGCATAAAGATAATGCACTCTCTGGAACGCCTCTCATTTGCTCAGCTGCCTGGAATTACGCCACAGTATCTTTGAGGAGGCACTACTTGAGCTTGGTTTAGGATTACTGTGCTCTTGGCACACAGCCCCAGTGTTACTCTTCACCACTCCTTTAGAAAAATGTTTTACCCCCCCACCACCCCGCTGTTACCTCTCAAGTTTGGTTAAATTATGTGCTGAAAGATGTTTTATGACAAACAGCAAGCCCTGGGGAAGTGCACTTTGTACATGGGTGGAAGTGGGCTGCAATGTGAACAGCAGTGAAGTGGCTCGTTTTTCTCCTCCTCTCTAACCACTCAGTCTGTCCTCACGTTGGCACTCACAGCAGACAAGGAAACGTGGATTTCATGGAAGCAGCAAAAGTCTGCTTTTATTTGAAATGATCAGCACATTTTCCTACTGAAAGTGAGCCCACTGACCGTAAAAACGATTGGCTGACATCTCTTCAGTATAACGGTAGACCGGTACTTCTTTGTGATGCCCCCGCACACCTGCGCTCTCTCAGGTGTGAGCCCCCCTGCTGTGTTTCTGCTGTGCAGCTCACGGAGGCCCAAAGGGGCATGGACTGTGACAGGCAGTTCAGTGCCCCACTGTGGATCAACCTGACTGGGTTTAATGTCTCCCCACCATCCACAGTCCGCAGTGTTGTTCATGTGTTGCCATGGACAGCTTACACATTTCATCACTTTTTCAAAATGGGCCTCCTTTGCCCTCGGTATAGATCACGGTCATGTAGAACTGAAATAGATGGCAGCTCTGAGGAATAGATGAGTGGGTTGGATCATAAGCTTTAAGCTGAATGTCCAACGTGTTCATGAAGCCAGTGCACCAGTACAAACAGTCCCTGTACAATCCCACCATGGTTTTCTGTTAAAATAGCATGTTTATACAATTATACATACACTGGTGTAGTGTTTCCAGCTTTGATTGTATACCTGCCTCTATGACTGATAACTGTGGTGAACAGTAGTTGTAGCTGGCATCTGTTTATTGGCCTCATTCCTGCTCATTGTGTCACTGCATGTTACCACTGTGCTGCTGGTGTCTTTTGGAGCATTGGCACCTGTTGTTAGCTACCAAAGAACAAGCCTACCACAGCTTATCTTTCATGCTGTAGTGTCAGTTTTTGGAGACTTTGCAACCCTTATGCAACCTTTACATCCCAGATTTTAATCAGATGTCGGTAACAGATCATCTAAATAAACTGCTATAATGTGCAACACACCACAAACACATTGAAAGTCTGGTGATATTGATTCCCTGCAGGCCAGTTTATATAAAAGCACTGAATGAAGTGCTGCTTTGTCACAGGAGTTTGCATTTATTAATTCTGTAATGCAGGAAATGTATAAATGCTGTTATACTTGATTGTAATCTGCTGCTTAACTTTGCTGCTGGAATTACAGATAAGAGAACACAGGAGACACAGAAATACCTGTCGAGTCAATAAAATTCAATTCATTTTGATCTGCTGACAAACTAAAGGGATCTTCTTTAACAACTTGGGGACGGTGACCTTTAGTGTTTAAATGTATGATGTCCAGCTCTCACTGTAGAAATCAACAGCAGCTCTGAGCGTGCAAGCAAAACTATTCACTGGACTTTACATGTTTATTTCACCACATTTTCTGTCTCAGTCATCTGTTGTCTTCTTTCCAACATTGCTTTGTTCTCTTGTCTTTTGTGTTTCTTTTTTTTTCTTTCTCTTTTTTTAAACCTGTCCCGTTTGGTTCTTTTGCCATCAGAATTATTGTCTAAAGGCGAAGAAAGATGCCCAACGGATTTACTTTACCAAATGGACCATCCCAGCCTTGCCGTAATGGTCCATTTGATTTACCTTTTATTGTTTATTTTATTTTATTTTATTTTTTTTACTTGCTAGATACAGGACAGGGGAAAAGAGAGGGGAGAAAGAAAGAGGGGGGAAAAAACAAAACAAAACAAAAAAAAAAACAGCGGAGAAGAGGGACGGGGATAAAGGGCAAAAAACAAAAACCAACAAAACAAACAGACAAAAAACACATATATCGATCACCTGGATCACCTGTTGAGAAAGAAAAAAGAAAACAAGCAGAAGAAAACGAGAGTAATAGAATAAACAACATCACAATGATATATGGGAATATAACACTAAATACTTAATATTAAACATTATTGTGCAGCACGTAAGATCGACAGCGCACAGTGTGCTTTGAGGTAGGAGCCAAAAAGGGTGTAGTTTGTGTGTGTGATCACCTGTGTGTACACCTGTGAGCATGAGCGCGCTTGTATTTAAAAGGTTCCTTAATGTAATGATCTGCTAGAGGGTGTGGGGGGCCACAGTCCCATCCTCCAGGGCATGAAGCAGGTATGGAGGAGATCAAAACTCCAGACATCCAGAGGCCCCCAGAACACAAGAGACCAAGGAAGACCAACAGAGGGGCAGCCGCGCCACTGTCCCAGAAAGAGCTGAGGAGAGTCCCAGATGAGGGATCACTCAGCAGCCGCGGAGCAGAAGCCAGGGGGGGTTGCGGTGACGTGCCCGTGAGCTCCGCCGGCAGCCAGCTGTGCCTGAGTGACCGAGCCCCAGGCCGAGAGGCCGAGGGCACCCCACCCCCGAAGTGGCCCGAGCGAGCCCCAGGTTCCAGGCCCCGATAAGCAGCCACCAAGGAGTGAGCCGGTGTGTACCCGGACGCCCACCCCCGGACACAAAGAACCACCAACGCATCGATGTCTGAGGGCGTCTGCCACCGGCAGGGGAAGTGGTGGGGGGAGATAGGCCTCCAAACCTTGGAGGGCCTGAGATGTCCCCAGAGAGGTGGCGTCTGATACCCAACCTGACATATAGACACAGACATACAGGCACACTCAAATACAAACATCCATTCCCACCCTCATGCTCTCATAGGCAATTACTCCACACTCAACCAACGTGGAGACAGACATAAAGAGACGCTGTACACACAATCACACTCCCCAAGCGTACTCTAAGAACCGGGTCTAGGTACCCTTGCCCCTGGAGGGGGAAACTGCACCCAGACCCAGGTGGTGTTACCCTTTTCCCTGCAGTGGGGAGAAGCAGACTGCCCCGACTCCGCAGCAGCAGGGAGGCCCCACACACCAGACCCCAGTCGGACGGCCAACTCCTCCTCCTAGCCCCCCCGCTCCAGCAGGCCGCAGAGACCGGGGGTGTGAGAAGACTCCAAACCTCCCTCTACCCGCTCATATGTAGTGTTGATGTATATGTGTTCTAAGGTGCAATTAAAACCCAGGAGGGCATGGAGCTACCTGCCAGAGAGCAGCAGGTAAGCGCATAGCCCCTCCTGATAGCCCTCAATGTCTACGTGTATTTAAAATTGAGAGGTGGGCAACGACGCCAGGGGTGAGGTGTACACCCTGATGGTAATTTGGAGTCCGTGTTGTGAGCCCACCCCCAAGATCCTATATGTATGTGTTATGAGAGTGTGAGTAATGTGAATGTCTAAGTTGTGAGATAAAATTGAGGCAGAGGCAGCCAGAAGGGGACAGAGGGGGGGGATGCCTCCTCTGCACCCTGGTGACACACCCCTACCCCAAGGCCCTGCATGTGTGGGTGATTGTGGTGGAGCGGGAAGAGGGAGGCAGCTGGAGATGGGGAGGGAAGAAAGGGAGGGGCAAGTGACCCCTCCCTGGGGCCAGCTCCCCCGCTGACCCCAGTAGGCACCCCCAATAGACGCCCAGGCTGAGATCTTCCTCCACCTCTCCTATATCTCCCCCTCCTGCAGAGAGAATTCCTGAGGAGAGGAAAGCTCCTGCAAGATGTGACAACCTCCCCCACCAGTTGAAGAGTCCCCCAGGTGGCTTGATGCACTGGCGGCGCCCTGCGCCAGGACTGGGCCCCCATATACCCACCCGCCCACAACCCCAGCAACACACCAACCAGGACCCGAGCCCCCGAGGCCCGGCCAGGGCCCCAGCCCAGAGACGGAGCGCCCCCAGAACCTCACGCCCGTCCCGGACCCACCCAGGGGCAGCCAGGCTACCAGGTCAGTAACCCACGTCCGTCAGCACAGACCCTCCCCTAGCCCCGCTGCACGCAGCCACGAGGAAACCGTCACCTAAGAGCCAACAGAGCCCTTAATTGGCCATGACCGCTACCCCGGGTTGAGCCCCCCAAGGAAGATGCTCCTGGGGAACCCCCCGACGCCCTAAGCCTCTCCCTACCCCCACACCAATCACAACAGTGAAGGTGGGACCAAACTATGACCCCCCACCCCCACTAGGTGATGGAGCTGATCAAAGGAGCCCAGAGCAATTGATCTGATGTGGTGGCAGAGGCTGTATCAAGACTAATGTAATCTAATAGATAATTTCTATACTGGTTAGAATTAAGATTATTTTTATTTTTCCAGTTCATGAGGACTGTTTTCTTGGCTATGCATAGGGCAGTGAAAACCATGTGGGCTATATTCTTTTCTGAAGTGACATTATCTAAGCTGCCCAACAAACACACTAAAGGAGAATTTGGAATGTTACATTTCAGACACTTTGATAAGTCTTCACATATCTCACGCCAAAACTTCTGAACTGGTGGACAGAACCAAAGAGCGTGGATATAATTGTCCGGTGAATTGGTTTGGCAGTGTGAGCAGTTGTTGGTAGACGTAAAGCCCATCTTGAACATCCGATGACCTGTATAGTGCACTCTATGTAGTATTTTGTATTGAATTAATTGAAGACTGGGATTTCTAATTAGATGAAAGGTTTTTAAGCAAATCTGAGACCAGAAGTTTTGGTCTAAGTTAACTGATAAATCCGCTTCCCATTTTGCAATAGGAAGTGATATTGATTCATCTATTTTAGAAAGCATTCTGTATATTTTGGATAGTAATTTGGGGGTTTTAAGAGTAAGAAATTGAACCACACTTGGTGGTGTTTGTAGTTCAACTTGACCCGGTTTAAATTTCTTTTTTACTATGGATTTAATTTGTTGATATTCTAAAAATCTTTTCTTGTTGATCCCATATTGTGTAACTAGTCTGTCAAATGAAATAAATTCTGTTCCTTCTAGTATATGTTCTAAATATTTGATTCCTTTACCACTCCAATCTGAAAAGTTTATCATATTATTGTTTTGTAATATGTCAGGGTTGTTCCAGATAGGTGTACGTTTGCATGGGATTAATGAAGACTCTGTCAACTTCAGAAACTCCCACCATGCTGTCAGAGAGGAGCTAATGTTGACGCTTTTGAAGCATTCATGTCGTTGAATGTTTGAGCTGATAAATGGTAGATCTGAAATCTCTAGATTATTGCAAAGTGCTTGTTCTACATCTAGCCAAGGTTCATCTAAGAGGGTATGTTTTTGCCATCCTGAGATAAATTGGAGCCTGTTGGCTAAGAAGTAGTGCTGAAAGTTAGGTAGTTCTAATCCTCATTTATCCTTGGTCTTTTGTAGTGTTTTTAAGCTTATACGTGGGGGCTTATTTTTCCAAAGGAATTTGGACATATATGAATCTAGAGATCTGAACCAATCTTGTGGCGGTTTAGTTGGGATCATTGAGAATAAATAATTTAATTTTGGTAAGACCATCATTTTTATAGCGGCAACCCTTCCCATGAGTGATATGGGTAGACATTTCCACCTAGCCAGATCGCCTTCTACTTTCTTTAAAAGTGGGATATAGTTTAATTTAGTTAGATCTGCAAGCTTGGGAGAAACATTAATACCTAAATATTTTATATTTCCCGATTGCAGTGGAGTAGAAGAGGAATTATGGAAGGAGCAATTAATCGGAAGGACTGTAGATTTTGACCAGTTAATTGAGTAATCTGATATTCTTGCAAAAGAGTTTATCAATTCAATCACCCCAGAGATATTGGTTTGTGAATTTTGGAGAAAGGGTAGCACATCATCCGCATAAAGGCTGACTTTATGTTCCACGTTCTTGCATTTTATGCCCTTAATTACTGAATTCTGTCTAATTGCTGCTGCTAGTGGTTCAATAAAAATTGCAAACAGTGAAGGGGAGAGTGGGCATCCCTGCCTGGTGCCCCTCAGGAGACAGAAGCTGGAGGATGTCTGGTCATTTGTTCTGACACAAGCTGTTGGGGAATTATATAATATTTTTAACCAGCTGATGAAAGAAGATCCAAAACCAAATTTGTGTAAAGTTGCAAATAGAAATTTCCAGTTAACTCTGTCAAACGCTTTTTCTGCATCTAAAGAAAATATTGTAGTTTCAAGGTTTTTACTGTATGAGTAGTCTATCAAATTAAGTAATCTACGTGTATTTGTTGATGAGTGCCTACCTTTTATGAAACCAGTTTGGTCAGGATGAATTAAGAGGGGGGTTATTTTCTCTAGTCTCTTCGAGAGAGCTTTGCAGATTATTTTAAGGTCTACATTTATAAGGGATATTGGACGATAGCTTGAGGGATATACAGGGTCTTTGCCTGGTTTTAGCAGGAGATTAATGTTTGCAGAATTCATATTTGATGGGAGTCTGCCATTTTCTTTGATTTCCAACAGCATTCTGTAAAAAATTGGGGCTAAAATCGTCCAGAATTCTTTGTAGAATTCTGCAGGAAAGCCGTCTGGACCTGGAGCCTTATTATTGGGCATATTTATCAGGGCTTCCTGGAGTTCACCTGGTGTCAGTGGCGAATCCAATGCCATTGCTTGAGAGTCTAATAATTTTGGGAGAGTTATGTTGTCTAAAAACTGATCAATTTCCTTTTTAGATGGGTTTATTTGTGGTGAATACAACGTTTTATAGAAATCCCTGAAGATGTTGTTTATTTGTTTCGGGTCATATACTGTATTCCCAGATGAGTCTTGAACAGCACATAGAGTTGTTTTTTCTTTATTTATTTTTAGCTGGTTTGCTAGAAATTGACCGGATTTATTACCATGTTCATAATTTTGTAAGCGTAGTCTTTGTACTAAGAATTTTGTTTTTTTATCAATTATCTCATTTAATTCTAGTTTTGTTTTGCGTATTTTGTTCAATGTTTCCTGATCTTGGTCGGACGCATAGGCTTCTTCTAGTGATTTGATGGTTTTTTTCTAATTCCTGGATATTTTTGTTTTCTTTTTTCTTTTTATGTGATGAGAAAGAAATTATTTTACCTCTCATCACAGCTTTCCCTGCTTCCCATAGAACAGAAGCTGATGTTCCGGGAGTGTCATTAAAGTCTAAATATGAAGTCCACTCTTTTTTAAAATATTTAATAAAGTCTTCATCTTTAAGCAGTGATGTATTAAATCTCCAGTTTTTACTAGGCGTAGTATTATTCTTGTGCATTAGTGTTAAAGATACAGGAGCATGATCGCTGACAGCTATAGGGTGAATCTCAGTGTCTGAAATGTCCCTCAGCAGTGAGCTGCTGACCAAAAAATAATCCAGACGAGAGTAGGAGTGATGGACATGTGAGAAAAAAGTATATTCCTTACTGGTGGGGTGAAGGGAGCGCCATGCATCGCAAAGACCAAAGTCGCTCATATACTGTTTGATTATATTTGTGGACTGCCAATTACGCTGAGTTCCTGCTGTATTGAGCCTATCCATTTCTTCATTTAGTCCAAGGTTGAGGTCGCCTCCAAGAAGAAGTGTGCCATCTAAGTGTTCAGAGAGTGCACTGAAAAAACCGTGAAAGAATGAGGGATCATCAACATTTGGACCATATACACTTACAATACATAGCTTTTTATCAAGTATAGATAGTTTAATGATTAAGAATCTGCCCTCTGGATTTATAACTGTATCGAGTACTGTGAAATTAATTTTTTTATGGATTAAAATTGCTACTCCCCTTTGTCTAGAATTATAACAAGCTGAGAACACATTAGGAAACTCAGGTGTTTTAAGTTCATTCGAACCTCTAAGAGGTCTGTGGGTCTCTTGTAAAAGGACAACATCTGCCTGTAGTTTTTTGAGTTGGTTAAATATTTTTAACCTCTTTTCTCTGGAGCCAGCTCCATTTACATTCCATGTAACGAATCTTAGTGCACCCATAGATGTCTGTGTATAACTAGGGGTGTGCGCTGTGTGTGTCGCTTAGACAGGTGGAGAGAATACATCACTTGTTCGTAAATAAAAAGAGGGGGAGAGAGAAAAAATGTGTGGTGAGATGCTCCCTGAGTCTGACTATGTGTGTGCATATTTACTAATATGAGTACGCTTGGTTTAAGTGTGTGTATCCTATACGACTGTGTGCGCTGTCTGATGTAAATGTGCTGCCGTTGAGCGCATGGCTGTGCGTGATCGTGCTGTGCGTATGTGTCCAAATAAAGGATGTTGTTTGTGGATGAGTGTGGAAGCAGGTGATCGAAGCAGTGAAAGAAAGAAAAAAGAAAGAAAGAAACCAAGGACAAGGGTGAGCAGCATAAAAACAAGAGGGGGAAAAAAGAGAACAAAAAACGAGAAGGAAAAAAAAAAAATCCGGAAACATTCCGATCAAACCATTGACGGAGAGTGACGGTGTCAATTCTGCTATGAAATCACACCTAAGATGTGATTTGATACTAGTAAGTTAAACAGATGTTAATGCAAGTTAGTGTGAGTGGGTGGGGAAAGGGTGTAGCGGATTCTTATCTGGTGTGAAGTTAATACAGCCACGGAGTGATGTCGGGGTCGCGGTGGAGCTGTCCGTCCATGTACAGCCGGTCCACAGTGATGACAGCGCGGGAGCCCTTCTGGATAAAGCTGCGTCGGATTGGGAAGAGGACCCTGCGTCGTTCCAGGATCTCTTTGGGGAACTGGTCGTTCACGCTGAAGTCCGTTCCTTTTAATTCCCTGCCGCGGCTTTTCACCTGTTCCTTTTGTTTGTAGTGGCCGAATTTGGCCACGATAGGACGTGGTCTTCCGGCCGCAGCCCGAATGGGGCCGAGGCGATGCACCCTATCAAAGACGATGTTCTTCACCGTGTCCTCGGGCAGCTTCAGGTGGGTTTTGATGAAGCTTTTTACCGTGGTCTCCGCGTCCTCTCCAGCGGCTTCTGGAATACCAGAAAATACCAGATTACCACGCATGCTACGAGCTTGTAGATCAATAACTGTTTCTTTTATTTTTTTATTTTCTCTATTTAGCTGAGTAACATTGTCTGTGAGACATTTCACCGACTCCCTTAGCGTGGCATTTTCAGCAGCGAGCGTTTCCACCTGCTGCTGGCTAAACTCCAGGGACTCTCGCAAGGATTTAAATTCCCGGTGAAGAATCTCCACCAAGGACAGCCTTGCATCGAAACTGGACAGTCGTTGGTCGATTGACTCCAGTATGTCGACAATATCTTTGCCGGCTGGCGATGTTGTGCCGGGGGAATCTGCCGGGCGAAGTCTTTTCGACGACGGCGTGTCAGGTTTGGCCGGGGAAGCTTCACTCTGAGCCTTCTTCATCACGAGATCCTGGAAGTACTGATCAATGTAATCTTGGAGAGCCTCTAAACTCTCCCCGTTGTTCTCCAGGGTGTTGGAGATGATTTAGACAAATGTTGTTAGTTATAAGACAATTGATAAGTGTATTTGGTTATACTGAAGCTTAAAGGAATTTATTCAAATCTAAACTACCATTCGCTTTAATTTTCCGCCAAAATCTCCGGCGTCTGACGTCAGTTACAACATGAGTCGCTTACCTTGTCCGTCACTTCCGTCACTTACCTCACCTCACAGTTTTGCAGTTTGCTTTGTGGGCTCTACTCTTTTGTGTTTCTTAATGATTTTCAATCTCCATTTTATCCCCTTCATTATCTGATACTGTCTCTGATTGGGGATTGTTTGGTGCAGAAGAAGAGTCACGTGACTTTAAAAGGACGGTTTTTAATGGAAGCAGAAATCTCTGCTTAACAGACAAAGTTGGTAAGGACTGTGGTGAGACACGTTATTGCCAACTGGAGTTTAAGGCTTCTATAAATCCTATCAGGAAATTAAAGAAATACATAATTTCCCCAAATATATTAGTGACATAACAAGTGGATAGATGTTTTCTGTATCGTTTCTGTCTTTTGTTTTTCTGTTTGTCCAATGTATAACGGCGTATAACGGCGTGTAACACTTTGTAACGGTGTGTAACAGTGTAGCACTTTGTAACAGCGTGTAACAGCATGTAGCACTTTGTGACGGCATGTAACACTTTGTAACAGCGTGTGACAGCGTGTAACAGTGTAACACTTTGTAACAGCGTGTGACAGCATGTAACAGCGTAACACTTTGTGACAGCGTGTAACAGTGTAGCACTTTGTAACAGCGTTTAACACTTTGTAACGGCGTTTAACACGTTGTAACGGCGTGTAACACGCTGTAATGGCGTGTGACAGCGTGCAACGGCGTGTGACAGCGTGTAACAGTGTAGCACTTTGTAACAGCGTGTAACACTTTGTAGTGCTACACGCCGTTAACAGTGTGTAACGGCGTGTAACACTTTGTAACGGCGTGTAACAGCATGTAGCACTTTGTGACGCATGTAACACTTTGTAACAGCATGTGACAGCGTGTAACACTTTGTAGTGCTACACGCCGTTAACAGTGTGTAACGGCGTGTAACACTTTGTAACGGCGTGTAACACTTTGTAACGGCGTGTAACACTTTGTAACGGCGTGTAACACTTTGTAACGGCGTGTAACACTTTGTAACGGCGTGTAACACTTTGTAACAGCATGTGACAGCGTGTAACAGTGTAGCACTTTGTAACAGCGTATAACACTTTGTAACAGCGTGTAACAGTGTGTAATGGCGTGTAACACTTTGTGACAGCGTGTAACACTTTGTGACAGCGTGTAACACTTTGTGACAGCGTGTAACACTTTGTGACAGCGTGTAACACTTTGTGACAGCGTGTAACACTTTGTGACAGCGTGTGACAGCGTGTGACAGTGTAGCACTTTGTAACAGCGTGTTTGTTGCTGTTGTGAAGTATTCTTAGATGAATGAGGCACTTTTCCTCGAGGACCAAAGGCTTGTTATGGCTCTGTCTGCTCATCATCATCATCATCATCATCATCATCATCACCTTGAGGCTTCCACCTTTGTGTATCCAGTCCCAAGTTGTGTGTGTTTGGGTGCTAATCCCAGGTGTGAAGCGCAGGGGTGAAGAGCTGAATGTAGGAGAGCTTTTTAAGTGTGTGGGTGCTGTGAACCCTCACCATCCCCAACGATGATGAGATGGCAGAGAGCAGCATGCAGAACTAAGTCAGTGATGTACTTTTGCTGTGTTTGGAAAGCAGCTGACACACTGGCTGCCAGGGAAACACACACTGCTCTGTTGTCTGCTCAAAGCACCCTCCCCTTTAGCCCAGGGTAAACTGAAACAGCCAAGATTAGTATTCATCCCTCTTAATGCTGTAGCTTATAATATAGTCATTAGGTGACTTGAGACTAAGCCATCCCACCTAACTGCTGTGATTTATTAAACACACAGAGGATTTGCTGTCAATGCAGTGTGGACATAAAGCTAACGTCACATCTAAATACAGTTGTATCAGCTTATTAATACTGATGAGCTGTGCTTTAAGTGGTTACATTCAAACTGAGGGAGGGATGAAATGGGATGACTCTCAACTGAATCCTGCTTTCCTGCATTTAGTCCAAGTATCTGAGTTGCATCGCAACCAGCTAGCATGTAGGCTCCTGGTGTTTGATTGTGTGTCAGTTTACCAGCCTGTATTTGTACTCAGTGTGTAGTTATACTTGCACATCAAGTAAAAGTTATTTTCTTAGTGTAGGACGTAGTAGCTATTTGCATACTGGTGTGCCTTTTTCTTACTTATTTAACTGAGTGTTGTTTCTAAAGTCAGCACAGCAATCTTCTCAGGGTGCTTTGTGTTGTAAGAGGGAATCAGACGATCCTCTCTGGTACTTTTAACAGGACCTGTGGAAAAACTGGGCTCAGGAATGGGGAGCACTCTGTCACATTGACTGGTGTGAGGCAAACGGAGCTGAGTACACACTTTCTGAATAGGCTTTGTGACATGTTCAAGCCGTGACTCCCATCTAATTCTGTCAATATATCGATAACTATATTAACCAAATATCATGTAACATGTGTGACAGTTGGTGTGTGTGGTATCACAGTGAGATGAATAATTATTCTTTGGCAGGGAAATGAGACAAACCCATCTCAGGTGTGATGTTTGGATTGTGGATGCATTTCCAGTTTGGAGAGTGTTTTTTATTTAGAAGATTTTCATGAGGAAATCTGAATATGACCTGTTAGTATAGACAAGGCAGCAGCAAGGTGGAAACTAAAGGTATTATTATGGGATATTGGTTGTTATTACCCCTCAGAGTAATAACTGGGTGATTTAGAGAAATATAAATGGAGCAACAATGGTGAGGACTGAGCAGTAACACACTGAGATGTGTTTCATTGGATAATAGGAGCCAAAAACAAGCTAAGAAACAAAGCTAGGCCCATGAGGCAAAACCAGTTAGTAATCCCTTGGTAACAATATGATACCCTGCTGGCAATAAGAAGGTAATGTGTGTGCTTTAAATGATAATGACCTTATGGGCTACTGTTTTAGTGTAGCAGGATTTTACCAGATTATAATATTTAAGTTAATCCTGCATTCTGCTTGGCTTAAAGCAATAATGTAAATATTTCGTTTATTGTTCTGACTTATTAAATATAACGTTTAGTGTGTGCTAGGTTTGGTGTAATGAGCTGCAAATTGTAAAGCTGCCTGTTTCTGTTTAATACTACATGAAAAAGTTATTAAAGCAAACTTCAAGAAGCGTGATAATTACCAGGAAACACCTGTGGTACTTTCTGTGTAATTAGCAGGAACAAGGACTGTTTTTATTACTACTGTATCATTAGCTACCAAACATAAGCACCTTTCTTCACCTTAGTGTCCAAGACATGCGGCCACAGATCTGATGATCAGATTACCAAATCTACCCGTGAAGCTTTCAGTTTACCGGTCAGTTTACGTTCCTACCATCACCTAAGACCCGGTGCTCTGGGTAGTGAGGTCGGGGCAGCAGACATGAGTTTCCTTTGAAGAGTAGCTAGGCTCACTCCATCTCCTACAGAGAGCCCAGCTTCTCTTGTAGAGTAGAGCTGCTGCTCCTCCACAAACTCCATCCTCCTTTAGGCATAGATGTCACAGTCGTTGGTTGCCCTGCCTTTGTCTTATGTCTTTAGACGTATGATTCACTTTAATCCCACTAAGTCTTTGTAGTGTTTTGTTTTTAATCGGTTCAGGTCAAACTGAATAGCTTTAATTCAGTTTAGCCTGACATAAACACAGGTGTCTTAATTTTAGAATAGGTGCTGACAGCAGATCTAAAAATGGTTCTCTTAAATCAGACCTGGGGAAGTCCAGGCCTCAAGGGCCGGTGTCCTGCAGCTTTTAGATGATGATCCAACACAGCTGATTTAAACGGCTAAATGACCTCCTCAACATGTTGTGAAGTTCTCCAGAGGCCTGCTAATGAACTAATCATGTGATTCAGGTGTGTTGACCCAGAGTGAGATCTGAAACCTGCGGCCCTCGAGGCCTGGACTTCCCTGCCCCTGTCTTTAATGGTACTTGGTGATTGTGAAGAACTGCCTGTAAGGAGATCTTTACAATTCAATGGTAGTTTTTGAGGCGCTGCATCAGTTGTTAATAGCGGCTGTGCGTTGTCTCTAGTAGAGTGCGCCTGCAGTGTGATCCTGTGGGGGAGTGGCGTAGTGTGTGAACACACTTAGCTTGCACAGTGTGTGGTTTCTGGAATCTCTCCCATTCCTTGGGAATGCCATTAATGGGGAGGTGAAGGAGAGCAGCAGGTGAAACAAATAAGGATGATAGCTGCACACGCAGACGCACACACACCCTTCAGTCACAACTTTGACTTTGTTTCTGTCGTCGGCTCGTGACCTAATGCCTCTTTTTGGCTCATGCAGACTGGATGTTAGTGCCAGCACTGTCACCACATATGAAAATGATCACAATGGTGTTTGACACTAGGTTTTTGCTATTATATACACAACAGTCTAATTCCACATCATTTAGATGTGTGTGTCTAAAGGCACATGTAGACTTGAGTATTTCCAGTGCGGCATCTTATTACCTATCGGCTGTTTGTTTTCTTGTCCTCATGCCTGCTGATATGTGGTGGACACTCTGACGTTCCCTGCATTTCCATTTTTCCTTAAATCAATCATCCTCTGCATTCTTCGATTCTGTATCGTGGATAACTGACACGATCCAGTCTGAGCCTGAACACATGTATTAGTTTATTCTGCTGAATGACAGTCCACAGCCTTACTCTGTACTATTTCCAACCTCACACACTCCTGGCTCTATGTGCTCCTGCTGCCCACCTATAGTTTGTCCCCACCCCACTTCCCTGTCCTGCATCATAACCAAGACACACGCTGACATTGGCAAGGATACATGGTTAAAAGATGGGATGGAAATTGCGCGTCTTGCTCTCCACTGTTTGTTTTTCTGGAAATAGAGGTGATAATATGAGCCCATCTTATCTGAAGGGCACCTCACTGTGATACTACAAGCAAACACTTATGCATCCAAATGAAATGGAGCCATTTGAATCAGGCGGCTGCATTTATGCTTTAAGAGCTGATAGGATATGTCAGCAGTGACATTTTACATGATGTTCAGTGTGCAGCAGAGTATCTCCCACTTTACATCCCCATGAATACAGAACCGTTCATATGTGCTCAGGTTTTAATTTGCTGTGATAAAACATCGGTTATCTATAATCACAGTGACCGTGACTAGTGCTCATCCATCACAGAGGGGACAGCAGACTGTGAAACACATTAAGTGGACGCTGGGGCCCAGCCAGCTCACTGCTGGAATAATGTAGTCATTGTGCAAAGTATGCACCATTGAAAATACATTTTATGTACAGGATAACAGGTGCAGAGCAGCACAGTGGCTGGCAGGCTGTGGCCTAAGCACGGTTTGGTAATAAAGTCATGCTGGCTGAATAATGCACCTGCTTCCTTTTTATTAGCTCTGTTTTTTAGACTGGAAACAGAATTCTGTTGGCAGCAGTAATAACTGGACATCATCTACATTTTTAGACAAACCACAGTTTTAAGGGACGCTTAACGATACGTGCATCTCATATCTGAGGCTTTCTCACCTGACGATAATAACGATGGGATTGGGTCAGTGAATGATGCACTTACTTATATATAGATCTAAAACGTATTCATTCATTTTTAATTAATATTAAAGACAAGTCTGTGGTGGATGCTTTCCACTGAAAACTCACGGTTACATTTGTTTGAAATGCTGATCCAGCTTTAAGTTCTGCTCAGGCGTCAATGAACTGAAATGTTCATTTACTGAATACATTTATATTTGAATTTACATTGCTTAACAAATATTTTGACCACGCCCAAATATAATGGCTAATCCACCAAGCACACGCTCTTTAAATGTAACGTTAAATTTTACAGTTAAATTTACTGTTTTAACAGAAAAGCATATTAAATATTAGAGCACGTTATTTGTTTTGTTAAAATGTCATGCAGTATTTAGTGATTTCATGTTTACACTAAATACTATTATTGAGGAAGATTATTAGTAATTTAGCAGATTTAGAGTATTCCACTGCAATAGCAGTATAATATATTAACTGTGCCACTGCAGTAGCATTGGTATACTGTTGATTATTCATCAGTTATTCTGCTTTTGTTCTTAATGTTGTGATGTTGTAAAATGATGGAGCACTGTGTGCTTTTCTCCTGTTTTCACCTGAAGTTTTCACTCGTCTCACAGCTTTGAGAAACCAACACAAAGTTATATGAGGACAGTGTTTTAGTCACTATAGCAACTGAGGAAATAGTGGAAAATAAAACCTAACCTGTGCTCTGCCTTTGCTCTTCGTACATAATTCATCCAAAGATCTCAACCAGTGTTCTTTATCATTGTGATGACATCTGTCCTCTGCTTGCTGCGACCTTCTCCAACCAACCTGCCCACAGCGAGCTCTCAAACTTGGGCTGAAAAGTGTGGAAACACTCATGGTTAAAGGATTTCTCCAATAAAATGTGTACTTTTAAATTTCAGAGCCACATTTATGTCTGCCTCCCTTTTCTGTCTCTCTCCCTGATGCAGACAACACTACCACCTTAACATGGAGCTACATGACTTTTAGTAAAATGTTACATTTAAAAACTCACCAGATGTCAATTTCAAACAATTATAATTTGTTCTTTTCACTTAAGAGCCGTGCACATTATCACCAACAGCTACGTTCACCCCCATTGCAGGGATCCTTAGATGGGACTGTTCAGGCCTCCATGGAGTGCTGCAGAGGCTCTGGACTTTACACATAAGGATGTTGTATTCAGTCTTGTACTGAACTATACGTTTTAAAATACATACCTTATCCTCTCTGCCACACAGAGTTGATTCTGTTCATGTGGACGTTTTCAGTTGCAGAAACGTCTCAGTGACCCACACAGCAGCTTTTTCCCCACCTCCCCCTCCTCTCAGTGGCTTTAATCACTATAGCAACCAGTCCCCACAGCTGTGTGGTGATGTCACACTTTCTCTGACATCTAAAGCTCATCATGGCTGATCCTGTAGGTGTGTATGTAGGAGTATTCATACACTAGCTTTAAAACAGATTAGCACAGTTGTATTACAGTCCATACATCCAACAAACAGCATTCAAACCTTTGGTGACTGGCCAGGTGTTACAACCTTTCCAAAATTAATAGGTCATAAATACTCAAATTAATAGGGTTAGGGATATATATATTTGCCTTAGCATGAGGCGTCTCAGCACTGCAGTCACAGACCTTCTTACTGATATCACTGGTGGGTTATCAGTGTGTGGGTCCGGGCCACAGCGTCTGTGGTAGAGGGTGTTTCACCGCTGCTGTTGTAGCTGTTTATTTTGATGCCTTGACCTGGCAGAGCTCCCACAGATACATGACTCACCATCGGTCAGTTTAGTGATGATGACAGTTTATAACACAGGGTCTGTGCTGCTCTTATACACTTCCTTTCCATATATCAAATTCTTAACATCTCTGTTCAGTTTTAATAAATATAAATGACATAGGCAAACCTCACAGCAGGCCTGTCAAACCTATGGCCCAATTATACAGTTATATCTGCCCTGCGACATAATTTCATATGTCAATTATTAATGTCCCGTCAGTGTGTGGGAGCCGAGTGAGAATCAGTGCAGGCAGGGGTGGGACTCTATTTCAATGGGCACACCATGTGGCCAATCACATGCAACGACAGACTGGGATCATACCATTATGTGAAAGAGGAAAAGGGGCAGACGCTCCAAAGACAGCAACTGTAGTGGTACAGGCCAGGTACACTGGGACACGGGGAGGTGGGTTTAAAGGCAAGCGTGTCGGGAAAACGTGAAGAGAGCAGCTTCTGACTGCAGTGATAACGGGGACGAGCTGAGCGCAGAGTTTCTTAGGAGCTGGCTGAAATGAGAAAGATTAAATGTACAGTTATTGAATGTTCCATAAAATAAACTATATGCAGAAGTGTGTGCATGCTATGACACAAAGTCATTAAGAAATAAACGACTAAATGACAGAAAAGTTTCTACTTTACAAAGTTCTGTTTATTTACGACTGCAGTGCAAAACCCCAAAAACCTTTTCTGCTGTTTTCTAAATGTGTTTATGATAATTGAAGAGTCGTGCTGACAGATTTGTTTGGTTGTCACAGCAGCTTTTTCTTTATCATGTAGAAGAACATTAAACATGGACTGTGTCACGGGGATGTGGTGACCTCTGACCTCGCTCTGACAGACTTGGCAAAGGAAAATGAGCAGCATGAAGTAGGCAGTGAAAGGATACTGCTGATCCATGAACGGGACAGTAAGTGCTGACTGTGCACTGATGGTCATGAGCAAATGTAGAAGGGAGAAAAACGCCACACTTTTGTTGTGTTTGTGGCCTCGTTTATATCTGTTCTTATAAATAGCAACAAATATCTAAAATCAGCAGACGTCTGCAATGTTCTGGTTTCTTTCCCACAGAGTCCAGTCAGCCCTGTAACTCCCTCTTAAAGGGATACATGGAGGTTAGTGAGTCTCCATCATTAGAAGAACTCCATATTGTGCTTAGATCCTGCATTTTGGGATTGTAGAGCTCCACGGCTCTGTTTAGAAAGCCTTACAAAGACACCACAGTGATAAACAGAGGCGTGTTTGCTTTCTGCTTTTGTCCTTTTTGTCTGAACAGTGTCTTCAGCTCAGATTCATCTGCTGTAGTTGCTCCCTGTGCTCTAAGCTTTTCTGCTCCAATGCCAATAGATGCGCATGTGTTAAAGATGGCCTCTGTTGTTCAGAGAGTTTGCCTCATCCTGATGTGCTCTCTGGGGGCAGAGGTTCACCCCCGGCTCTCTTCCCTTTCTTTGTGAGGGCCATTTGTGAAGGTAATGCACACATGGCTGGATCCTCTCCTACAGCTCTGAGCAGAGAGACGAGCTCCAGCAAGTCAAGGTAGATGGGATCAGGCTCATGGTGAATCATAATGGCGTCATTTCACAAACTGGTTTCCTTTTGGTCTCCAGTTAAGCTCAACTCCAGTTGGACTTGTGTACAAGATGGACTGTATGCAGCAAACACAGCTCATAGAAGGCAACACGCACCTCTGACTGAAAACTCATTTATTTATTGTAGTTTGGTCAGTGTCATCCTGAGGTCAGTCTAACTTTGGCTGCAGCTATAATTCTTTATTTTCCTTGACTTCTCAAAGCCCACAGAGAGGCTCCATTCAGCCCTGTGTTTACCGAAGGCCCGTTGGATTGTCTCTGAAGTCGTCTTCAGGATCTGCTGACAGCAGCCTTCTTCCACTTAAACTACATGTGTTTGAATATAAAGTAATAAACCACTGACACCCTCCTGTAGAAAGCTGATGGACATCTCAAACCAGCAGACCTATCATAGTCTCTTACTAAAAGTGAGCACCGAGGCTTTGTGATTGCTTCTACACACATTTGTGAAAGAACGGCTCTCAGGACCAGTGATGGGATGGGTTTCCATAACTGCTACATCCAGGCCTTACATCACTACGTGCAGTACAAGCCACCAGACACAGTGGTGTGAAACAAGCCACCACTGGACTGTACAGCAGTGGAGACATGTGCGAAATGATGCTTCTGACAGTCTGATGAGCAGCACCTGACTGCACTGTGCTGCTACGGTGTGGATTCTTGTAGTCGGGCTCTTAGTTTCACTCTCACTGCTGCAGCACACGGACAAAGCTCCCAACGCTGTGGGAAAAGCTTTCAGGCTCTCACCTCGGAGCACACAATGTGGGTAGTGGTCCTTTGTAAATATGCTCTTAAATCATTTTATTGATTCATTTTATATATTGTTCATCACTTTGATCATTATCTGTTGTGTTTAAATGTGTGATATAAAAAGCTAGAGTGTTGGTGGCCCTGCGGTGCTCACAGACTAAAGTCTTATTGTTGTTCCTTGGTCGGGTTTTGCAGATTGACTCTAAAAACACTGGTGGAGGTAAAAATGAAGAAAAATAGATCAATAATAGGGAGCGTGGAGCCTCTTTGCCCAAATGCTAACCTATTCTACTGTTAGCACACTTCTCCCCCTGCCTTAGCAGTGCCTGTATCAAATATCTTCCATCCCCCTCGTCTTCCCCTCATCATTAAGTAAAACACAGGTCAGAGCCTCCCGTCATGTTAATTCCTCATCGATTTATCGGCACATCTGTTTGCACAAACCATCATTTGGAGTCTCGGGAGAAACTACGTGAAGCATTGACCGCTGTTGTTCTGGATCGTGACAGTAATAAAGCCTTTGCAGAGGACCGTGTGCCTGATTATGTGTGCCTGTATTGTTTTTCAGAGCTGTCAGATGTTGAACCCAATATTTTCCTGAGGCCTTTCCTAGAAGTCGTGCGCTCCGAGGACACCACTGGACCAATCACAGGCCTTGCTCTTACCTCTGTCAACAAGTTCCTGTCTCACGGCCTTATAGGTAAGAAAATCCTTAGCTGTATATGAAAATGACCTGGTTTCCAGACAGGAGTGGAGCGGCTTCATGTGAAAACTAAACATGCTGATGAATGTACTCGATTCTTAAACAAACCCAAAAACTTCATTCATGTCCAGGCTCAGAAAGCATCATTTCTCAGTTTAATCACATTTCCTTAAAATGGTAAGACTGGTGTGGGAGTGGTTCTAGGTCTAATATTAATAACAGGAGGCTTCCTGGTAATTAATTAAATAAATAGCAGAAAAACAGTTAAACATGAGGTCAGCCTCAGGGGAGGGGGTTAGACATGTGTGTGTAAGAGCCATTTAAACCATGAATTACATTCTTCAGTATTCAGATTGTATGTCAGATGTTGTCATATGTATCACACAGTGGCTGACTATAGTGTGCTAGCACCAGCAGCCTCCTTTTTTCTAGGTTAAATCCAGGACAGAATGTGGCTGTTGTGCCTGTGTCTCTGTAACTTGGTTCAGCAGATGAAGGAATACGAATACTTGGCTGAAGTGACTTTCTTTATGACACTAAGAAAAGAGGAAACCAACTTCAGGTGAAGTCCAGGAGCGCAGTCGGCCCAGGAAGGCCTGGAATGTTTCTGTTCTTCATAGCTGATGCAGAATGAATTGAAGGTCGCTGTCGTCATTAGCCTCATCAGGGAAATATGGCCCAGTGTCTGCCAAGTGTGAAATGACAATGCATCACCAGGTGTTGGTGTGAGCAGCAGGGTCTGAGGCAGAGTGACAGTGCTGTCAAACAGCTGTAGGCACCCTGTTAGAGAGCTGCTGGGAAACTGTCTTGGTGCTCGCTCCTTTACATTGAAGCTTTCGTGTGAAGGATGTGAATAAAACTGAGGAGCAGCTTCAGTCGGTGCAGAGTTGCAGGGGAGTCAATAGACACGTTACCAATGGATCGATGCTGAGTGAACGCCAAATGAACCTCGTGGTTATGGAGCTCCAATCCTAGCTGTATGTTTGAACTGACTGTACTCTGTGTAACTGTACAGTAATGCTCCATTCACTGTTAATGCAAGTGAAGCTGCTAATCCCATCTAGGCCAGCTAAGGAAAAACCTGAAACTTAGATGCTGCATGTCATTATGTTTCTGAGCAAGTAGAAGATAAATGGACAGAATACTCAAACATGACTGTTCCAGTCACATACTGCCACCTGCTGGCCACACAGACGCCACAGACGCCACTTTGGTGGATTTCTGTTTTCTGGATGCAAGTTTTCCTCACTGAGCATCATGTTTGCCTGTGAGTCTGTAAAGAGGCCTGCAGTCAGACAGATGCTGCGTAACGACAGGCCTGTCAAAGTGCAGAGAGAGAACAGCCTGCGCAGGTGTCACACAAATATGATACAAAAACAACAAGGTCAGCACACTGTCAGGCTACAATGGAATACAGTTTAATAGTGGAATAGTCTACAGACATCTAGGTGGAAATGACTGTAAGACGCACAGATACACACATTTTAATTTTACTTAGAGAGCAGTGGCTCCTCTCTCTGTGGTCTGAGGTCTTCTGGCAGAGTGAGAGCAAACTAAGCCTGGTTGTTGACAGATATCCAGAAATGTGGTCTATTCGCTCTCATCTTATTGCTCGTCTTTTCCCCTCTGCCCCTTCTTTGTTTTCTCAGAGTCTCCTGTAGTCAGCAAAGTCCCACACTGTGCCGCTAGCAGCCGCGCGGTCACTGGACCTCACACGGCTCAGAGCGAGGCTTAGGCTGCAGGGACTGACAGAAGAGATGAGCTTAGAGTACAGCTGAAGCCTGCCTGGGGCTGAGGCTGGAATAAACTCTTATGTGCTTAATAAACTGCCTGTTATAATGAAACAAAGTGTCACACAGGGCCATTTGCTGAATCTCACAGTCAGAGCATTAAAGAAATTGAAATGAGAAAAATTAGTGAAAATACAGTCAACAATTTTTTTTGGACACATGCTCAGTGTATGAAAAGCTCATTGTAGTTCAGCCCACGCTCTGTGAAGAGAACCATAGCTCATAGTTAGCAGAGGAGCCATGGTGTGCTATTAGGAAGATGAACAGGTGAACAAACTGTGTTCAGGAACAGAATGAGTATAAATCCAGTAAAGTAAGTGTTCCCTGTGTGTGGTTTGTCATGCAGAGTGCAGCTTGAGGTCTTTTTGTGTGTCCCTGCCTCTGTGCCCACTCTGTTACGCCACATTTCAGATTGTGTGTTTTTGGACCACAGTTTGATAGACTCGACTTCATGTGGCAGCTGTTTCAGCCCCCTGTTGACTTTGCCCCCCCCCACACACACACACACACACACACATATAGATATACATTGAGCCTCTCCTTTCCTCAGTGTTATTTCAACCCCCCCCCCCAAAGCCCACCTTTGGACACCACTTGCCTACGCTCTGTGCCAGAGGAAGGATTAGTGTTTTCTATCACTTCTGTCTCTCCGCTCTATCCCCATGTGGCTCCAGTTTCTCTGTGTGGGTGTTGGATGTTTCCAACACGACCTCCACGGTTGTTGTCGCCCTCGACTCTGGAGGGATGTCAGCATGACTCCATCTCCCTGGACTTTTCTGAAACCAGTTCTCAGCCTTAAACAAACGACTGACTCTTGTTCTCCACACCATCTGTCAAAGAGCAAATTCCCAAGAAGTGTCTTTAACTTTAATTACATATCATGTAGTAAACACATGTTCAGAGGGAATGGTTCTGTCAGAGTGTTAATGTTGACAGGGCTGCATTGTTGCCTTGCTGGGATAGTCCTAATCCCCCCCCCACCGCTTATTAGTTAATGAATTGCTGCTCATGAGGATGGTGGGAAAGAAAAACAAGATGACTCAGCCACTCTGGTTTCAAAAACACTGGGGCTATTGCTCTGACAGGAGTCGGTGGTCGTAAGCTGTTTGTCCAAGCTTACGTTCAATAAAGGGCCACATCTGGTCACTAGAGCCACGGTTTGAAGCACGGTGTCGGTGGATGCTGTTTGAACATGTCTTCATAGTTGCTCATTTCACCAACAATCATTGCCACCACTTGTTGGATATCATGGCTTTATATCACCTTTATATCACCACTGAACATCTGGCAGTCATTGATTGGAGGAAAAATGCTCTAACTGTAGAACTACGTCAGTTTGTCCAGTTACCTTTGAGACTGGGGAACGGTGTACTGTGTAAAGTTGCTCTAAATCCTAAATGGTTCATGCAAGCAGAAACTCTGCACTTAATTCATGTCACAGTTTAGGATATTTATACACTGCTCATACCAGCAACACAGTGCATGTGTGTAGGGTTCCTACTAGGGCTGGGCCATATTATACGGTTCACAGTAATACCCGTGCAATGTTAGGCAACGATAAGAAAATGAAATATCGCGATAGAATATGGGTAAAACGCGCATGCGCAGTGCCTTTGTTTTCGTACGCACATGGCCAATTGTTGAGTGTGTCGCTACCCGATCCGTACCGGAAACCCGATCGGTACCCCGCATGCGCAAATCTTACGTCACTTCCTCTCTTTGCCAACATTGCGACATTCAATATGTTTGAATGATACGGTTAGCTTCCAGTTAGCTCCTAGCATTTCTCAACAGCTCTGCCTCCTTTTCGACTACCGGGACATTTAAACAGTGGATAATCCGTATACAAACAAATTCATGCTTTTCTCCTCAACAGAGAGCGTTCCCCGATTGAACAACAGCGCCGTAAAATAAGAAGAATGGCGCCTAATTACAGAGTTAATAATACAGACTTTGTAATGTGTCACATGAAGATTCATCAGCCAGATGAAGTGTTTACTGACAATTGACAGTGATAGCGGACATCATCATCACTATTCCAATCAATCCTCTCCTCACAGACAAGCATAAACACACTCGACTATCACTAAATCAAATTTAACACACGTTTGTAATGACGCTAATTCAGTTTACAATAGGGTTCATTCGCTCCGTCAGCAGGTGGCAGTATCCTCGTACATTGGGGAGTAAACTGCCATTAAACGAACAGAAGAAGAAGAAACCCCCTGCACATGCGCGGTAGGGATCGGGTAGACCCGATTTGTACGGTCCGACTTTGCACATGCGCAGTAAGGATCGGGGAGTCCTGATCCGTAACTATCTTTTTATTTTTCGTTTTTGTCTACATTATATTGAAATGTTTCATTATTGGAAACATTTTAAGAGATACTTATTATTCTTAACATCTTAACAGATACTCTGACCCGTAACTATCGTAAAACGCTTCGACCGGAAGTAGACACCTTTCGCACATGCGGGGTACCGATCGGGTTTCCGGTACGGATCGGGTAGTGACAGAGTGAAACGGATGAACCAGAATTGGTTTGTAAAAATGGTGCAACTTCAGTGATGTGGAACTGGTTTGGTGTTTGTCCGTCAGATACACAACAAAGCACATTTTTTTGTAGAACATGGAAGTGGGCCGTCGTTATAGAGATTGACAGACCACGTGACTTTCGCACATTGCATGCTGGGAACTCGTGGCAAAACAATCCAAGTACAGCATCAAACACAAGCATTTGCAGCACCGCAAAACGTTCATTCTCCGGTTCCAATACCTTCTTGGTTTTTCTTTGCCCCCGAACGAAGGAGAATAATGCCGGACCGTACAAAGACAGACTTGATGAAAAGTCAAAGAAAAGATACGAGGAAAAAATCAAAGGAGTGAAAGGGTTACACAGAGTGGACAAAAGACGTTAGCGTGCTGCCCAACTTTCTCCACGCTCATATTTATAATTATACGGTTCTTGGAGTGAGTGCATACACTCATGAAGTTTAGTAACTTCAGGTCACTGCAACAAGCCCAGGTACAGGACCTTGAAATGCACCGTGTAGAACGAAAGACCATCATACGTATCGTAAGTTTACCAGTCTCACAAATCGTCTTCATAAATACACATTCGTTAACCGTTTATTAATATAACCTTTGAGCTCAACGGTAATTAATTAGTAGTGGAAATAATTTCTAGTACGCATTACAGAAATGTAGCAGTGACAATAATATTGTATGCTGTAACAGTACTGGGCAATTAGTGATACAAAACAACTGTTTTATCCTGTGAATAAAAGTATATGTTTTTGTCAATGTACCGTGGTAATAACAGAAGCGAAACGCAATATTCTGTCAGGACAATTCACTATTTATGCACAACAAACAAAGGAGCATAGCGCGACAATTTCTGTTCAGCGCCAGACTTGCTTGTAACCTATATCACCAATTATGTTATGAAAAATGACGTATTAACTACTACAAAACACTGACCTTTGTGGGAATGCTTGGAGCAGACTGGGAAGTTATATTTGGTCTTTGAATGGCTGCAATCCAGGCCATCCGTCGGTTCTTTGTTACTTCGGAAACATGGCTCGAACAATTTCTCTTCAACGACGTAATCCGATAACAACCGATCTCTTTACCCGTCGGCTTCCTGTGGCTGTCATGCGACCGGCTATTGCAGTTAATAATACAACAGCTTCTTGCCATTTTTTGTGTTTCTTTTTATCGCTGTGTGACTGATTTCAATTGAAAGCCTGCGTGCGCTAGTACCTCTTGCCACGAGTTCCCAGAATCCTTTGCGGTTTTACCCCTGAATGACGTCACATTTTCAGTCTCTATTGCCGTATTTGTTGGACTAAGGTGCTCGTAAATCTGGGAGTAATCTGGGTCCTAAACTCCGCCCGCTTCAGCTCCCAAAGTCAAACGAACACTGCAGCATCACTGAGCGTTAAAAACTGTCTAAATTCTTTCATCTTTAATAAAACGATCAGCATTGCTTCTTTACCAGGTGTAACTATGAAGTTTAACATCCAGGCATCCATGAAAACAGAATTTATTACATTTAACGGAGTTAGAAGTTAGCAGGAAGCTAGCGGAAGTTAGCTCGCTAGTTACCTAAACATGATATAGCATGTTCTGACTAGGGATGGGTATCGTTTAGGTTTTATCCGATACCGGTGCCAAAACGGTACTTTTGAAACGGTGCCGGTGCTTAAACGGTGCTCGAACCGGTGCTTAAAGAATAAAGAACACAAACTTCGTCCAAAAAACTCTTGTGTTTTTATTTTTCCAGGCAATTTTTTTTAAGTAAAATGATAACAAAGTTAGCCCTTTCTGTCAATAAAACATAACTTCTTTGGTTGGAACCAGCGCTTAAACAATTGAAAACACAAACTTTGTCATGAATCCTGTGATGTTTAGCAGTTTTTTTGCAAGAAGATAATGATATTAGCCTTTTCTGGAGCTATACGGCATCGCTCTTGGCTGATGGCATGCCCAGCACAAGAGAAAACTCTTTCAGAAGGCGTTGATGAGGCTGGGACACACAAGTATTTTTCTGATAGGGCAGATAAATTGGGGAGTGTATCCCTCTTACTCCACCACCAGGCCACAGGGTCTTGTCCAGAGGTAATTCCTGGCAGTCTTTTGTATATTTGAAGCTCCTTCTGTACCTGCTCTGCGATTGAGGGGACTCTACCCGCTTGAGAAGCAGCCTGTTGAAGCTCTGTCTTCATCCTCAAACAACTTTTCTAAGGGTGACTTCTGGACCTTACTTAGCTGAAAAACAACAAAAAAAGATGTGTGAGGTTTGCAAAATAAATAAAGATCACTTTTAGAATGTAGTGGTTGTGTTAGAAAAAATCTGAAATTACATATTTTTCTGGCTTGTCCATGTCAGCATCATCCACCTCGCTGTGTGCTTTGGGGTCCTCAGTGGGAGGCTATGGACACACAGATAGTAAAAGAGCATTCCTTCAACATAGAAACTACATCATGATGCAAAAGGACAAGATTGTACACACACAATGAAAATACCTGTGCAACTGCTGCTGTGGCATTTGCAACTGCTGCCTTCTCCAACCTGTCCCAGATGTCAGTAGCTGCCTCACCACCTAGCCTGCCTTTAAATCGTGGGTCCATCATCGTGGCCTCCTTCAGAAATTTCTGAAGGTTTTCATCCTTTAAGTAAAACAAGATATAACATAGGAACTGATACTGAAAAAAGGTAACCCTATTTTTCATGCGCATTGATATTGTCTGCAAATACCTGATATCTTTTCTGCAGACTACCCCAGACTTTCTCTTTTATTGAAGAGGTGAAAACACTGTCTTCATCACATCGTCTGAAATGTGCCTCCAGCTTGGCCAGGATGGGGATGATTTGGCTGCATGTGGGTGACTTGTCACTTGACACACACATGGTTGATGTGTACAGGACTTGCATGCACTTAATAAACTCCTCTGCCTTGATTAAATCAGTGTGCGTGAACCTTTCTAGCCTGTTGAAAAATATTCACAATGTTAAAGGTAACTGACGTAATTTAGCTCTTGCAAGTGATCCTCATGTCATTCACTTACTTGTCCTTCTCCATAGGCTTCCTCAGCCGTAGATCCAGAGCAGCTGCCTGGATTGCATCAAACTGCTCCATAAATCTCTCCACCATTAGGAAGAGAGAATTCCAGCGCGTCTTAACGTCAAGAATTACATTGTGCTCTGGCAAATCTAAAGCACAGATAGACACAAACATATTTTAAATTACTATAAAAAAGGTAATATGAATAACAATACTTCTTGATATGTAACTGCATGCGCTACTTAGGATTCGCTGCTTTTCTCTGAGCACAGTTTTGCTCAAGGATGAACGTTTGAGCCACACCACAACTGAACGGATTTTGGCACACCAGCTGGAAACTGCAGGAATGTCATACACCTTTTGTGCGGCCAGGTTGAGGGTATGAGCAAAGCATCCCACTTTTAAAAAGTCCAATTTTTTCAAAGCAACATCCATGTTGCAGGCATTGTCTACAGTGGCAGCAATTATTTTCCCTCCCAAGTGAAATTGCTCCACAACACTTGATATTTCTTTAGCAACAACTGGACCTGTTTGTGACTCATAAACTGCTTCAGTGCTAAGCACATTCTGCTTCATTTTGCCTTTGTAGATGTAGTGAACAGTCACTGTGAGGAAATGGTCCTGAGCAATACTGGTCCATCCATCACAGGTGATAGCGACCTTGTTAACCTGTGCCAAATTCTGGATGAGGTTGCTTTTCTCCACACAATACCAAGCAGGTACAAGTGTGTTGGATAGATCATCCCTCGATGGGGGCTGATTCCTCGAATTAAGGGCAGTGGACATCTCCCTAATTTAAAAAAAAAAAACAAATTTATAAAAAGAAAGTGTTTTTGACTTGAAATTTAATTCTTTTTTTCAGATAAAATAAATAAAACATATAAACCAGTTCCCAGAATAAACAGAAAATACATTTGAATTTTCATTAATTTTTTTCTTCCAGATAAAAAATAAAAACATATAGCTCGCCCAAATATAGTTTACTTATAATATTTAGAGAAGACTTACAAAGCTAAGCAGCTATGAACATATTAACCTTTACAGTATTATACAGTCTATTTTTTTTATGTAAGAGTAATACAACATTTTTCACCTGAATGATGGTGACTCCACCGTTGAAAATGGATGGAGATCTTTGACTATAAATTTTGTCACTGCCCTATGAATTTCGTCCACTTTTTCTTTCGTCATTTTAGCCTTTTTGGCCAGGGTGAAGGGAGTATCTGCCATCAAACAAGAAGACAGCCGCATATAACTACGATGGTGTTTGCTAGTTCACCTTACATGCATTAATTTAATAACGTGGTTAGCTTACTCAACTTAAATTGCACACGAACAACATTAAGATACTCACCCAGAGAAGAACGGCTGCTGCTGCCATCATCATCATCAGTTATTATTTCTGCTACACTGGCAGGGCTAGGGGCCGGACTCTCCTCTTCGGGTTCTTGGATGTTGCTAACTCCGAGAACAGGCACCACACCCGCAGTAGATGTGCTCGGTGTGATGTCTTGCTGCAAGTTATCAAATGCGGTGCATTTCTCGGCTTTTAAAAAAACGCCATGCGACGCCATGTGTTTCATTAGATTTGAGGTGTTACCTCCTTTGCACATTATTACCTTTAAGCATTTGTTGCAGGCTGCTGAGTTTATATCTTTTGCTGTGAAGTACAGCCACACTCTCGAGCGCTTCAGCTTCGGCATTTTAGCTCTGCTCTAAAAAAAAACCCGTACGTACCTGGGCCCGCCTGCTATCCTTGGAAAGGAAGTGATTGGCTAGATTTCTCAGGGAAAAAAAGCACCGAAATGAAGCACCGAATTGTGCGCTGCTTTTCGGTCTGGTTACTACCGTTTATGTCAGAACCGGTTCCACAATGGCACCGGACACCGGTACCCATCCCTAGTTCTGACTGAGAGATTTCTGAAAAAATTGAAACGTACAGCTCTGCTATCACTTCCAACATAAATGAAGACAGAAACTAAACAGCAGTGACGTTTGTAGGGTTACTGAAGTTGGGCTAGCTGGTATATAATGATGTGCTACGTGATCGCTAGCGACACAGCTATGTTAGCATAACATAAACAGTGAAGCTGGAGGATGAACGCTAACACTTTTCCACTCGAGAAAAGTTAACGTGAGGGTTCCTGATGGTTAGAGACAAATGCAATCGCATGGCAGGAGAACAACTGAGATAATCCATCCACAATACGAGGTTAGTCATTAATATACTGCAACAACATGGGAATAGAGCAGCTGTGAGAGAATACAGCATTAATGAATCAATGGTACAGAAGTGGAGGAAGAAAGAAGAATGAGTTGAATAAAGTTTGATTTATCTGACTGCTTTGTTTCGCTTAGTGTGCCTTATAATCCCGTGCACCTTATGGTCCGAAAAATACGTGTTTGACTTTTTTGTTTGGCACACTGCAGTTTAATGTTGCAAAGCACCTCTTTTTAACTTCAGTGGATATTATACATGGTTATGCTCAGGATATGTCAGCCCATTTCTACTGGAAATGCCTTTTGGTTAAACTTTCAGCAAGGAATTTGCATTTGCACTGTTAAATGTTTATATAGCTTTAATGCACATAAAAAACAGCTTCTTGTTTAAGTAAAATAAATGGATGGGGTTTTTTTGCGCTAGTAAAGTTGTGGAGTTGTATTTTGTCTCGTATCAATTATATCGTCAGTTATATCGTTATCGCAAATTTTCAAATATATATCGTGATAAATATTTTTGGCCATATCGCCCTGCTCCAGTTCCTAATATAATGTGCTTTTTGAGTCTTAAGTATTGGAAGCCTCAGAGTTGAGACGGGAGGCCACATCAGTTCAACCAGTCAAGTCCTATAAAAATCTAAAAGCTTTTAAAATGATATATTACTGTTTCAGATTTAAACATTGTTTTTAATTAAGAAAAAAATCTGGTGAATGCAGTACCTACATGCCCACCAAAGGCAGCAGTCACTGACCTCACTGCAAATACATTATGGATGTGATGGTGGACAGCGCTCTAAGAGCTCCACAGAAGCAGGATTATTCCTGTTCTGTCAGCACATACCGGACCAGCTTCTTGAGCCTTCGGTGCAGGGTACACATGTGTGCCGTGGATTCACTGCATTATTTTAAAGCATTTTCAAACATATATATGACACTTTGCAGTGCTCTGTGCTATATCATTTTTTATATGCTTGTGGTGTCTGCCAGATGTTCTGCAGCAGCAAAAATAATAGTTGATTATTAATAAAGGAAATATCAAAACTGGCCATCATAAGTTTTGAGATGACTGAATCAAGTCTTCCTTTATTCAGCCAGCTGTGCGAAACCTCAAGATGAAGAGGAGACGATGTAGCATGAAGTCCAGTCGAGCTGGACCTCATCGATGAACACGTGTCTGAGAGTCAGTTTCTCTTCAGTGACGACAGTCTGACTCTTTGAGAACCTTCTGTTTGTTGTCTGTTGGCAGATGCTAGCCACGAGGCAGCAGCAGAGGCCATTGAGAACATGGCAGACGCCGTCACGCACGCTAGATTTGTAGGAACAGACCCGGCCAGTGATGAAGTTGTCCTTATGAAAATTCTACAGGTATGTCTCATTTGTTTGGTCAGCACTGTCACTGCCATTATAGTCTTTGAGTGTCTTAGAAGGTCATGAACCACAGTATGCATGTTAGTACAGTTGTACCTGCTGCTTCAGGTCCTGAGGACTTTGTTGCTGACACCAGTGGGAGCCCACCTGACCAACGAGTCTGTTTGTGAGATCATGCAGTCATGCTTCAGGATCTGCTTTGAGATGCGTCTAAGTGGTAAGTTTATTTGAAGCTAATTCGAGGAAGCATTGCATCCTTATTTGAAACAGTTTGATCGAGTTTTACTGGCATATTCCAGCAGCTCCTTCACAGCTTGTGTGTACGGCTCCTGTGATGCAGTGTTTTTTACATTTTACTTCATTTCATCCTTTAATGCCTGTGAAATGGTATTCAGACAGGCTGAGAGTGAAGAATAAAGCTAAAATAATAAGAATATTAAATGATTCTGACCCTGAGGACTCGACATTAAGTACAGTGTTTGTGTGAGATTAGCCTGACACTGATAACAGGAGACATTTTCACATCTTATTCATCTTGTTTGACGACCTGTTCTTTGGCTGTACCGATGTCTTCTGTGAGGTTCAACTAGTCCAGTCCTGTTATTTACATAAAAATATCAAATTATGTCTTAAACTGTCTCCTCCCAGAGGCGTCTCCTCTCTCTCACAGTTTTTGGTTCTCATGTCTCTAATGTCTGTGTGTGCAGAGCTCCTCAGGAAGACGGCTGAACATACACTGGTCGACATGGTGCAGCTATTATTCTCCAGGTAAATAAATGACAGGGTGGTTGTGTTGGTTGTTTGTTACAGATGGCAAGCTGACTGTCTTTAATATAAATGAGGAAGGTTGTAAGACAAACACTCTCGTTTTGGAACTTGTTAAAATAAATGTCCATTGTAAGTTTCAAACTGCCAGAGATACAGGTTACCACTACATGGCAGAATATTCAGAAGAGCCTGAATGAAAAGTGGATGCAGAGCTTTGTGAGCTGGGCCCTTTAGCTTTGGGCTCACTGACAGGCTTTGTATCCACATTAAATACATGATCACACGTTCAGTAAGATCTGTGAGAGAAATGCTTATTTTGTCTTAAATGTTTGTCTTTTGACCAGAACACTCACCCCAAGCTGTTGTTACCTCAGTCTGTTGCTTCCAATGTAAGATTCTGTATATGAAGTTTGCCAAGTTTATTCTGATAAAACTACATGAATATGAAAATTATCCTCTTAATTTTATGAACCCTCAGTAACAAAGATGGACACGGTGGTTCATCTTTAGTCACATCTGCTACGACCAGTTGTGGTGAGAGGAGGAAGACATGATGTGGAGGAGAACCAGAGATTATTAACAAGTTTGATTCAATGCAGAGAGGTCTGTTAACACATAGTGAGTGAAGAAGAAACACCCAGTGCATCATGGGAAGCCGCCAGCAGCCTACACCTATTGCAGTGTAACTAAGGGAGGATTCAGGGTCACCTGGTCCAGCCCTAACTACATGCTTTAGCAAAAAGGAAAGTTTGAATCTTCAAAGTAGAGATAGTGTCTGTCTCCTGAATCCAAACTGGAAGCTGGTTCCACAGAAGAGGGGCCTGAAAACTGAAGGCTCTGCCTCCCATTCTACTTTTAAATACTCTAGGAACAACATGTAAGCCTGCAGTGTGAGAGCGAAGTGCTCTAATAGGGTGATATGGTACTACAAGGTCATTAAGATAAGATGGGGCCTGATTATTTAAGACCTTGTATGTGAGGAGCAGGATTTTGAATTCAATTCTGGATTGGTCTTCCCCTGGTTAGGGGAAGAGGATTAGACCTCTGGAATCTCGGATACACAGCATCCAGACTATGACGGTAAAACAACTTGTAGCTCGGTGTTCCAGCATTTGGAAGAAGCAACTGCTAGCACAACTAGAGATCGATGAGGTATGGGGGGCCAGGATGTCAGGTCAGAGGGGAGATATCATCAACCCCATCCAGGATCGGGTACCAAGCCCCAAATACAACCCAAAGCCTGATGAGTGCGAGAGAGAGGGGGTCATTGCGAAGCTGGAAACTCGAACCCTCCATTGCCAATTACCAAGACTGTGTGAGGTACCCTGGAGCTCTGCTAGAAGATGTGAATGCAGCATAATGAACAATCCTTACTGCGACCATCATCAAGACTGAGAAGCTGATCTACACCGCTGCAGCAGTGATAACAGAGATGAACACCAGGAGCAGTATCCTCGTTGGAGGAGGAGACTAGAGGCCAAGATCGAGGCAGTGTGGAGGGAAGTTACCAAAATATCAGAGGTGCAGAAAGGTGCGATAAAGAAGGCGGTGACTAAGAAGTACAGGTAGCTGTCCACACCTGAGGCCGTGGAACCTGCCAGGCAAAGACTCACAGCCTTGGCCAGCTGCTTATAGAGGTAGAGAGATGGAAGACACAACCCATAACAACAATGCTCCATCCCCGAGGATCTCCTGCACCATCCAACTGCCCGCCAATAACCTGCCGTTCATAACGCACAGTTCAGCAGGACGTTTCATTGTTGAAGGATGGGATTAATGGCTCCAGGTGCCTGTGTTTGGACAGTTTCTGACATTTGGCATTAAACTGTGCTCAGATTTAACTGCAGGTGTGCTAACTGAGTATGTCTGTAAGAGAGTGTGTTTCAGTAATGATAATAACCTAAATAATGCTTAATAGTCTATGTCGCCAGGATGAGATTAGAGATGTTTTTTATTTGTCTTCAAGTTGGGAGATTCTTATGTTAGAACAGATACAAAGAAGTGTAAGTCCACCACAGCAGATACGTAACAAATACCAACACTAACTAGGAGTTGTAAGGCTAAGGTGTGTTGAAAAGATGCTCATTAGCAAAAGTTGTCTAGCCTTGGTCTAATCAAACTCCCCTCTTACTCACTCACAGCACCATCGTCCACACCATGTGTTTAGGAGTGCCAGTCACATGTGGTCACAGACAAAGGGATGAGCCACTTGAGCTGCATGCCGTATGATCTGCATATAGATAAAGCTGCTCTCTGATTCAGCAGCAATGTTCCAGCCCCCATAAATATTAAGCACACACACATCACGCACTGAGAGTTAGCATTGCCAGCAACGCCACATAGAAGCAATCAGCAAAAGCATGTCTGCTGATGTGAGTGAAACAGACTGCAGCTGGATAACAAACAGAGCTTAAATTAAAGGTGTGATTTGTTTCACCTCCTCCCTGATGTTGTGCATTCTTAACTAAGACTATTTGACATGGGGTTTGTCACAAAGCGCTAGCTTATCTTCCTTTCAGTGAAGTCCAGAATTAGTTTTTGCCGAGGTTGTTGCTGTTTGCTGCCAGTTCCTCCGAGCAGTCCAGTTGTTATTTGCTGCCAGGATTCTTGTGGCAGCTTGTTATCAAGTTTACTGTGTTAGCATAAATCTCACTAACAGACATTTCAGCACACGAGCAGGTGCAATGAATGAGTCTGGACTTTTACTCTATTGTTCTCATCCTGCGCTCTCTCACACACAGACACACACACGACTCGCAGCTCATTTCCCTCGTGTTCAGCCCCAGCCCCCCGCTTGTCCACAGACGCTAGATAATAGAGATGTGAGTCTGGGATGCCCTCCACCCTCACCCACCTCCATCAGAGAGTAATGAGCAGCAGCTCTGCTCAGTCTTAGATTGGCTGCTGAAAGTATTAAGCGTGTTAATCTGTTGGACCCACAGATCATCCAATAATCGTGCTTACAGAACAACACTCTATTAACGCTGAGCTAATGTCAGGAGAAGGCTGCTGGCTCGCACACAGTGTGTGTGTGTGTGTGTGTGTGTGTGTGTGTGTGTGTGTGTGTGTGAGTGTGTGTGTGCTTGGTTGTTGGTGAGCTCTAATCTCATAATTTTCTAGCGAAGCTTTAGCTTCACAGAAACCTGGTGACACACACTAACATACTCTGTATGTGATGCCTTACATTTGTGACTTGTGCTGAATGTGCTGAGACTCTTACAGTGATATTTCCTCTTAAGCAGCTTATGACAGGCTCTGTGTTTAGTGTTATATGTTTTTTCTTTTTGGGGGTTTTATTATTTATTATTGTACTTTTGTAGAGTTTTAATCAAAAAGTCATTGTTAGTGTTTTGTGAGAGTTAAGGCTGCCCTTTGGTTCAGGGTTAAAGCAGTGTCCTTGTATGAAAAAGTTACCACCTCTGGACCAGTATACAACAGTTATTTAAAGCCTCTGCCTAAATAAACAGGGAGGCGTGAACTTTTGGTGTTTGCACGTGTACATCGCGAACACACATACACGCTAATAAAGGAATGGCACAGAATTACTGCTGTGACTTCCAACAAATCAGTCACTGGACACTTTTCAAAGACTACCAGTCAAATTTGATTCAAAACAGCTTTAATTTGTTTTTCTTTGGCTCTGTCATGCAGACACATTACATTTGCTGTAATGAGTTGTTAACTGTAGAAAACAACCCCACCCCACCACCTCCACCACAGCAGGTACTTATGTATATTTGATTTGGCAGATTTTCCTTATTGGAAGCCTTTCCGGGATATTTGGAATTGAACCAGGGATTTTCCACTTGATCGGTGAATGTGTAAACCCAAACACTATGGAGCCACTCCACTGCACTCTTTAATAACTACATTTATTAGAATAGTTAAAGCTGTTTATAGTTTATCTTGTGACAAACTGTGATAAAAGCAGCCGTCGCTGCACAACAAAAAACAACAACGCTTTGCTGCTTGTTTTAGATCTGTGCTGAACATTGGTGTCAAGCATTGTCAGCGTGGCTGGCTGGTTTCACCATTCTGATGAATACGATGACGTTTACTGAGGTCCGTGGTTGATTTAGTACACGGGGAATCAACAGTCGCTGTACTGTGAAAAGATGGTTTGAGGAGAGTGAAGAGACTCTGAAGGATTACTGTGACAGCTGTGTGGGAAGTGCTTTGTTATAACCACTGGGAGGACATTGTTGATCTGGTGGTTTGCATAACAGACTGCATGAATTTTTGTGTGGATAGCGCTGTATCTGCCAGTACCGTACAGTGTTTCTCAAACAACAATCGTGGATAACTCCTGACATCGACGCTGCCCTTAAACAGAAAAAGAGGCTTCAGGTCAGAAACGAGGAAGAACTGAAGACTGTACAGAGACGCCTGACGAGACAAGGAAGATGAAGGAAAAACGATGTGGGATGGAGAACCAGCTGCAGGTGAACAGTGTTAGCAGAGTTTGCAGGGGTCATGGAAACATCTCTGGCTGCAAGGAAGTCGGTACTCAACCTGTAAGGGACACAAGCCTTTGATTCATCATCTTCCTGTCTTCCAGGTCTACTCACACTGCAGCTAAAGTCACCACCTCCACCACCTGGGGGCTGCCACACACACACACCTTAGCTCCTCTTTGGAACAACAGGTTAGGGTTTTCGAATCCCGACCAGGACGTGTGTCCAGTAAGACCCCCGGGCTAGGCCTCCTTCCTACCCAAGCCTATCTCAGAGTATGTGCAAGATATATAACTGAAGCCATAACAGCTCGAAAACTGCCTGGATTGTCACAGTCTGCATCAGGTGTTGACCAAGATGCACTGATGAGAAGTGGGATGCTGGAACAAGAAGGCAGAAGTGGAGAGGGGATGGGAATGCTACTAGTGTTTGAATGCTACTGCGCATGTAATCCCAGGGGAAGGGGTTAAATAAAGAGGATGTGGGTCTATGGTTGCTTCGAAAGTAGGGCTGCCACAAACTATTATTTTGATAGTCGACTAGTCACCGATTATTTTTGCGATTAGTCGACTAGTCAGATCATCATCCATTGGTCGTAAAACGTACAGCTTATTGCACCAGCAGCGTCTGCTCTTATATAACTATCATTAGCTTACAGCTTTAAGTGTTTAAGGTGCTAACTAAAAATAAAGACAAGATGATAGTTTATTACATTTTAATGAAATTTGCAGATTGTTTTGGTGGAGTTTAATAAACTCAGCCGTCTGCTCCTTGCTGTCTAAAATATAACAGGACACTGGAGTAAACTCTCCAGCATCTCACACTTCTGATAATCAGCTGTCTGCTTGACGTTTATTCAGCTGTGTAAAAACTATAACTTTATTTCTCAGCCAAACCGATTTACTCAGGAACAAATAAAATACTGAAAAAAGCCAAACAATAACATTTTTAAGTTATCTAAGTGACTTATATATCATGTTTAACCTGAGTAGCGAAAGATGGCGGGGGGTTTGAAAACGATTTGGTTGGTGATTTATGTCATAGACTGTAGATGGGATGTTTTAACATGTTCACGTCTTTTTACAGACTCCCCCAGTTCAAAGAGGAGGCCAAGAGTTATGTTGGTGCTAACATGAAGAAGGTAACATGGCTGAGACTGTGAATGTGTGCTGCTTGCTGTCATCATGCTTTCTCTTATTCTTTGTTAATCTTCTGAGTCTGTGGCCTCCCCCTGTGCTTGGATTCACTTTATTATTTGTAACTATTAGTTTTCTTTTCATGTTTCCTGTACTTGTATGTGTCCCTGTTTTCCTTCCCACAGACCCTACCTGTCATACTGGACACTCAGGATGTTATTTGTGCAGAGCAGCATAGAAACACAAGTCAGAGTAGGCTAGAGAGGGTACTGAACTGGCAGGGTTAGCATGGCTTCTTGGTGGGAGTGCATGAGCGCATGAGTGTTGAACATTGCTGGTTTTAAGGATGTAGTTGAATCAAACATCAGCATCTCAACATTTCTGCAGAGGCAGTATCCACCAGTGAGCAGCACAGTGGTGCTGCGGTGTAGACTGTAATTACAAGTACATTACATGTTGTAGTTGCACTAAGTGAGAACAAGAACAGTTAACAGTAGAACTAGTTCAGCATCTATCAGATGCTGCTGGTTTATTGTACTGTTAAAGATGACATTTGTGAGTCTGTTTGAATCCTTTGTACTGCTGGCTGCTCCTGCAACTTCTTATGGCAGTTTTTATCTAAAGCTCATTCTTACATTGCACCGGCTTTATGGGCAAAATCACTTTACAGATTTAAACGTGCAAATTTTTTTTTTTTAGATATTTAGTGTAATTAGAAGATCTATCACATGACTAAATATGAAGACACTTTGACCTTACAGGTAAATTCAATCACTGCAAAGCAGTTCCATAAGTCAGATGCAGGTTAAAGTAAACGGCTTCATTCAGTCAGCTGTGCTTTACTTCTGCTAAGCTCACCTTTATGAAAGCGTGTTGTGGTTCAGTCTGGACTGTCTGTGAATGTCCCTGCCTCTGAAGCACTGACTGGTACACCACTGTACACCATATACACAACAACACAACAATGACCCTTGTTTGTCCTTTGAGCTACTGGTTACGTGTCACGTCACATATGTGTATTAGATGCAGATTGGCGTGTTCCTAGAATTTTAGCACTTGTTGCTTCTTGCATGGTCTGCCTGTGCACTGACACATCTGTGCTGGCTGCTCTTGGTTACAGCCTACAGTGACTGTGCACTCTGATCCAGAGCACTGTTTGCACTCCTCCCATCGTGCATAGATGTGTATGCTCAGTTGTGTTATGTGTTGGTCCCACTTATCTGCTGATAATGTTATCCATCACTAATCACGGGCCTTGCCTGCTCCCCTTCTCTTCTGAGGCTTACAATATCTTGTGGAAAAACAAACGTGTGCAGGTAAGGAAGATTACTCTCAGTATTTAGGCTAGGCCAGTATATAGATTCTCTCCCAGTAACCTTTGGCTTACCCTCGCTACCTTAACCTCTTTTCCTTTACCTGTGACCTTGGCAAGATGGAGGCATGACATGACAAAAAAACACGAAGCAGGCCTGCAGATCCTGCTGGTCATTGTGTGACACATAGCAGTCTATGACTGTGTAATACTCACATTACATCTGGATTATCATACTTCACTTTAAATGATTGAATTCATTTGGGCTACACTGTCTCAGCTGTTGGATTTCATGTGCCAATATGTGTCCCAAGACATGCTACACGAGTCACGGTGCCTCTTGTGTATTACGAGTGTGTAAATGATCTGGATATAAATCTAAAGAGAAGTGAAACATTGTCATTGCTCAGTGATGATGGAGCAGCTGACTCAGTGAACCACTGTGTTTCCTCCAGCTGAAGATGCGTGCCGGTGGCATGAGCGAGTCATCTAAATGGAAGAAACAGAAACGTTCCCCGCGGCCGCCTCGGCACATGGTCCGTAGTTCCTCCGGACAGATGGAACCAAGCCAGCCCAGCACGCTCAACAACAACCTCTCGGGTGGGACACACACTGTTGTAATAATGGACTCACAGCCGTCTGTAAGCCCAGCTTGGCTTTCAGGTCTTTGGTGGAACGCTGTATGACTGGATCCTGTGTTCTCAGGTGGTGTCCCGTTCATGGAGGAGGGCTTGTCCAATCCCAGCCTTCCCGTCTCAGACAGCTCTGCCTCATCTATCTGTAGCCCAACAACCACTGACAGCGGCCTGGACACCTGCTCAAAAACTACTTCCAGGGAAGACCTTTCTGACCTGGATCAGTGCAGCTCTGCATCAACCGCTGGTGCAGCCATTGCGCTCACAGGGACTGAGTGTGGCTCTACAGATGCACAGGTGAACATGTTTCTAATGTCTCTTATTTACATTTTCAGCTGCGCGAGAGACATTGTATTTCCTGGGTTCTCCCTGTCCTTCTCCCTAATCTCTTGTGCTGCGCCTCTTTCTGTCTAGTTTGAGGGCCAGCAGGCTGAACCAGCCCCGTCAGCCTCAGTGGAGTCCATCCCTGAGGTTCTGGAGGACAAAGACTCCATTACAGAGCAGTCAGACAGTGCCTCTGTCCATGATATGGATTACGTCAACCCCAGAGGCGTCCGCTTCACACAGTCCACGCAAAGAGATGGTAGGATCCAGCTGAATTTAGGAAGAAGGGCAGAAGATAATCTGAGAGTTCCACATTTCTGTGATGCATAAAGAAAGCTGTAGAGTGGTTCTCTCTAACCTCTTGTCCCTTTGCCTCTTGTCTGTAGGAGCATCCCTCATCCCGTATGGCCTGCCGTGTCTCAGAGAGCTGTTTCGTTTCCTGATTTCACTGACCAACCCTCATGACCGCCACAACACTGATGCCATGATGCACATGGGCCTGCAGCTGCTGACTGTGGCCCTGGAATCAGCACACATCCCTAACTACCAGTCCTTATTAGTGCTGGTCAAAGACGAGCTCTGTCGACACCTGTTCCAGGTAAATTAAATGTAGATGATGTCATTGCTGCATGTTGAGTTGATGACAGTGAGGAGCAGTCCTCGTCAAACCTGCGGTCTTCTTTTGGTAACTCTGTGCTGATCTGAGTCTTTTCAGTGATTATTGGCTTTTTATTGAACTGAAGCCACTGTTCCAGGTTCCTTACTGAGATGGCTAAAAGTGTGTACCATATATTTGTGTTTCACTTTGTGCTAATGACAGACATGACTGGAGTGTTTTTAGGTTATAAACCCAGAGACCTGCTCTTAACCTTGTCGACTGATTTATCTGACCTCAGATGGACTGATTAGTTCTCTTTGTCGAGGCCTGAGTCCTCTGCAGGCCAGTACACTGGTGTAGTTATGAGGCCTGGTTTTGCTGATGAAGTACCTCATCTGTGTTCCAGCTGCTGAGTGTGGACCGTATGAACCTGTATGCTTCATCCATACGAGTTTGCTTCTTGCTCTTTGAAAGCATGAGAGGACACCTGAAGTTTCAGCTCGAGGTAGCTCTTCTCATTGATCCACACTCCTGTCATTCAGCTTTCATAGTGTTAGTCCCTGAGGACCTGATGGCCATGTCTCTGTTTGCTCAGATGTACCTGAAGAAACTCATAGACATCATCACTTCAGAGAACATTAAGATGCCTTACGAGATGAAGGAGGTGGCTCTGGAGGCACTGGTCCAGTTATGGAGGATCCCCAGTTTTGTCACTGAGCTCTACATTAACTATGACTGTGACTTTTACTGCTCCAACCTCTTTGAAGATCTCACCAAGCTGCTGTCTAAGGTAACCTGCCCTGAAAGGCTTGCTAGTGATGAACAGGCCCTGCTTACCTTTTTGTACTGAGGGCAGACTGCTGCAGTTGTATTTGAATGGCAAAATAATAGAAACCAGTTTTCTGTTAGAAGAGGTTTAGAGCGTCCTGCATTTCTTCTACTGCTGAGTGTTTTCTACAGAGGATGTTTGGCTCTGTTTAGACACCAATCACCACTTTTTATTGTAAAATATTAGTGTTTTTAGGTCATATGAACAACACACAGGTGATAACAGAAAGCAGATGCAGCTCATGTCTGTTTTTGATTTGCATTGATCTCCAAACCAGCTGTTTTCACTGCACCACCGTCCTGTTCCCCATCATCCATTGGAGATGTCAGCTGTTTTGGTTGCCGTGCAACAGTGATGTTGAATCAATGTGTAAACACAATCTCGAAAACTTGAGCTGTGTAAAATGTAAATAAAAACAACATGCACTAATCACATAAACTCATATGTTATTGACATGAGAACCATGTTTTGTGTGAGTCAGGACTGCAGAGAGCTGTCTCCCAACCAATCCTGTGTTTACAGCCTGACATTCCTTTCCCAAAGTCCTCCAGCCAGGCTCCTCAGCTTGCAGACAGTTAAAAGAAGAGAGGATGCTGCACAGTTGTACACATGTGGTCAAATAGTCCATCAACTTCAAAATGGCCTCAGACAAAGCTGCCAGAGATGATCCAAGCAAAGCAAGCAAGCAATTTATTTATATAGCACTTTCAGATCAGCCCCCAGCTGAACACAAAGTGCTGTACACTTGACATGCCAAAATGATACATTGAACATGTTAAAAAATAAGAAAAATAATAATATAAAATAAATAAAATATATATATAAAAATGATTATTAAAATGACATTAAAATAAATAAAACTAGCACAAATAGCAAAAACAATAATAAAATAGTATAAAAAATGATGATGAGAATTACATTTAAAACAATAAAATCAGCACATTAGATCAAAACAATAAAATCAGGGTCAGACTGTGTCATATGCCAAGGAGTAAAAATGGGTTTTAAGACGTGTTTTAAAAGTGGACAGACAGAAACAAAAGATCAGTCAGAACAGAGCCAAACATGTCCAATCGTAGCAATGATACAATTATAATACAGTATTCACAGGTAGTATTATGTGCCTGGACAATAGACCTTTAGACAATTGCAGGTTAATATTCTGTAGATTATAATGTGAGTATTATGTGAAAGTGCTTTTTCTTCTGTGGCGATAGAACGCGTTTCCAGTGTCGGGGCAGCTGTACACCACCCACCTCCTGTCACTGGAGGCCCTGCTCACAGTGATCGACAGCATCGAAGCTCACTGCCAGGCCAGGGTGCTGAGCAGCATAGCTCAGCAAGACCAAGCAGAGACTGTGCTGGCAGACGGAGAGGGTGCAGCCAAGGCTGAAACAGACTCTGCAGCTGGTATAAGCACACTTCTACAGATAACTTAATACCTCATAGATGCAGTTTGGGTGTCATTTTACTGTGTCTTTTTCACCTTTTTCACCTTTGTCATGTGAGTGAATAACACACATGCTGGACATGGACAGCTTCAGTAAAAACACATTTTCCTTCTGTTTTCAGATGTTAGTAGACTTGGCAGTACCAATGGTTTGAGTCCCTCGCAGCCTGAAAAGGCACCAGTGTATCCTCCAACCAGTGGACATCTAATGGCCGAGAAGATGAGACTGGGCAGACAGGATCAGGGAGACAGCGATCCTTGTGAGGCCTCTGTCTTCTCTAAAGTTTGTCTAAGCGCTGCATCCAAGCTGTTCAGCTGAAACTAACAGAAATTCTTTTCTCCAGCTGAGAAGAGAAGTCTGAAAAAGCCTCAGCGTTTCTTGTCCTGTTTACCTGATTCACACGAGTTAATGGAAATTAGAACCAAGAAAAAGGTATGTGCAATTCATTTAATGAGAGTAACTTAAAGAATAAGATCTGCTTGAGCAACGTTTCTTGCTGTGTGTCAAGCTGCTGATCACAGGCACGGAGCAGTTTAACCAGAAGCCCAAGAAAGGCATCCAGTTCCTCCAGGAAAAAGGCCTCCTTAGCAGCCCCATAGACAACAACCAGGTGGCCCAGTGGCTCAGAGAAAACCCCCGGCTGGACAAGAAAATGATTGGCGAGTACATCAGCGATCGGAAGAACACGGAACTCCTGGACTGCTTTGTGAAGTAGGCTTAGCATCCTTTCATTTTAACGTTTGCTCTTCACAGGTGGAGCCATGTGTGTTCAGCAACAATAATCATAATGCACCGTGTGAGCAAACAATAATCTGACTGGTTTCTTTTCCAGCACATTTGCCTTCCAGGGGCTTCGTATTGACGAGGCCCTGCGGCTCTACCTGGAGGCCTTCAGGTTACCTGGAGAGGCTCCTGTCATTCAGAGACTCCTGGAAACGTTCACAGACAACTGGCATGTAAGGACCATGTCCTACAGTTCATTATTACCGCTTTAACACAGCAGGATATCAGGCCACACATGGTCTAGGCTACGCTTGAGTACGAGATTAAGTTATTTCACTCTTAGTTTGAATACTAAAGCTAAAAGAAGTTTGGACACCTCTGCAAAGGTCATAATAAGAGCGTGATCAGAGATTAAACAGACCTGAGAATGAGCATCAGCTGACTGTTGTAGCAGGATCAGGTACAACAGTAATAATGTGATAATCCCACTGAGGTTTAGATTCCTATCAACCTCTCACATTAGGGCCAACAGGGGTTCAGGGGTTTGTGGATTGGGTTGTGGCCGAGAGCGGGTGGTGACCTGAAGGTCAGCGCTCGTGTGGAGAAGGAGCCTGAGCCTAGGATACAGAGCCTGGTATACTGGTTTCCCCCAGTTTGGCACCTGTATACTGGGACTTTCCCCAGTGGACGAGGAGGTTGCTTCCCTCCAGGTCAGGGAAGCAGGTACTGACTGTCATTTGCACTGATGCACCACTTCAGGTCCCACAAATAAAAAAGCTTTAACAGTGAGGCTGGAGACGTCATGTCACCTGGGTGGTCCGCTGGACCTCGCCCCTGGGTGGACAAGGTTCACCCTGAGTTTCTAAGGTCTCTGGATCTTGTAGGGCTGTCTTAGTTTTGCATGGAAGATGGGGACAGTGTCTCTGGTATGACTGGCCCTTTGCTGCAGGCACTCCCCAAGAGCTTGGTGTGCATTACCATTGGAGTCAGTCAGACTTGTTCCTGGTGAAAGTTGGACTGTGCTGCTCTTTGTCATTGATTCTGTTCATAGCATTGATGGATACAATCGCTCGGCACAGCCAAGTTGTGGAGGGGCTCTGGCCTTAGTATCACATCTCTGCTGTTCACAGGTGATGTGGTTGTCTTGGCCTGATAAGGCAGTAAACTGCAGGTAGTTGCAGTCAGTTTGCTGTCGTGGTCTTATTTGCAAGTGAAATGGAACAGTCACAGATTGTTGATCACAGATTGACGCAGTGTCTGCAGTGATGTGGACACTGCACTGGCCTGTTACGGTGAAAAGCCTGAAAACGAAGCTGCTGATTCTGTGGTCAGTGTATGCTCCTGCCCTCACATATGGCCACAGCCTGTGGGTACTGACTGAAAGAATGAGATCGCAGATATCATCTTCCTCTGTCATGTCTCGGCTCTCCCTCGGTTATTCTGAAAGGTTCAGTGTAGAGTCACTCATCTGACTGGGATGCTCCCAGTTTGAGTGTTTTGGGCACATCTTGCCTCAGGATGTCTCTGCTTAGGCTGCTCCGCCCGATATCTGACCCATTATAAGTGGACAGATGGATGTTGTGTAGTTTGATGTGTCCATCACAGCTTGCCTGAACAGTGTGCTTCAGTCACTGGAAGGACGGTGCATGTGTCTGAAAGCAGCTATGGGGGGAGTTCCTACAATAGTCTTCCAAGAACAGACCAACTGTTAAGTGGCAGCACGGTGCTGCAGGGAGAGGAGGCAGCCTATGGAGCCTATGCCAGCTGTCACAGGGCAAACGCAGGCATGCACCCGAACAGCTCGCCAGTGTGTTGCAGGGGCATCAAACAAAAGATTGATAATGTGGATTTACTATTATACTCTTTTATTCTATTGTTCTTTGGCTTAATAATGTTACCACTGGGAAGACTTGACTTATGTAATTATCTAGTGTCCCCTAATAGACCCTAACCCTAATCCCATTTATAATTTAATACTTTTGCTCGTTCCAACATACCTGGAAACAAACTCTGTACACATTCACATGTTTCCCAGTCTGATCACAACCAAGCGTGTTCATCAGAAGGTAACTCCACTTGTAAGAGACAGCACTCAGTATTGTGGTCAACCCTGCAGATTGTCTAGATTATAGCAGTGGGATGACGTAAGTGTCAAGACAGAGTCACATATAGAGTATGACAGGCAAAGGACAAACTCCACAGGGGAAACATTTGACGCCTCAAAATAGCAGGAGGAGCCATGTGACCTGGAAACTATTCCTAGTAATGTCCCTTTTTTTTAGGCCAGCCACACACAGGAGTAGGCTTTGAAAGAGAAGATGATTCATTCTAGGCAGTGACACTGTAAATGGGTTTTCCACTCTGTGGGGTCAGTGTGGTATCAGCTGAGAGGTCAGGTGAGTCTGGAGGTCAGAACAAGGGGAGTAGTTGTAGTGTGCCATAGAGACACAGCAGCCTCTGTTTGCTGAGTGATATTTGGTCCATGCTCTGTGTGTTTGTAGAAAGTCAACGGCTTTCCTTTCATGTGCAACGATGCCGGCTTCGCCCTGGCCTACGCTGTCATCATGTTGAACACTGACCAGCATAACCACAATGTCCGCAAGCAGAACATCCCCATGACCGTAGAGGTAAGTGATCACACACCTGTGTGTGGTTGTGAAGCATGAACTAGTCGTGCCAGTTTGTGTAAATGGACAGCAGTCATTTCCCCAACACTGGTCTGAAAGGATATGCCTCCATAGCACCAAGAACGGAGCTTTGAAATAAGATAACACGTATAAGAAGTGTTTGAGTTATCCCGAAAGCTCGGATTTATTATTATGTATTATTATGTCACCGGACAAAACGGCTCCAACAGGAGCGTCAAACAGGATATAAAAACAAAGAGCTCAGTAAGGAGCTTGAATCTAAAATGATGATTGTGTTTGAGAGTGTCACAGGGATTGTGGTTTGAACCTCTTTCTCATCAAACCAGGCTTAACTGCCAAAATGTAACCAAGCAACAATGGTAACATTGAGATGAACTACCAATGTGATGTACATGAATGGGAATCAAGATATATTCATGTGGTCTACTAATGATAATAATCTAACTCTAATGATCACAGCTATGCATCTGTTTACATTATATTGTCAAAATTCAGGTGTCCCAATCACTTCCATGGTCATAGGTGCATGAAGTCAAGCCTCTAGCTGCTGACTGCAGGGTCATATTGATAGGATGCCACCTGTGCAGCAACTGCAGTTGGGAAAGTTCCTCACTACTAAATAGTCCACAGTGAGCTGTTAATGCTATTATTATTAGAGTGTTAGGTAGAACCACACCTGAGGCGTGTAGTGTGCAGACGGCTTTCTGCAGAATCAGTTCCTACACACTGACAAACGTCATGTACTGCTGCACTCCAGGTGTTAGTGCACCAAGTGTGAGGCATAGCATCAGCTGCAGTGATGTGCATCCAACACATCAGTATCCCATAAGTCAGTATGCCACCTCTAGACTCAGGAGCAGTGCACGCGCTCTCTGGAGGAATCATCATTCACCGTCTTCTCACCCAGTGGATGAGTCTGGGTTAAGCAGCAGCCAGGAGAACAGTACTATCTGACCAGGTTTAGTGGCTCAGGGTGTGGGGCTGATGTTCAGGCTCAGCTCCTTAGTTTCAGTGAACGGAGCACTTCATGTTTCAGCATGCTGAGATATTTTTGATCATCTCATGCTCCCAACGTTCAGGTGTGGCCCCTTTCACGTCCAACCTGACTGTGCACCAGCGCACAAAGTCCATAAAGATGTGAATAAACAAGTTTGGTGTGGAAGAGGTTTGACTGGTCCTGTAGTGGTCCTGTAGCCCAACACCAGTATGTGCCTCACATATGTGTTTCTGTCCTTCAGAAGAACTGAAGCTCTTACAGCTGCAGACATCACAGGAAACATTGATGGTTAAAGTGGTTGTTGTGGTCCTCATTCACCAGCCTATTGTGCATGAGTAATAATGGCTGAATGAAGCGTAAAACATCCGCCCTGCTACTGTTTCCCACAGTAGTTGAGTAAATACTCGGTGGTCAGCAGGGAGCTCATTAACAGAGAAAAGTCATAATGCTGAGTTATTTCTATGCAATGTTTTAAAGCACAAACATGTTGAGTAGAGAGACTGTCCATGGAAACACTGTGAAGACTATTAAGGTTGTGTTTCAGTGATAAGAAATGAAAAGTCAAATGCATTGGCATGATTCTGTTTGTTGTATGTTATACCTTCATTATCATTTCTTTAACAACGTCAAAATCCTGATTACAATAATCAAACATACTGTAGATAAAGTTTTGCAGCTCTCTCTTAAATATAGATATAACTAGCTCAATGAAAATGGTGAGCTGTTATACTTGACATGTCAGGTGGTGCAGTCAGTGTAAGAAAAATCTTTAATTTAAAGTTCAGTGTTCAGTCTCAAGTTAATAGAGACGTTTAAACTGAAACAGCTGCAGTTAGTCTTTTTACAAGAGTATACACCCCGCGATACCACATCACCACGAAAATAGACTGTAACACAACACTGTCACTGAAACCTGCCATAAATGTTGTAAATATAATGATTGTAATACTACTACTAATGATAATGATAATAATGTTGTTGTTGGCCTTTGCAGCAGTGTATTCTAGCAGAATGCAGTCGGGTGTTGGTGAGGCTGAGAGAGAGTAAAACCAGAACACTGCTTCTGACATGCATGTGTGAAAAACCCATAAACACAAATGAACCCATTCAGCATTACAGCAAATTAAAGAGAAGAACATCGAATAGTTTAGAGCAGCGGTCCCAAACCCCCGGTCCACGGCCCAGTACCAGTCCGTTAGTCGTCTGGTACCGGGCCGGAGAGTTGAGGCTCGGGTGTGAAATTTATGGTCTTCAGGGTTTTTATCGTTAACTCTATTTCCCTGGGTCTTTCCCGTGTTGTAGTTGTGTGTCTTATTTTGAAAGAAATATTTAAGCGATACCATAGCAACCAGAGAGCATTAAGAGGGGAGGATGTTACTCTCAATGTTATTGGCGCATTTCAGGAGGACGCTGCTGATAAAGTTACACAATCACACAGTGAATTTGTTTATTATTATATTTACAAAATACCAGCGTTTTTGTCTCGGTCGTATCTAGAGCTGGGCGATAGAACGATAACGATATGTATTGCGAAATAACTTTTTCTCGATAGAAAAATTTAACTATTGCGATAGACCTCATCTCTCTCTTGCTCTCTTAAAAAAAAAGAAAAGAAGAACAGCCAATCCAAATTAAGTAGCGCAGAGCCGAACCAATCACAGCCGCAGCGTCACGTCACGTGACTTGTTACGTACAGCACAAGTGCCAAGCCGCGCATGTGTGGTTTGGAAGCAGCCAGCCGCTGGTAATGGAGGAAATGAGTGTGTTTCGTAGTGATGTGTCGGTCGCGAACGAAATGGCTCTTAGAGCCGGATTTTTGACGTGAACGACGCAAGCCGGCTCCTTATCGCGAGCCGTGGGGTTTTTTTTTCCTTCTCTCTCTTTCCTCTCTCTCGCACTTTTTTCCCGCTTCACTCTGCACACGAGCCTTGCGCTTTGCGCTGGGCAGAGGGGGGAGGGGCGGTAGTTACACTCACAGTAGCACAGGAACAGAGCGGGAGGGAGAGAGAGAGAAAGAGAGCCAGGGACAACAACGTCACATTAGAAAGGTATAGTAATCATCCACAACTATTTTCAGTTGCAGATGATAAAGGATTCAGAAAGTTCAGAAAGCTTTACAACAAGGAGAGATTGAAAATTTCCTTTTAGTTCTCAGTTTATTTGATATTGACAAAAGTTAGTCAATTTTGTCTGTTCTTCTGTAAAACAAACTAAGATTTATTTTTAGAATTAATATTTTGTTTCTAAGTGGAATTGACAATTTAGTAGTTTGTTTTGTTTGTTCTATTTTGAAACTTAAACGCTTTAGCGGCTGCCTTTTGTGTAGTTTGCAATATTTGCCTTTATTTATCTGAAACTGAAGTTTCATGTTCATTAAGTACATCTACCCTGTTGAACTTATTATGGGAAATAAATATTAAAATCAAGACAAGCTGCTGATTATTTCACATTTTACTCGTGAGCAACGGCACATTTAAATCTTACAAATATAGTTATTTGGCTTATATCGTGATATATATCGTTATCGCCTGAAATGAAAAAAACATATCGTGATATGAAAAAATCTTATATCGCCCAGCTCTAGTCGTATCATTTTATTTTTGTTAAACATGACACATCTGGTGGTTTGACATTCCTCTAACAAAGCTGGTGTTTGCACTGGTGAAGCTGTTCAGAGAGCCCACAGCTGTAGTCAGGGAGGAGGGGTGTATGTCTGTGCTCTCTGCCTTTGGCTGACGGTGTTGAAGCCTAAACTCTGTGTGTGGTGACCAGTTTGTGGCACTCACTGACAAACACACCACACACTTGCTTTCTCTCTTCTTATGTTCACATAGTTAATAAAAGCTGGTGTGTTTCCAGAGTCTGACCTCATCATCTGTTGTTGTGTATTAAAATCTTTTCCATGCGCTTTCAGCTGCAGTTTGGGAAAAACTCACCGACCTCAGGGTCAGACAACACACAGATGTCCACACAATAGTTTGGACAGGGCCAATAAAAGTGGCGCCTAGCACTTCGCTTATTTAGGAGCTTGTTGCAGTATGTAACATTCATCACAGCATGTGTTGGCACCACAGTTATTTTTGGAATGGGAAAACTATGGCTGTGTGCACATCAGATCGTGTTCCCCGACAATAACATGACATGAGTGAGGTTCAGCTGAGGGCAGTGGGATGGTAGGTACTGTGTCCATAAAACCCAGCGTGCTGTTTCCAGCAGCTGCTCCCAGACCAGCACTGATACTGACCGACCACTGTGGGTTTCAGATGGCATGTTCCTGATCCTTAGCAGCATCCTGTTTCTGTGTCTCTCTGTGGCATCGCTGTTTTCCTAATGATGCACCTAAAATATATTAAATGACACATGAGTGCGTCTCCAACCAAGGCCTTTTAACTGTTGGTTTGATGCTCCGTGAACAAAGCACTACATGCCAAAGGATTGGGTATCTTAGCTTAGGTGCTCTCACCGATGTGTGAGTGGAAATAAAAGTCTATTGGTCACATGTTTGAGTAGAGTTTGTAGAGGGAAACCAATGCTGATCACTGCTAACATGATGTTTCACTTTAAAACAGCAATTCAAGAAAAATCTAAAGGGAGTCAATGGAAACAAAGACTTTGACCAGGACATGTTGGAGGATATCTACAATGCTATCAAGTAAGGCGCACAGCACAACTCCCCTGATGTGTTAGCATCTGCTATCAGCAGCCAGACCTGAGCCTCATTTCTGTGCTTATCCTGGTTCAGGATATCTTAGAATTGTTAAAAATGCCCATTACACTGCTTCATTCACCCCATTTAAAAGCAAAAGGTTGATTCTGTTCATCTGCACGTAGCGTTCAATGTTTCTCCTGCTGAAACGCCACATCCGGATGAACAGAATAAGGCTTCTGGGGTTTCCTTACCTGGATGCATCAACACAGATCTAAAGAACTTCCAGCTGTGGAGAAATTTGTCTTTTTCCATATTGATGTGATTAAAGAAGGCAGGCAGCTGTCCCAGGCTCATGAATAGACTGACGTTCTTTCCTTTGTAGAAACGAGGAGATTGTGATGCCGGACGAGCAGACGGGTTTAGTGAAGGAGAATTATGTGTGGAGCGTCTTACTGCACCGCGGCGCCTCATCCGAAGGCATCTTTCTCCACCTGCCGCCCGGCAGCTACGACAATGACTTGTTCACCATGACATGGGGTCCCACTATCGCTGCACTCTCCTATGTCTTTGACAAGAGCCTCGATGATGTCATCATCCAGAAGGCCATCACTGGCTTCAGGTATACAGCACTCAGATGTAGTCAGTGGTAAATGCTACGAGATGCTGTGAGTTGTAGTACAGGCTGGAAACGGCCTTTAAATGTCCACATCCACAGGTTAGCCTGTAGTAGAAGCACGCTCCACCTGCACACAAGTTACTGTTATTAACTGTGGACGGACAAATCGTGTGATTACTGTAGGAGAAACTTTGCCCAAAAAATACACGTTTTAAAACAGGCGTAGTTTTGTCAGGTAAAGAATGCAGTATAAACAGTTTGTGTGTCAGCTGTTAAAGTGTGCAGTCATCTGTGTTTGGCAGGAAATGTGCGATGATTGCAGCTCACTATGGCTTCAATGATGTGTTTGACAATTTGATCATCTCCCTCTGCAAGTTCACCACTCTGAGCAGCGAGGTGGGTCCACAGCTCTGCTTAAATCACTTCTGTTCACAGACACTGCCATAACTTTACTTTTAACACACAGTAAGTGCACACGTGACACTGCTTAGTCCAATCATGTGTTTTGGTGAATCAGCTGAGGCACTGTCACTGTCGTTAGTTTGACGTTCTGCTTCACACAATCATCGTTTGGTGGTTTTTGAAGAAAACCTGAAATCTCTGATACACACCCCACATTAAAAATGTGTACAAAATGTAGCATCTGCTAATATATAAATACTGCTAACACACATAAATAGTGCAGTATAGTACCGTGAACTGAACTGTGATTGTGAGAAAATGTACTGTAGTTTTTTTGTATCAGTTGTACTCCACAGCAAACACTGAGCCATGGCCACATACAACTGTAGTGAGGATGAGTGTGAACACAGCACTTTAAACTTGTACAGACACACGTTTGTTGTCACTAATTAATTCATCCAGATTTCATTCAATGTTCCTGTTACCTGTGTTTCCACATGCTGATGCACTGAGAGGATGTTTTCACATGTGGCTCAGTCAGTACCACTCCTCCACCTGCTGCCATCATGTCAACAAAGAGTCCCCACTGTCAGCACCTTCAAATGACCTTTGTTTAATCAGAGTTCTCAGCTTCTTAAACATCTACAGAAACAACAGAGTTTGGGAATAATCTAATTGTGTTGTCCTGCATGTTGTTCAGTAACAATAATGTATTCAGATGTGTAAATAGTGTTGGAAAGTCTGAGTGTTTGTGTGTCCCCCCACACACAGTCTGTGGAGAATCTTCCCACCGTGTTTGGCAGTAACAGTAAGGCCCAGACAGCCGCCAAGACGGTGTTCGACCTCGCTCATCGGCATGGCAACATCCTGAGGGAGGGCTGGAAGAACATCGTGGACTCGCTGCTACAGCTGTTCAGAGCTGAGCTGCTGCCCAAAGCCATGGTTGAGGTCGTTATTCTGTCCTTGCTTCCTGATAGTACTGCATAGATCATCTGTGGCGTCTACTTGTTGTTTGTTTGGGGTTTTCATTTATAAAGAGAGACATAAAGCTGTGCTGACACCTACTGTTGCCTGTGTCCTCAGGTGGAAGACTTTGTAGAGCCCAATGGGAAGATTTCTCTTCAGAGAGAGGAAACCCCTTCAAATCGGTACACACCAATCTCATCCTCAATCTTTTAGATCAATAAGTGTCACCACATAGTGACTTTTTCCCAAATACTGGTGAACTTGTGTTTTTTTACCTTCTAGAACTGCTTTCAACTGCTCCCATGCTCAGCAGTTAGCTCTGCATGTTTGACATGAGTGAAACACGAGCTTTACGTTTAATTCCCCGTAGAACAGACTGGATCTTTAAAACCAGTACAAAGGCATGTGTTAGCTAAGAGGCCATAGAGTAAAATGATGTTTTCTCCTCATCTGTTACATTCAGTGGCGAGTCAGCAGTGCTAAGTGTTTTCAACTGGCTGACGCTTAGTGGAGCCGAGCAGTCAGGACTCAGAGGACCGTCCACAGAAAACCAGGAAGCCAAACAGACTGCCATCCACTGCATCAAGGTACTGGACTCACCGTGATGTCTGAACACAGTCGAAACACCTGCTGTCATCTTCAGCTTTATTACAAATACAGTTCAACTGAAGGGATATTGTAGCAACAATGACACAGAGCAAATGCTCTGAGTAATCAGACTACCTGTAGTTGGTGTATGTACAGTAATTGGTGCCTAATTAAAACTAGCCCCATGTTACAGTGTCTGACTTTCATTCAGTTATGTGACGACAGCACCAGTGATGGTTTTGGTTTGTTATAATATGAACGTCACAGTCGTGATATTCAACAAACTGGATTTAAACTGGGATCATCTGTGAAAATGGGAACAATGTCAGCCTGCTTAATAGTTTATTTTTACACCAGGGGTCTTTAACACATTTGACCTTGTTGAGGTGTGCACTTTGACCATCACTGTTCAGACAGCTGACACTGTATCGGATCAACATCAGTACGTTTGCTGTTTGTCTCTTCCAGCAATGTGACCCAGAAAAGCTGATCACCGAGAGCAAGTTCCTGAAGCTGGAGTCTCTACAAGAGCTCATGAAGGTTATTATTGTTCAGCACATACTAAGTGTTAGCTTAGTGTTTCCCATTCCAAATACCATTCACCTCATGGTTCAACATAAGCACACTAAATGACCTGGATTCTCCTGTCAAGGCTCTGATATCAGTCACCCCAGATGAAGAGACCTATGATGAAGAGGATGCTGCCTTCTGCCTGGAGATGCTGCTGCGCATTGTTCTTGAGAACCGGTGGGAATAACTCTTGTGACATCGTTTGTGTTGTCAGTGATTTTGAACACAATAACGAGCTGTTTCTCTGCGTTTGTGAGCAGAGACCGTGTGTCCTGTGTGTGGCAGACGGTGCGCGACCACCTTTGCCAGCTCTGCGTTCATGCTAATGAGAGCTGCTTCCTGGTGGAACGAGCTGTGGTGGGACTCCTTCGACTCGCGATTCGCCTACTACGACGAGAAGACATTAGCTCACAGGTATAAAAAGATGCTAAATTATTTCCTGACCCCATCTGACACAGATGTGGTCTTGCAGACTTGGATCATCATCTCAAGTTAGCAGACAGTCTCAGTTTTAGGGCAGCTTAAACCCAGGTAGCTGGATGCTGTTGGTCCAAAGCCACCTGTGCTGTTGGTCTCTTTGACCAGCACGATGACTTTGCTCTCCGATGCATCCATCAGAGTATAAACGTGTGTGAGTGTTAGTTAGAAAGCACTGAAAAGCATAGAAGAACGTGCTGGTGTGAATGGGTGAATGTGGCATGTTGTACAGGACCATGAACAGCACTTTATAGAATTTGGTTTGTGCATAGATTGTCTGACCTGACTGTTAAATGCACAATAGAACACAATGTCCAGAGAACCTTGTACTAGAACTGTGTTGGCATCTTTGGTATTTTGGTGTCTGCATGTCCAGCCCAGCATAGCTGGACTTTCATAGTCATGCCAGTGATCCCACATCTTGGAAGCACTTGAGTGTTTGGAATCTAATTTTCCCATTTGATGTTACATAACCATCTCAGGCTGTGTAGATAAAAGCTTTCTAGTTTTTTATGTGTCTTTGATAAAGGCTCTGAGTTTCACAGACACAAAGGCTACGTCCACACTGGCCCGGATAAATTTGAAAACGGCGTTTTTGTCTGAAAATGCTCCGCGTCCACACTAGCGTTTTCAGTCTTTTTCACAGAGTTGTGCGTCCACATTGAAACGGCCGAAAACGCTTACGTTCCAGTCCTGCACATGTGTGAAACGCAAGAAGATTCGACCTGCCTCATTTTGTCTGCCACTTATTTACTTTCTGGCTCTTTGAAACGTCGCGGCAGAATGTTGTGGAAAGGGTTAGTGTTACCCTAACCCTATCGTCGATGGTCGATATATTCGTCCAATCGCCCAACCTTACTCCAAGCACAGTACTAGTCTGTAATCTGACCAACACTCAATTTACTTTTAATTTAGGATCTAAATAACTTGAAAGTGTTTATTTAGTTTGTTTGTTTGTTTTTAAAGATTATTGAAAGTGTTGCCGTTGTAAAATGGATACAAATTAGCATTTCATTTTAAACCTGTGTTGTTCTATTTTGAATATTGTTGTTCTTTAATAAGGCAAAGTATTTATCCACCACAACACAATCGTTCGAGTATTTGTTACTCGATGCGTTGAGTCAAACAGCAGATTAGTGAGGATTTCAGAAGGATGCAAAGAAAGCAGGAAGAGTAAATCATTTAGATCCAGCAAGCACTTTGAGCCAAGTGCATGTTAGCTCTAAAGGTTTGTTTCCTGTTTCTATGGGGGAGTCTGCATAATGTTGTTGAGTTTACTATTTCGTTAGAATTTACCAATAAAATAAGACTGGAAATATCTGATGTGCTTAAACCAGGGGTCGGCAACCTTTCTGATGATGAGTGCCATCTAAAATTCCCTCAGAAGTCAATGTGCCATATGATTGCATTAGCAATAAATGTAATAACTCTCTGGTCTCCCACTCAGAGACACAGGTCTCCGAGTGTCCAGCATTCAGACGGCTACCTGAGGACACTCTTCGTGTGAGAGAAAATCTGCTCACACAGATATGTAGAGCCAAATACTGTCAGTAAGGCCTCTGCAATGTTCTGAAGACAGTTAAACTTGTCAGGTAGTGATGTCCAGCAGGTGAAAATGCAGCTCCATGAACACGCACAGCTGTGGATTCCAGCTGCGTTCGTAGTTCTGCAAACTTTGACCCCATAGAGTCGAGCTTTTCAGTTCAATCAGCTGCATTTCGATGTCACATTAACTGGCATTAAATCAGCCAGTTAATGCGAGACAAATCCAGCTGCTCATTGAAGCTTTCTGGTTTGATCAGTCTTGAGTCTACGGATATATCCGTGTATTTCCGTGGTGCTGATGCTGCGCTGAGCGGACAGCTGCTGAAGCATTTGAAGTGTCAGAATGTGGAAATTTCAACATCGCTTGAAAAAACTGCCAGCTAGCAACGTCCCTCTCACCGGTAGGATAAGTTATTTTTAGCCAATTACAAGTTGAATGTGGTAGTTGGGCTTGTTAGCTAAGATACCGTCATTAAGAAGAGGCACAACTAATGTGTCTATGCAAGCTAATTTGCAATGTGCACCGCTGGCCCGGCCATTTATTATTCTTCTCAGATTAACTCACTGCGTGTCGTGCCCAGGGCTGGACTGGGACAAAAAAATCAGCCCCGGCATTTTGACTAGAGACCGGCCCACCAGGTATTAAAGCCATAAAGCCTTTGAATGAAAACAAACGCTGTTGTGACAGTGATGTACAGTCTTGTTGGTATATGTATGATTTCTATACATTTTATGTCAGATAAAAACTTTGGTTGTAAGATTCAGATAATTATTTATTCAAAGCGAGACATTTTAAATAAGAATAAGAAAGAAAAGTATTTCTTTGTGCCCCCCTTTCCCTGTTAATGCCCTACCTGGCCCCCTGGCAACACTTTGCTAGACCCGCCCCTGCACAGTTACCAGCTGTCAGCTACTTAGAAAAGGATCCTGGTGTTATTTGTCTCTCAGAAACAGTTCATAACTTCCCTTCAACTCATTCATGTCACCTAAAAGGTAAACCTGTTTCTCCATCACCTGTTCAGCTCTGATGATTCAGTAAGGACATCTCCTGGTTTCATCTTCATGTTTCCCTCTCACCACATATCCAAACCGACATCATGACCAGCAGCTTTACAGCTGTGGCTCCAGCAAACATCAGCTGATACTAGAAAGTAATATTAAATAAATTCTAACAACAGCTGATCAAGCTGTGCTGCTGTTGTTTAGCGCGACATCCGCTGGTTTCTTCTTTCTGGCGCAAAGTGGGCGATAAACAAACAAGAGAGAAAACCCGATCAGCTGATCATTGATCAGTTTCATGATTGAAGGAGCAACAGGAGAGGGAGGGGGAGAGAATGAGAGAAGAAGAGGCAGCTGACAGCGTAAAGACAGAATAAATCCAGCTTTGTGTCTTTTCCATTCTAGCTGAAGTCCGGGACAAACTGTGTTCCTTTTCAGCTCAATACGAAACGCGTAATATTTTCTCTGAATATGAGACGATTCTGTTTTTTACGGGACGGTTGGCAACTCTACTAACTAACCTTATGAATAAAATAAAGTTCACTATCAGTAGCATCATAGCACACACCCAGCTGTATAGAAACTTCGTCATGCTAGCTAGTACGCAGTACGAGTTATTGTAACTGACTGTAAAAAGTCAGCACAACGAAAATAAACTCCACCTAAACTTGGTTTATATCTGACCCAGATAGACTGCAGGTCATAACTTCTTACCTGAAGTTCAGTTCACCTGACACTCGACCGGCGGCCACCTCGGGTCTCTCCTCCTCCTGCCTCCCGGGCAAATGCCCGGTATGCCCGATGGCAGGTCCAGCTATGGTCGTGCCATCAGTTAACCCTTCGCGTGCCAGCTGTGGTACGCGTGCCCAGGGTTGCTGACCCCTGGCTTAAACGATTTAAACAGATTACCACAGTGCTCTCTCGCTGTGCGCCCACAGGTTCTTCTCTCCCTCCGCCTCTTGCTGATGATGAAGCCTCATGTCCTTTCCCGGGTCAGCAGGGAGGTGGCTTATGGCCTTCATGAGCTGCTGAAGACTAATGCAGCCAATATCCACTGTACAGATGACTGGTACACGCTCTTTTCACTGCTGGAGTGCATCGGAGCTGGAGTGAAACCTCCTGTCGCCTTCCAGCTTACCTCGGCCACAGCTGACAATGACACAGGTTCAGCTGAACAAGCATCTAAGAGCAAATAGAAATACATAAAAACATCATGTTAGGAGTTTACATCAACATGTCTTTGTTGGCATTTATTGCAGGTGCCCAGTCAGACAGTGAGCTGTCGTCTCATCATCCTAGTGAAGTGAGTTTAGACCGAGGCTACACATCGGACTCAGAGGTCTACACTGAGCACAGCAAGACCAGGATCCCACGCTCGGCCACTGATGTGGATGTAGCAAGCAGTGGATGGCTCGTGGTTAGCACACACACTCACACCTGCTTCATGAGTAACAGTATGTTGTATATGACACTGAAACTGTAACAGTATCACATATAAAGCCAAGGATATGTTTCTTTTCCTATTTTTATTTGCTAAGCTTAAATTATGGAAAGAACATGGGATGCTTGTTTTATTTCAGATGTTTCTTTACTTCCCCCCCTTTAGGTTGGGAAAGATGACTTTGAGATAAGTAAGACCCCCACAGTAGGGTCAAAGGCTCAGCTGAATCACCCACTGGTCAACCAGTACAGTCTGACACTGGGTCAGGACCTTGGCCAGCACGACACAAAGTCTCTCATCAAGTGTGTGGAAACGCTTTCTTTCATCGTTCGAGATGCTGCCCACGTCACGCCTGACAACTTTGAGCTGTGTGTCAGAGCGATACGAGTGTTTGTGGAGGCCAGCCTCAATGGAGGTGAGACACTAAAGTCTGGTCGGCTTTATCAGAAGAACTTACTACTAAACTTTGTTTACTTAGTACTAAACACGCTGAGTTAAATATAGCAGGTCAGTCACTATATATAGAAAGAGTACTGAACACGTCACCAATTTATTTCTAAAGGTGCGACTGGCATGAAATTCTCACCAGATGTTGGTAACAGCACATTCAGTCCACACATGGAAACACATCAAACCACAGATGTCCATAAATTAAGTTATGATTTAATAATGAAACATTACTTTATGTTCATGAGTCCTCCTCACACGCTGAGGTTAATTATGGAGTTCCACAGGGTTCAGTGCTAGGACCAATTCTGTTTACATTATACATGCTTCCCTTAGGCAGTATCATTAGAAGGCATAGCATACATTTTCACTGCTATGCAGATGACACCCAGATCTATCTATCAAGCCAGATAATATATTCACATTCCAGTTTCTCTCCAGTGTCCGTGGGAAAGTACCAAGAAATGATGAATGAAACATCCGTGCCTCACATGTGGTCAAAAGCTTAGAGACTGTGGATTCAAGCAGCAGAAATGAGCTGATTTTCATTAGTGGTTTCATGGATGATATAAAACAGTGTTGTGCAATTACTGTGTACTTTCCATCGCCACTTAGTGAGACTAGGAGGTAAACTACACTGCATCCACACGGCCACATCTACAGCACACCCAAGCAGCAGCATGCTGGATGTGCACCAAACTGCGAGGGCTCTCTTTTAGCTGCTTGTGGCTTTAATTGTGTTCCCATTATTATAGCATGTTTCAAACCCTTTAAGCAGGAAGGGCAAATATTTCAGACACACATGCTTCTGGTAGATTACAAATGAGATTAGATCTCCTCTCTGTTTCCTCATACTTCTCCAGGTTACCGCAACCACGACAAGAAGAAGAGCCACAAATATGACACCTCCAAGTCTCGGATGAGGAAGAAGGCAGGCGGCAGGGAGAAGGACAGCGGAGGCAGCGTGAGGCGAAGCAGCAGCAGGACCTTCAGCCAGCGCCCATCGCGTTCCTACAGTGATGATGAGGAGGATGAGGGTGTCCCAGCCAGTTACCACACGGTGTCATTACAGGTTAGTCAGGACGTAAGTACAACAGCCCTCTTTACCCTTCTAATGATGAGAACCCAGCTGTCCCAAAGCATCTTGTTTTACCCACACATCTCTGATTCAGTTGAGCATTTTAACGCAGCACTGAAACTCCTCCCACTGAGGACACTGTAGTGTCAGCATGTAAGACGCCTGGTTTGGGTCACAGATGGAGTTTTAGTAGCTTATAAAGTGTTGCACCAGGACTCTTACAGCTGTCATAGAGCTAAGCTGTAAATCCATGTCAGCTGTAAATGTAGCATCACTCCCATTTGTTCTGTTTCTGATGTGGTGATGGGTCAGAGCACTGGGTTAAACGATGTTACCTGTTTATTCTCATTGTTACTGTCAGTGTTCACCAGAGTTTCCAGCTAATTTCAAAGACCATTTCACTCACACGCAGTGTGTCGGTTTCTTTTTCCATGTCAGTGTTCTCGACACAGTCACAGACTTATTGTAAGTGTAAGTAGGTGGAACATGCTGTGTTTAGAGTGTTTACACGTTAAATAGAGAGTTGTGAGCTGTTTCAGTGCCTGATCTCATCCTTCTGTGCAGATCAGAGTGTTGGGGCTTTTAGTCAGCATGTTCAGTTGGATGAACGTTTTTGTGTTGTTGGTCTGGATTTAACTTAACTAACAAATTAATGTATTCACACACACACACACACACACACACACACACACACACACACACTGGAAGTAAACATCACAAACCAAAGTGCAGTTTGTGTCGTGGGGATAGATGTCAGTGCTTTGACCCATCTTCACTGCTTTCTGTACCTGCTACTATGGCTGTTAAACTAACATGGGTTAAAGTTCTTCTCTTATTTTAAAGAGCCTTGTTTTGTAGCCAGTGGGAGATTGTAACTACAATACTTACGTACAAATTAGAGTTTATTTTGTTTTATTCAAGTCGTTTCTTTGTATAAGGACACTCCACCTCCTCTCGGACAAACATGGTGTGTTTTCCTTGATCACATTTACTGATGTCATTACCAACTAATGACACATAAAGAGCAGCTTGTGAAGAACTTAGTAAATGTAACTTCATCTATGATGAAATTAGATGAAAGGAAACTGTTTAGACAAACATTTAAACCACTTTGTTGTGTTCACCAGTAGTTTTGAAATATTGTCCTGTGAATTCATGGAAAAAATAGTCAGCATATTAGTTCATGATGAAATTAATTATTAGCTAAAGTTCCATATAAACTGGTTTAAAATGCATTGACCAAATAAACCATTAACAAGAAGAGCAGTGCTTTTATATTAAAGCATAAATATGAATAATCTCCCTATTATTCACTGTGGTATTCTTATTTAATTGCAGGACTTCATAATATAACGTCTGTATAACATATAGCATAGTCTCCTGTTATGTGATTGCATCAAACTGTTTACTGTCACAGACACCATTAACTCACTGCATCCTTGCTGCTAGTAGTAACTGAGTCAACATCTAAATAGTCTCTACGTGGTTTCGTTCGTCAAGTTTGAACTGCAGACATAAAGCTGGACATCTCCTTATTATTAATGCTGGTTTTTGTGTGTGTGTGTGGGGGGGTGCAGCTCTTAGATCTGATGCACACCTTGCATACCCGGGCTGCCAGCATCTACAACTCCTGGGCAGAGGAGCAGTGCCATCTGGAGGCTTCCAGCAGGAAGATTGAGGCTGATTCTCAGACTTTGTGGACCAGCTGCTGGTGCCCCCTGCTGCAAGGTAGGAAACTATTCTGTGCTCTCTGACTGTCGTGCACACATTCACAAAGTGTGTGTGTAAATATGGCTTGTAGTAAAAAGCCTGGTTGGAGCAGAAAACTAGAGATTTCTGAAGTTAAATTAACAGCTGCAGTTCAGTCTAATAGGTTCATGGTGGATATTCCTGAATCCTGATCTTAGGTTTTGTGTTGTGTATACTACAACATGTCTGAAGTACTTGATGTATTTTTTGTCATAAACGTTTTTTTGTTTCTGTTCTTAATGTAGACCAAATGCTCAGTCTTGTATATTGTCTTACAACATGCTTTTTACAAGACACAAGTATCCGTTCTTTGAATTTCTGGTAGATCTGTATTGTTATAAAGGATCTCAGACCAAGATTGCTCTTTCAGTGTATGTGTGTTACTGTTTCTAGTACAAGGTTGATAAGTCTTTTTTTAGGTGCTATTTTCTTTTTTCCAAACGTTTAGTTTTCTCTCAGATTTCAGTTCTCCTTCAGCTCTGTAATGCAGTTTATGTTCATATCAGTGTCTTCGTCACAGCTCCACTCAATGTCACTCCCACAGGGATTGCTTGGTTGTGCTGTGATGCCAGGCGACCGGTTCGCATGCAGGCCCTCACCTACCTCCAGAGGGCGCTGCTTGTTCATGATCTGCAGACACTTGATGCAATTGAATGGGAGTCCTGTTTCAACAAGGTAAATGCTGAATGTCTGCTAGAGTATGTCCATGCGTTATTTCAGGACTGTGAAGACACCTTTGTTCACTCGTTTTTCATTCGTGTTTCTTTGTTGGCTGTCAGGTGCTTTTCCCCCTGCTGACTAAGCTGCTTGACAACATTAGCCCAGCAGATGTTGGTGGTATGGAGGAGACCAGAATGAGAGCCTGCACGCTGTTGTCAAAGGTTGAAAGCATCACATATTGCACTGCACACAACCACAGTTACACAAGTTAAACCAACATTCCAACCTGCGTCAGATCTATGTCGTAACCGGAACCCCATTTTAACCCTACGCTGACGTGCACCTGAGAAATATAACTACACGTCAGCTAAACTACATGCATACCACAACAATTTGAATGGCATGGAAGGTTGCAGTGTTAGGATACTACGCAAATTAGGTGATAAATTTCCTGCAGAAGTTTAAATCAAGCTTAATATTGTTTAAGTCCCCTAAGTACCACCAAAACAGCCCTGACCTAGATATATATGACAGAGATAGTGCCTAGAATGTTTCCTGTGGTATCTGGCACTGAAACATAAGCAATTGATCAGTCAAGTTCTGTGGGCATGCAGGGCATACAGGACATGCAGGGCATACAAAACATGCAGGGCATGCAGGACATACAAAACATGCAGGGCATACAAAACATGCAGGGCATGCAGGACATACAAAACATGCAGGGCATACAAAACATGCAGGGCATACAAAACATGCAGGGCATACAAAACATGCAGGGCATACAAAACATGCAGGGCATGCAGGACATACAAAACATGCAGGACATACAAAACATGCAGGGCATACAAAACATGCAGGGCATGCAAGACATGCAGGACATGCAGGGCATGCAGGACATGCAGGGCATACAAAACATGCAGGACATGCAGGGCATACAAAACATGCAGGACATGCAGGGCATACAAAACATGCAGGACATGCAGGGCAGCTCCCCTGATTTGGCCTGTTCTTGTGAAGAATGGGATTGTCTTGAGTGTTTGGCGGGCAGATGCAGTTCACATAAACACTGCCTGTAGCAGTTTTCAGGTGGTGCCACGTGTCAAAGATAAGGCCCACCACATGGGTTGCTCAGAAGAACATTACCTTCCAACAAGATCCTGAATTGTATTCCCTTCACCTGTCAGTGCCTTTCATGTTGTGGCTAATCAATGTTAATAAAAGTCGCTCTGTCATTGGTTCATTTTGTCTACATCTCTTTGCTGTAGTTTGAGTTTAGGTGGTGAAATAGAACAGTTTCTTCTGACGTGTGATTGTCTTCTAGGTTTTCCTACAGCACCTCTCCCCTCTGCTGTCCCTGCCTACCTTTGCTGCCCTCTGGCTCACCATTTTGGACTTCATGGATAAGTACATGCATGCTGGATCAAGTGACTTGTTGGTAAGGAGAATATAATTCTTATGTCCACATTAACAAAATGCCATGGTAGTTATGACTGTCACTGTGAGAGAAAGGTGTGTGTAGACTGGTTGACTGTGTTGCCTGTGTGTTCGTGTAGTTGGAAGCCATCCCCGAGTCTTTGAAGAACATGCTGCTGGTTATGGACACAGCAGGCATCTTCCACAGTGCTGACTCTAGGACAGGATACTCGGACCTGTGGGAAATAACTTGGGAACGAATCGTCTGTTTCCTGCCTTTATTGAGGGAGGAGCTCTTCAAACAGACTATCATACCAGGTGTGATGCACTGACATGACAACCTGTAAATTTGAGCTTGTACCGTCACCAGGAGTTTTACCCCATTGTATCATCTTTCATTTTAGATGCAGTACCCAATCCTCAACCAGAGTCGGTGCAGCTGACAACCCCAGCAGGCCGGCCCCCATCGCCTCAGGTGTCTCCACCTCCCATGCAAACACCCGCCCAAGCCCCAGTGAACTCTACAGCGGCTCAAAGCTCCAGCAGGCCGGCCTCACCACTGGAGCCTCCACCAGCCAGTGCCAACGGTAAAACTTCTAAAACTTTCCTCTATTATAGCACAGTATGATCTCCGTCAGGGGACAAATACATGTAGGATATTCATTTGTTTAACGGCAGATGGATAAAATGGCAAAACTTTTAAATGGTCTAAATGACCGTCTGTGTGTAAGTTGAAACCTGATGTTAGAAAACCCACGTGGCCGAATGGCTCAGCCACTATTCAGCTGAGGTCATGGTCATGAGTGGCCTACCACTAACTGTGGAATATTTAGCAGTGAGGAAACTACTGGATGACTGGACTCATTGCACGAATAGCATCCTATCACAGTAGATGCTGGAATTCACCCATTCTTACACACATGGTTGTAAAAGCAGTCTGGATGAAAGCAGCTGGAACATGGCATGTTTCACACACTCAGTATTAATAGTAGTGTGTAAAACCTGAGGGGAATCCTTGCTGCTTCTGCAGGTGGATAATTAGCAACCAGATGCACTTTGATTAACTGACCATCTCATATCCAAGTAGTCAGAAATGTTGCAGTCTGCAGGAGTATTCATGCTTGTGGTAACCCAATGCCAAGTATATACGAGTCTTAAAGAAGTAATTGTTACGGCCCATCGCAGATTCATGGGCCCATATGAAGTCATTTCCATCAGAAACATTCAGGACTGTTGTCAGCTTTTGTAGCCGTGGATCAGCACATTTATCCCAAGGTCAGACCATGCATACTCAAAAGACTGCAAGAAAAACAAAAAACTGCTCCAAGTGAGACTGTGTCGGCCTCACGTTCCATGTTCCAGGCATATCACACTGATAACTGATGTAGAACAGAGACTGAATCATCGTGTTCTCTCGTTTTGTGTTCCAGGATCAGGCCGATCATCTCCGGTCCCCCCCTCGATTCCTCCCATGCCAGTGCCATTAACAACCTCTCCTGTCCAGGGTCCTTCACCTTTAGGCCAGTCCCCCCTCATTCTGCAGCCCCTTGCTTCTCCTCTGCAGGTGGGAGTCCCACCCATGTCCCTGCCAATCATTCTTAATCCCGCCCTCATAGAGGCCACATCCCCTGTACCACTGCTTCCTGCTCCCAGATCGACAACTCCTCCCGACGAGGTCCAGTAAAGTCCAGCTGCCCCCCAGCCATGCTGTTCTCTCCTTAACAACTGGAAGAGCTACAGCTTAAGATGTATGCGACATGGAGTAGTACCACATTTAAAGGAGAAATCCTCCAGAATGGAAACCTGGTGACACCGATAAAAATTCAGCACTGATGTTATTGTAGGAAAAACCCAACAGGTTAAGGTTTGGTTTAGAAACCACACGCAGTCTTTGAGGAGAGGTTAGTGCGATCCACTGAGAGCAATTTACTGATTCCACAATTTTCAGCAGCTTTCACCGTGCATATATTTTAAGTCAGGCAGTAATTTTAAACCCACAGATCGAACTTATCCCCATTGATATATATTTTTGTTTTTTACTGTTGTAAGTCTGTAAACGGATCAACAACACAACGTGTTAGTTGTTCTCTTTGAACTCGGTGGGTGATGGGTTCAGAAAGCTGACTTTGGTTTCTATTTATTTTTTTAAATAAATAGTACAGATGTGTTAAGGACTGTTTCTAAGAGTTTTGTAGTGCCAATAATGATCGTCTGCTTGGGATTGAGTCGTGATACACACAGTGACTGTTCAGGGGTCAGACTGTGCCTCACTGCTTTGTTTTAAGTTTTTACACAAGGATGGAGCCGTACGGTACAGACGAAAACAGACTGCACATCCTGTATATTTGAGACACACACTGCTTATTCAGTACCAGACTGTGTATCGTTTGGCTTTGGATATCAGCAAACAGAGCTCCGTCTTGTAAATAGCTTCTGAGTGAAGTGTTTTCATTGCCCCACCTCGTCTTCAGGATTAGCTTCATGTTGGGAGTAATGAAAACATTTCATCCAGACTGAGCACTGTTATGTTTTTACATCAGAAACACCTGCAGGAGTCCTCTCTTTGCCCCAGGCTGAACTCATAGCTTTGCTCATATATGCCTGTGCTTCACAACAACCTAAAGATAAGAAGGACAGTGAGTTGTGAGGATTATATGATCTGCATGTTTTAAGAAGATTCCCAGAGCCTTGGCTACAGTCTGATGTTGCAGAAGGCATGACAACATAGTCACATCAGCATGTGTAAAATGGCCAAGTTCGATTCATCGTTTTGCCCCAAGCTTGCACCTTATAACCTTCAACAAGCAGCCAGATGGAGGCGTAAACATTCCAGTGTCAGGCTGAAGTGAGCACGCTCTGCACAGTAACTGCTCTGGTACATGATGGCAGATGCATGAGGAATAGTCTGAGAGAAGCTCGCCACGCTGTCACGTCACCTTCTCCTGACACGCATCTTTGATTTGACAGACTTGTACAAAACATCTGAAGTTTGCAGCATCGTGCCAGAGAGGAATCACACATGTAGACCGGTGGTTTTCTTGTTGTTCTCCTTTATTTATCCAGGTAAAAGGCTCACTGAGATTACAGTCTCTTTTCTAGAGAGAGGTTGCCAACAGAAGTTAAAACATTTCCACAACACGTCCTCAGTTTGAGTCAGCTGCTCCTCTTTGCTTCCATACATGTGCTGACTCATTGGTTAAATGACCATCTGATGTCAAACTGACTGGAAACCATTCGCAGCAGTCCTGGGCTTCACTGATGTTTTGTGTTATTTATTGAAAATGGACTGGACTGCTGCAGTACGATGGCATAGATGCAGTGTGTGTCTGTCAGTCAGGTAACACTACGGCCTTATAGAGCCACCAACATGTAAGCTGAGTGTTTATTTGTTGGATGGCATCGTAGATTTATCAGAAGCTGATTGTGACTTGAACAGGAAATTCCGTGAATATAATGTCTAATGTATATAAATGAAAGGTAATGTACTTTTTACTATGTAATAAATATGTTGTAAGAAAGTGCTCCTCCTGGTGTCTGCTTATGGTTTTATTCTGAAATGTAGACTTTTCTCAACTGATGTCATGTTAAGAACACGGAAAAATACTCTTAATGAAGGGATTAAGCAAAAACAACACATTCGGTATCACTACATCGATCACTACGGCCGTCTTCTTCTGTTTGTCTACCACCACTTTGTCTGGTTGGTTAGCCATCACCAGTTTGTCCGTCTGTATCTGGAAGTCCCACAGGATCTTAGCTCGGTCATTCTCCACCACTCTTGGGGGCGTCTCCCATTTTGACCTCGGGACTTCCAGGCCAAACTCGGCACGGATGTTCCTGTACACTATGCCGGCCACTTGGTTATGGCGTTCCATGTATGCCCTGCCTGCTAGCATCTTGCACCCTGCTGTTATGTGCTGGATTGTCTCAGGGGCATCTTTACACAGCCTGCACCTGGGGTCTTGCCTGGTGTGGTGTGTCTCACATTTTTAATACATTGCAATACAACTGGGATAACTAATATATAACATTATTGTGTGTATATACGTATATGTATGTGTAAAATAACTCTTCTATTCTCTTTTTGGTCCCTTTTATCTTCATCCCTGATCGGTGTGGCACCACAGCATGTCTCATCTTAGCAGCTTCTCACAGTTGTCATTTGCGCTGAGCCCTGTACGTTTCCCAGTATTCGTACTCGTGGTTACACCTGTGACCACAGCAGGTTTGACAATTAGATGGACTACTCTGCACAACAAAATGAGATGACGCTAATTTATTTTGGAGTCAAACTGTTCAACTGAGAAAAAAATACTACAGAGACAAAGACATATACAACCAATATTTGTTGTAACTGTAACAAACACAGAGTCTTTGCAGTGTGCACTGGTAACAAACTTTAAAGGTCATTCAAGAATGAAGCCAAAGCAACCCAGATCAATTAGAAACAGAATTTCGGTAGAATCACAGATGAAGTTTTCTATCAAATGGCATTTCTAAAATCCAAAAAAGCCTCTTATATACACAGGGTGTACCGTGCCTCCAGCTGTGCTTTGTTCTACTTTAAAACAATATTGTGAAAAATGAGAGGAGATGGTAAGAAGAGGTGCTGACACTGAGCAGACCTCTGGTGTAAAACAGTTTTATTTCAAAGCAGAATGCCAACCACAGGTTTGAATTAGTAAACTAAATATATCAGAAAATACCGAGGCTGCGAAAGAACTGTTACATTTGTACATGGATATAAAAACAGTGAAACGAGGAGCCAAGAGAGCAAACTCTACCCACTTAAATTATCTACTCTAGAAAGAATACAATCTTTGAAGGGACAGTGGAACAGAAATGTGAACAGCACTCCACACACAGATAGATTTCTTCTTTAACACATTCCACATGGAAAGCCCTACTGTGGGATCCCCTACCTATACCAACAGTGACAAACAACAGTTAAAAAATAGCCCCCAAACACACACGCACGCACACACACGCAAGCACAAACCGGCAATCCTCATTTGGCATCCAGCTTGGCCATTTCCTGAAGGTATATTCCGATGCTCTCGCTGTCAAACAGCACAAAGTAAATGTTTTTCAGAGAGGAGCTGGTGCAGGACACAAAGTGGTTGGAGATGGCCTTGAGGATGAGCTGAGCGGCTGTTTGCTTTGGGAATCCGTTCCTGTGGGAAACGGTTAGACAAATGAAGACTGAGGAAGACAAACGACACAGCTGTTTGTGATGAAGAGTAGCTGAACATGGAAATGGGAGAGCTACGGCTAAAAATCTGTCAGCACTGCAAACGTGACGGTCACTTTGCTGTTAAACACAGATCAGTGGAGCTGGACGTACACTGGACCAGGTGCAGATCCACACTGTGCTCTTTACACTGTTAGCTGAGGCCCTGGCTGAGTTTATACACACAGAATACAAGCTGAGATCAGCAGATCTGCACTTAATGTTACTGTAATGGTCACGGTGAGGTCGACAGCTACATGCTCATTTACACTCACGTCTAACCCACGAAAGGCGTCGCTGTCGGGGACCAAAGAGACACGTCTATGAGGCGACACACTGTGTGTGATGGAGCTCACCGTCCAGCAGGCAGCGAGGGGAAAGCCACAGACTTGAGCTTCTTCTCCTCTGCTGCTGAGAGGCAGTTCTTCACAGTCTTCTCTAGCTGGTCCTCACACTTCTCTGAGCCCCACTGTGGGATGTTACAGTGGATGATGAAGCGGGCTGCCATTCCACTGGCCTGGCTCACTGCCACTGCAGGATGAAAGCATGTTAGAGTGACCACCGTCTCCTCAGACAAAAACATGTCTGCACCCAGTCTAACAGCTGATCTCTGTGCACTCTATTTACTAGGCCCAGATTTGCATGTATCACGCTGTCTCATCATCTACATCCTACTGTGGACAAGGACGGATGTGATTCAGTGGCTATGATGACACAGCTGTGTACCTGATGCTACCTCCAAAGGCCCTTGTGCTTTCCTCAGCTCCTTAACTCCTTCCAGGAACTCTCGACCTCCAGCTTTTTCCAGGGCGTTGCCTGAAAGAGCAGCACAGCAGCCGCTCAGCATGAGGACGCATGAAAGAAACCAGAAACGTTACATGAACCGGTGCTGCTTACCCACACCATCTTTGAGGTCCAGCTCTGCATTGGTTGGGTTAATTATTCCCTCCACCTTGATTGTTCCAATTTTACTCATTTCACTTTCTGTTAATGAAAGCTGTGGATTCACAAAGACAGAGTGACAAACAGCTTTTGGCAGTAACACAACGTGCTGTGACTTTCAGCTGGGCTTTTAACACGGCTTACTTTCTGTCCGAGAAAGAGACTCTTTGCTGACAGGATGGTGAATCCATCACCGGGACCGTCTTCCACTGTGGAGTTTGATACAGCCTCTTTGTCATTGTCTGTGCTCTTTGCCAGATGGAGAGAAAAACGTTCACTTAAATCATAAAGAAGCATTTAAGTTAGCCAAATGATAATGACTCTGGTTCTTTCTCTAGTGCAGCAGCATTAAACCAGCTCTGGTTTGTCTCTTCTTTGATTGAACAAATCAAACACAAACATTTGTGTCAAATCTTCGACTTAACACAAATGTACAGAACACACGGGCCCTGCTGTTAACAGAAGAAGGGTTAGAGACTCAGCACCTGTGCACATCATCAGCAGCAGAGATGGCTTTGCTGGGCACACTGACCTTTGGCTTGCGCCCTCGTTTGCCTTTAACCTTTTTGAAGGTTTTGGTGGGTTTCTTGCTCTTCAAGCGTTCCTCCTGCTTGTCTGTGACAGACGCCTGGCTGTCCACTTTCACTCGGCCTCCCCTCTTCTTGGAGAGCAGCTCTGGGTGGATACGAGGTAGAACCCCTCCGTTTGATATGGTCACTCCTCGCAGAAGCTGATGGAAGAAGCATTTTGATAAATGAGCTCACGATGTGTCTGTGAAGAAACGTTGTCTGTGCACACACGTGAGGGACCATGTGGTGACCTCCGTCTTTATTTCAGGATGATACAAAAATCGCTCCACAGCCGGTTTGACCGACAGGCGAATGCTATTTAACACACTGTAGTGACGGGCTGTACTGTGAGAGAGATTAATGTATATAGAGATTTTTTTTTAATATGTGTGTGCCCATGGTGACAAAAAGGTTAATCATATTCTTCACTAATTATTCAACATTTAAACGCAAGTATCATGAACATTACACTCCAAACAGACAGCTGAGAAGAAGAACTGATGTCAAATAAGATATAAAAAGATGTTCACTTGTTAGTAAAATATGAGAAGCTAATATAAGTCAAAGTCAAAGTGCGGAGCATTGTGCACGCTCGGTCTGAGCAGCCGAGACCCCGACTCCTCAGCCGGAGGCTTTCCAGGCCGATGATGAAATCTCCCCGTGTCCCAGGTCAGCCCTGGGGGAACGTGCCCCGAACACCTCGCCCAGGGTGTGACCACCTCTGCTGAGGAGCAGGAGCCCCTCTCCAACGAGGTCGGCCGCCTTTTGAAGGAAGCCACATTCAAACTAACAACTAAAAGGTGGCCTGGATCAACAACGTCACAACTGCAGCGCCATCTGGTGGCAGATAGCTACATAACATTCAGGACACAATTTAGCAGCATCATCCTCAGCCTGTGAAGGAGGATGTTGTATGGAGCTCCAGACTGAGAGCGACTGATGCTTATTTCATATCTTATTCTGAATAATCAGATTCACTGTAGTCTGTGGGAACTGCGATTGGTCGGGCTGTCGGGGATCAAATGATGATTTCACTCACCGACGTCCAAACCAAGCCCGTGTTTTCTGTCCAACTACTACTACAGCAGACAGAGAAAGATCCACACAGACACACTGAAAAGCCCCGAGATCCCACGACCGGTGTGCTGAGAGACGGCACCTGAGAGACAGGTGAAGAACCAGCTGGTTGTTTTTTCAAAGCTCTGAATGTCTCATTTATTTGGCTCCTTGCCGATTTCTTACTCTTTAGCATTTACGTCACACTTCAATATTTCTGATCATCAAACTAATTTGAATGTTAACATAGCAATCCAAACCTACCAGCTCTTTGTGAAAAATGAACTGGAGTCCTGTAATATCTGAAGTAACTCAGATACATCATAGCAACAGTGAAACATGAGCTGTGTCACAAAACGTAGGCTGCATCCTCCTGAGGCCGCATTTGTAGACTGATTACGTCACAGCGACGCGACGAAGGCTGTCCCAATTCATAGACTCCTCCAAATCCAGCCGACAAATGCATCCTCCTTTTCCCCAGATTTGAAGGATGGGTCGGGTGTGTCCTTTGTGGCCCACCATATCCCAGAATTCATAGCACCGCCCAGCCAATTCCAGTTTTCAACAATGGTGGCTGCTACTAAGTTTTAATGTTACTCTTATTACTCTTTCTGGGTCACAAAATGAACTTTTGACATATTTTCAGAACAGAATGTAGCTGTGTAAACCTCAAATATCTGCTCGGTTTATCAAGACATCACATATTTTCAAAAGCGCTCCGACGTTTTTGGAGACGTCTGTTACCCACCAGCTCGATAGCTAACTGGGGTTCAATGGTCACTCGAGCCGGCGAGAGCAGCGGACTCCCGGCTTCATTGTTTTCAGACCCACCGCCGTCTTTCGCTACTCAGGTTAAACATGATATATAAGTCACTCAGATAACTTAAAAATGTTATTGTTTGGCTTTTTTCAGTGTTTGATTTGTTCCGCAGTAAATCGGTTTGGCTGAGATTAAAGTTATTAGATTAGATGAAATAAAGCTTTATTAATCCATCAGGTGGGTTCGTCCGGGGTTTTCACACAGCTGAATAAACGTTAAACAGAAAACTGATTGGTAAAGTAAATCCGTTGGGCATCTTTCTTGGCCTTTAGACAATAATTCTGATGGTAAAAGAACCAAACGGGACAGGTGGGACAAAAAACAACAACAAAAAAACTGATCAAACAGAAGTGTGAGACGGTCGAGAATTTACGCCAGCGTACTGTTATATTTTAGATAGCAAGGAGCAGACGGCTGAGTTTATTAAACTCCACCGAGACAGCGGTGACGCAAATCTGACCGTCCCATTTCATAGCGTCGCACTTCCGGCCTTCTTGGCCTTCGAAGGACCCGGCCCACGTAGACCAGGAAGGCCGGGTCCTCCGAAGGATGCGGCCTAGGTTTTGGGACACAGCTATCAGTGTGATGGACTGGAGCTGCTTTGCTGCTTCAGGACGAATCACCGTAATTGATAGAAGCATGAATTCTGGTCTCTACTAAAATATCCTGAAGGAAAGTGTCCAGCTGTAAGTTCATGCCCTGAAGTTCAAGCATGCGCAGCAGCAAGTGTAAACCGCTAAATGGCTAAAAAGACAAAAAACTAAATGATGTCAAAGGCCAGACTGGAATCAGACTGAGGCGCCTCGGCGCGACCTTAAACAGGCCTTCATACTCTGAAACCGTCCAGTGGGGCTGAACGACCACAGCTGTTGTTGCCAAAGGTGGCAAAACCAGTTCAAATGTTAAGGTGACTTTTTCCACACAGGCCAGCTGGGTGTGGATAGCTCATTATTACAAACTGAATTTTGTATTTAGTTGGGTCATCTTTTGCTAATATTAACATTTGTTTTAAACATTTACGTGTAACTCAATCAATCAATCACTCAACCAAGGGTCTTGGTACATCAGCAAGTATTTAAGCTTCCCCTTGTTTGTCTTCTTATTAGGCAGTCCTGAAAACATGCATCAATTTTTAAACGACCTTTAAGGTCAAATCTTCAATAAACTTTGACAAAAGGTGTAAAACATGCTGGCCAGTTTTATGTGTTTGCGTACACGTATGTGTCACGTATAGAGCACTGTGTTACCTGGTTCAGCTCCTCGTCATTGGCCACAGCCAGCTTGATATGCCTCGGAGTTATTCGGCCTTTCTTGTTGTCCCGTGCTGCATTTCCTGCCAACTCCAAAATCTCAGCTTACAGGAGAGGAAACACATGGTGCACACTCATTAGGCAGACAGTATTTAAACATGTTTACTGTATTTTCCTTCAGTCAGCATGTAACAGATTGTACTGGGATGAAACTACACGACTGCAGCAGTGAGTCTGTGTCTAACACTGACTGTCTGATCCATTAAACTCCTTCATTTTGTTCCTACATGCTAAAAACATCGTAGCATAATCATAGCTAATAACAGGTCAAATGAGCTGTTAACAGCATTTGTGGATCTATAACACTTTATAAACTATGTATTCTTCATGAAAATAACCTCCAGTTTATATCCACAAAGCTCTGATTATGTATAAAACAGCTGTGGTCAGAAGTTCGCAGATATGAACAAATCTGGTTCTTTTTCCAGCGTGTAATGTAAAACATCTTTAATTACTTTAGACAACAACAACAGCTGGGTACACAACTCTGAATGTTGACAAACACACACACACATATATATAATCTATAGTTACCTTATGTTTACATTTTATTTTGCTGTATTACTGTTGCTGTATTACTGTACGGTGACCTTGAGGGTCTTAAAGGTGCCTATAAATAAAATGTAATATTATTATTATAGTTACACACCCACTGATGTTTAGTTAAATGTCCATTAGCAGGCTCGTGAAACGCCTCGTCTGCTTTTCACAGCCGTCAGCCAAACTCTGAAGCTTACTGTTAGCTGCTTTATCCATTCCTGTTCCTGTTCCGGTGTGTTTGGGATCCCTGTAAATGGCCTGTATTTGTATAGCACTTTACTTAGTCCATGGACCCCAAAGTGCTTTACACTACATTGAGTCATCCACCCATTCACACACTCACACACAGATGGCAAGCTACATTGTAGCCACAGCTGCCCAGAGGCGAGGCTGCCGGACACTGGCGCCACCGGGCCCTCTGACCACCACCAGTAGGCAACGGGTCAAGGACACAGCGACCGAGACTGTCGGAGCCGGGGCTCGAACCGGCAACCTTCCGATTACAAGACGAACTGCCAACTCTTGAGCCACGATCACCCCATCCCTGTTGTGGTGAAACTATTAGTTAATAGTATGTTCATTAATGTTGAGTCAGAACTGTGAGCTGTTCTTTGGAGTCAGTCTGCCTCTGTATGTGACAAAGTTTCACAGGTTAAATGTCAATCATATATATTTCACCTCTGTGATGGTCTTGATATTTAAAATTGAGTGATTTGTTTATATTAGTGCTAAATTTTGTAATATATCGTTATAATTGGTGTCGTTTGTTACTGTTACCCACATAAGGGATTATCAAAGTATTCTGATCTCTGAGTGTTGCAGAAATTCAACTTTGAATTATGTACTGATCCCTTAGATATGCCACAGCACACTGAACACACTCACATGCTCTCACAAACCCCGAGGTTGTCATGTATTAAACTTACCTGCAAGGTACTCAATGACAGCTGCCATGTACACAGGAGCCCCCATGCCAATGCGATATTTGTGCGTGCCAATGCGCAGGTACCGCATCATACGCCCCACCGGGAAGATGACACCTGCCCTGGCTGAACGGGACAGCTTGGTGGCCTTCTTCTTTCCTCCTCTGGCTGACATGTTTGTCTGGACACAGTACAACAACAGCCAGTCACTGACACAAACACATGCTAACAATAATGAAACCCTCGTTAGCAGGATGCTCTGCTCTTCTAAATTGTACTAAATAAATACGTGTGTCCTCACAATTTCCACAACACTCAGCCGCAGTGCAACCAGATCAATGCAGTGGCATGTAAATAACCCCTTTTCTCATCATCCTGATGGCATGCCACATTTTAACTGTAAATGAATGCACTGTTCTATATGTAGCTCACAGCCACTGCCAATTTAGAATCACAAATTAATTAGCATGACTTTGGGGAGAAAGCTGGAGTGCCCAGCAGAAACACAGGGGAACAGACAGAACATGAAAATCCCACCCTGTGCCTTTATATAGGCAGATGGCCCCGCCCCTCCCTGAGTCTGGTTCTGCCGGAGGTTTCTTCCTGTTAAAAGGGAGTTTTTCCTTCCCACTGTCGCCAAAGTGCTTGCTCATAGGGGGTCATATGATTGTTGGGTTTTTCTCTGTGTGTATTACTGTAGGCGCTACCTTACAATATAAAGCACCTTGGGGCGACTGTTGTAGTGATTTGGCGCTGTACAAATAAAACTACATACAGAGTTCGATGGAAACTGTACATTAATGCATATTATACACATTCAATCAGAAACAGCGAGTTATTATTTGACAGCTTTTACATTCAAGCATGCATGTGTTCACAGCTGTCCCCCACATACGTGATGCTCAGGTGAGAACATTGTTTCTGACGTCAGTCAGGTGCTGGTGGGAGACTCAGTCCCGGCGTGAACACTTTATCTGCGTGTGCTTTCATTTAACATTCTTTTACCCCGACACGTGTCGCTGTGTGTGTGTGTGCGTGGTGTCATAATGAAGGGCACAGTGTTTGTTTTCCACGCCACATGATACCCGGCCACGCTATGTGTAAAGGTTATTGATATGCTGCGGCCTGCATCCGCGCCGCTGGAGTTCACGCACATCGTTCCCACGTATGTACAAACAGCATCACGTCGCTAGTGTTAATAGTGGGGATAGTGTACGTGCGTGTAGTGTAAACGGAAAAAGAAGGGAACGCGACCTCAGCATGTAGGCTAACGTTACTGTACCGAGCTAGGTCGGAGCCAGGCAGGCGACACCTTTACGGCGTCGCCACAAAAGCCTTACTTTGACGGCTGGCTCATTGAAAGTGTCGGAGCCGGCTTCGCTCCCACTGAGAAGTGTTTTTATTCCTTCACGGACATGAAGTCAGCGTGAACACGAAGCTACGTTAGCTAGGTCAGGTCGGCACAATGTAGCAGCTTCAACGTTTAACGGTTCCGCGCACATCCCGAGTGTTACCGTACAACACAGACATGAACCTGAACGAGCCTTTTCTCTAATGCAGACCCACCCGCCCCTTCGTTTTCCACGGAGGCTCCAACACACGGAAAGTAACGCGTCCCCGTCAATCCGGATATGCGCTGAGCCTTGAAACATCAAATAAAGCCCAAGTTTCTACCTGTTTTTCTAACGTGAATCTGCGCGAACTTGTGACGCTCCTGTGCAGCAACAGACGGGCCGTTTTGTTTTGCCGTCCTTGTGCCTAATAATCCTGGTTCCAGACCTTAGGAAAAAAAATCCCACAGTGCAAGCAGGAACAGCGTAGTCTGGTCGGAGGCTGGCTCTGTGCTACTGATGCTGCAAAGGGGAAAAATTCAGCAGAGGGAAAATCCTGCAAAAACGCCCCCCGACAGCTGTAACGGAGATAAACGCAACACAATTCTACGGCAAAGTAACTGCTGGTAAAATCCACATTAGCCCAAATAAATAGCTTACAGCCTAAAACGGCACCACAATAGGCCCGTGAGTGTATTTCACTGCATATCCCTGGCGTTTCACCGCGTTTCTTAGCCAAAGAGTGAAGGCTGTGAATAGACTCCAAAGTGGAATGAAACAGGAAGTGGACATCTGTCCTTAAGCATCCAGACTGGGGCTGTGAGACTCAGGCAGATAATCCTAGAGAAATCACAACAGTCAGTCAGATCATTTAGCTGTAGCTCAGGAGGCAGAGCAGGTCGCCTACTGATCGGGAAGTTGGTGGTTCGATCCCTGGCTCCTCCAGTCTGCATGCCAAGTATCCCTGGGCAAGATACTAACCCCAAGTTGCTCTCCGATGCATCCATCGGAGTGTGAATGTCGTAAGAAAAGCACTCAGTTTAGAGTCAGTGCTTGTGAGAATGGGTGTGATTGGATGAATGTGGCATGTTGTATACAGTGCTTTGAGTACTCTGGGAGAGTAGACTAGTGCTATATAAGAATCAGTCCATTTACCATCATTTGAGTCCATCTTTAATTGACCAGAGCCAATAGATGCAGGCACAGCTACATCCACCTACTGAAGATCTGCATCCGTTATAATGTGTTTGCCCTTGATTCTTCCTAACATCACTACATAGTGTTGAATTTCACAAACATTACATCTTAGGATGTGGAGTGAGCTTCTCTGTTGTGCTAAACACTGTGTTAGTGGCACATCCTGCAACTCTCCCCTTCCCTCGCATGATTGGAAATAACTGTTTTTCGTGTACATTAAACCTGAACTAAAAAGGTTCAGAAAAACTGTCTCCCACTCTCTGTCACATTGTTTCACATTACTGTGGTTGTTTGCACAGAATTTTTTTACATTTCAGTTGATGAATTTTTTTTTATTTTTACGGTGATCATGTTCAATAGGATGGGAATAAGGATGATCCCACCACAACAGAGCCTCCAGTGTGTTTTACAGATAGATAGATTGTACCTCTGTCCTGATGCGCTCCATACATACATGGCCGGCTGGCTTTTGGGAGTGATGTGCATCAAAACGGTGGAGAGTGGCCAGGTCCACAGCGGACTCCGGGCTTGGACAAACCGGCAGCATTGCTTGTGCTCCAGGCGAGATGGTAGCTGTGAGACACTTGAGTTATCCAGACAGGTGACTGGGAGACAAATGCAAGAGAATAGGTTAGCCAGATCCAACATGAGCAAAGTGCACACTGGAAACAGTTTAATTTACTACCGATGGGGATGGGATGATAAGTCTTAGAAGCAGTGCCACAGTTCAGGTGATGGCAATGTGCTGCAGGTATGAACATGTGGGAGACTTCCCACAGCTCCACCCAAAAACCAAAACTGTCCACCCAGCCCACAGTATAGAGTGGATCATCTACCAGGTGGAAGATCTGCAGTTGGGTCTGTAGCTCATGAGGTCTGCATGTTGAAATGCCCTTGGGGAAGATACTGAAGTCTGAGTTGGTGAGTTTTAGGATATTCGTGAATAACACATAAAAATCCTTATACATAGGAAAAAAGCACATCTATGAATGTGTGTGAATGAGGACTGTAAAAGTGAGTGCTGAGAGTACAGTAAAGCTTTATATCACTCCCAGTCCAGTCCATGTTTCAGTGTTTTCCTGTTTCTGGAGGAAATCACCGCTGGACTGCTGTAGATAGTTTTTTAGGTCTGCCACATCTTTCTTCGTCCACTTTGCTCAGTTTTTAATGTCACATTGTACACGATTCCAACATACTTCAGGTTTTTCATAGACTCAGACAAAGAACTGGGAACAAATTACGTGGGTTTACGACAGGCTGCTAGTAACAATTTAAGATGGGCTCTTTACTAAACTGTTTATGTAGACACAACAGTGGCTCATCCCTGCAGTTAAGTGAACGTTTATGCTTGAACAACAGGTAAGTGGCTTAACAAACTCCCTTTGCACATCAATGATTTTTAAAAATAAAGTTGATTCAAAATGTTAGTGAGATTGTGAGACATTGCTTCCTGAAAGGACAAAGGACAAGCTAGGAACAATTATTTTAGCTTACAGGGTCCCGAGAACAGCATAAGATAGTTTCTGTCACAACAGGCTGTTGCTGAAGCTCTATTTGACTTTTACCACCAGGGGTCAGTGCAGGATCTCTAATGACTCAGACAACAAACGTTACTCTGGGTTCACCAGGTTACAGATGATGAGGATTGCAGAATACAGAAAACAGTGATTTAATATTGTCTCATGACAAGCTTCCTTTCTTCAAAATGGATAAAAATGGGCGTGCTGCAATAGTGTCATTTATGAAATGGTTCAACAACGTCGAAAGAAGACTGCTTAAAGCTCTGCCCTTCATCTTTGGTTATGGACTCATTGCTGTCTCAAAACAATTTGTGTTGAAAGGCTAGCAGTATAATGTTATTTTTACAAAACCCTCTTCAGATGACTTAGCTTATGTAGACAAATTATTTAGTCAAGTGTTTTTGTTTTTTGCCCAAAGTAAGCGCCCATAGCTGTACACCTTTCAGCTGTGGCTTAAGGTGTACAGCTAGGTCAGTGGATTGTATTAAGGTACCCTTGGGCCATATGCTGGCATTTAAATTGCCCTGATGCATCCATCAGAGTGTGAGTGAAAGTGTGATGCTTAATAAACAGGCAAAGGTGGGAAATTCATCTTCCCAAGGGGCCACATGAGTAACTGGAACTGTTACTGGAAGCGCTGTTCCAATGAGCTCATCTCAGCTCTGCTCTATGTTAATTGTATCTTGCAAAACCACAAAGAATCAATGAATCGCAAAGTAGAAGTACAAGTTAGCTCATCACACCATGTACCCAGAATCAAATGGAGCTCATTTAGTTTTATTTCTAAGCGATGATTTTCCCTCTGCAGCCAGTCTTAGGGTTCTCCACCTATAAAATCCCACTTTAACTCCTGCTAGTAGTAGAAGTAGCATAAAACCAACGTATCAGTTGTTATTACACAGTACACAAATAAATGAACCATAATGACTGCGACAGCACCCAGTGATTTAGCCACTAGTGACATGAAGGGTGTGGGTCTGAAGGGCAGACAGGGGCAGATGTAAAATGCTGGGTTTTGAAGAAAAGGCTACTTAAGCATCCCCAGGCTTTGCTTCTCCCTCTTTTGTTTTTGGGAAACATTGTTACTGTTATATCTCATCAACCAAATGTTGACCTGCTGGTGTCTGAACTGCAGCTCAACACCAATGGATTGCATGAGCTGGCCCACATCTCTGGAGTGAAGACTGGGCAATTGGAAGCCAGGTATTCATGACTGCATAGTGAGGGTCATTTGCCCAGTCCATGTAAGCCCACACTTCTCTGCCTGCCTGGTGGCCAATATTGTATAGCTGGTATCTTCAGCGCCACTTTCCAGCCCTAACTATATGCTTTAGCAAAAAGGAAAGTTTGAAGCCTAATCTTAAAAGTAGAGATAGTGTCTGTCTCCTGAATCCAAACTGGAAGCTGGTTCCACAGAAGAGGGGCCTGAAAACTGAAGGCTCTGCCTCCCATTCTACTTTTAAATACTCTAGGAACAACAAGTAAGCCTGCAGTGTGAGAGCGAAGTGCTCTAATAGGGTGATATGGTACTACAAGGTCATTAAGATAAGATGGGGCCTGATTATTTAAGACCTTGTATGTGAGGAGCAGGATTTTGAATTCTGGATTTAACAGGAAGCCAATACAGGAGAAATCTGCTCTCTCTTTCTAGTCCCTGTCAGGACTCTTGCTGCAGCATTTTGGATTAACTGAAAGCTTTTCAGGGAGTTTTTAGGACTTCCTGATAATAATGAATTACAGTAGTCCAGCCTGGAAGTAATAAATGCATGAACTAGTGTAGCAGGGTGTGGTCTGTGGCTCAGCTGCAGAGGAAGGGTGGTGCAGTTGGTTCAGGGGGTAATACCAGCCCAGTTGGATCATGCCTCCGTTATTTAAGCAGCACACTGAGACTGAGAAGGAGAGAGGAGCTGATAGCAAGCAGCTGTGAGTTAGCTGCCACCTTCACAGTGAGCGACAGATATTAAAAGGTGTACCCTTAGGTTTCTGGTACACATCAGCTTTTAGATGTCCCCCATTATTGATGGAAATCTAAGAGTCTAAGAAGGCCAACCTGCCACTTTTCATATCCTCCCTGGTGAATTTGATGTGTTGGTACACTGATTTAATGTTAACGGTGAATTGTGGTACGTCCTAAGATTATATTTTCACCCAGGTGTCATCCACATACCTGAACCAATGACTTCAATCAATCAATCAATCAATCAATCAATCAATCAATCAATCAATCAATCAATCAATCAATTTATTTATAAGCACATTTAAAAATAACAGGTTGACCAAAGTGCTGTACATAGTAAAAAAGTAAAAAATAGATCAAACACACAAAGAACAAAACAAAACTCAGTCAGAATTAAAAGCTAGAGAGTAAAAATGTGTTTTCAAACAGGCTTTAAAAATGTCAAGTGTTGGAGAGATCCTAATTTCAAGAGGCAGACTGTTCCGAACTTTGGGCGCAGCAATCGCAGAGGCACGATCTCCTCTGTTTTTTAACCTGCTTCTAGAAGCAACTTATCAGCTGACCTGAGAGTATTTTTAGTTAACAGATCAGAGAGGTATGACGGAGCTAGTCCATTCAGAGATTTAAAAACAAGCAATAAAATCTTAAAATCAATTCTACAACGTACTGGAAGCCAGTGTAAATGAGCCAAGACTGGGGAAATATGGTCATGTTTACGTGTGCCTGTCAAGGGTCGAGCTGCAGCATTCTTTTTTTTTTTTTTTTTCTTTTTTTTTTTTTAAACCTGTCCCGTTTGGTTCTTTTGCCATCAGAATTATTGTCTAAAGGCGAAGAAAGATGCCCAACGGATTTACTTTACCAAATGGACCATCCCAGCCTTGCCGTAATGGTCCATTTGATTTACCTTTTATTGTTTATTTTATTTATTTATTTTTTTTTACTTGCTAGATACGGGACAGGGGAAAAGAAAAGGGAGAAAGAAAGAGGGGGAAGAAAAAAAAAACAGCGAAGAAGAGGGACGGGGATAAAGGGCAAAAAACAAAAACCAACAAAATAAGCAGACAAAAAATACATATATCGATCACCTGGATCACCTGTTGAGAAAGAAAAAAGAAAACAAGCAGAAGAAAACGAGAGTAATAGAATAAACAACATCACAATGATATATGGGAATATAACGCTACATACTTAATATTAAACATTATTGTGCAGCACGTAAGATCGACAGCGCACAGTGTGCTTTGAGGTAGGAGCCAAAAAGGGTGTAGTTTGTGTGTGTGATCACCTGTGTGTACACCTGTGAGCATGAGCGCGCTTGTATTTAAAAGGTTCCTTAATGTAATGATCTGCTAGAGGGTGTGGGGGGCCACAGTCCCATCCTCCAGGGCATGAAGCAGGTATGGAGGAGATCAAAACTCCAGACATCCAGAGGCCCCCAGAACACAAGAGACCAAGGAAGACCAACAGAGGGGCAGCCGCGCCACTGTCCCAGAAAGAGCTGAGGAGAGTCCCAGATGAGGGGTCACTCAGCAGCCGCGGAGCAGAAGCCAGGGGGGGTTGCAGTGACGTGCCCGTGAGCTCCGCCGGCAGCCAGCTGTGCCTGAGTGACCGAGCCCCAGGCCGAGAGGCCGAGGGCACCCCACCCCCGAAGTGGCCCGAGCGAGCCCCAGGTTCCAGGCCCCGATAAGCAGCCACCAAGGAGTGAGCCGGTGTGTACCCGGACGCCCACCCCCGGACACAAAGAACCACCAACGCATCGATGTCTGAGGGCGTCTGCCACCGGCAGGGGAAGTGGTGGGGGGAGATAGGCCTCCAAACCTTGGAGGGCCTGAGATGTCCCCAGAGAGGTGGCGTCTGATACCCAACCTGACATATAGACACAGACATACAGGCACACTCAAATACAAACATCCATTCCCACCCTCATGCTCTCATAGGCAATTACTCCACACTCAACCAACGTGGAGACAGACATAAAGAGACGCTGTACACACAATCACACTCCCCAAGCGTACTCTAAGAACCGGGTCTAGGTACCCTTGCCCCTGGAGGGGGAAACTGCACCCAGACCCAGGTGGTGTTACCCTTTTCCCTGCAGTGGGGAGAAGCAGACTGCCCCGACTCCGCAGCAGCAGGGAGGCCCCACACACCAGACCCCAGTCGGACGGCCAACTCCTCCTCCTAGCCCCCCCGCTCCAGCAGGCCGCAGAGACCGGGGGTGTGAGCTGCAGCATTCTGAACTAGCTGAAGACGAGAGAGCAGAGCCTGGCTGATACTAAAATAAAGACTGTTACAGTCGTCAAGCCTGGATGAAATAAATGCATGGATTACTTTCTCCAAGTCAGCAAATGATAAAATGTTCTTAGTTTTTGCAAGTGCCCTGAGCTGGAAGAAGCTGGCTTTTAGAACAGAATTATTTTGTTTCTCAAATGAAAAACTGCCATCAAAGAACAACCCCAGATTCTTTGCACAGGGATTTCTGGAATTTTCCAGAGGACCAAGGTCAACCTTAAGAGAAAAGCAAGGGTCAAAAGGTCCAAATAGTACAATCTCAGTTTTTTGGTTTGTTTACATTCAAAAAATGTGATTGGGGTCATCCTGTAATCTCTTACGAACTACCTCCAACGCTTCTGGGATGCAAGTGAAGAGAGATGTAACATCATACGAGACCATGGTTTCATCTGCCTCCATGATGACATCTTTCACCTTCTCAACAAAATCCAAAGTGTTCTGGATGTGGTGTTCAGAGCTGCCTACCAGTTGGTTGAGGATCGAAGAAACTTAGAGATGTTATAGGTGACCGAGTTGATCATACAGACAATCGGTCTTAACCCTGGAGAACCCATGGGGTCAAATTTGACCCCATGGTTTCCCTAGAAAACCAATGGGGTCGGCTCTGACCCCATGGGTTCTCCAGGGTTAAAGGTGCACCCTGTTTATGTATCTCCGGTAAACCATAAAGACTTGGTGTAGCTTCCCCTGGGTATAGCCTGTGGTATGAAGTCCGGTCAATAGCATTGTCTTGTTGTGCTTCAGACAACAGAGTAACAAAGTGTTTCTCCTACTGAAAATGCTACATGCAGATTAACAGAATAAACTTTTGTGAGATTTCCTTACCCTGGATGATTGAGCATGCAACAAGACAACACCTATGGGCTCAAAATGTGGTCATAAATATTTTGTACTTGTAAATCAGTTTTGTACTTGTAAATCAATTTTGTACTTTTAAATCAGGATTTGTATGTGTAAAAAGAATTTGTGTGTGGACTTGGCCAAAAAAACCCATGTGAATCTCTGCAAGTTACAAGTACGAATTTTGACCCTATTTTTCTTCCTTTCATCTGATTGGTCAATGTCATGTCAATCACAAATGTAACAATCCAATCAGAGAACAGATGGGTTTGGCTGTCGGAGGGGCACTTTTTTGAACTGCAGGTCCTTGAAGGGAATAAATGCCCTTTTACATGCCAACCCAGCGTTTTCCTTCATCACCACGAAGGAAAACAGTCTGTGGTCGTCCGAGTTTGGTGATTTTTGTGTCACAGGTCTACGTGCTTAATACAGGGACTTCCACAGCCTTTTCAACAGCGCAGTGTTTCGGAAATGACAGTCTTCACTACAAAGCTTTCTTCGTTATGAATTAGCATACATGTTTTTATTGAACATTTGAAGAACTAGCAAAAAAAACAGAAACTCTTGTAGAGGACATAAAGTCAGAGATAGAAACGACAAGGAGCAGGTGCATCTAGTACAGGTAGAGCTGCTGCAAAACCCACAGAGCTCAGCAGCCAGCGCAACAAATTCGCATTAGCATTAGCAGCACATCCTGCGTCCGATGTGAAAGGACCTTTATGCTGCACTGTGACTCACAGCAATGGTCCCGGGTCAGCCCTGACTTTGTGTTAAACTAATCCTAAAGTAATAATGGTATTTCTAACCACTGACATACCACAACTTTATCCTTTCAACAGCTACTGAAAGTTAGGGGACCTAGCTTCTATCAGATATTTATAGAGATCCTCCAGCTTCAAACTGTATTACCCTTCAAGGACCTGCAGTTCAAAAAAGCGCCCCTCCGACAGCCAAACCCATCTGTTCTCTGATTGGATAGTTACATTTGTGATTGACATGACATTGACCAATCAGATGAAAGGAAGAAAAATAGGGTCAAAATTCATACTTGTAACTTGCAGAGATTCACACGTTTTTTTTGGGCTAAGTCCACACACAAATCTTTTTTACACACACAAAAATTCTTTTTACACATACAAATCCTGATTTAAAAGTACAAAATATTTATGACCACATTTTGAGCCCATAAACACCAGCTTGTGTTAAAACTTGTTCTTGTCTTTTTCAGCATCACTCTGAGACAGGGTGCCTCGAATTTTAGAGATATTGTGTAAAATTAGCTCCCTGTAGAGATTAAATTATTCTTTAGATGCTCTTTACATTACTTTTATGTTAACCCACATCACGGCCCCTGTAAATACAGTAACACTTAACTTTTCATGTGTACACATATCTCCATAAATCCTTATCCTTATAAGGAGGACATAAACAACATAATTTTAAACTAGCCTGTGTGGCTTCCCATGATGCACTGTTTCTTCTTTACTCAGCTCTTTTCCCTCTCTGTGCTTATACACCACATCTCTGACACTCCTCCACTATCTGTCTTTTGCACAACACTTTGTAAAAGACTAAACACATTTTAAAATTCCAAGCAAAATAAGTTACTTCTGTTTTTATCTTAAAGCTGACATTAAAGGGAACTGCCTCCTGTTAGTCTTGTTGAACTCACCCTAAAAGCTTGCTTTTGAGAGACAAGCCTTGGATGACAATTTGTGTCAATGAAGATTCCCAAATATCTTCTGCTAAACTTCCAACAGCGCTGTTGCGAACCCCATGCCTGTACAGTGCTGGCCAAACCAGTGAGGACCACCACAGCTTGAATGAAGACTCCAGTCGTATCTCCTCTGCCCCATAAATATTTCCTTCATCATGCTTTTAGCCTCCATGTCTGTGTTCTGTGTGATAAAAACATACATCTACTATTAAAAGAAGAAATACATTATAAAAGTAGAGACATTTCAACAAACATTTGAAGGCAAGACAAAGCTTACCTAAACATACACGTTGGCGCCAGACGTCTGCTTTAGATTTTAATTTACGATTAAGTTCATATTTGTTTTATAATTCATAGATTCGTTATGTAGTTCATCTTTCCAGGATTAATACATTTGAACATTTATGTTTATGAAAGGTAATGATATGTGACTGTATGGAATTAGAATCTAAAAGAGGTGCTATCACTTTAAGTATGTAAGTGCAATAGCAGCATGAAAGCCTGTGTGAGGTAAAGAGCAGGAGCATGGACAGACAGGTTAGGAGTTTCACGGTTTCTGAGCGTGTGCACAGGGGTTCTGGATAAATGTCTTATTTTTTGGAACTTTAATGCTTATTTTGGAAGGAGTTTGTAATAAATAAACAATCCTCAAGTCATAATTCAACTGGAGGCATTTCTTTTGGAAACCAGGAACACGCGTCAGCCATAGACTCCTTTTATGAACTTGGTTTATTGGAAGTTACTATGCAATACATTTCCAAGATTCCCACAAATTACACATTTAACAATATCTTCATTTCTCCCTTAACATAGAGCATAATTAATTTAAAAATTGCACTGCAATAAGACCCTTATGAACACAGACACTTCATACTGTATATACACAGTATTGTCTTGTGGAGTGCAAGAATAATAATGTGAAGCTTATCCTCACGCCATGTACATAAATCTGCTTCTGCTCAGGATAGTAGAGAAAACTTACTATAGATTAAAGCGGAGGTGCCCACGGATGAAGGGGACTGCTTTATTCTGTGATGTACCTCTGATGAAGAATATTAAAATAAATTCTGTGAAACACACAAAGAACTCTAATTTCAACCTTGATGCATAAGTTTTTTAGCAATATTAACCAGTCAGAGGGAGAAAATATGAATGTTGACACGAATGAAAACAATTTAGACACTGAGCAAGATATTAGCTACTGTTTAAGCTAATTAATAATGGTAAAATATCTACAACAAGACTAATCTAAAATCTTATATAGAGCTTCTCTACTCTCCCAGTCCTCAAAGCACTTTATACAACACGCCACATACTTTTAGTGCTTCTAACTACCTTCATACCCCGATGGATGGATCGGAGAGCAACTTGGGGTTCATATTCAGTAGGTGACCTGCTCTAACTCCTGAGCTACAGCCACCCCATTACCACTGCATTTAATACAAAAACCCCAAAACAAAACACAAACAAACTAATTAACTAGTTAATTAAAAATCCATGTGTTTTTTTTTCTCGGATACTTCGTATATTGAAATGTTGGGAAGATGGTTGTTTTGTTGTTTTGACCTTTTTCCAGGGTAAGGAGCATGCACAGTAGTTAGCACTGAAAAAATCACTGTTTGTGCATGCTTCTCATTGGGTGATTACATACTGGTCTAGCAGATTTTCTTTAATTCATATGAAACCAACAAGAATGAATCATTTAACAAACATAAACATAATATGTTTATATTAACAAAGCATTTTTTTTTATCAAAGAAATGCCTTAGCCAACGTTTCTGAGTGTGGGATAAAACCTCCCCCAGCCCTCTGCTCGAGACATCGGTCAGCAGGATGAAAGGGGGGGAAAAGTCAGGGGTGTGGAGCAGGGGTTCCTCACAGAGAGCCTTCTTCACCTGCAGAGACGCCACCTCGCACTGGTCCGTCCACTGGACCAGATCTGGGGCATCCTTTCAGGTGAAGTCAGTCGGTCAGCTCTGAAAGTTTGACATAAACTGGCAGTAACAGCCAACCAGCCCCAAGAACCACCTCACCACTTTTTTGGTCTTGGGATACAAGCAGAATGCGAGGGCTGCTGATTTGTCTGTTTGGGGGCGCACCTGCCCATGATGTACTGAGTGTTTCTTCTTCACTCACGATGTGTTCATACACCTCTCTGCATCTGTCTCTTGTCCACAGAGTGTCTTTGTTCTGCCCCCTCTCCCTCACCAGTCGCAGCAGAGGACTCCTCTCTGAGCTTGGCTCTGTGATCAGACTCAGGGAGGGTCAGTGACTGTTGGGGTTTTATCTGTATTATTGCAGAGGGCTACACCGAGCCTGGATGAGTCTACTGTCACTCACAACTCCAGCACAGCAACCAGTTCCTTCTGACCTGTTTGTCTTTTATCTGGATGCATGCTGTTCATGTTCACCTGGATGTTTTCAGTGGGACAAATGTTTCTTCTCATGTTGGTCTTTTATGTCTTTTTATGTTCAGGTAATCCTATCTAATCTATCCCTACATGTGTAGCTTTGCTCTCAGGTCCAGAACGTATTGAATTTCATTCTTACCTGGGCTCAGACGTTCCTCACAGTTTTCTTTAATCGGTTGGGTCACCTCCCGCACTACAAACAGCAGAGGGTCTAGCCAGCGATCCCAATTACATTCATCCTTGTGAATTAACTTATAAATGATAGACTTTAAAGTTTGGTTCAGCTTCTCCACCTGTCTGCAGCAGATGCTGGTTTTTTATCTATTTTTTAAAAAAAAATCTTTTTCTGACTGGATTACTCATCCAGAATTGCTGTGCGTTGCTGACCTACAGCAGACAAGAGCTCCTGGACATTTGGACTCATAACTCCAACAGTTTTATCGCCGATCTCCGACTCATCCCAGAGATCTCCAGAACACCGGAGGCTGCCCACTCTCCCCGGCCGGGCGGAAGTGCACGCAGGCGGTGCCGAGAACGTAAACAAAGGCGAGGTAGGCACGGAGGGCTATGGGCTAAGCTAAAGCTAACACCACACCGGCTGCCTTTACCCAGCATTTTCCTCGCCAATGTCCGTTCTCTGGCAAACAAAATGGATGAGAAACGGCTCTCCATCACCAACAAAAGATGGATTATGGACTCAAATGTCATGTTTTTCACTGAAACATGGTTGAACAACAGCTGCCCGGACAATGCTATTGAGTTAGCAGGACGCTACACACACCGAGCCAACAGGCTAGTAGATGACTCTGGCAAGACCAGAGGTGGAGGTTTGTGCATTTATATTAACAATGCTTGGTGCATGAACTCCACTACTACTGAGAGTCACTGCTCACCTAATGCGGAGTTTTTAATGGTCAAATGCAGACCTTATTATCTCCCCAGAGAACTCACCTCTATCATACTGCAGTGTATATCCCCCCTGACGCTAATGCTAGGTTGGCCACGAAAGAACTTTGTGCAGCCATTTATGCAACAAACACCAGACTAAACACCCCGAGGCTGCTTTTATTGTTGCTGGCGACTTCAACCACACCAACTTAAAGACAGTCCTCCCCAGATTCCACCAACATGTCTCCTGCCACACCAGAGGGGACAAGACTTTAGACCATGTTTATTCCAACCTGGCTGGAGCCTACAAAGCAACACCCCTCCCCCACATTGGACAATCGGACCATCTCTCCCTGTTCCTCACGCCTCGGTATTCACCACTCATCCAACATGTGAAACCTGCTGTGAGGACAATTAACCCTGGAGAACCCATGGGGTCAAATTTGACCCCATGGTTTCCCTAGAAAACCAATAGGGTCGGCTCTGACCCCATGGGTTCTCCAGGGTTAAAGTGTGGCCAGAGGGGACAGACGCAGTGCACCAGGACAGATCAAAAACACAGACTGGAATACGTTCACCCACACAGACCTGGACCAGTACGCCTCATTTGTACTGGATTACATCTCCAAAACCACAGACAGTGTCACCACCCAGAAACGGATCACCATGTACCCCAACCAGAAGCCCTGGATGAACCGGGATGTTCGTCTCCTCCTGAAGGCCCGCAACACCGCCTTTAGGTCAGGAGATGCAGACGCCTGCAGTACAGCCAGGGCTAATCTAAAGAAGGGTATCAAAAAAGCCAAACACCATTACAAAAAGAAGGTAGAAGAACACTTCTCCAACTCCAACCCCCGACGCATGTGGCAAGGACTCCAGACCATTACAGACTACAGGACCACCAAACCCTCCCCCGCATCGTCCCTCATGTGCAAATGGTTACTGGACTTCCTGACCAACCGGCCCCAACATGTCCGGCTGGATAACCACTGGTCATCTACAATCACAATGAACACCGATATACCACAAGGCTGTGTGATGAGCCTTTTCCTCTACTCCCTCTTCACCCACAATTGCAGACCTACTGATGGTTCCAACACCATCATTAAGTTTGCAGATGACACCACGGTGATTGGCCTCATCAATGACAACGACGAGGCCGCCTACAGGGAGGAGGTGGATCGTCTGGCTGAGTGGTGCGACACCAACAACCTGCTGCTCAACACCGAGAAGACCAAGGAGCTCATCGTGGACTACAGGAGGAATGCTGACCCACATCCACCCATCTACATTAAAGGGACGACTGTGGAGCGTGTGAGCAGCTTCAAGTTCCTGGGTGTCCACATCTCCGAGGATCTCATCTGGATGACCAACTGCTCCAAGCTGGTCAAGAAGGCTCACCAGCTCCTCTTCTTCCTGAGGACTCTGAGGAAGAACCACCTTGTCATGGCCTGGGCAGGTCTGAGTACTTTTCCACTGCATCGGCTCCCCTCCTCTGGGTGGAATCCTCGTTGTTCCTCACCTGATGGCAATCACACCGGCAGTATTTATGACCAGCGCACACAACTAGTGCTCGCCAGATTATCTGCTAACCTTAGTCAGTTCTCGGCTTCATGTTTCTTCCTTGGTGAATCATAGTGTGTGTGTTGCTTACCTCATTCCTCTGTCTTCAAGTTGGCATCTGGAGCCCACCTACCAAGCCTCACCAATCTAACCTCTCCTGGACTCTGGTTCGCACCTGCTGGTAACTCTCCTTCCCAACTGCCAGTCTCTCCTGCCTGCCTCCCTGCTTCGCATGCAGTACTCACCTGGACCTCTGTCTCATGCCTTCTCCCCTCCAAGCAATCTCCACCTGCAAACATGCAAGGCCGCTCAGTGAAATTACTCTTGGATTAACTCGCAACTCTCTTTTGGATCCCGCTGATTGTCCTCTTCTATGTTTCAGTGCCCTGGCCAGCAATAGTTTCCCCTGCCCAGTCTCTGCACCCAGTCGTTACAGTGATTTCATCTTAGTTTAGTTATAATTCTAGTCTCTTCTGCCTCAGACATCTAGTTTATGTTTCTTTTAATAACAGTCTGAGTTTTCAGTTGTTAACAAGCGTTGTGAATAAAGTTCTTTTGTTGCACCGAACTTCAAGCCTCCGGTTTTGCATCTGCACCTGAGTCCATCCCATTCCCACAGGTCACTGTGCCGTGACACACCTGTCCTCAGACATCCTGGTGAACTTCTATCGCTGCACCATTGAGAGCATCCTGACCAACTGTACAACAGTCTGGTACGGGAGCTGCTCTGCCTCGGACCGGAAGGCGTTGCAGAGGGTCGTGAAAACTGCCCAGCGCATCGCCGGAGCACCACTTCCTGCCATAAATGACATCTACAGGAAGCGGTGTCTGAAAAGGGCTGGGAAAATCATCAAAGACCCCAGTCACCCATCACATGGCCTCTTCACCCTCCTGCCCTCTGGGAGGCGCTACAGGAGCCTCTGGACTAAGACCACCAGGTACCGGAACAGCTTCTTCCCTACAGCTGTCAGACTCCTGAACTCTGCCTCCTGACATCTGACCCACGTTAAAATAATGGACTGAACATACACCCACAACCACTAGCACTTTATATAGCCTCTGTAGAAAGTAGCCACATATTTCACTTATCTTAACTGCATTACTGTATAATTCTGTATAAACAATCATTCTGTACAATACGATAATTATAATTCTACAACTGTTTATAACTGTTTATAACTTGCATATTTCTGTATAGTTTCATATTTATATCCTGTTCATAGCCTGTACATAGCTTGTACACCACTACAGCCTGTACATACTTATAGTTATAGCATATTCATAACAGACCTTCATACCGTGTACATTGTAACATACCCATAATAGACCCATTTCTGTAATATATCTATATATCTATATTATTGCTAATATATATTTTGTAATATATCTATATCATGGCTAAAGCACTTCTGGATGGATGCAAACTGCATTTTGTTGCCTTGTACTTGTGACATGTGCAATGACAAAGTTGAATTCTATTCTATTCTATTCAAAACTTAGGATGGAGCACCAACACCCGAAAAGTTGTGTAATGGTTGAAAAAAAAAAAGACTTGGTGGAATATCTTGCATCCTATTAGGTCAATTAGTAACATAATTGGACATAAAAGCAACACATATCAATAAAGTTAGTGTGGCTGTAACTCATAAGGTGGAGAGGTCGAATACAAATCAGAAAGTTGATGGTTTCATGTCTGGCATCTCAAGTTTACATGGCAGATATCTTTGAGTTGCTCTTAGATGCATCCATCAGAGGGTGAACGTGTTTGAAACAAATGCTTGTGTGAATAGTTGAATGGAGCCCCTGTGGGCTCAGGTAGAAATGTGCACTATAAGAACCATAAAAAAGAAAAAAATCCAGCCTTTCACTGAGGCCGAGTCTTTCAAAAGTGAAAACTGGACAGGTTGATTACTGTCACCAACATGCATGGAAAATTTTGGGAAAATATTTTTCATTGTAAAATTGTGATCATGTACAGAGCTTAATATGTTGAGAAGTGTTTGGAGCTGAAACCCAGGAACCAGTGGCCCTTTCTCAGGTGGTGGAAATCATAGCCCTCGCAACTGGAAGTATTCTATTAATGACTGTCAGTGAACACAGCGCGCCTCTGCATCTACACATGCTGAGTGCATGCACATACTGAAATATAAACTAGAAAAATCTAATATTCAGGAACGTCACTACCATCTCTGGGCATCAGCATAATTCAAAATGAGAAATTCTTTTGGGAAATCATAGATGCTGCTAAAGAGGAGCGGGACCATCCAGCTTGTGATTGGTACAGTTCAGTGCCAGCAGCCATGATGCTTTAGGTACGGAGGCCCAGAGGAATCACATCAAAATAAAGACTTTTGTACTTCAGTAATGAATTGTATAATACAATATATGCTATTACTAATTCATTTTGTAATGATTTTATTTACTTTTTTTTTACTAAAGTATATTATTACATAATAATTTAATTTAAAATAAAATTTCAACACTAAAAATTCAGTTTGAAATATTGTATTCAAATTGAAAATAGATTTCACAAAATAGAATTAAACCCAATAAAAACCTCATTTCAAAAATTAAAAACATTTTTAACAGATTTTCAAACTCTGTCTAAAAATACCATTTAAAAAAGAGAAATAAATGAATGTATGAATGTAAGAAAGATTTGACATTTAAAACAGTGAATCCACTCCTCTGTTAGCTCACTGCACAGACCACAGCACAGACAGAGCATACAGAGGAAATTATTTCAGCTTTGGGTTTCATTACATATACATTTTTTAATAACTAAATTTGATTATCTTTATCTTTACTACACATTCAACTAGGTACAGGTCCTGTAGATGCAGCGAATGGTTTAATGCTATGCATTGTAATATAATAATAATATACTCAGCAGATTCAACATACTGTTGTTAGAGAGGATGAGGAACATGGTCTTTGATGATCATCCATGTCCAGTTGAAAATGAATGCACTCATGTAACCAAAACAAATACACTTAAATCAATAGTGTCATATAACAGTAATGTAACAAATGACAGAAGTGACAGCTAGCATTGCAATGACCCTATTTTAGTTCTTCTAACTCAAGTCATGTGAAAGTTGTGCATGATTTAGTCCATAGGCGCACACTGTGGACTATCACTGCAAAATCTCTTCATATATCTGTGTCGGGCAGATTGTAAATAAATAAATACAGAGACTGAAGGCTCTTTGTCCAACACACACACTTCTTAGCGGTGCAAAGCTATCGGCACAAACAGCAGTACAGAAAAATCCAGACAGCCTGATCCCATAGTTAACCCCAAAGCTACTACATTTGCTAATATGATAGCTAATCTATGAGCTAACAGGAAGCAGAAATGCAGGAGGAAATAGATTTGACAATCCATCCATCCATTTGCTTCTGCTTATCCTTTTCAGGGTTGCGGGGGGGCTGGAGCCTATCCCAGCTGTCCTAGAGGCAGGGTACACCCTGGACAGGTCAGCAGTTTATTCACACTCACACCTGTGGCCATTTAGAATCACCAGTTAACCCCAGTAACTCCATGTCTGTGGACTGTGGGAGGAAGCCAGAGTACCCGGAGAGAACATAAACACAGGGACAACATGCAATTAGCATTTAAAATATCAGATAGAAGTCTTTGAGTCCATTTATTTATTTCTGCTTTTGAAACTTTATTTTAAAAAAAAGGTTTTGAAGATTTGTTTTGTGATTTGGAATTCAAAAATGTTTCTGAAATGAAGTTTTTATTGAGGAATCCATTTTCAATTTAAATTATTTAGTATTGGATTAATAATTCATTTTGAAATATGTATAATTAGCAATTTTATTTTAAACTAATCAAAGAATACATTACTTTAGTAATGTCTAAATAAATAAAAGATTCATATATGAATTTACTAAGGCATAGTTTATTGCACATTCATTATTGATTCATTGTGATCACTGTACTGGTCCTCCATATTGGGACCAGTAACGTGAAGCACTTCTGTGAAGCATGAGCAGGCATAAAGCAGGCAGGCAGTGCTTGAGCAGTGAAATCTAAAAGTAGCCCTGAGTGAGAATCTGATCCTGGAGTGAAAGCAGTTTGTCTCCTTACATGTCAGATCAGCATTCTGTCAGCCTTTTTGTAATGTGTCACCATCATTTGGTTGCAGTTGGCCGTGTCTCAGCTATGTTGACTACCAGCCATTCAATCTGACATGGGGGCGGCATTTTTTAGCGATCCCCTCGAACTCGGCCCGTTTGCTCCTAAATGTCTGTGAGGAGTGAGGAAGGTCCTGTAGGAAACGTACAAATCAGCACTTGACCGTAGTATTTGGCTTTAAATAAATGGGACGCTTCCCTTTCTTTTGTTTTGCAGTGTGTTTGGTTTGTTTGCTTTTGGTAAACTTTATTTTAGATCAACTCTCCGTTTCATGACTTTAAGTTAAATAAAATGTAACCCAGTGAGTTTACACGACTCAGTAATGCAATACAACATTGTTACTGTTAATTGTGATTCATCATTACTCTGTTAATCACTGAGTTGAGCAAAAGTAAATCAATAATAAAAGATAAATACTATAAATATAAGAATAAAACCCAAAGAGTATATTTAACACCCCTACTGGTTAGGAAGGAACAAGCCCCGCCTTCCCCTGCTCTGTACGGTCACATGTGCTCAGACACAGAGAGAGACGGAGGTGCGCGAGACCATGGCTGATTTTCACCGCCAAGCTTGTTGCTGAAAAATAACCATAAACTTGATAAATTGAGCAAATATCCATACCGGAGATCTGCATGGACCTTGGAGAACCGGACCTGATTTGTTGTGAACATTTTGGACTTTGAAACCATCGCGGTGAGTCAGAAGCTGTTAAGCTAACCTTGAAGCTAACAAGCTAACAAGAAGTTAATGGGGAAAATAATGGCCCAATTTCAATGTTGTAGATCTGCACGGGTGCGGATGAAGCGGACAAGATCCTCTCTGAGATTTGAACATTAGAAGCGTGCTGGTGAGTTAAACTGGGATTGGACGAATCAGGCTAATTGAAAAGCTAACTAGCCTAACGCTCATAGCTGTAGCTGACCACGTTTTCACTGTGGGAGAACACACGGGGTTTCTCACGGAGTTCAGCTACTCTGAGCACTCAGCTTGTGTGCTGATGATGGTTTAGTATTACTTGTTGAATATTAAATGCACTAAAATAAGATGTTGGGATTAGTTAATTTGATCTTAAAGGTTATGAATCTATTTTATTTTTTTGTTACATTTGATGGTCGAGCGGCACTGTATAGATGTCCCTGCATATTCTTATTGTGCCAATGCCTTACCACATACTGTAAAACTACAGCCTGTGGGCTTTTGTATATATTTGGTCATTTTATTTTGTACATTGAGTGTAATTAACATATTGCTTCATTGCTATGCAGTGCAAAGCAATGCTCCTGTAATTCAGTTAAAGGGACAGTACTATAAAAAATAATCTACCATAGTTCATGGTTTATTTATGATAGAAATGTGCACCTTGATGATAGAATAAGCTGATTGTGATTTAAAGATTGCATTCATGATTAAGATACACTGTATAGACTATAGTTAGAAATTAGAATTGATGTTTTGTGCTTGTTTTGTTATAGCACTTACATTATTTACATATGGCCATATATATCATTAGAGTGTGAATTGAATTGGTAATAGCCCTGTTGTTTACAGGCTAGGTTTTTTTTATGGGATCGTGAGACCTGGATTTCTTCCTGACGAGGAAGATGGCGAGCCTTTCCCTTTGAACCGAACCGCAGCCATTCCGAGTTGGCCCAGAAGGGCAGGTTGCTCTTCTCTCACGAACAATTGCAACAGTGCGGTAGGACAAAATCGCACCAATCGCAGACTTTTGACCTATTGGATTTGACTTGACTGAACACTGACTATTAAGCCGGCAAGACTGACATATCTGAGCTCAGATAGGATTCTGATTGTTATTATTATTGCTGTCACTGTATTTTATTTTATGTTCTCATTCCCGTTTATGAAGTCCTGTTAAATTGTTGCTAAATAGTTCAATACAATTCAAAGCAACTTTACCTGTGGCTCCAGTCATTCTTCTCCACGCAACTCACTTTATCCCTCCTACGAACCTAGCTATTGGCCCATTCTCTCCATCTTACTTCCCCTACCCTATCCTGTACTTGGCTACAAAAACATAGAAACATAGAGATGAACTTGGCAGGGGATGGGTGGCTTGTTGTTTTAACGTGGCAGGATGTGACTCGTGGCGTGGAGATCTAAAGTCTGTGGACAGAGGAGTGGGTGATTAGCGTGGGTATGATACTTCTGTGAATGAATTTGAAAGAGGAGTGTGGCTTAGTTTGTGGGTGGAATTGGTGATAGTCTGGATGAGCTGAAGAGACTGATGCTGGGCTGAGCTCCAAGGGATCCAGTGCAGAGCAGTGGCAAGAGGGCAGGCAGGTGTGATAATGAAATCCTTCCCAGGAGTCAGAGCGTGAAACTGCATTGAGGATGGCCTGCTGTCTGAATGGCAAGCTTAGCTGAAGAGGGGAGCAGCGGCGTGACCAGAGAGCTGTAGCACATGAAAAACAAGGTAAGTACACGGAGCATGAGCGCCTGTTGACAAACTGGCGGTGAAGAGATGGCCTTGCTGGTCTTAAATATCCTCAGTAGATTGCTCTGGATTAACTCCAGGTGAGTCGGGCAGGTGAGGAGATGACAGCTCCAACCAGAAGCGGACACAGTGGAAAACCAGCACTATAACACTCAGTCAGGTCCTTACGAAGCAGCTACAACAAGGTCATCAGTGGCAAGGGTGTGATCCCCAACAGGTGTGGAGAGACCAGAAGGCAGGGATTTCAGTGGCGTCATGTTAGTGCACCAAAACCAACACACACACACGCACAGACAGTTAGGGAGGAGAGGAGAGGCAGACAGACGATGGCTGTTTGCAGGGCAAAGACTGAAGGCCAGGTCTAAACTGGTTATTAAACAATCTTCCTTTTAAACATCTTTTTAGGATCATATCTTGTTGACTGTAAAACTGGGTTGTCTTTGTGTTTTTGTGTTTTGTAAGTGAATTTGTCATTTATTTGTTCTTGAATGAGGGCATCTGCAGCAGGACAACAACAACAGCAGTCCAATGAGTCAGTAAAGGACGTGCCATCCGTGAAAGCATTGAGGGAGTCACCAAGCCTGCTGTCATTTAGGCACCAGGATTTCATTTATTGCTGTTCTTGCTTGATTCCTTTACATTTCATGCTGACCCTTGTTTATCTCACCCTGGGAAAATGACCCTATTTGCTGGCCGGGTGGGACTTCCTACTGTCCTTTTCCCTTGACTATCTCATCACCTACACACATCTGGCATAAGAGGGAAACCCAGCCTTTCCTTCCCTGACTCTTTATAGACAAATATCGTGACAGATTTAGGGGTCGCTGTTTATTTTAATCCCTTTGTATTTTGCTGTGTGACCTGTGAGAGTAAGCATGTCAGGCCTCACATGATACCTCATAGTACCATAATACTATGAGGTATTGTAATTGGAGGACTTGTATTTATTAACAACAAAGACTTCTTAGCTCAGATTATAATGGGCATTGCTGATGTATGACATCCTCATACTTGTTATTTCCTGCTGTGGCTCAAGCTAATTTGTTTCACTTTCAGCTCTGGGGTTCAGCTATTGTCACTGCTGGCTTTTCCTTCTGCTGGAATATTTATCTTGGAGTATTTGTGTCCTCCTAGTTCTTAACAGTTTTAGAGATAAGTACACCAGACTGCAGCCAGGCCCTGATTTACAAATGCTACGATCACCCATTATTAATGATGTCTTTCCTTTCCAAAGTCCGCCGTGTCCTTGAAAGTATGTTACGACTTTTTCTCCTGTCCCTCCTTGGTGCCAGTGTTTGTTTAAACAGTAATGAGAAAAGATAAGACTGACAGCAACTGAACCCCAGGTAAGTTCAGCACAAGTGCTAACATTAAAGACTCATCTGTTTTTGACAGCCAGCTATCTCTCAGTGAATTGTAATAAATCTAATGGTTCACATTTTTACATTTACAATTACATATTTGCATTTTTATATGAATGTTACACCTCAGCATTACCATGGAAACCTGCTAACATGCTAATGTTTGAATGTAGCATCAGCAGTAAGTAGTACTCACTGTACTGCTGCACAATAGACCAGCACAATAAGTGCTGTCTGCAAAACTGTGAACAGGACATTTTAAGTGCAAACAGTTTTTATTTTAGTCATTACAGTTTGTGTCTTTTACATAATACAATTTAATATGAAAAATATAACATTGTTTTAAAAATCTTTTTCTTATACTTTATTTAAAAAGGGTCATTTACAACTTGATATTATTCTAATATTTTATTTTCAGTTTGAGTAACAGCAAAATAACTATTTATTTAAACAGTATAAATACCATGAAGTGCTTAATCTAGTTCTGCACCCACAATCATTTTCTGCTGTAACTAAGCAGAATGTGCTGATGGATTACATGTGTGTAATATGTGTCAGTGATTGTACACGTGATGATCAGTAGAAACAAATCCTTTAACTGAATTCACATTTTTTTATCCAAATTTGAGCTGGTACACAGGCTGTGTTGAGCCCTCTCTTCTACCCCTCTAACACCATCATTAAATTTGCTGTTAACACTACAGTCATAGGCCTCATTAGCAGAAGGGAGGTGGCTGTAATTCAGTTCAATTCCACAGGTAAGCCTGCAGTGTGAGAGCGAAGTGCTATAATGGGGTGATATGGTACTATAACGGCATTAAGATAATAGGATATTTCTAATTTTAGAGATGTTGCACAAATGGAAGAAAGCAGTCTTACATATTTGTTTAATATGTGCGTTGAAGGACATGTCCTGGTCAAAAATGACTCCAAGGTTCCTCACAGTGTTACTGGAGGCCAAGGTAATGCCATCCAGAGTAAGAATCTGGTTAGATACCATATTTCTAAGATTTTCAGGGCTGAGTACAATAACCTCAGTTTGATCTGAATTAAGAAGCAGAAAGTTAGCGGCCATCCAGGTCTTTATGTCTTTAAGACATTCCTGCTAGTGATGTGTCGGTCAGGAACGAAACGGCTCTTAGAGCCGACTCTTTGAAGTGATGTGTTGGTCGCGAGCCGGCTCCTTATCGCGACCCGTGGGGGGTTTCTTTTCTTTCTCTCACCCTCTCTCTCGCACTTTTTTCCCGCTTCACTCCGCACGCGAGCCTTGTGCTTTGCGCTGGGAAGAGGGGGGAGGGACGGTAGTTACACTGGCAGTAGCACAGGAACAGAGCGGGAGGGAGAGAGAGAGAAAGAGAGCCAGAGACAACAACGTCACATTAGAAAGGTATAGTAATCATCCACAACTATTTTCAGTTGCAGTTGTGGTTTGCAGTATTTTGTGTTGTTTCACTTTAAATTTGTTTAAAAGGAAAAAGTTGAAAATTTAAATAGTTAAAAGTTGAAATGTAAATAGTTGGTTTTTGTATTATATGATTTATTTATTACATTTTATGTGGAGTTGCACGTACAAACTCCAAAACACGTAAAAACTCCAAAACACGTACAAAACACAACAGAAGTGCTCCAGGATGCTAGGGGCCAGTGTTGAGCTTTTGTTACCTAGTGGCTACACAAGCCAGGAAGTATCAGCGACCGGATTTGGTGTGTGGTAGTAACAGGTAAATGAACATTTTTTTGAATTATTTGAATATATATGAGTGCTTGTGTATAAATACACAAACAATACACATATGCTTCCAATTGTGTAATTTAAGTGATCTAGGTAGCTCTGTTTTGGAAGTTCAGTTAAGTCTAGAAATGTGTTTAGGAGTTTGTACGTACTTTGTCTCTAGGGGCCACCGTATATATTTATATGTAAACATATAAATAAAACCACGTTTTGTTTTTTTTTTTTACATTAGTAGTTCCTTTTGTGCATAATTTTATATTGTTGTTAATAATAAATTAATTAAAGCAACAAAACAACCTGAAGAGCCGGTTCGGAGCCGAAAGAGCCGGCTCTTTTTAGTGAGCCGAGCCGAAAGAGCCGGCTCTCTAAAAAGAGCCGGAAATCCCATCACTAATTCCTGCAGTTTAACTAATTGGTGTGTGTTACCTGGCTTCATGGACAGATAGAGCTGGGTGTCATCAGCATAGCAGTGTAAATGTATGCTATGTCTTCTAATGATACTGCCTAAGGGAAGCATGTATAATGTAAACAGAATTGGTCCTAGCACTGAACCCTGTGGAACTCTCATCATCAAAAAAAAAGAAGATGTGATTGACTTTAGCGGAGGGAGACCCAGCCATGCACACACACACACACACTCACACACACAAACTATTTACTCACTCTCACTCACCCACCAGTGATGCATAGAGGGACATAAAGACACATGTACACGCAGTGACCCCCCCACCCCTCAGTGTTCAATGTTGGGTAGGTGTTATGGAGTATACTGGAGTGTGCTGGATGAGTATGACTGTGCAAAAACTAGAGTGTTGTTAAAACTGGGGTGTCAGGGGGACGGGGGACATGACAGGCACCCCGTAGTGAGCTCTTGTTAGCCCTTTTGCCTTCACTCTGTGGTCCACCTTATCTCAAGCCACCTCCATTGGGTTTTGGTCAGGTGACTGTGGAGGCCAGGTGATCAGGTGCAGCACTCCAGAGCTGTGTCACAAAACGTAGGCTGCATCCTCCTGAGGCCGTATTTGTAGAACGATTACGTCACAGCGACGCAACGAAGGCTGTCCAAATTCATAGAGTCCTCCAAATGTGGTTGACAAATGCATCCTCCTTTTCCCCAGATTTGAAGGATGGGTTGGGTGTATCCTTCGTGGCCACCCATATCCCAGAATTCATAGCGCGGACCAGCCAATTCCAGTTTTCAACAATGGTGGCAGCTACTTAGGTTTTAATATTACTTTTGTTACTACTGCTGTCAGCGTTAATCTCGTTAAAATGACGTTAACGCCATAACCGCATTAATGCTGCAAATCTCTGTTAGCGAGTTAGGGCCGATCGCCTGTGTGTAAGGCTGCACGGCATCAACACATTAGCGCGGTTAGCTCGTTAACGCGTTAGCGCTGTGCAGCCTCACTAGAGCCGGTGAGAACAGTGCACTCCCGGCACATCATTTTCAAACCCCCTTTGTCTTTGGCTACTCAGGTTAAACATGATATATAAGTCACTCAGATAACTTAAAATGTTATTATTTGGCTTTTTTCAGTGTTTTATTTGTTCCTGAGTAAATCGGTTTGGCTCAGATTAAAGTTATTGTCACAGTTGGAGATAGAGTGGACCCAGGTGCGGAGCTCTGAATGCAAGCAGTGTGTTTATTTACAGTGAAACAAAGGTTGACAACTCCCTTCAGCTGTTCGAATGCCTGCTCGGCGCCCGGAGACCACTGAAACTGCAGCTTGGGAGAGGTGAGGTTAGTCAAAGGTAAGGCGCAATATTACTGAAATTGCGAACAAAGCACCTGTAAAAGTTAGCAAACCCCAGGAACTTCTGCAACTCCTTGCGGCTCTTGGGTTCTGGCCACTCAACCACTGCCTTGACCTTTACTGGATCCGCACGCAGCCACCCCTGCTCAACAATGAACCCAAGGAATGACACGGTCGGGACATGAAACTCACATTTTTCAACCTTAACAAACAGACGATTTTCCAAGAGGTGCTGCAGCAGGAGCCTCACATGCTTCACATGTTCCGCCTGGTTCCGGGAGAAAACGAGAATGTCATCTAGGTAGATGAAGGCACAGTGGTAAATGAGATCCCGCAACACATCATTAATCAAGGCCTGGCATCACCAGGTATTCAAAGTGCCCAAGGTGGGTGTTAAACGCCGTCTTCCATTCATCACCCTTGCGAATTCGCACCAGGTGGTAAGCATTGCAGAGGTCCAGCTTGGAAAAGATCGTGGCGCCCTGAAGGAGCTCAAAGGCAGATGCAAGCAGAGGTAAGGGATACTTGTTCTTAACTGTGATCTTATTCAGACCCCGGAAGTCTATGCACGGCTGAGGAGCCTTCTTCTCTACAAAAAAGAAGCCCGTGCCCAAGGGCGACGTGGAGGGTCGAATTTTACTGGCCGCCAAAGAATCAGTGATGTAACGTTCCATAGACTCCCGCTCGGGCTTGGAAATGTTATAAAGCCGACTGTAGTAATACGTCCCATCACCCCGTCAATCTGTGGGTTGTGTTGCTGCAGCCAAGGACAACCCAGTACCAAAGGTGTATCAGGAGATTTAAAGAGAAACTGAGTTACAGTAGTTAGCAGGCTGCCATCAAGAGCGGAAACTTGGAGAGCTTCGGAGAGAGGAACAATGGGTAGGCCTAATTCGCGAGCTAGTGACTCGTCCAAAAAGCTATGCTCAGCTCCAGAATCGATCAGCACGCTACACGGGTGAGTGAGGGACTGAAAAATCACCTTGGCCAGACAACTGAGGTGGGTTAGGGTTAGCAGTAGAACCCGTCAGTATTCCCATCACTACCGGGCAGACTCTTTTACTCGCTTCAGGCATGTATCGGCCCAGTGTCCCCGTTTCCCACACAAAAAGCACTCACCCATGCGCTGCCTTCTTCTCCGGTTGGTAGCACTGTCTGCTGCCTGAAAATTAATGAACATTGCATCAAAAACCCTCTACTCTTAGTCAGGTCCCCATCAAACTTCTCCGGAACAGGTAATGTGTGTTCTCGCCTAGGTGGTGGTGGTGGCAAAGGAGGTAGTGGGCAGGCAGCAGCCACACTAACCGATGGAGTGGACAGTGGAGTTTTAGCAGAAGTGCCGGGAGCAGTGAGTAACATACCTTGAAGGTCTGATAACACCTGTCGCATCGCCGTCTGTTCTTTCACAAAATGTCTCATCATGTTTTCATGGCGGTCCAAAACTTCGCCCTGAACCGAGAGTTCACGCTGGACAGGATTAGAGTCCGCTGAGTCCATGACTGGAGTATTCTGTCACGGTTGGGGATAGAGTGGACCCAGGCACGGAGCTCTGAATGCAAGCAGTGTGTTTATTTACAGTGAAACAAGGGTTGACAATAGTTCAGTGTGCAAACAGTGGTTAGTCGTGTCCGCCTTCCCGTGCTCAGACTGTGCGTGGTAGTGAGTATCCGTTCCTCCTCCAAGTGTCTCCTCGTGCTCGTGAATCTCCCTCGTCCCTGTTCCTAGCCGCACACAGAACAGCAAACAGTTTATCACTAGATAGAGCTGACAACACTTTACAACGCGAACGGTTCGTAGATACTACTAGGCTTAGTGCAATACTCCAGTTATACTGAGCGCCGGGGGATCAAATCTATCCCACAATCGTACGGCTGACAGTTATAGTTTTCATACAGCTGAATAAACATCAAACAGAAAACTGATTAAACGGACGTGTGAGATGGTCGAGAGTTTACGCCAGTGTCCTGTTATATTTTAGATAGCAAGGAGCAGGCGGCTGAGTTTATTAAACTCGATTCTCGGTCTTCGAAGGACCCAGCCTTCGCGGTCTACATGTGCCGGGTCTTTCGAAGGATGCGGCCTAGGTTTTGGGACACAGCTCATCACTCTCCTTCTTGGTCAAATAGCCCTGACACAGCCTGGAGGTGTGTTTTGGGGTCATTGTCCTGGCGAAAAATAAATGATGTTGACACTGCAGGATGCTGTGGGAGCCATGCTGGTTCAGTGTGCCTTCAGATTTAAATAAATCCCCAATGTGTCACAAGCAAAGCCCCCACCCCCCACCACACCTCCATTCAAAGTTTTAGCAATTACTTTAAGAACCGAAGGTTCTTAATGCTTACTGTTGTTTCTCTTTACTTTTACTCTGGTTCTTTGTTCGTTGTAAACAAAGCAAAAGGTGGCTGCTTTAAGGAAGCTCAAATATAAGACATATTTAGGGTTATTTATCAATTTTTTCTTTGCTACATAATTCCATTTATCTTGTTTTATGTATATGATGTCTTCAGTTTGTATCTACAATGTAGAAAGAAGGTGAGATGGTGTGTCCAAACCTTTGACTGGTGGTGTGTAATTGTGAGTGCATGTGTGTGGGGGTGTGTGCGTGCGCAGGCTTGTGACATTTTAGCTGTCATCTACGTAATAACCACACCCCTAAAAGGTCTTGATGCAGGTCAATCATCCGGGTAGGTAAATCCCAAATCATCTGGGTGTTTTCAGTGGGACAAACGTTTTGTCACTTGGATGAGTCACTGTGCCGTACAGACAACAAAGCCACAGTACTGGCCTTACACACTTGCACACACTCATTTTATCCTTTTAAGCAGAACTATATTTATGTGTATTTACACTTTTATATTTGCTATTTTCTTATACTTGCTGTTTTATTATATTGTTATTATATTCTGTGGAACGAATGATGAGTGAATGCTGATCTTCTGAAACAAAAGCTCTGCTTCATAGGTCATAAAACATCTCCTGACTTATGTGTCATCACATCAGTCAGTATCATAGCAGCACAGGTCAGCTGATCACAGCCTGTACATAAGGAAAAATCAACTTTTGTGACTTGCTTCTGAGTAATTCTTTTCTGTACCACTGCACCGAATCATATGGTTCCACCATCTGGCAAATCCCACTTGAATCCCTGGGAATAACTCTCAGCAGTGAAGCAAACCGGAAAGCTAGGACGCTGTTTTTTTGCTTCATGGTCCAGGGAACCAATTTTTATTTACATGAGTTGTAACTCCATCTTGGATTATTGTATCCAGCTGTCTTCAGTGCATCCATACTACAGATAGCGTTAATGAACTGTGACACTGTTCATATTTGATGCATTAATTTACAGAAGGAAATGCATTTCATTTAGAAGTAAACATTTACTGATGTTAGAGGTAGTGTAGGTCTGATGCACACGCTACATTGCAACACTATATTTTGGAAGATATCTACTCCTAAAAATCAAAAGCTTTGAATGAAACTAACCCTCAGTAAGTTATTTTTTGCATCAACTAGACAGACTTTTGAGATTCCTCACAGGATGCATCAGTTTTAACTTTGGTACACCACACACAGAAAAGCAGAAAAGGTGCTGTCTTAGCTAAAATGAATCTGTCTACAGCCTTTCAACCATAGTTTCTCATTTTTCAAAACACCAGTTAAAAATCCATCTATTATCAATTGCTTTTTCCCTTTAAGTCTTCATATTGTCTGAATGAGCCGAGTCATCTGGAAACTCCACTATTTTGATAGCTGGGTAAACAAATGCAGAGGCAAGTCACTCCTGCTCCCCTGATGTGGAAATAACCATTCACTGCAGCTGTCTTCTAATGTTTGCAAATTAGTGTGCTAATGATTTATTGATGTAAATCCATCCATTTACTGAGGTATTCAGTAAAAAGTGATGAGTCAATTTGTTCTTCTCTTTTCCTGTTACGTGACTTCATGTATTTGCTCATATTAAAATGCGTCTACAGTTCCTGAAGCCAATTCACTGTGTGTTTGGTCTTCCTAACATCCTGTGGTTTTGTGAAGCTCACCATAATTAAAGTCAGATGGAGCCCATTTAATAATCCACCATGTGCTAACCCAGGTCTGTGCGACAGCCCTGTTGGCAGCAGCATGTTAGGCGGACTCGGAGCTGTTTCCCAGCCCAGGAGCTCCCGGAAAAATCATTTTCCAAACCATACTCAGGTGGCACTCTTAACAGGCAGCTGGAAAAGCTATGTGACTGTTAGGTTGACTGAAGCTATCTGTCTGTTTGGTGCATTTTTCTCGTGATTCACCTTAGGTAATGGTCAAACCTTATTTTGCATTGCTTTTATACATAAAGCATCATCAGTAAAATGTGTAGATGATATAAATGACTAGAAAGAGCCTTCAGTGTCACTAAACTGTGATGTGGCAGAATTCTGTCACAAGAAACCTATGAATGTATTTCAGTGAAAAACACCACAAAGAACTCTTTGTTAATGTGAAGAACTGTTCCCAGCTGTACAGAGCGGCTTTCTCGATGTGCTTTTTACCGGGTTCATTGTCAGCCAGCTTTATAGCTCATAGGTCTGTTCATACTGTTCGGGCTCACTTTTATGGAACTGGGATTGAAGGAACTACACTATGTGCAAAAGAATAGATGATGCATCCAGTTTTGAATTGGACATGCACACCAGGCCTTTACTGAAGATTTAACTTGCACTAATCACTAGTCTATTTGTGCTGTTGTGTTTTTACTGGTCAACAGCAAAAAACAGGCTTTGTAAACTAAAAAACCCCCACAATATACAATAAAGAAAGCCAGTAATTAGACTTTATTTTAAATGTTCTACTGTTGCAATTAGCTGTGCAGAAATATAATTTCCAGCACATTTATTGGTTTTAAATGTGTTTGTACACATGTGTCTGACTCACAAAGGAGTCTGGTGTCTCCATGTTTGTGTTTTTTGATTATTAATATTCTTTAATTTAGTTAGTTTCTGGTGTTCTTTAATTATTTTTAGATTCATCACTCCACAAAACCTGATGAAACCTTGGCAAACAGTTGAACGGCCAGATAGAGCTCTCAGGTTCTATATGAGGGGCTTTTTGTTCTCCGATTTCTAAAGGACATTACTTTTACATACTGTTCATCTGCAGTAAATACCTTTTGAGGTACTTTTTTTTTGTCTTCCACTCGTCCACTTCCTGGACACATATTTCATGCCAAATTTTCATCTAATAGCTCTTGCCTGTCAAACTGTATTATATGTGGCAGTTTTATAGAATCACCTAGAGAAATTTTTTAAGACTGGCTACTAGTAACAAAAAATTAAAATTGGTTCTTTGTTACCATTAATCACATTCTTCTTTAATTAATCATGTATTATGAACATTGCATGTTATGCTCCAATCAGACAACAAAAAAGAAAAGAAATTAAAATAAATCAGTGTTAAAAATGATATGAAAACATGTTACAATGAAATATGATCATGCATTAATATATGACAAAAACAGATGTTTCTCTATAATATGCCGACCACTTGGTTATGGCGTTCCATGTATGCCCTGCCTGCTAGCATCTTCCCATATGGAAAAGGAATAGAACAAACTTATAAAAGACTTGCATAAGATGTGGCCTACTTCATATAGTGAATCATATAAGGCTTATATGATTTACTCATGAAAGTGGCCACTTTCTCATTACTTTCATATATTGTTTTAGTAAGTATCCAAAACATACAAGTTTCATTTATATAATTTTTCAAGGGATCTTATATCTGTTTTCACTCTTGTATGCTTTTCATACAAGTTTCACACAAGACAGATACAAACTTTATAATATTTATATATATCTTTTCCATATGGGTTACACCCTGCTGTTATGTGCTGGATTGTCTCAGCGGCATCTTTACACAGCCTGCACCTGGGGTCTTGCCTGGTGTGATAGACCCCAGCCTCTATGGATCTTGTGCTCAGAGCTTGTTCCTGTGCTGCCATGATTAGTGCCTCTGTGCTGTCTTTCAGTCCAGCTTTGTCCAGCCACTGATAGGACTGGTAGAGAGCCAGGATTAATAACAAGTATGATTCAGTGCAGAGAGGTCTATTAACACATAGTGAGTGAAGAAGAAACACCCAGTGCATCATGGGAATCCCCCAGCAGCCTACACCTATTGCAGCACAACTAAGGGAGGATTCAGGGTCACCTGGTCCAGCCCTAACTATATGCTTTAGCAAAAAGGAAAGTTTGAAGCCTAATCTTTTTTTTTATATATATACTTTTTATTTTGTACTTTTTCCAAATTGATAGTACATATAAACAAAAATAAGAGAAAGGTATGCAAAAGAAACAAACGAAACAGAATGAGACGCACATAATCTGTGGGGTAAAGAAAAAACAAATTATACACATATGTAGGGATGGGTATCGTTTAGGTTTTATCCGATACCGGTGCCAAATCGGTACTTTTGAAACGGTGCCGGTGCTTAAACGGTGCTCGAACCGGTGCTTAAAGAATGGAGAACACAAACTTCGTCCAAAAACCTCTCATGTTTTTATTTTTAGCAGTCTCTTTTTTTCTGCAAAATGATAAGAACCGTAACAACACATAAACATCATCTGTGCAAAGATTTATGTTTTTAAAGTGAAACAGTGAAAAATTACAGCACTGTCAATACATGAATATCCAGACGTTGTACAGAAATGTCCAATTCTGGCACACAATTGGACACCATGCCAGTTGATTTTTTTAGGTATTTAAGAGCAGACAGTAATTAATTTTATTAACATGCCTAAAAATGCTTTTTTTAAAAATACGTTTTTGAAGAATTAACCATACATTTACATGGTAATGGGCCTTTTCTGCTATGGAGCGCTTAATTGGCCTCTGGCCCTTTAAACTCTGAGGGGCTGTAACTTTGGTTTCTTTTGGTCAATTTGCATGATTGACACCTCTTTTTAATCGTTTGAGCCAACAGAGTCACAGTAACGATGCCACGTTTACGTTACTTCAACCAATCAGACGTTCCAAGGACAAAACCCACGTGGGCTCAAATTTACTGCATGTGATGTCTGTCCAGTCACGTGTCTATAGGTGGCTCTAAAATGGAGGTTGTTGACGGAAAATGACTCTGATGCGGCTAGGTAGGCGTGGTAACTGCTGATAATCACATGGCTACCGGCTACCGGCGAAAATAACGGAGGAAATCTGGACGGTAAGCCAATTTCTGTCTTAGCGCATTTGCGCCGCTGTGTGTTTTTGTGGTCTTCTTTTGCGGCTCATTCAGTGGATTTTGGTCAGAGTGTGGTGAAACTTGGTGTTTGGAATTGGTGATAGCTATGGAAGATAACCAGCTTTTCTTTCGCCGGTTACATGAAGTCTGGAGAATTTCTGGTTCGCCTTGTTTGTTTAGCGGACTTGTGCGCATTTACATAACTGCTCGTTTAATCATGGCTTGTTTTCGTTGAGTTTGGTGGTTGTCGAAATGGTTTATATCACATTTTAGCTGAGATTCAGAGATTTCTGTGGATACCACACATGTCTGGACTTATATTTCTCACCCCGTGTTATAACCGATTAAACGTGATCTCCTCCTTTTATGCTCGCGGTACCGAGGGCGTGGGGCTTAAAGCACTTGTTGCAGGCTGCTGAGTTTGCATCTTTTGCTGTGAAGTACAGCCAGACTTTTGACCGCTTCGGCTTGGGCATTTTTAATCTGTAGCTCTGCTCTAAAATAACGTACGTACCTGGGCCCGCCTACTATCCTTGGAAAGGTAAAATGATTGGCTAGAATCCAAAGTGTATGACATCTCAAGAAAAAAAAAAGCACCGAAATAAAGCACCGAAATGTGCGCTGCTTTTCGGTCTGGTTATTACCGTTTATGTCAGAACCGGTGCCACAATAGCACCGGATAGCGGAACCCATCCCTAAACATATATAAACATAACTGTCGTAACCCGAACTGGGGCGACCCAACATCTGTGCAAATACTCCTCTGATAAACTAAATTACGCCAGCACAAAATCCCGAGAGTCAGTAGGACACCCCCAAAGTCCCATACCCATTACAAAACCCTATAACCAATTCCAGTCGAAACCCTCTCAATTCTTGGAGAGGGGGGGCTCCTACCAGCCAGGGTATGCCCAAAGTACCGTCCTATCGATCCCGTCCCAAAACACCATCCACCCCGCTCCTTACATCCACACAAAGACAGCCAGACAGGGCACGATGTCTAGTCCTCTCCTCGACAGGTCCAGTTCCATCCACAGTCATAACAGATTTGAACCCAGAGTGGAAAATAGCAGAGCCCCATTCTCTCAGGGCCCAGCCATCGACCTATGCCTCAAAGGGTCAAAAACCAGAAGCAGTTTGAATTCAAAAAGCCATCCCAATGAAGAAGGGTCCATGCCTTATGGGGTTGAGTGGGTCTTATAGGCTATCCATTTTGTCCAATGTTTTCGGAATTTGTCAGATTTCAGTCTCAAAGAGTAGGTCATTTTCTCCATTATATACAGTTCCTCGATTACATTGGTCCATTCTTCCAATTTTAAGGGGTCACTTTTCAGCCAGTTTTTTGTTATTACCTTTTTGCTTGACAGCAACATAATTTTAAACAAGTAATAGTCCTCTTTTCTTACATTTTCCAATATTCCAAAATACAATACTTGTGCCTCACACGACACGTCATACCCAAGCACGTTCTTCATTGTTACCGCAATGCTTTCCCAGTAAGGTTTGATATTTTTACACTTCCAAAACACATGAGAATAATTGGCGTCCCAGTCTCCACATAATCTCCTGCATCATTGGGATGTTTTCAGCTGCTTGCTTTTGATGTAAGGAGTAATAAAAAACCTAATCACATTTTTCCAGCCATATTCTCTCCATTGTCTAGAGCTGGTGGAATTATGCTGTGAGAGACATACGGATTGCCAATCATCCTCTGACAACTCAAGATGTAATTCAGATTCCCACTTTTGTTTAATATATAATGTTTCATTCCTATTCAAGTTTCGCAGACCATTATATAATTTCGATAACAGTTTTGATGGAGGATTTTTGTACGCACCTGTTATTATTTCTATTATCTGGCTTCCTTCTCTCAAGGCCTTCTTCCTACAGGGAGTGCAGAATTATTAGGCAAGTTGTATTTTTGAGGAATAATTTTATTATTGAACAACAACCATGTTCTCAATGAACCCAAAAAACTCATTAATATCAAAGCTGAATGTTTTTGGAAGTAGTTTTTAGTTTGTTTTTAGTTTTAGCTATTTTAGGGGGATATCTGTGTGTGCAGGTGACTATTACTGTGCATAATTATTAGGCAACTTAACAAAAAACAAATATATACCCATTTCAATTATTTATTTTTACCAGTGAAACCAATATAACATCTCCACATTCACAAATATACATTTCTGACATTCAAAAACAAAACAAAAACAAATCAGCGACCAATATAGCCACCTTTCTTTGCAAGGACACTCAAAAGCCTGCCATCCATGGATTCTGTCAGTGTTTTGATCTGTTCACCATCAACATTGCGTGCAGCAGCAACCACAGCCTCCCAGACACTGTTCAGAGAGGTGTACTGTTTTCCCTCCTTGTAAATCTCACATTTGATGATGGACCACAGGTTCTCAATGGGGTTCAGATCAGGTGAACAAGGAGGCCATGTCATTAGTTTTTCTTCTTTTATACCCTTTCTTGCCAGCCACACTGTGGAGTACTTGGACGCGTGTGATGGATCATTGTCCTGCATGAAAATCATGTTTTTCTTGAAGGATGCAGACTTCTTCCTGTACCACTGCTTGAAGAAGGTGTCTTCCAGAAACTGGCAGTAGGACTGGGAGTTGAGCTTGACTCCATCCTCATCCTTGGTTTTTCCACATGCTTCTTGCGACCCTGTTGACTATTTTGAATGAAACTCTTGATTGTTCGATGATCACGCTTCAGAAGCTTTGCAATTTTAAGACTGCTGCATCCCTCTGCAAGATATCTCACTATTTTTGACTTTTCTGAGCCTGTCAAGTCCTTCTTTTGACCCATTTTGCCAAAGGAAAGGAAGTTGCCTAATAATTATGCACACCTGATATAGGGTGTTGATGTCATTAGACCACACCCCTTCTCATTACAGAGATGCACATCACCTAATTTGCTTAATTGGTAGTAGGCTTTCGAGCCTATACAGCTTGGAGTAAGACAACATGCATGAAGAGGATGATGTGGACAAAATACTCATTTGCCTAATAATTCTGCACTCCCTGTAATTTCTGTATTATAAAAGTGTCTTAATTGGAAGTACCTAAATAAGTCTGATTTATCCACACTGTAAAATCTAATTAGTTCCCAGAACTCAAAAAAATTATGGAAACTCGTTGCCTCAAAAAAATTGAGTAAAGCTTAGCTAAAAATGACTAAGTTAGGACAACGTATTTATTTTGAGTATTCTGTACAAGCTCATTTGTTCCCAGAACTCAAAAAAATTGGATCAAGTTTACGTAAGATGACCAAGTTAGGGCAACTTACTCATTTTGAGTACACCCTACTCAAAATGTACACAGCCGTGTTAGTTCCCAGAACTCAAAAAAATTATGGAAACTCGTTGCCTCAAAAAAACTAAGTAAAGCTTACTTAGGATGACTGTTAGGACAACTTATACATTGCAAGTCTGCAGTATTAAGAATAACTTGATATTTCTGACTTTCTGACAATACTAATTGTTTACCTACTGACAAACATTTCAAGTTCAACTAAATGAAAAAACAATTTGTGGTACCATGAATATCATTAAAAATAATTAACAACACTTTTGTAATGATGTTAAAATGAGCACAACTTTTATTTTCAAACACAACAAAGTACAACAGCCAACATACTGGACACTGTTCTGCTGAATAAAAATGATATTGCCATCACTGTTATAATCTTACAATGAAACAAAGTCTTAGATGTAATTATTCTGAAAATAAGTTTAGGCCTACCACAAGTTTGTTTTGTACTTACATTATTTATATAATCAACATAAAATATTTATTGTTCTGTCACAAGTGCAGTCTCTAATTTAAACAACACATTCGTTTTTCATTCCAACACATGAGCTGGAATGCTGTAATATTTTAAGGATGGCTTGTTTCCAGTCCAGGCATTACTGCCTGAATGACTGTCATGGATCGAGGTGATCCAAATGTAAGTGCAGAAGAAAGTCTTTAACTTCCCTTAAGTACAGTGGCAGTGGATGTGGGTTGGAGATGCAATGAGCTTGAACCTGCAGGCGACCATCTTCACTGACCACACCATCTGTGATGGAGGACTCATCTCTCCTGGTGTCCTGCAAGCAAACAATCATATTTTTTGGAACATGAACTTAATTGCTTTCTTAAAACATTTTTTCTGCATTTGGGATAAAACAGACTCCAATTTAGACAATCTCAGGCTCCCTCCCCGCCAGAGAGGTGACATTCAATGTCCCAAATTGTCAGTCTGGATAGCCGTGACCACCACGCAACACACAATATTGTCATGAAAGAATAATTTTAAAAAGGGCTATGCAAACATGGGCAATAACTTTCATTCTAATGATGTGCAAAATGATTTTGGGTACAAAACAAATTTTGCTGTTAGAAAACTTGCAGACTTCACTATATACAGTGTAGACCCTCTAAACTAAGTTTGAAGAAATGCACACCAAACTGTTGTTGTTTGTTTACTTACACAGCATGTCTTGTAGAATTAACTGGAGTCACAGCAACAGCATAGTGCAGTCATATCTCAAGTCTAATAACAGAAGACAGGAAAAGATCAGTAAAGAAACAACTTCCCCAAACCAAAGCACAAACAAAACAATAAGTAAAACAGGCTGATCTAAAGTATGATTAAAGTTCAGCCTGATAAATATAAATGTCACTGACAGTTGCTAATATATTGGAAAACCAAAAATACTTACCACTGAGTTGATGTCTTTCTGTCCAACAACAGGAGTGCTGGTCCCGAGCCTCAAAGACAGTAAGAAGCAAGCAGAGGGAGAAAAAACAGAACATTTTTCAGAAACTGATTTGATCCTTAATGGCTGTGCAATCATTGTAACATAGAATTTGCTTATGTTGTTAAATCAACGCTAGATTTGGCATTAATAGATGCCACAGATGTTCTAAAGCTGCCACAAAGCATGAAAAAATAGACGTCTCCGAAAACGTCGGAGCATTTTTGCAAATGTGATGTCTTGATAAATCGAGCAGATATTTGAAATTCACACAGCTACATTCTTGCCTGAAAATATCTTAAAAGTTTATTTTGTGACCCAGAAAAAGTAATACGTTTTTCAGCAGTGCTCCTCCGCCATTGCCGCGCTTACAAGTACGCACAGGCTCCGACAACCGTGGCCGACAAATGCGATCCTCCTTTTCCCCAGACTACCCTTTCTGGGTCACAAAATAACCTTTTAAGATATTTTCAGGCGAGAATGTAGCTATGTAATGCTCAAATATCTACTTAATTTATCAAAATATCACATATTTGCAAAAGTGCTTCCACGTTTTCGGAGAGCTCCGTTATCCACCCCCCACACCCACACCCACCCCACCCCTAACGGCTGCACCTCCCAAAGAATTTTGTCTGGGCTCTTATCTCACTTATTTATTTCAAACAATCAACAAAAAAATTCACCGACGTAGTTTTATGTAAGGTTTTTAAGGCTGTGGTGTTAATTTTTAAGTAACATGAGCCCAGCGGCAGCAGCAACGCTAGGCTAACACTAACTAGCTAGCAAGATTATAAACCTGGTGCTAAACTAAGAGAAGCCACAAAATCAGTTTGAATAAGAGTAAACATTTACTCACCAAGTCAGTAAAGATCCACAGCAATGACAACAATAATATCTCCAGGTTTGCTCAATATATTCCATAACAAATGCTGGTGCCATGAACATGCGGACTGATCCGGGAGGGAGGGGGACGGTAGTCACGTGGCATTTTCAAAACACATCTTTCATCCTTCCGCCCTGAGAAGCAAAACTTCCAACTTACTTATTTTTTCTAAGTTAGGACAACTCAAATTAATCGAGTTTATCAGCATTTTTGCATAAAAAGTACTGGTAACTTATTTAAATTGAGTTCTAATAACAAATTGATAAAAATTGAGTTCAGCCTATTTAATATTTTTAATTAAACACAATATTACATTTTACAGTGCAGTCCAAACTGTCTCTGTAGATTCTCGAAAGATTTGAATATTTTCCCGTCTATTAATGTGCACATTGCTGTAATTCCTTTATTAACCCATCTTAAAAATGTACTATCCCATTGTCCACTTCTGAATTTTTGAGAATATGCAGGCCAAATCAGCAGTTCGCAGTCTTCTATAATTTTATATTTCGTTGCTATAATCCACCAGAGTTTAATAGTGAATTCAATAATAGGATTTGTGTGCGTAGACTGTATAGTTTCTTCTGTTTCTGCTTTTGGACAATATCTGATGCATAGTCATGATCAAGATAAATCATCTTGCCGTTCACCTGGACTTGCTTCTTCTTCCAAGCTTCTTAAAGTATAAGTTCTTTTGTTGTAAATTCCTGGAAGTTGAGAAGGATCGGGTGTGGGGGTTTCCAGGGCACGGTTTCTGTGCGGGGATACGGTGGGCCCACTGGATCTTGAGCTCCAGCCCGTCTGGCATAGGTATTTCGTGCTGAAGCAACTCCGCAACAAAGTCTTGGACGGACCTCCCCTCGGTGCCTTCCTCCACTCCAAATATGCGTATATTATTTCTGGATCTTGACTCTAGATCTGCCAGCTTGTTCCGAATCAATTTCTGTGCTTTCAGGCTTTGGAGGAGCACTTCAGTTGGCTCCAGTGTCATGTCTTCTATATTTCCCACTCGGTCCTCCGCTTCCCCCACTCTCTCCAAGAGAGCTTTTATGTCCTCCTTTATCTTCTTGAGTTTGCCGCCCAGTTCCTGCTGTAGCGTGCTGATGTCTTTTCTCAGCACTTTCGTTATCTTGTTTCATTTCGGATTTCAATGATTCAATAGCTTTTAGTAGCTCACCAGCTGAGTCACTAGCTATGCTATCTGGGCTCATGCTAGCTTGTCCTGTTGCGTTGTTAGCATTTGTTTTTGCGGAGGAAGTGGCTTTATCCTGTCCCCTTGGCATTTTGGGTTCCCTTTGCCTTATTTCTCACCAACTGCGTTCGCCTTGCTCAGTTGAATTGTCTGTTAGCGAGTTTTGGTGTTTTTCTATCCAGATTGTGGGGAGCAGCCACCAAACACGTCCACTCACTGCGCCATGACACCGGAAGCTGAAGCCTAATCTTAAAAGTAGAGATAGTCCTGTCAAAGTTTGGCATAGGCCCTAATTATATTTCCCTTGTTAAGCTGCTTTATACAAAGCCCCAGGCCTTGGTTAATACAAATAATATAACTTCTAGTCCTTTCTCCCTCCAACGCTCTACGAGACAAGGGTGCCCTCTGTCCCCATTGCTATTTGCACTTGTTATAGAACCTCTCGCCATTCAATTACGCTCTGCAAAGGGTTAGAAAGGAATAAGGAGATTTGGTGTAGAACATAAGGTGTCTCTCTGTGCAGACGATTTGTTGCTATATATCACGGACCCTACTAAATCATTGCCAAAAAATATGACAATTTTAACCGAATTTGGGAAAATCTCTGCATACAAAATCAACCTAACAAAAAGCATATTGTTTCCTATTAGTTCTTCAGAAAAGTTAGACAGCGCTACATTGACTTTGTTTCCTTTTACCACCTCAAACACTTTCAAATACCTTGGAATAACGGTAACCCGTGAATTCTCTGGCCTCTTTAAACACAATTTCATTAATTTGTATCATCAAACTGAGCAGAACTTTGAAAGACTGTCTAAATTGCCCATCTCGCTTGCTGGCCGAATAAATGTCATTAGGATGGACACTTTACCAAATTTTTATTTCTGTTTCAATGTATTCCAATATTGATCACAAAAGCATTTTTTAAGAAATTAGACCAGTTAATTTCTCAGTTTATCTGGAACAGGAAGATGCCCAGAATAAAAAAGACATTCCTCCAAAGACCCAAGATGGAGGAATGGGGTTGCCCTGCTTTCAGCTCTATCACTGGGCCTGTAATATACGCTGTATGTCATTCTGGGGCGGGGAACATAGACCTGATTGGGAACGGATGGAAAGTATTACTTTTTTCCCTAATACTCTTAAATCTTTGGTTCATTCAAATTCAGATCCAGGTAAGCATAAATGGTATAATCTGGTAGTGTCCAACTCATTAAAAATTTGGTCTCAGGTTAGAAGGCATTTTCATTGGCGCCAGTGTTCAATTTTTACACCATTAATTCATAATCAAGCACACACATTGTTCTAAAGATCCACATTGCAGCTATGGACTTCCAAAGGGATACACACAATTAAGGATCTGTTTATTGATAATATTTTTCCTTCGTTTCAACATCTTTAGCAAAGATTCTCCATAGAAAACAGATTTTTTCAAGTACTTACAAATATGTCATTTTATTAAAGAAACGTTTCCATCCTTTCCCAATGAACCACAAAGGCTCGCTTCAGATGACCTGTTCTTGGTGAACCCACTAAAGAAAGGAGCTATTTCCAGAATCTACAATCAGCTTTCGCTAATAGACAGTACAACTACATTGGAACATTTGAGGAACACTTGGAGTGAGGAACTGGGTATTGATATCACTGAAGATCAATGGACTAAAGCACAAGAGCTGGTTCACTCCACTTCTAACTGCTGCAGACACGGACTACTACAATTTAAGGTCCTGCATAGGCTCCATTTGTCCAAACTGAAGGTCTCAAGGATGTTTCCAGGGGCGGACTCGAGCTGTGATCGATGTGGCCAGAATTCCGCCTCGTTGTCACGTGTGTTTTGGACATGCCCCAACATCTCCACTTACTGGTCCAAAATGTTTAAAACATTGTTTGATATTTTTAAAAAACAGCTTTCCCCGGACCCAGTAATGACACTTTTTGGTGTAGCTACAGTTAAAGACCTTGACCTTAGAACTGAAGAAGCTTCTCGGATGAGAGGTGAAATGTCTTCAAGCAACTTAAAGAAGTCCAGACACTTTTCTTTGCAAGCTCCTTTGACTACAGTTAAAGACTTAAATAACAAACAAATTCATGTTTTGAGTTGTATAACATTGCTTGCTAGACGCCTTATACTTCTAAGCTGGAAAAATAAAGCACCCTCAACTCACTCTGCTTTGTTAAGAGACACAATGTATCATTTACAGTTGGAGAAGATTAAGTTTTCATTGAGGGATAATGTAGAATAGTTTTATCTAATTTGGCAACCCTTTATAGATTACTTTAATAAGTAAACTGAGAGAGATGACCTCCCATTTCTCCTATATCTGCTCTATGTTTGTATACATATATTGAGCTGTGCAGGTGTATTGTTTTGTTCTGTGATTGTTTATATAATGATAATTATGTTTTCTGTATGTTTGACCTTAATAAGAAAACTAATAAAAAGATTTTGAACCCCCCCCCACAGAGATAGTGTCTGTCTCCTGAATCCGAACTGGAAGCTGGTTCCACAGAAGAGGGGCCTGAAAACTGAAGGCTCTGCCTCCCATTCTACTTTTAAATACTCTAGGAACAACAAGTAAGCCTGCAGTGTGAGAGCGAAGTGCTCTAATAGGGTGATATGGTACTACAAGGTCATTAAGACCCCTGGATTTAACAGGGAGCCAATGAAGGGAAGCCAATACAGGAGAAATATGCTCTCTCTTTCTAGTCCCTGTCAGGACTCTTGCTGCAGCATTTTGGATTAACTGAAGGATTTTCATGGAGTTTTTAGGACCAACAGTAATGGAAAACTGTTGAAATACTTTTGCAAATAGGAAATTTCTTGATGAATCAAGCAGATATTTGACTTACTTGGGCTGTGACCGATTTGACACGAGGCCACAAAAACACACAAGTATGTATATTGAGAAAGACCCTGGGTCTCCAATTACTGCATCTGTAATAAAACACACTCAAAAAACCAAAAAAAAGTAAGTCTTGCTGGTGTGTGCGCTTGTGCATTTATGAGTGTCTGTGTATCTAAGTTTGTAATGAAACACACTCGATAATGAAGGTGAGAAGTCGCAGAAACCCCTCCCCCGTGAAGCAAGAAGCAGCTAGAGAAAGGTCCAGCAGATCTGGCCTGTCCTGCAGTCCCACAGGAGTACTGAATACCCGAGGTCAAACATTTTGATGACACTGCATGCCTAAGAGGGACACCCCAGACTGAGTGCCCACAGCAAGGTTAACTGCCCCAGAGAAACAGATGCAACCCTGCCAGTGGCCACCCAGGGACAAGCTCTGGGCCAAGGGTGCACACACACACACGCACACACACACACACACACACACACACACACACACACACACACACACACACGCACACACACACACACACACACACACAAACAAAGAAAAATTGCATAAAGTACGACATCCATCCACATTAACCCCACCCTCCTAATTACAGACAAATAGATGTAGTAGTCATGTTATCAATGCAGCGTGCTGCATTGATAAATCCACCAATGTCTTAAAGGTCAGCTTAATGATTTAATGGTAAAACAAAAACAAATGAATAAATAAAAAAGCCTTATAACTTAAAAACTATGATCCTTAAACGTGATCCTTACAACACTGTGGTGGGGTGAGGTTGGTGGCCTGGCTGCAGAGGAGGACTGGAGCTGTGGGTTCAGGGTGTGGTGGTAGGGAGGGCAGAGCTTCACAGCTGGAGAGCATCTTCTAATCATGCCTTCCCTATTTCAGTAGCGGGTGGGCCAAGAGGAGCAAGAGCTTTTAAAACTATATTTCTTACTGCCTTTGTTTGTATTGCCAACATTTAGGAAATGATACATGTATATGAGGATTCAAAATATCACAGTATAGCTTGCGTCCAAATATCATGGCACATTTAACCTCTGGTCTTACTTTTACATTTTACATCTGCCTTTCTTTCAAGCTGACCCCAAAATGGGTTATGTGTTTACAGAAAGTATTGTCAAGAGAAAAGGAATAAGCTCTCTAGGTAGTTAGAAATATATTGCCGTATCAAGTTCCAATCCAACTTTATTTATATACAGTGTTGAGGAGTAACGGAATACATGTACCGCCGTTACGTATTTAAAATACAAAATATGAGTAACTGTATTCTGTTACAGTTACCGTTTAAAAAGGTGGTATTTAGAATACAGTTACTTTGTTGAAATAAATGGATTACACGGCGGTACTTTCCTGTTTCATATTGTGGCGGGTCAGGACTGTTTGGGTTTGTTTGACAGCTACGCTCTGTTGTTCCAGGCGGCAGCGTTACGGTTGCCATGGTTACAGAGTGACGCTCTCTCTCTGCGTGTTTCCTGGGTGAGAGAGCGCCTTTTTGTTGTTGTTGTTGCTACAGGTCTGCAGGGAGAACGGACTGCCATACTCGTTATGTGTCTGTGAGCGCGAGGAGGGAGAAAAAGGAAAAGTACGAGCTGTCACGGAGCAGAAACGGGAGCTGGAAGCATGTAAATATAATAATAACCACTGCAGCCAAGAAGAGTGCCTGACGAGCCCAGTTGTAAGTACGCTATTAAGACTCGACTGTACACTGTGTTCGTGTTTTTCTCCGAGACAATAAGTTCCGTTGGAGCAGCCTTTCAACGCCTCTCTCTGTCTCTCGCTAGCAAAGTTGACCCAGACAACAAAGTAAAGCTAGTTTTCAGCTACGAGCCCGACACGGAACCCGCCGTATTAGCCAGAGGTCCCTTTACTACGGTTCGGAGCCGCGGACCTTCAGTAATAGTAATAAATCACACAGCAATAGTACATTCACGTAGTTGTAAACAGCATGATAATATATTAAGTAATCCAAAGTATTCAGAATACGTTACTCTCATTGAGCAACGTAACGGAATACGTTACAGAATACATTTTGGGGCATGTATTCTGTAATCTGTAATGGAATACATTTTAAAAGTAACCTTCCCAACACTGTTTATATAGCACTTTAAAATACCCAGCACAGGACCAAAGTAAAGTTATCCATGTCTAGTTATTTACAAACAAATACCCCTGTGAATCCCCGCCTTACCATGGTGGAGGGGTTTGACTCCACCAGGACTGCCCTTCATCCCTGATTCTGTTCATGATTTTTTCAAACTGCTTGCACTGCAGCAGTCCGAACCCGAGTGTGAAGCGGCCCACTCCAGGTCAGGGACAAATCTCAGGGTCTTGTTGACGACTGAGGGGTAAGGGGAGCAGAAGATTGATAGACGGTTGGTGCGTTGGGTGCAGTGAAGTGGATGCTGTACCGGTCTGGCATGTTGAACAGAGAGCTGAGCATAAAAGCAAAGCTCTGGATTTACTGGTGGATCTGTGTCCCCAGATTAGGCTGCTGCCCCCATGACATGGCCCTGGATAAGTGGAAGAAAATCGATGGATGGATGGATGGATAGGTATCCATTACCTGTTCCTCTATAATGTTTGTGCAAGTAAACTTCTGTTATGTTACCCTTTTCTGACTTTTACTGCACTTCTAATTAAAGTACGTTTACAAAAGAAAAAGGAAAACAAGATAAATATATACAAAATACAGAACTAGTCTCTTAAAAGCAATTACTGCACAGAGAGTGAGCTGGCTTGGCTAAGTGCTATGTATTTTCAGTAGTTTAAATAAATAACTGAATGTCATTCCAAATTTTTAAAGAAATGAGATGATACATGACAAATGAGATGACTAATGCCGTGGATCTTATTAGGAGTTACACTTCAGCCACAGGAGCTACCTCAGAGGTATGTGGGCAGAACAAGCTGATCTTCCGGGCAGGCCAGGGATGAATACTTATGTGAAATATTTATAGCCACTAGATAGCTAAGCAGTGATGTCTAGTAAGAACAAAAAAAAAAAAAAAAAAGTTTAGAACACCCTCCCTAAGGACCCCAGGAATAGTGGCCCCCAAATCCCTCTTTCATCTGCTCTTGGAACCTCTGCAAGCATCCCCTGAAATTTCTTCCTAAACAGACTAGAAGATAAAAGCAGAGCTGAACCAAGGAGTCAGCTTCAGGTTTCAGTCTGACAGTCTTCTTCTGTTAAAACAGGCCCTGAATGTGGTGACAAAGGCTGAGCCATCAACCTGTCCCTGCTACTACGTTCTGCATTCCAGCTGGATATTTTTAGCACTGGCATTTAAACTTGGCAAGACACTGCATACACATAGCATCTACACTATTTCCTGTTACTGTGAAAGGCAGTGTGCACACATCACCACCCATTAAAGCAATACACATGATACTACAAAGTAATCCAGTTATGAAAAAGTGAGTAAAATCCCATCAAAATTTTAAAACTATTTATTTTGGATAAGCAACACTGCAAACAGGATCTATTCAAAATGTAATGTTGTCAAATGACACATAAAAGTAATGGGGCAGAATGTCTAACAAAGTGAAGCAGGATGTTGCTATAGTGTGCTCAGTGTAAATGAGCACATTAAAAAATTAAGTCGAAACATGACAGGATCCTAGTGCATCATTATAGCATTATTAGGCCGTTGACTCAAGCTAAACTACTTGGTTTGTGTGTCCCAGGGATCCCAGGGCCTACGTTGTCAAGAGGGCCTTTGCCCCCTGGTAGGGTTTCCCATGGCAAATTGGTCCTGGGTGAGGTACCAGTCTGTTATTCTCTCGTTTATACAGAGCCAGACAGATACACACTCAGGAAGTTACACACACACATAACAGGGCCTGGTGCCCACTACTGGTGATAGCTGGTGTAGCACACAATATATTTCGGCTCATACATAACACAGACAAAGAGCAATTCAGAAGAACCCTATAAGAGAAAAATCTAGGGAACACTTCACACTGCCTGGGATAGGGTTAGCAAGCAGTTACAGGCCAATATCAAAATTACCATTGGTGTCAAAGATCTTGGAAAAAACTGTTGCAGAACAACTTAACAACTTTTTGGAGAAGAACAATGTTCTGGACATTTTCCAGTCTGGTTTCTGCAAATTGCACTGAAACTGCTTTACTTAAAGTGTCTAGTGACACTCTGATGGCAGCAGACTCTGGAGAGTACACCGTTCTGGTTATGTTGGATCTCACCTCTGCTTTTGATACTGTTGATCACAGCATCATGATAAATAGGCTGAAGGACTTGTTTGGGATTACTGATGTTGTTTTAAATTGGTTTATGTCATATTTATCTGAGAGATCTTTTACCGTGTGTATGAATCGTGTGTTGTCTGAAACATCAGTTCTGCCTTCTGGGGTACCTCAAGGATCTGTTTTAGGTCCGATTCTCTTTTTGCTGTATATCCTCCCTCTAGGCCAAATTATCAGACGTTACAATAATATTTCTTATCATCTCTATGCTGATGACATTCAGTTATACTGTTCTTTCAAAACTTCTGAGTTTTATAAATTGTCGTTTTTAAAATAATTGTCTGTCAGAAATCAAACAATGGTCAAATGACAATTTCCTCCAGTTAAATGCAGATAAAACAGAGACTTTGATTATTGCACCTGATCACATGCTCTCAGAAATTAAGCTGCATATCAGTTTTTTAGACCCTTCATTTCAGTCGAGCCTCAGAAACTTAGGTGTTATATTTGACAGTTCAATGTCTCTTGAGAAACACTCTAAACAACCTGTCCGGAACTGTTTTTATCATCTAATGCTGTGCATACACTGTGTGATTTTTGGCTCATTTAGAGCCGATTTTTCAGTCGTGCGACCGTTTTGGGGTTTCGCCGACGTATACTACACGTGCATCGTGTAGTATACGCGGGGTAACGAGAAGCAATTAACACCTCACGACCAGCTCCCAATCATCAATCACTTGGTCGTAAGAAAATCAAATCTGTTTGAAATCCTGTCGGCCGTGGTGAGGGTGTCACTGCAGCCTCTCACACTGCGCACGTGCAAACACAGAAATGAAAGTGAAAAGACGGAGCAGCACGGCAGTGCAGCGTGGACACAAGCGATGGAGGCACAACTTGTAGAACTTTGGCAAGCTCATCTGAGCCTTTTCAATGTGGCCTCACAAAATTATCACAACCACAACAACCGTGAAAATAGTTGGATTTACATTGCTGCTCAATCACAGCTGCCTGATCAATGTTTTTCATTAACAATTTAGCAAAGTTGATGGTGGTGGTGTGCGTGTCTGTGTGAGTGAAAGACAGAGAGGGAGAGCGAGCGACAGATTTTCTGTTATAACCTTCATTTTAGGGACGCACAGTGTGAGCACTCAGGTTGCATCAGAGCATCGGGCCGTATAGTGTGAGACCCTGCATCGTGACCTACAAACTTCTAACCCCTGCGAGTCAATCGTGCAGTTTGAGCAGAAGCTGAATAACGCGACTGAAAAAATCGCACAGTGTATGCCCAGCTTAAGAAACATTTCTAAACTCAGACTACTGGTGTCAAAGACAGAACTTGAGGTGATTATTCATACTTTTATCTCTTCTCGTTTGGATTGTTGTAATGGTCTTTTTACTTGTCTCAACAAATCAGCTCTGGATCGCCTTCAGACTGTACAGAATGCCGCGGCAAGACTTTTAACTGGCACAAACAAGAGGTCACACATTACTCCAGTTTTGGATGGCTCTTCATTGGTTGCCAGTAAATTTTAGGGTTCATTTTAAAATTTTAGTTGTAACTTTTAGAGCTCTGCACAGTGAAGCTCCCCAGCATATCTCTGACCTGTTGAAACCTCATGCTTCATCCCGAGCACTTAGGTCGTCAGGTCAGAGGTTACTGGTGGTCCCACGTACTAGGTTTAAAACAGGTGGGGATCAGGCTTTTCAGGCACTGGCACCTAGGCTGTGAAACTCCCTGCCGTTGTCTTTACACTGTCTAGACTTCATTGACTCCTTTAAAAAGCAGCTGAAGACATTTCTATACAAACGAGCTTCCATTCCATGTGATCCCGATTTGAAATAATCTATGACTTGACTTTCTGCAGTAGCAGAGGTGTTGTCCTCATCTTCAAAGGAAAAAAAGTCATCCTCTGTGGCTGAGTCTGTGCTAAGTTGGCATGTTGGTGTGCTGGTACCTGCTCGCTGGTCTTTGTCAAGGACAATTTTCCGGCACTCTGCTAGCAGACTTGCCTTGGCCTTGTCCTTCCTTTCCTGTGTCCGCAGACAACATAGTTTGAACTTGGGCAGAGTCACAGCAGCCAAGAGAGCATCTTTACTTTCCAACACCTCTGCAAATCTTGTTTAGATTGCTTGAAAGTAAAGTATGTAAAGAATATATTATACAACCTATCTATACACATAAACACACACACCACATTATTTATCATGTGCATATTTAAAAATTTGCTTACCAGCCCCGTCTCGGAACTGAGTACGCCATCATCTATCTGCTCAATCGTATCTACACCCACTTGGACCAGCCGGCGAGCACTGGAAGGGTCATGTTTTTTGACTTTCCCAGTGCTTTCAACTAGAGATGGACCGATCCGATATTACGTATTGGTATCGGTCCGATACTAACCTAAATTACTGGATCGGATATCGGAGAGAAACAAAAAATTTAATCCTATCCATTAAATATCACAAAAGCACCTCACAAAACTTGCAAAATAGCGTAACTCAGCTCATAACCTTAGCACATCGGAGCAGTATGTGTCACGTGATAGAGCGGCTGTGCGAGACCTGTCGGCGGTCTGGTTGAGCATTTGGAGCTTCGCTACGTGCTTCCAAACCGGCATTTAATCTCCGAGAAATTTATCCCAGAGAAGTAAAGCAAGTGTGTAAGTTCATCTCTGAATGTTTGTAAAGCATTCTCACGTTAAGCTTAACCACCGATATATGGAGCGACTGCCTCTCATTCTCTCTCTCTCCTGTTGCTGCTTCAATCATGAAACCGATCAATGATCAGCTGATCGGCTTTTCTGTCGTGACTCCCATCTCTCTTGTTTGTTTATCACTCACTTTGTGCCAGAAAGAGGAAACCAGCAGCTAAACAACAGCAGCACGTTTAAGTTTGATAAGCTGTTGTTAGAATTTATTTCATATTACTTTCTGCACCAGGATCCTTTTCTACGTAGCTGACAACTGGTAACTGTGCAGGGGCGGGTTTATCTAAGTTTTGCCAGGGGGGCAGGTAGGGCATTAACAGGGAAAGGGAGGCACAAAGAATTACTTTTCTTTCTAATTGTCATGTCTAGCTTTTAATAAATAATTATCTGAATCTTACAACCAAAGGGTTAAATTCAGCACACTGGAATTTGTTAAGTATGTAAAAGATGGATAAAGCCACTGTGATGTCATCCAGTGGTCTTTGGACTGTTTGTTTTATGGCGATAAATGTTTAATCTCAGTTTGCTGCTCCGTTTGGTCCCATTTCATTAACCCTCATAATGTCCTCCCGATTTCAGTACACCCGTGGTCCTCAGGGGACAAAAATGACCCAAGGATAACACAAGGGTTAGTCAGGTTGCTTATTATTTCCGCTAAGTATTCTTTAAAATACCAGAATAGGGAGGATGGTGTAGGTTCAAGTTTATTAGATTGATCAGTATTGCTGAACTATGAAATATTTTGGGTGCAGTGTATTTTTTTGCATACAGGTATAACAGAATAGCTTTAGTTTTGTTTTGCTTTTTTTACTTGAGTATGAACTTATACAAAATGCAGCAAGATATTTAAAAAAATTTTTTTATTGATTATAAAATACGCTATATTGGATTTATATCGGTATCGGCAGATATCTAAATTTATGATATCGGCATCGGACATAAAAAAGTGGTATCGTGCCATCTCTACTTTCAACACCATCAGGCAGACCCTCCTGGGTGATAAGTTAACAGCGATGCAGGTGGATGCTTCTCTGGTGTCCTGGATTGTTGATTACCTGACAGGAAGACCACAATATGTGCATCTTCCACAGTGTGTGTCTGACAAGGTGATCAGCAACACAGGGGCACCACAAGGGACCGTCCTCTCCCCCTTCCTCTTCACCCTCTACACCACAGACTTCAGCCACTGCACAGAGACCTGCCATCTTCAGAAGTTTTCTGATGACTCCGCGGTGGTTGGATGCATCAGAAGGGATGATGAGACAGAGTACCGGGCTGTGGTCGACTCCTTTGTCACGTGGTGTGAGCAGAATCATCTTCAGCTCAACGTGGCAAAGACCAAGGAATTGAGCGTGGACTTCAGGAAGACCAGGAAACACTTGACCCCTGTTTCAATCCAGGGGGTCAATGTTGACATTGTGGAGGACTATAAATACCTTGGAGTACACATTGACAATAAACTGGACTGGGCTACAAACACCACAGCACTTTACAGAAAGGGCCAGAGTCGTCTCTATTTTTGAGGCGACTGAGGTCCTTCAACATCTGTCGGACAATGCTCAGGATTTTCTACAAGTCTGTTGTGGCCAGTGCAATCCTCTACACTGTTGCATGCTGGGCGAGTAGATTGAGGGTTGCTGATGCTAACAGACTCAATAAACTGATCCGTAAGGCCAGTAATGTTGTGGGGATGTAGCTGGACTCCCTTAAGGTGGTGTCGAAGAGGCAGATGTTGTCCAAGATAAAGACAATGTTGGATAATTCCTCCCACCACTGACATGCTGGCTAGCCACAGGAGCACATTCAGTGAGAGATTGAGAGTACCAAGAAGCACCACTGAACGACACAGGAAATCATTCCTGCCTGTGGCCATCTCCCTGTACAACTCCTCCATCTAATACACTGTAAATACTGCAATAGTTAAACCCTTTTTACACATGCTCTTCTTTCTTATTCAGATATTTATCAATAAGTGACATATATGTATGTATATATTGTATATATTACACTTCTTGTATTGTCTGTCTTTGTTACTGTTTGTACTGGAGCACTGTAACCAACATAAATTCCCCTGGGGATCAATAAAGTATTCTGATTCTGATTCTGATATTGACATTATCCATCCATCCATCCATCCAGACATCTTCTTCCGCTTTATCCTGAGCCAGGTCGCGGGGGCAGCAGCCTAAGCAGAGAAGCCCAGACCTCCCTCTCCCCAGCCACCTCTAGCTTATCCGGGAGAACACGGCCAGCCGAGAGATATAATCTCTCCAGCGTGTCCTGGGTCTGCCCCGGGGCCTCCTCCCGGTGGGACATGCCCGGAAAACCTCACCCAGGAGGTGCCCAGGAGGCATCCTTGTCAGATGCCTGAACCACCTCAGCTGGCTCCTTTTGATGTGGAGGAGCAGTGGCTCTACTCTGAGCCCCTCCCGGATGGCACCAATCCGTCTGTCGATCTCCGGCTCCCTTCTCCCATCACTCGCGAACAAGACCCTGAGATACTTGAACTCTTCCACTTGGGGCAGGAACTCATCCCCAACACAGAGTGGGCACTCCACCCCTTTCCGGCTGAGAACCATGGTCTCAGATTTGGAGGTGCTGATCCTCATTCCCACTGCTTCACACTCGGCTGTGAACCGTTCCAGTGCGAGCTGGAGGCCATCAAGCAGAGATGAGATTCTGAGGCCACCGAAGTGAAAGCCCTCCGCCTAGAAATCCTGTCCATAAAAATTATGAACAGAATCGGTGACAAAGGGCAGCCCTGGCAGAGCCCATCACCCACCAGGAACTCTTGCAACGGTTGTATAGGGATCGAATGGCCCATAGCAATGGGCCAGACACCCCATACTCCCATAGCACCTCCCACAGGACACTCCGAGGGACACGGTCGAATGCCTTCTCCAAGACCACAAAACACATGTAGACTGGTTGGGCAAACTCCCATGCGCCCTCAAGTATCCTTGAGAGGATAAAGAGCTGCTCCAGTGTTCCGCGACCAGGATGAAAACCGCATTGTTCCTCCTGTATCTAAAGTTCGACTAGCGGACGAACTCTCCTTTCCAGCACCCTGGCATAGACTTTCCCAGGGAGGCTGAGGAGTGTGATCCCCCTGTAGTTGGAACACACCCTCCTTAAAGATGGGGACCACCACCCCGGTCTGCCAGTCCAGGGGTACTGCCCCTGATCTCCACGCAACATTGTAGAGGCGTGTCAACCAGGACAGTCCTACAACGTCCAGAGCCTTCAGGAACTCGGGGTGGACCTCATCCACACCAGGGGCTCTGCCACCAAGGAGTTGTTTAACTGCCTCAATGAAATTGGCGGGCCATCCCCCTCATCCCCAGACTCTGCTTCCTCCTCGGAAGACATGTCAGTGGGATTAAGGAGGTCCTTGAAGTATTCCTTCCACCGCCCGACAATTTTGGGTGGTTGAAGGGCTGTTTACATTATACATGCTTCCCTTACGCAGTATCATTAGAAGACATAGCATACATTTTCACTGCTATGCAGATGACACCCAGCTCTGTCTGTCCATGAAGCCAGATAACACACGCCAATTAGTTAAACTGCAGGAATGTCTTAAAGACATAAAGACCTGGATGGCTGCTAACTTTCTGCTTCTTAATTCAGATCAAACTGAGGTTATTGTACTCGGCCCTGAAAATCTTAGAAATATGGTATCTAACCAGATTCTTACTCTGGATGGCATTACCTTGGCCTCCAGTAATGCTGTGAGGAACCTTGGAGTCATTTTTGACCGGGACATGTCCTTCAATGCACATATTAAACAAATATGTAAGACTGCTTTCTTCCATTTGTGCAACATCTCTAAAGTTAGAAATATCCTGTCTCAGAGTGACGCTGAAAAACTAGTTCATGCATTTATTACTTCCAGGCTGGACTACTGTAATTCATTATTATCAGGATGTCCTAAAAACTCCCTGAAAAGCCTTCAGTTAATCCAAAATGCTGCAGCAAGAGTCCTGACAGGGACTAGAAAGAGAGAGCAGATTTCTCCTGTTTTGGCTTCCCTTCATTGGCTCCCTGTTAAATCCAGAATTCAAAATCCTGCTCCTCACATACAAGGTCTTAAATAATCAGGCCCCATCTTATCTTAATGTCCTTGTAGTACCATATCACCCTATTAGAGCACTTCGCTCTCACACTGCAGGCTTATTTGTTGTTGCTAGAGTATTTAAAAGTAGAATGGGAGGCAGAGCCTTCAGTTTTCAGTTTGGATTCAGGAGACAGACACTATCTCTACTTTTAAGATTAGGCTTCAAACTTTCCTTTTTGCTAAAGCATATAGTTAGGGCTGGACCAGGTGACCCTGAATCCTCCCTTAGTTATGCTGCAATAGGCGTAGGCTGCCGGGGGATTCCCATGATGCATTGAGTTTTTCCTTTCCAGTCACCTTTCTCACTCACTATGTGTTAATAGACCTCTCTGCATTGAGTCATACCTGTTATTAATCTCTGTCTCTCTTCCACAGCATGTCTTTACCCTGTTTTCCTTCTCTCACCCCAACCAATCACAGCAGATGGCCCCGCCCCTCCTTGAACCTGGTTCTGCTGGAGGTTTCTTCCTGTTAAAGGGAGTTTTTCCTTCCCACTGTCACCAAAGTGCTTGCTCATAGTGGGTCATATGAGTGTTAGTGTTTCTCTGTATCTATTACTGTAGGATCTACTGTACAATATAAAGCGCCTTGAGGCGACTGTTGTTGTGATTTGCCGCTATATAAATAAAATTGAATTGAATTGAATTGAATCAGATGTTGACAGCATGTTTCCTAAAGACTGCTCCATGACACTGAGATTAGGGAAGATAGGCTTCACAGTGTGCTGGTGAGATTCATTTTGACTTTATGCTTTTATTGTGGTGTAGTGGCATGGAGGAGGTGAAAACTGAAAAGGCAATGAAATGGTACTGACTACGCCACCTGGGGGTGGCGTTGACCAAAGGAAACATTACATTAACCAGTGCAAGTTTTACCAGTTACAACGGCCCAAAGGCTTTTTATTGAGAAGGCAGAGGTGTGGCAAATCAGTACGTTCATTAAACAATATAACTGAATATAATACTGAGTTAAACCCAAAAAACCCCAGCAAATTAAGTGGCAGGAATTACAATACCACCAGACCCTTAATTAAAACACTTCATTACCAGACCTTGCTTAAAATGAGATTCACTGCCACTATTTTGCTCTCTCTCTCTCTCTCTCTATATATATATATATATATATATATATTATTATATTTATTCGAGGTGACCCTTTTCTGTTAAGCCATGAAGAGACTGTTTGGTCTCTCCAATGTAGAGGTCTAAGCATCCCTCACTACACTGTACAGCAGTGTACAATGAGACTCATACACAGACAGATGTTTGTAGAGTAGCCAGAGCTCCATGTCTCTGGCAGCAGTGAACAAGAAAGCAGGTTATAAAACCACTTACCCTGTGTTACCTAATTAAGCTGCTGCCGTGCATGGCATTTATCTGTATAACGGAAACAAGCAAATGGAAATACAATTATAACACTGCTCACCTGTTCTTTTTTCTCAGATTTTTGTCATTTTCTAATTGTTGGTTGCTTTCACTGTATGATTTCATATGTTTTAGTGGAAAGATGAATGCAGTGATGTTTGTACAATCATGATGTATGACATTTATAAAGTATTGTCTGAGATTTATAAAGTAGGTCTGGGACTTTGATAAAGTGATAATTGTAACATTGTTGTTGATTTTTCTGCCAATTTCATGTCAATTTCAATAAAGACCAAAATTCACAATGTATTTGTTAGTAAGTCTGGTTTTCAAGACTTTGTCTTCCCAACTTTACCAAGACACAATGGACATAACAAACTAGCAAAAGAGTTGGATAGAAAGACCTGCACTAAGGATGTACACATCCAGAGGACTACATGATCGGATGTTTTACTTTTGCTAGTCAGCACCAGAAATACCAGTAGGTCAAATAAATTCAAATTCAACATAAGCATAATGTTTCAACTTGCAAGCATAATTTAATGATGGACTATATTTGAAACTAGAATATGTTCAAATATAGAAATAAACGGAATAGTCTAACCCAGGGATGTCAACTCGTTTTACATCTGTTTTGGCTTTACAGTTTTTCTGTTACAAGCTTTTCATTTGCTTGAATCTAACCAAAGCCATAATTCTAACCTTACATGGGTCAAATTTCGGTGATTGCCGTGGCAGCACTCTAAGGAATGACCTCTCTCTCCCCAGCCACCTCTTCCTGCTTATATGGGGGAACACTGAGGTATTCCCTGGCCAGCTGAGAGATGTAATCTCTCCAGCATGTCCTTGGTCTGCCCTGGGGCCTCCTTCAGACAGGACATGCCTGAAACATCTCACGCAAAGGGCCAAATCCCCAAACCACCTCAACTGGCTCGTTTTGATGTGGAGTAGCAGCTTTACTCTGCGCCACTCTAGGATGGTTGAAATCCTCACCATATTTCTAATATCTCTAAGGCACAGGGCAGCTACCCCTCAGAGAAAGCAAATTTCTGCCTCTGATATCCATAATCTGATTCTTTCGGTCATGACCCAGAGCTTGTGACTATGGCTGATATAACTGATGCAGACCGACCAGTAGGAAGAGAGCGAATGAGTCTGTGAGCGAGGAAAAAGCGAGGGACAGGGTTCTTGGGGTTCCCCCCTGGAGCCAGGCCTAGGGAGGGAGCTGATGGCCATCTTAGGCCAACGAGCCAGGAAAGTGAGGAGAGAGAGGGGGGAAACAGCAAAAGGTCATGGGTCAGACTCATGGTCAGGCCGTTGCTTTCTGGACACGCGACGTGTGGCTGTGAGCTAAACGAACACCCCAACTTATGAAGTTGTGAAGATTATTCTCTGATGGTTCAAGTTATTGGTTTCTTGTTACGTGCAGTAATATGAAAGCTTTGCCCACACTGTTGCTCACAGAAGGGCAGTTTTTATTTTGAGTGTGAAGTGGCAGGGTTAAGAATGAACACTTGAGTGCTCAGCTGATTAGGACGGTGCTAGATAAGTACCAGACCATTTATTTATACTGCAGCAGGTGGCTACAAAATTAGTCAGCAGCTATAACACACTTCCTGGACATGTCTGATCAGTGCATTTGTTATTTCAGTGCACACTGAATGAGGGAGAACGCTGTTCCTCATCAGAAGCGTTCTCCTATTCAGGGGTGCTTGTTTATAAGTGTGGTCAGCCTGATGAACGGTTGCTCTAACAACATAACATAACAGTGTTGAATTTCAAAGGATCTGTCACCATGCCAGACTCTTCAGTGGGTATCTCTTTGAAGCCCATATCTAATGTATTGGATTTAAAACAATACCAGGAAAATATAGACTGTACAGCAGGTATTAGAGACTGGCAGTCTGCTTACTGAATCATAGCTGTGTAAGTCAGATTTTTTGGGAAGTATGTTGAGAAATTTCTAGAATAGTCCTAAAAATGTAAACTTAATCAATGTTTTGGAATGAGGATTAAAGAAAGGCGATTAAAAAATCTAAAATGAACAACACAGAGTTTAAAAAAGTGAGAAGGACAAAAAACAAAAATCCAAAACAAAAATGTGCACATACAGACCAACATGTAGACAGAAGTAACTGAAAACCAAATGTTTACACTCAGATGCCAAAATAGGTGAAATTCCTGAAAAGGTGCAGTGTTTTTGTGCACAGGACAATCAGCATGAATGAGCTGGATAGCTGAGACAGCAAGTGGATGACAATCATATGTCAGCACACGCACAGCTGCTTTCACAAAGAAGCATTTGCCGTCCCCAAATATAAACTTTTGATGAGTAGTGGTTTACAAGCTTCTCAGGAAATAACAGCATGAGGTGTTAATATGCATGAGGTGGCATCAAAGGGGGTACATGTCTGTGCCTATAAAAAGCAACAGCTGCACCTGACTTAAATTCAGTCTCCGCCCCCTGTGTTGTAATCACCTCGTGTAGCCAAACACCACTCTTACTGCTCCTGACACACTTGTCACTCCTGTTCTGTCAGTGTCTGCAGTCTTTGCTAGATGTCTTCCATTATGTAAAATAAGACACCGATCAGATTACAACAGTTGTGAATGATTTAACAATTTCTGTGTGAAATAGCAGCCTTACATGCTTACTGTATGGTACATCTGCCATACTACTGTATTAGCAGCTAATGCTGAGCAGGCGCTTTGCTCTGCTCTGGAATTTTGCAAATGCAGTGTTGCTGAACAAACACCAGAGTCATGATATGCTGTGTGAGGGACCCAAACTCTTCCACACAGAACCAGAGTTGATGGTAAATGGACTGGTTCTTGCATAGCGCTTTTCTACTCTGAGCACTCAAAGCACCTTGCAACTTGCCTCATTCAGCCATTCACAACCGTTCACTTTTTTGTTTCTATCTAACACACACACATTCATGAATGCATCTGAGAGCAATTTGGAGTTAGTATCTTGCCCAAGGATATTAGGCATGCAGACTGGAGCAGCAGATACTTGGAATTACTAACTAGGAAACCTACACTGGAATTACCCAACACAGGACTGACAGCTGTAAGGAGATCTGGACAAACAAAGGGCAGAGGTACCAAAGAACGTGGGTGAAGCAAATCAGACTAATGAAACAGAGGAAGTAAAACTGAACACAGCGCACACCAGACAAGAAACCACTAAAAAAACAGGAACCAAACAAAAACAAAAAGAGAGACCCAGACTCAAGACAACCACAGAGATGTGACTGAGGAAATTTAAAATGTAAAAAATCTCAAATAATAGAACAGTGATAACATATTTAATTTAACACAGTGTGAACCATCATGCAGCCTGTTTCAGCTGCTCCTGTTTTTTCTCCATACTTTAAACTGTTTCTTCCTTTTTGTTTAGTCTTTTACTTGTTATTGCAGAGTTTTAGTTTGTTTTAAATATTTTTCTGTCAAACATGTGGTTTGAGAGTGTTTTTGTTATCCTCGTCACCATGGACTCATTGCTTTCACTGAGGCATGGGATCGTAGTGCAGCAGCTACACACAGCATGGTTTGTTTACTCCATGGATCAGTTGAATGGCCTGATTCCGGCTCACCCACAGACATACCAGCTGAAATCTGGAGGAAAGGACACAGTGAATGTAGAGGTGGGGGATGGAGGGAGACAGCAGGGGCTTAAAGGGAGTAGGAGGCACAAGCCGTGTCTCCGTCTACTATGTTGGGTATTTTTTATGATACATATACTCTGAAATCATATATATATATATATATATATATATATATATATATATATGTGTGTGTGTGTATATATATACACTATAGTGGAGCGTTTATATATTGGAATTGGAATGTAAATATTAAGCAGTTGACCCATATGCTATAATAGTTTACATTTGTAAGAACACCTGCTGATTCACAGTGTTTGTTTTAAAATGAATTATTTGGACTGATGTGTAGCTTTGACAGTTTTGTGGCAAATTTTGACAGGCTTGTGATATATGGTTGGTAGAAATGAGCCAATTTGAAGATGCATCTGGTAATTATTTTTGATGTAGGAGTTGACAGGTAAGTGTCTGGAGTTGTAGAAACCCCTAATTAGTCAAATCTATAGCTTACATTTGGCAAAAAACTGCTAAGTGATAAAAATGTCGGGTAGGATTAATCATTGTTACTGTAACGCTGACATAACAGCCATTATTCCTGACCTTATGAGCTGACCTCAGCCTGTCAAAATGAGCCATAAAAATGATGCATGATAAGTTCTGGGACAAATGCCCAGAAAGTTCGGCAAACAAGTGTTGAATATGTAAATTGATACATACATAATGGAAGGAGGAGTTGAAGACTGACCCATAAAAAATGATTCAGAAATGCACTCACCAGTATTTGTGTGTGTGTGTGCTGTGTGTGTCTTGCTGTTCTGTATATTGTGATGTTCTGTTTTGCTGTTTCTGTAACTGTTCAATAAACTCTGTTTCAACAGCTCTGCTCTTTTCCAGAGCTTTTTCAATGATTTGATTTTAATTAGATTTAAAAAGATGAACAAGTAATTGGTTGGATAAAGTTCATCATGCAGGCTTTAAAATTGCAACCCGATAATTATAATGGGTCACTAGCAAATAAGATGGATAAGCTAACAGCGTTAGCCCAGAGTCAGAACAAGTTTAGGGAGTTTAGCCTCATATGCTTCACTGAATCATGGATCCACCAGAATATTCCTGATTACAAGGGTCCACTTTTTGGGCCAATAGGAACAGCTCTGCGAGAGGTAAGCAGAGAGGAGGGGGGCTTGCTGCCCTTGTTAACAACCCGCGGTGTAACCCTGCTCATATCCAAATCAAAGAGCAGATTTGTTGCCTGGACATTGAACTGTATGCTGTTTGACTCAGGCCATATTATTTGCCCAGGGAATTTAGACACATGATCTTGGTGGCTGTCTATATTCCTCCCTGTGCTAACCCCCACAGCTTCATGTGACATTATTCACTCTGCCCTAGACTGCTTACAGATTCAGCACCTGACTGCCTTCCTCACTGCCAAAAATAGGGCCGTCAGAGCGGGCAATAGAGATCAGAACAGCTAAGGGATTTTGGTGGGGAACAAACAGAGAGAATAAGGACAATGACAGGAGGAAGTTGGGGCGGAGACTCCAGCAGATAAGCATGAGAGTGGTCTGGAGTGGCATGAAGACCATGACTGGTTTCAGGCCATCCAACAGCAGAGGAGATGAGGGTGATGAGGAAAGAGCCAGTGAGCTGAATTTGTTCTGCAACACATTCAACACTGCAATTATTGCTCATCCCCTACTGACTTAGCTGTAGTCAGCCTGCAATCCACAGACATGACGCTTTCTATCCCTGTTTGTCCACACTGCACCATAGCCTCCCGTGACAGTCCTGACACCCCTCGCCCATCTATCATTTTCCCTCATCACCAAGTTCAGAGAAAAATGAAAACAGTTTGCAGGGCCAGACGGAGTGAGTTTCTGTGTCCTCTAAGCCTGTGCCCCCAGCTTTGTGGAATCTTCCATAAACTCTTCATGATGAGCCTGCAGAGGGCCCCAGTGTTGTGGAAAGCATCATTCCTGTACCAAAGACGCAAGTCAGAATCAGAATCTTTATTGTCATTGTGCTTTTCAAACAATGAAAGTTGTATGCGAACCTGTTCAGTATGTGTACAATGAATGTACAGTAAATTTTAAAAAAAAGGATAAACAAATAAATATAGTGTACCCACCTAAAATTTGCCTCATGAAAATGAACTGCTGTTCCCAAAGAATGTCAGTAGGTGGCACTATGAGATTGTTTAGTGCTTGTGAACTTGAGTTGATGTAGAGAAGGAGAATAGCGCTAAGGCTACGTATGCTGGTCGGAGCTACTCACCGAGTTTTTCTTTAATCCTTGTTCAAGAAAAAGGTTATGTGTGAAGACACAAATTGGATTTTACTCTTCCGCTTGTTGGGGAACGCGGACACTTTTTGTTGATGCCGATGTACCTCTGTTTTTGTGGTTTTTGTTCATTTCCGGTGAGTTGACTAACTGCGCTAGCATAGCAAGCTAATCGTTAGCTAAGTGTAATGTAAATTTCATGTGTTCCTTTTAAATGCTGTATTATATTTTTAATTCTTCACTTGTGAATGTTTTAAACCAATCGGAAATATTTCTTTGGAAGCTAGTAGGTAAGTTTTATTTATTGTAATGAGATGATAAATATGAGCAGTCTTTGGCTAAATAGTACTGCGACCACGTTTTGCACTTTCCTCGTGCATCAGTAATGTGCATTCTCTCAATTCATTGGATTGATGTGACTGCTGTTCATAAAATATGAGATTTGAGTTAAATTTGTATGATGTGGAAATTGTTTTAAGGTTCTCTGATTAATTTTATTATCGATTGCATTAAGTCGTTATATACAAAGAGTGAAAGGCTTTTGGTCACTAGTGTTGATTCTTTGTGTGCACTCATGATATTCATGTAAAATATGTTCACTGCCCTGTGCAGGTTGGTTTTTTTGTTGGAGTCTAAAGTTGCGAGCCAGGATTCCGGATCCCCAGCTGCGATGCAGGAAAGGTTTCCAGCCTACTTAGAAGTGACAACTGTGTTACTTCTTGACAGATAAGCTTATGAGATCTCAGAACAATACACTACCCGGGTAGTACTACTAACATTAACACTATACACACACACTCACACACCTGAACTGAAAAGAACACTGAACTCTGAACACAGAACTCTGAACTCTAAAACTGAATACACGGACTGACAAATATGGACTATTGGAACTGTTGTGAACTGTTGAATGACTGTTTTTGGTTTTGTTTTGAATAAATGTTGACTGTTCTTTTAGCTGTGTGTCATTCGCTCCTTAGTCGATTCCTAGAGAACATAAGCCCAAGATCCTAACTTTCTCTACATTCAGTAGTGGTAAAGTATCGCGTGTTACAATAGTATATACAAGACTGTACATAAGAATGAACAAATGAGAATACAAACAAGTGAGAATACAGCCGCTGCACAGTGATTTAGTCGTTAGAATATTGCACAGTTAAAAAGAAAATGTTGCACAGTTGAAGGTTGTGTTTTCGCAGTGATTTATCCCCGAGTGTATTTATTAATGCAACAGCCCAGGCGTATGTGCTGTTTCTCAGTCTGTTTGTTTTGGCCTTGATTGTCCTGTACCGCCTTCCTGAGGGTAACAGCTGGAACAGGTGGTGTGCGGGTGGGATGCGTCCTTTGGGATGCTGCAGGGTTTCCTGTGGCAGTGGGACCTGTACAGCTCCTCAAGGGAGAGAAGAGCACAGCCAATGATCCTCTGTGTTGTGTTGATGACCCTCTGGACTGATGCTCTCTCCTGAGCAGTGCCTCTGGCAAACCACACTGGGATGCAGTATGTCAGTGTACTTTCAATGGAGCACCTGTAGAAGGACACTAGCAGCTCCTTGGCTAAGGTGTTGTTCTTCTGAACCCTTAGGAAGTGGAGTCACTGCTGTTCCTTCTTGATCATAGCTTTAGTGTTTGTTTTCCAGGACAGGTCACCAGCCAGGCCTGGGAGCTTGAAGTCAGAGACCCTCTCCACACAGTCCTCATTAATGTGCATGGGCTGAGGGTCAGATTTGTTCCTTCTGAAGTTATTTCTTTGGTTTTTGTGGTGTTAAGGACCAGATTGTTTTGGATGCACCATGATGACAGATTTTCCACTTCATCTCTGTATGCAGACTCATCTCCCCCCGTGATGAGCCCGATCAGAGTTGTGTCGCCCGCAAACTTTACACTAGTGTTGGATGGGTGGGTGGGGGTGCAGTCGTGGGTGTATAGTGTACAGCATGGGACTCAGCACTCAGCCTTAACACCAGCTCCCCTGAGGAATGTGTGAGGACAAGTGGGGCCCTACTTTGACTCTCTCTGGGTAGTCACTGAAGAAGTCCTTGATCCAGAGACACGTGGAGTGAGGGAGGCCAACCAATGTTCCAGTGGCCCTCAGGGTTACAGACCTGTGGGAATGACTTCCTATATTATAAAGACCCTGGAAAGACTTATCCTCGATCACCTCTGACCTATGGTCAGGCCACATTGGGCCCTCTTCAGTTCGCTTACCAGGCCTGCCTAGTTAATGATGCCATCATCTACCCGCTTGTTCAGGTCTACATCCATCTTTATCAGCCCACGAGCACTGTGAGGGTCATGTTTTCATGCATTCATACCTGGTTCATCGAAAGTGGAGGGGGCTCCAAACGAGCCAAATGGATGAGTGACAAGACAAATTGGTACAAACCGTACAGACTAGCGAAGGCCAATTATTTTTTTGGACTCTGGAGACAAGGGACTCTGCCAATAGCCCTTGGTTAGATCCAGTGTTGTGACAAAATGAGCAGTACCTAATCAGCCCAGAAGCTCATCAACCCGGCCATGGGATAAGCATCAAACTATCAAACTGCCTCTTCTTTGTTCAGGTGGATTGTTTTTCAGGGGCTGTGGTGTGTTTGTTACTGTGTTCCCAACTCTCAGGTCCTGATGGACTTTGCAAGCTGGGGAATGAGGGAAAATGATCAGTAGTGGGAGAAAGGGAATGAGAGGAAAACGATTACTTATGCTGCAGCTGGGAATCTTATCAAGTTCCTTGATGGAAGGTTAAATGGGCATGGGTCCCTTTTGTGCTTCCTCCAGATATCTGATTTAATGTGATTCCTTGCCTTTAGAATTCATTCATTAGAATTCATTAGACGGTTATCTCTTCCAGGCTTTCTTATTTGTTATTCAGCACATTTGTGCTGTTTTGTTTACTATTTTATGTTTGAACCATGGTTCCCAAAGTGGATTGCTGTGAAGATAGAACAAAGCTGCTGAAAAACACTTCTTTTTACTTTTATCATTTATTATATTATTTTTTTAATGTTTTTTTACATTTTCAAAAAAAAAAAAGAAGTAGATTTACCTCTCATATTGTAAAAACAGAAAAAAAATGATGTGTGGCGTGGTAGTTCGCACTGCTGCCTCCCAGCAGTCCTGGCTCATAGGTGTGCAGGTTAGTTTAGTTTCTCTCTGCTCCAGATTGTTTTTCCTGCAGGCACTCGCCTTCCATGTTGGTGGAGCTTTGGGGTTTCCTGCTCTTCAGTCAGACACAAGTTATCTCCTTCATCAGGGTCAGTATAAAGGGCTGAGCCAAAGCTTCCAGTCTCAGCAAGACAGCCTGCCTCTCATGAGTGGTAACAGATCATACCTGTTCTCTCTGGGCATCTGTGTATTCCTGCTCCTTTCTGTTTTTCTTTTGTTTCCAGTGCGCCTCCTGCTGACTAAAGATTATCATCGGTTCATACTGCCAAGATAAAGAAGTTCTCGTTCCCAAACAACCCAGATCACTTAGTGCCAATATTCACCTGGATTCCAACGTCTCCCCTGTGGAAGTTTCTCTGTGTGTATTTCTCAAGTATCCAACTATCCCCCCCCCCGCGACTGAGCTACCTTTATTAATCTGCCCCTGCTCAAGCTAAATAAAGATTGTGAAACATTTACCCTGTGTCTTGCTTGGCTCAACGCCACCATCTGGGACCTTTCTATGGGAAGTTCTCATCTGCATGGATTCACTCCGGGTACTCCGGCTTCCTTCCACAGTCCAAAGACATGCAGTTAGTGGGGTTAGGTTAACTGAGAAAATTGAATGTAAGTGAACATTAACAGCACTGATCTAAATTTACTCCAACTTATATTCCATGATCACGCCGGAATTCTTAACCCCTTAGTAAAAAGTCCAACCCCCTGTGTTTAATAGCAATGCTTATCAGTGACGTCTGAGAGGCATCAAGCTACTTGTGGCTTGTTTGCTTCACTTTAAGAATCTTTCCTGTTCCTAATGGCTCAGTCCTCATTTATGCCACATGTTAATGGACTGCCAAATACTTCAAACACTCTTTGTTGTGTCTTCATTCATATTGCACCTATTATGCATGCATAAAGCCACTGAAGACAGTCTGCTTTCTTTGTTGTGCCCTCAGAAGAGGTCAAAGAGAGATTTGATGAATGAAGCCTGTTTACTTTCCCTTCAAAGTCTTTCTTCCTCCGATGGGCTGTAATTTAAACCCTTGAGGGTACAAGCCTCTCTGACCCCTTTAAATACAGGTTCCTTAGCCTACACATGTTTTATGGGAGACCAGACACATACACACACACACACACACACTGCAATAGCAGCAGCACCAGGGCACTTTGAGCATTTGGTCTTTAACTTTTTTTGTGATAACTGCCAGATGATGAAACTATCAACAGGGCCCCTATGGTCTCACAAACTGACGGATAGACTGATAGAACTGCTCATTAAACCACTATTGTATATGAAGGAGCCAGGAAGTAGGCTAATTTGCTAGAATAGAATGGGTGGGGGTGGGGGTTCTCCAAAGAATAATTATCTGATTTCCTGGCAAGTAAAGGCTCCTTTCTTTGTTTTTGGAGCTCCTTCAGTCCTGTGCCTGACTGTCCATGCTAAAAGCTGAATGTCAGCTAAAGCTTAGGTCCTGTGTGTGAAATATTGTGGGGAAATCAAACAAGCTTTACTACTCCGTATCAATAGTTGATTGATACTTTTTTTTTAACAGAAAGTTGATTCTGTTCATCCAAACGTTTTGTTTTCAACAGGAGAAACATTTTGTCACTCATCAATGGCACTTCTTCTGTCTCAGCTAACTGGAGGTTTCCTCAACCTTATAAACATTATATCTGCAAAATGACCGAAACTGGCACCATTGTGAGGTCAGTTTCATTAATGTGCAAACTGCTAAAATCTTAATCAGTGGCCCAAGTAGCATTCAAAGACAGTTGGGGAATGACTGCAATTACAACATTGGAAGATGGTGAAAGTTTTACCTTTAGGCCCCCTTCTCCTCCACTCAAACCAGTGTTCGTCCCTGCCCATGATTCGTCACTGAAGAGTGACCACTGAGCAGTAGGTATAAACAGACTGCAGAGTTGGCCTGATGAGGTTAGCTCTTCTGTGTTTTGCCATCCATTTAGCTAGAGGTCATTTGTTTTCCACGGTGTATAAGTCCTCCTGTCACTTCACAGCGTATACTATATTTATGAAAGCAAATATGTTGCAAAATGCAGGGGTGGAAGTAACGAATTACAAATACTCATGTTACTGTAATTAAGTAGTTTTGTACTTTTATTTTTCAAGTGTGTAATTTTACTCATACTTGAGTACAATTTAAACCATGTAATCTACTTCGCTACTTATAAAATCAAAAGTCGCTACTGAGTACGCCCACAATTTGAGTTAATATTCAAACCTTTCATCTGCATCTTTGCAGCCAATAAGGCCGTGCAATTGCGACCACACCAATTAAAGATGTAAGCAAAGAATAAACTCCGCTGCAGCAGCAGGCAAAGGTGTCTAGAGGTACTACATGGTGGAGTATAAACTAATTTATGAAGATTTGGAGATAAAGAAGCCAACATGGAGACAGAAGACAACACTGTCAACTGTGAAAATGATGTAGAAAAGACGGAGGATGAATGCCCGTGGCCGTACCTGGAGGAATTGTTCATGTACAGAGGGAGAAAAGGAGACAGCGTCCAGATGCAGTGCAAACTTTGACCTCTACAGTGACATCAGCTTACAAGACTTCAGCGTCTAATCTAAAAAATCACATGGAGGTAAGAGCTTTTACAACTATACGTGTACGATATTGCTTTCTTATTTTTCATGTGTGTTAAGGTTATTAGCTTGGCTAAGATATTGTCACAGCCATTGGTTAGCCCGATATGAAAATAAGACGGAGCTAGCTAACGTGCCTGCATGCGTGGATAATTGAGCTATAATTCGTAGGCATGTTTTAGCTTATTATTTGGACAACCACCGTCATTACAATAAATTAAATCTTTAGTCATTTAAAACTCACAGGCCTACAATCAGTTGGCCTATATTAAAAAAAAAAAACTAGCACACAGTGCTGAGCTGCATCTCAAATTAATCTTCCAGCTCTCAGTTGACATGTAGCAGAGCCCCACTGATGGATCAGTTGTTCAGTATCATTGGCCTGATATAGGTCTATCATAGTGACATGGATTTTAATCAGTATTTTTTTAATCAGATTTTTTTTCAAACAGAACATAATGTGAATTGTTTTTATTTGCTACCTCTATGGGCAGCATTTTTGTGTATGTGATCCCTTTTCTAAATTTAGTTTTGGTAAATAAATATATTTTGCTCTCTTAGTATTTTTAGGACCTGACTGATAATAAAAATTTTAGGCTGATACTGATAAAAATAAGTTAATATGTTTAGATACTGATAGTATACAGGTTACAGGACTTGGAATGTATACAAAAATAGATTTTTTTTGCAATGATCGTTCAAAATTGGTTTACACTTGTGAATAAATACAGCAATTTATCTGCAAAGTTTAACCAAATTTACCACTCTTTTATACAATGCTACACTCTAAAAACTATTGTTTAAGCTCAACAACAAAAATTCACGCAACAGTTTCCATTAATCTTTTTGAGTTACGATAACTTATGTTGAAATTATATTGAACCAACAAACTATATTGAGTTAGGGGAATTAACTTTTCCTCCATAATCAAAGGTGATTTTAATTACCACTTACTTAATAATCGGTAGCTTAAAAACATGTTTTTAAGTTGTTTACTCATAAAAATTATGTTCCTCCAATTACTTTTTCCACATTATTTAAAATGATTTTTAAGTGTTATGTAATGAATTACAGCAATTACAAAAACATTTTTTAAGTTAAGCATTTAAAATATTAAGTTGCTGATTTTCTTCATTATTATCATTGTTTTAGCTTTTTCTTATTTTTTTGTTGTAATAGCTTTAAAAAATGAATTCATTCAACATTTTTTTTAGCAAATAACTTTTTTATTTTTTAACTGTAGGCATTTCAACACTTTATATTTAAAAAGTGAAAATAAACCAGAAATTTAGATTTGTACCATCGCAGCCAAGTTAAACAATATGCTTTTATGTATTTAAGACCACAGAAACAAATGTGTTCAATTGGTAAAAAATCCACTTAGAAAACATTTTGTTACAGTAATACTTCCAAGCAAGTGTTCAATAAATTTCAACTTTCAGTGCCTACCAAACTTTACAAGATCTTGCATCTTTCTTTTACACAATGCAGCAAACACCTTTAAGATCAATGTTACACATACAGGATTCAAAACAGTTAACAATTTTTGAAACAGAGTCAGCATCTTTAACATAATGCTGGTTCCATCAAGGTCAAGGAACAGCTTCTGAACAACTTCAAAAGTATATTTCAGATCCTTGCATTAGCTCAGATTGAGAGCATATATTATTCCCATGAGTAACACACAGCACCTTGGGAAATCCTGGCCCTCCAGGATTTTTGTTCCCGCACCACAATGGTTGCAGTCTTATGGTCAGATCCAGGAGTGTACCGGTCACCGATGATGGCAGTTTTCATCACCTGCCTTTCAAGGTTGGCCTTAAATTCTTCGGTGTCCTTGTAAAGCAAATTTTAAAAAATAGGTTAGTGGATTATACATTAGACTTTTATACTTACTGAATCTTAATGAATTCAGATGATGAGTGGAATACACACACACACACACACACACACACACACACACACACACACACACACACACGATGCTGAATTACTTACACCAAACTCCATGAAAAGGTCCTCTTCCTTCTCTCCAAGGTATGTGATAAGGCAGCAGATGGCTACTTCTACTTCTATTTAAGAAAAAATAAAGTATGAGTATAAACTACATGGGTGACTGCCAACAAAGTGCATTTCAAAGCTACCCAAAATTGTCCTACCTCAAGAAGCATGCCCTTGATCTGCCTGATTCTCACTCCTTTAGCTCCTCCCCTTGAAAAAATGACATCCATGCAATGGTCAAGTGTAGCCATTCAAGGCTTACAGTGGTTGAACTCTTGAACTCCTCCTTTATCTGTAGACCACACAAACAGAAGAATTAAATCTTGCAGACTATTAGCTATTTTGCATTAATTAATGCTCTAATACATTAGTTAAAGATGATAGATGTGATCTAAGGCTACCCCAAGGGAACAAAAACAATCTTAGTGAAGGCAAGAGAGACATTCCCCACCATAACCATGGCGTAATCTGTAACGCTTTAGCAACCCTGTTTTTGTAGAGGTTTCAAATTTACACATTGTGCACTCCCAGCCCATTTTGTAAAAAATGTGTACCAACTTAACAACGCATTAATGACCCTAGATTATCATACTATACTAACTGCTTACATAAAGTCTTAATGTTAAGTAGATTCACATAGCCTATGACAGAATAATGCTACTGGAATGACATTAACAATATTTCACACAACCTGATATGTTAAAAAAGAACAAAACAAGATAGCTAGCAAGGAGCAGACGACAGAGTTTCACTCCACCCAGAGAGCTCGTGACGTAATTCTGAAGGCTAGACTGTCTAATTTCACAGTCGCTCATTTCCGGTCTACCCAGCCTTCGGAGGACCCGGCCCACTTAGACCCCGAAGGCCGGGTCCTCCAGGTGGACGCAGCTTCTGAATTTGGACACCCCCGCTGTTTCCAGCCGGACAATAATAACGGTGACATTTAACTTATTTTATCCGATAAATAAACATTGTAAAATTCAAGTCTTTTGTATATATATATATATATATATGTATATGTATACCACTCCCCCCCCCCACCAGCCCTTTTGAATGTCTCCCTAATTCTGAGGTCTCAAGGTCTGTTTTGGAGTTTGGAATTGTTTTGGAGTTTGTACGTGCTTCAGAATTTGTATGTGTTTTGGAGTTTGTATGTGCTTCGGAGTTTGTACATGTTTTGGAGTTTGTAATTGTTTTGGAGTTTGTACGTGTTTTGGAGTTTGTACGTGCTTTGTCTCTAGGGGGCCACCGTAAATATACTTTTATTTATTCACTCCACATAAAATGTAACAAATAAACTATAAAATACAAAAACCAACTATTTACATTTCAACTTTTACTATTTAAATTTTCAGCTTTTTCCTTTTAAAGAAATTTAAAGTGAAACAACACAAAACACTGCAAACCACAACACAATAAAATATAAATAAAAATGTGCAAAACAAAAAGAAGATGCACATTCTCTGTCATATAGGCCTGTGATTATGTTTTGGGAGAGTGTTTTCCTGTTTGGAATTGCATACATAGGATTCACTGCATGAATAAACTTTCGGAATCCTTTTATCATCTGCAACTGAAAATAGTTGTGGATGATTACTATACCTTTGTAATGTGACGATGTTGTCTCTTGTTGTTGTCCCTGGTTCTCTTTCTCTCTCTCTCTCCCTCCCGCTCTGTTCTTGTGCTACTGCGAGTGTAACTACCGCCCCTCCCCCCTCTGCTCAGCGCAAGCACAAGGCTCACGTGTGGAGTGAAGTGGAAAAAAGGTGAGAGAGAGAGAGACAGAGAAAGGAAGAAAAAAAACCCCACGGCTCGCGTTGTTCACTTCAAAGATCCGTTTCTTTCGCGACCAACACATCACTGCAAGCAAGACATGCGTGCCACTCATCAGAGCCCTGCAAAATGGCCTTCAAAAGCGTTTTGGACCAATGATGGAGGACCCAGAGTTGGCTGCAGCTGCAGTCCTCTTACCCGAGTTCAAGACTCCCTGAACTGACAGAGCAGAAATAATAGCGACTGGTAAGGCCAGATTTCTTTTTTCAAGGATTCATATGATCCCATTTTTGTGTATCGTTACATTTGAACACATGTATTAGGTGAGTATCTCACCTAATATGCTTTAAGTTATTGATGGCCTGTCCTTAATACCAAACAATCCTTTTTGAGAGTTAGCTGATTTTAAGTTTGTGTGTTCAGGAATAATCACTGAAATTTAAATAACAAAATGGTGTTATCTACTTGCAATTACAGCCTTGACATACATCAAACAACATCTTTAAACGACAGAGCATGAGAGTGAGGATCAGCTAAGAGAATCATCCGATGAAGATGAATTCTTCTCCAGACCACTCTCTAGAAGGCTGCAAAGTGCAGTAGAGCTTGATGGTTATCTTGCTTGCGCCACAGATTTATTTATGGGGTTTTTATTGGATTTTATAACACCTGTTGTCCTCGGGAACAAAAATGTCCCCAAAGTACAAAGTGTTGCAAAGGGCCATCTTTTCACACCATACTGCTTTCAAACATCTTTGATCTTGGATCACTGATGTGCAGTGTTGGGCAAGTTACTTTAAAAAAGTAATTAATTATAGTTACTAGTTACTTCTTCAAAATAGTAACTGAGTTAGTAACTGAGTTACAAGATTCTAAAAGTAATTAATTACTTGAAAAGAAACTATTGCGTTACTTAAAAAAAAAAAAAAAATTAACCCTCTGGGGTCCACGGTACAATTGGCCATTTTTAACTACTTTTGATTTTCCCTCTACATTACACCTTTAAAAACTGTTTACTTTGCCTTGTTTGGTATCATTGTTTTCAGCACAACCTCACATGTCTGAATTTACAGTTATTTTTTCATTTCAACAACCACAAACATGTTTACTGAATCATATTTCATAACTTTAAATGCAAATATAAATTGTCAATTTTAAAATCATATGCACAAGTTTTGCAAACAACAAAGTTATTTGCAGCCACTTACCTTTTACCCCTTTTTTAAAAAAAAAACCCATTTCAAACTATTTACATAACCATCAGCTGTTGTGCATTCAATAAGATGCCACACAAATTATTTGTGCCACTCCAAATATTTCTGTCCACTATAAAGGAGAACATCACAGCCTGATACCTGCAGGTCTGACAGCAGCAGGTGTATCACTGCTCCTGTTTTCTACCTGGAGACAGCAGTCGCCTCATTGTTCTAACACACAACACAAAACTATCCACAACACTACACACTAACTACACAAGAGAACACATTAACTACACACTCCAAACATGCTAAACGTCACAAATCTCTCACATTTCAAAACTCGCCCTCTCTCTTTTTCTGCTGTCTTTCTCTCTCTCTCTCTCTCTCTCTCTCGCCGTCACTCCTAAATCTTCCCCCTCTTCCTAAACAACCAAATGTCATGTTGGCATATCATTTTTTGATTGGTCGACATGGTGCATTTTTCCACCAACACCAACGGGCTGTTTTTTGTTTTGTTTTTTTAATTTTTTGCTCATAAGCAGAGAGTGCTTGCTAGCGCTGTCCTTAGACAGTAAACGTGACGAAACTATTGTTTATCATGACTCTGGTTTTACGTGGCCTATCAACACAATTTAAAAACTGGTATATATCACCTTGTTGCTTTGTCATCTTGAAGTGGTCATGTGATTGGGATTGGCTTACCACGACTACTTTAGTGTTCCTCAGTCAAACAGCAGCACTCATGCGATTGTTTTGCCCCCTAGCTCCAGATGTTGTGCCAAAAACTGATTGTCGGGCAGAAAGTGATTGGCGCCTGTGGGAGCGCATGCAGCTGCTTAAAGCTGTATCGCCCAGATTACTTACATCTACTTCCGTGCAACTGATATAAGATGCGGTAAGCTGAAGACAGCTTCAGCTGTCTGTTTGTTGAAAAATAGTAACGCGACCGCACCGCATTTTCTTGTTAGTAACAGTAACGGCGTTGTAACAATAGAAATAGTAATTAGTAATCTAATAGTAATTAGATTACTCGTTACTGAAAAAAGTAACGCCGTTACTTGTAACGTGTGGGGTCAAGCAATGGTCATAACAACCACAACAACAACAACTGGCAGCACAATGAGGAGGCAGGTGCTCTACATTCAATTCAGTTTTATTTATATAGCACCAAATCACAACAACAGTTGCATCAAGGTGCTTCATATTGTAAGGTAGACCCTACAATAATACATACACAGAAAGTATGCTCACAAGCCTCCATTTCACTGGAGGCTTGTGAGCATACTTTTTTTTACCATGCTGTGCAAAAGAATGACCAGTAGAACAATGCATATATTGTCCTCTGGTATAATGAGGAGAAAGTATCAACGATCAGGAGGATCCTGTCACGGTACTGGGTTGTGAGGCCCAGTGTTTGAGTTTTAATGCATATTTTTGTATTCATGTGTGTTATAGTTTAACTCAGCGGTCCCCAACCTTTTTTGCGCCACGGACCGGTTTATGCCCGACAATATTTTCACGGACCGGCCTTTAAGGTGTCGCGAATAAATACAACTAAATAAAACTTGTACCAGTACCGAAAAAAAGAAAATTTATTCATAACACACGTGAAAAGACCCAGGAAAATCGAGTTAACGATAAAAATGATAACAAAATAATGCTGAAAACCGATAAAAACCCTGAAAACCATACATTTCACACCTGAGCCTCAACTCTCGTGGCCCGGTACCAAACGACTCACGGACCGGTACCGGTCCGAGGCCCGGGGGTTGGGGACCGCTGGTTTAACTCATCTAGTTGATTTCTAGGTTGTAGTTTAGTCCTTTGTTTCTTAGTCCCTTTTGTCATCTCTCCCTGGTCCGTGGATCTACTTATTATGTTTCATGTCTTTGTGGCTCTTGTTGTCAAGTTCGTGTCATGTCTATGCCTCTGTGTTTCCTGTTTTATTTTGGAAGAGTCTGGTGTTCTTTGTTCTGTGACAGCCAGTGGGCTGGCCTTGTGTTTTGTCTTTTTTTGTTACCTGTTTCTTGCAGGTAGGTGGAGCTGACCCAATTATAGATGCAGGACACCTGAGAAGGCCAGTCCCAGTGTATAAAGACACCTTGACTGAACCATGGCTTGTGCTCTGTCTCTCTCCGCCTGGCATCCATCGTGTTTATTTGAGGCTTCAGTTATGGCTGTTATATCATTTCAATTGTGTTTAAGTTTCTTCACCTTATTTTCATTAAATATATCTTACAGCCTTTAAAAGCCTGTGTGTGGTCTCCCACTTGCTTGTCACTTCCTTTGAGCCGGGTTGTGACAGTTCATTGTAGTTAGTGTTACTCTCCCCTGTGTTGTTTCATTCTAGTCAGCTGTGTCCTCATGTGTCTCCACTTCCCCTGATCACCTCGTGTGTATTTAAGTCCTCAGTCTTCCTTTGTTCGGCGTCGCGTCATCTGTTTAACTTCCCCCATGTTATGTCAGGTTTCAGGACTCCGTGCTGGTCATGTTCATGTTGCTTACGTGTATACATTTCATAGTTCTTTCTTGTTCCAGCACAGAGTCCTGTTCATAGTTGTCTCAGTCATATGCATCATTGTCATCTTGTCTTAGCCTTCCCTGTTGTCTGAGTTAAGTGTCAGTTCTCAGTTTTCCCAGTTCAGCTTCTAGTTTTGTCTTGCCTCTGTGCTTTCTGTTGTTTTCCACATTAATCAGCCCAAATAAAGGCTCGCTTTTCATTTCAAGTTCAATACTGTCTCCTTGTCTGTGTCTGCACCTGGATCCTCACACTCCCACACATGGTCTGCCCTCCGCAGACCTCGACAGATCCAGGGTTAGAAGAGAAAGAAAATGTTGCAAATATTTAGATCACATGCTACTATTTCTCTGAAAAAGCACATCACCCACCTGCAGAAGTGGAGGAAAGTGATGAAGAATCTGAACTATGTTCAAGTAGGTTCTCAAGCATCCAGGACATGGTAGTCTAAGGAGCTTGGAAAGAAAGTGACTGGGCTTCTTGAAGTTTCTTGAATTTTCAGATTGTGAAACTGAAATAGAAGATGTGTCAGAGTACTACACATCTTCCATTTCAGTTATGATGAAGACAACGAATCAACCAAGAAAAATGACTCAGCTGAGACACAGGAATATTTGCAGTAATGTGAGGAAACACTGATCTGGTCTTCTATCCTTCCCAGTGAAAGACGATGCATGACTCTCTCGTGCATCACAGAGAAAGACAATCTTCCATGGTCCAAGCACATATGCCAGGTCCCATACTCCTTCAGTTGCTTTTATACTCGAGTACTGAAAGCATTATACACAATGTATTCTGCTTGTATTATGCTTTTTAAATTTCAGATGCCAATGAATGCATCAGAGACTAAGTTGGGGTTCAGTAACTTGCCCAAGGACACCTTGGTAATAGCTCCAGACTAGAGCACACAGAGATTGCACCAACAACCATCCAATTAGTACATGACCTGCTCTACAGCCAACTCAATGACAAACAGGGCGGGACAACAAGAGAGGAAGAAAAATGGTTTGAATGCAGCTGTTAGGCATATGTGGGTATGTTGATTCTTACTGCCGTGCATCTATCCAGTAAAGTCGCTACTGCCAGTTTATGACATCCTGAGTCTGGTAGAGAAGTTTTAAAGGTGACACAAGATTAATCATAGAATCGCAAAAAAGATATAATTTCATGATAAAGACACAATAGATGATCATCGTTCATGACACAATTAATGAGATGTATGAAACGAGTGGGTGTTTCTCCTGCTGTTGATGTAAGATCCAGGCACTGATATGACTGTGTATGAGCACCAAGTCCCCTTTAGAGGACTCTGTCCATTCCAACAGAACATCCCAAGTAAACCGGGGAACTATGAGATAAAAACATGGGCAGTATGTGATGCCAGGTACAGCTGTACATGGAACATGCTAGTGGACGTTCGCAAACCTTTCGTATAAATGAGGTTTTATCAGACATAAATTTGAAATGGAATAAAAAAATAGTGTCAAAATGTTTGAATTATCCATCTATCCATCCATCTTCTTCCGCTTTATCCGGGGCCGGGTCAGCAGCCTAAGCAGAGAAGCCCAGACCTCCCTCTCCCCAGCCACCTCCTCTAGCTTATCCGGGGGAACACCTATCCGGGGGACATGCCCGGAAAACCTCACCCAGGAGGCGCCCAGGAGGCATCCTTGTCAGATGCCTGAACCATCTCAGCTGGCTCCTTTTGATGTGGAGGAGCAGCGGCTCTACTCTGAGCCCCTCCCGGATGGCTGAACTTCTCACCCTATCTCTAAGGGTGAGGCCAGCCACACTTCGGAGGAAGCTCATTTCCGCCGCTTGTATCCGCGATCTCGTTCTTTCGGTCACTACCCACAGCTCGTGGCCATAGGTGAGGGTAGGGACGTAGATCGAACGGTAAATTGAGAGTTTCGCTTTTACACTCAGCTCTCTCTTCACCACGACGGACCGGTGCAGCATCCGCCTCACTGCGGCCGCAGCACCAATCCGTCTGTCGATCTCCAGCTCCCTTCTCCCATCACTCGCGAACAAGACCCCGAGATACTTGAACTCCTTCACTTGGGGCAGGAACTCATCCCTGACCCAGAGTGGGCACTCCACCATGGCCTCAGATTTGGAGGTGCTGATCCTCATTCCCGCTGCTTCACACTTAGCTGCGAACTGCTCCAGTGCGAGCTGGAGGCCATCACCCGATGAAGCCAACAGAACCACATCATCGGCTAAAAGCAGAGATGAGATTCTGAGGCCACCGAAGTGAAAGCCCTCCGCCACTTCGATGCGCCTAGAAATCCTGTCCATCAAAATTATGAACAGAATCTGTGACAAAGGGCAGCCCTGGCGGAGCCCATCACCCACCGGGAACAAGTCCGACTTATTGCTGGCAATGCAAACCAAGCTCTTGCAACGGTTGTATAGGGATCGAATGGCCCGTAGCAATGGGCCAGACACCCCATACTCCTGCAGCACCTCCCTCAGGACACCCCGAGGGACACGGTCGAATGCCTTCTCCAAGTCCACAAAACACATGTAGACTGGTTGGGCAAACTCCCATGCACCCTCAAGTATCCTTGAGAGGATAAAGAGTCCAGTGTTCCGCGACCAGGACGAAAACCACATTGTTCCTCCTGTATCTGAGGTTCGACTAGCGGACGAACTCTCCTTTCCAGCACCCTGGCATAGACTTTCCCAGGGAGGCTGAGGAGTGTGATCCCCCTGTAGTTGGAACACACCCTCCGGTCCCCCTTCTTAAAGATGGGGACCACCACCCCGGTCTGCCAGTCCAGGGGTACTGCCCCTGATCTCCACGCAACATTGTAGAGGCGTGTCAACCAGGACAGTCCTACAACGTCCAGAGCCTTCAGGAACTTGGGGCGGACCTCATCAACACCAGGGGCTCTGCCACCAAGGAGTTATTTAACTGCCTCAGTGACCTCGCCTCCGGAAAATGGCGGGTCGTCCCCCTCATCCTCAGACCCTGCTTCCTCCTCGGAAGACGTGTCAGTGGGATTAAGGAGGTCCTCGAAGTATTCCTTCCACCGCCCAACAATTTTCTCAGTCGAAGTCAGCAGCGCTCCGCCAGCACTATACACAGTGCAGGTAGAGCACCGCTTTCCCCTCCTGAGACGCCTGACGGTTTGCAGGAATCTCTTTGAGGCTGTCCGAAAGTCTTTTTCCATGGCCTCTCGAACTCTCGAACTCCTCCCACAGCTGAGTTTTTGCTTCAGCCACTGCCCGAGCCGCATTCCGCTTGGCCTGTCGGGACCTGTCAGCTGCCTCCGAAGTCCCACAAGCTAACCAAGCCCGATAGGACTCCTTCTTCAGCCTGGTGGCTCCCTTCACCTCTGGTGTCCACCATTTGGTTCGGGGATTACCACCACGACAGGCACCAACCACCTTGCGGCCGCAGCTCAATGCAGCAGCTTCGTCAATGGAGATGCTGAACATGGTCCATTCGGACTCAATGTCCCCAGTCTCCCTCGGAATGCTGTTGAAGCTCTGCCGGAGGTGTGCGTTGAAGATCTCGTGGACTGGGGCCTCTGCTAGGCGTTCCTCACTACGCGTTTAGGTGCACCGGGTCTGTCCAGCGTCCTCCCCCGCCACCTGATCCAACTCACCACCAGGTGGTGATCAGTTGACAGCTCAGCCCCTCTCTTTACCCAAGTGTCCAGAACATATGGTCGCAGGTCTGGTGATACGATTACAAAATTGATCATCGTCCTGCGGCCTAGAGCGTCCTGGTGCCACGTGCACTTATGGACACTCTTATGTTCTAACAAGGTGTTCGTTATGGCTAAACTGTGATTTGCACAGAAGTCCAATACCAAAACACCACTCGGGTTCAGATCAGGGAGGCCGTTCCTCCCAATCACGCCCCTCCAGGCCTCGCTGTCGTTACCCACGTGAGCATTGAAGTCTCCCAGCAGGACAACAGAGTCTCCAGGTGGAGCACCTTCCAGCACGCCACCCAGGAACTCTAAGAAGGCTGGGTACTCTGAACTGCCACTCGGCGCATAAGCGCAGATGACAGTCAGGACCTGTTCCCCGACCCTAAGGCACAGGAAACAAACCCTCTGATCCACCGGGAAGAACCCCAATGTACCGGCAGCAAGCCGAGGGGATATCAGAATACCCTCCCCAGCCCGCTGCCTCTCACCAGGGGCAACTCCAGGCTGAGACAGAGTCCAGCCCCTCTCCAGGAGACTGGTTCCAGAGCCCAAGCCATGCGTAGAGGTGAGCCCGACTATATCTAGCCGGTACCTCTCAAACTCACGCACTAACTCAGGCTCCTTCCCCACCAGAGAGGTGACATTCCATGTCCCAATTGCCAGTCTTGGTAGCCGGGGATCAGTCCGCCAGGGCCTCCGCTCCTGGCCGCCGCCTGGCACACAATGCACCCGACCCCTACGGTGCCTCCTGCGGGTGGTGGGCCTGTGGGAGGATGGGCCCATGTCCCCTTTTTGGGCTGTGCCCGGCCGGGCCCCATGGACTAAGGCCCGGCCACCAGACGCTCGCCCTCGGGCACCCTCCCTGGGCCTGGCTCCAGGGCGGAGCCCAGGTAACACAATCCTGGGCAGGGTAAACTGTTTCCTCGATGTTTTCCTCATAAGGGTCTTCTGAATCGCTCTTTGTCTGGTCCCTCACCCAGGACCAATTTGCCATGGGAGACCCTACCAGGGGGGAAAAGCCCCCGGACAACATAGCCCCTGGGATCCCTGGGACACACAAACCCTTCAACCATGATAAGGCAGCGATTCACGGAGAGGTTAGTTTAAATTAAGTTTTAATTAACAGTGGGGAAAAAATCAACTTCATATTAGTTAAGTATTAATCAAAACAGATGAGGACATTTTTTGTCCCCTGAGGACCACAGGCGTGATTATGTGCTGCCATTTAAAATTTGTAAATGATTAAAAAACAAACAAACCTATTTTCACTAAAATTCAACATACAGCACTCTGTAGTTAGTCAGATAGTCAAAATCATCTAAACAATTAAATATTTTATTGTCTCGTTTTATTTTCACTCAAAAACAGAGTATACTTCATATAAACAAGGTCTGGTGGCCCTAAAATGTAAAATGTTGGGTAAATTTTGTGTTAATGTGTTGGTCCTAAGTAAAACTAAGGTGTAACACTGAATTTATTGACAATTTATACTTTATACTTTAAAAAACACTCAAATGAAGTGGGGACATTTTTGACCCCCGAGGACCACAGGTGTTATTATGTACTGCCATTTAAAAATTTTAAATGCTTCAAAAAAACCCAAAACATTCTCACTAAAGTTCAACATACAACACTCTGTGGTTAGTCAGATAGTCAAAATAATCAAAACATTTAAATATTTTATTGTCTCGTTTTGTTTTCGCTCAAAAACAGAGTATACTTTATGTAAATAAGGTCTGGTGGGCTTAAATTGCAAAATGAAGGGTAAATTTTGTGGTAATATGTTGGTCTTAAGTAAAACTAAGTTGTAAAACTCAATTGATTGACAATTTATACTTTATACTTTAAAAAACACTCAAATGAAATGGGGACATTTTTGTCTCAAGGACCACAGGTGTATGGAAATTGGAGGACATTATGAGGATTAAGCGGACCACAGCTCTGCCTGCTTCTGCTGCATGTGAATAACTTTTGAGCTGTGCTGGTCTACTCTTAACAGACAAACGAAGCCGGATAGCCTCTGTTAATTTAGAAAACCAGCTCTGAACAAAAGGTTCAGAAAGTGAAGTATGACAGAAATGCTATTATGTCTAAGAGTTTAAGAGACTTACCTGCCTGTTCACAGTGTATTGGGAAAAGTTTAAACTGTTCTATGCATGTTCAGAAACATTTTTGTCATTGTTTTAACAAACAGAATTCCTGATTTATATCTACATTTATTTACAAAACAAATTACATTTCTACACCCTGTTCATCTGAGAAGTGTGCTTTGAACAGAGATATTTTATACTGGTGAATCGAATCAAATCCCTGCTATTTACAACACAATAAAACATCCATCGGTTAAAAAGTAATTAATACTCTGAGTAGTTTTTGAGAAGAGTGCTTTGTACTTTTACTCAAGTGTTTTTTAAACACGAGTACTTTTACTTGTACTTGAGTACAAATTTCAAGGACTCTGTCCACCAATGTGTTGAAGGTAGTACATTCTCTTATCTGGTCTTTAAGTCTGACGTCATTAGCCATTTCTGGCTCCAAACCCTACTTCAGGTCCCAAAGTCAAACGAACACAGCGGCATCACGGAGAGTTACAAACTGTCTAAATTCTTTTAGTTTAAGTTATAAGTTAGCAGGAAGTTAGCAGGATATTGGTTGGCTAGTTTCCATCTAAACATGATATAGCATGTTCTGACTGAGAGGTTTCTGAAAAAATTAAAACGTACAGCTCTGCTATCACTTCCAACATAAATGAAGACAGAAAACTAAACAGGAGTGATGTTTGTAGGTTTACTGAAGTTGGGCTAGCTGGTATATAATGATTTGCTACATGTTGGCTAGCGACACAGCTATGTTAGCATAACATAGACACAGTGAAGCTGGAGGATGAACGCTAACTTTTTTCCACTCGATAAAAGTTAACGTGATTAATTTAAAGTTCTAGTTGTTTTTCTGCTTCTATCCGTTTACTTATTAATCTATTATTATTTTGTCCATTTTTAAGGCCTGGCCACCAGATGTTCGCACTCCTGCACCTTCCCTGGGCCTGGCTCCAGGGCGGGGCCCGGAAGCCCTGTCCCAGACAGGGTGAACTGTTCCCTTGCTGTTCTACTCATAGGGGTCTTCTGAATCACTCTTTGTCTGGCCCCTCACCCAGGACTAATTTGCCATGGGAGACCCTACCAGGGGGCAAAAGGCCCCCTCTCAGCTTCTCTCCTCACTCCTCTCTCAGCTTGCTGACACCCCGGGTCTTCTCTGGCTCCCGCCAAAGTTCCCCTCACTGTTATCACAAGTAAGCCACACTCTCAGTGCAATTCCATCCCGTCACTAGTATTTCTTATCGTTAAATCCATTCTCCCATTTTAGACAGTCCTCCCTGTGAGATTCTCCCTCTGCGCCCTTTATTGTCACTCACTTTTGTATTGAACTACTCAGTACTCAGTGCCTGCCTTTTGGTCCATTTCCATTTCACCCGTGACACTCAGCATGAAGCTGCATGAAGAGTCTATGCTAGGGTGACCATATTTTGATTTCCAAAAAGGACACTTGGCCCAGTCTTCATAATAATGTTTGCTTAAAGAAAATTTTCACATACTTAAATGATGATTTCTCTGTGCGGTTAATGAATGGTGAAATAAAAAATGTCATATAGGCTATTACAAGTCAACATGTCACCTTTAATGGAAAAGATGGACCCAGTTGCGGGTGAAATGCAGACAGTGTGTTTATTCACAGCGCTCACAAAAAACAGTCTCTCTTAGATGAGAGCCATACTTGCTGGCCTACCCAATAGGCGGGTGTGGAGATTCGGCGGCGGTCAGCCAGTCTCTTATTTTGCGCACTTGTTCTCAGCAGGGCCGCTCTAGTCGTCGAAGTTGTGGGCGTATTCAGCCCACGGCAACTGCTCACTCCATGATGCCTGATTGGAGGAAACAATGCAGCCCAGCATGGCCTCCAGCTCCTGGTTCGCTTGCTCAGTTTGCCCATTAGTCTGCGGGTGAAAACCAGAAGACTTAGAGAAACGGTCAATGATGGTAAGCATCGTGGTATTACCAGAGGATGGAGGGAGGCCGGTGATGAAGTCCAGTGCGATGTGTGACCATGGTCGTCTTGGAATAGGCAGTGGTCTGACGAGGCCCGGCGGCGAGTTCGATGTCTTATTCCGGGCGCACACAGGGCAGGCCGCCACATACTCCCGGACCTTCTGAGTGTCACGGCTGGGGCAGCAGTCGTGTGGTGTTGTGAAGGAGGAACCAAGTTGCAGACAACGGTGGTGATGCAAGTGAGTTTATTTACAGTGAGTGACAATGAACAGAAGTGAGGACAAAATAAAGTGATAACCTAAACTGGGGAAAACTAGAGAACAAACCTAAAAACATACAAACACGGGGAAATGGCACGGAGACTGTAAGGCAAAGAGACACGGAAATACACAGAGTTACACAGACGAGCCGACAAAGAGCACAGACTGACACCCACTATATATACACACACAAGGTAATCAGGTAATGACACACAGGAGGGGAGCACAACTGATCCTTATTCATAAGACAACAGGAAGACACAAGCTGACACAGTGATAACAAACACAAACCTTCAAAGTAAAACAGAAATTCACAAAGACAAACTCAGGGACACGAACAAAGCACCAAGGGAACGACACAGGAAAAAACCTAGAACTGGAAACCCTAAGAATGAAACCTACGTACTAATAAAGATAACCATGAAGAAATTAAACATCAGATCAGTTAATAATAATAATAAACATAACGCCAAACACAAAACGCTGGGTCAACGACCCAGCACCATGACAGTGAGAGAGAGTGAGGGCCACTAAAACAACCATTGTAAAAAGGAGATGGTTCGATTCTGGATGACAGGCGAACCTCGGGGTGTGCCCCCAGTGGATGACCTTGCTCCGGGCTGCCGAGGGGACATATGTTCTGCCTTCAGGAATGGTACCTGGGTTGGGCTCTTGCTGCTGGGCATCACGGATCACACTTTCAATTTCCCAGGTGAGGGTCCCCACAATGCAGGAGGCAGGCAGAATGGGCCTTTCCTTCTCCTCTGGGTCAGTATCAGGCGCGAACTGGTGTGACAAGGGTCTGTAGGTCATAGTCAGGTTAAATCATGCAAAAAAAAGTGCCCACCTGGCACAACAATTAAGTATAGTATGTTGAAGTATTTTCGTCTAGACATCCCAAAATATGATGTCCACATATGTGGACGCCAGGTCCTAGGAGGTTAATAGTGCAGTGTTTCCTCACATAGAGACATGGTGGGGTGGCAGTATGCAGATAACATGTAGACTGCAAGTCTGTTGGAAATGACTGATTCTGATTCACTAACATACGCATACTGGTAAGAAAAAAAAAACTGCCTGTCGCTGGGGCAGTAGAGCAGGTCGTCCAATAATCAGAAAGTTTGTAGTTCAATCTCTGGCTGCCCCAGTCTTTGTGCCAAATATCTTTGAACAAGTTTTATGAATATGTATATGTACATGATATAGAAAAACTGAATCTGTGAAAGAGGCTGACAGAGCACTTTGAGTGGTCAGGTAGAGTAGAAAAACTCAGTGCATCAATGGAAGCAACAGCCTGGGACTATTGCAGCTTAATTATGTCTGTCTCATAATAGTTAAAACGTTTTATACTTTCTAAGCACTTGAATTTTCTTTTATTCAGTTGTCATAGGCTACTTACTTGAAAAGCATATTGTTTACCTATTTCTGTTTGTTAATGTTCATGTTTATACTCAGGATGGACACATGACAAATGACTGCTTCCAAATGATTTATGTGTTTTTGACAGGCCACAAAGCACTAGAATCAAAGTACATAAATAAATAGAATGGTACTGTAATTCCACTTATTGCACAGATATGAACCAGCACTAGCAGAGAAGGATGCAGCCTAAGAGGAAACCAACACCTACCATCGACTCCATTACCCGAGCATTTAAAATAATAATCCTATTGTCCTGAAGCAGAAGTGCGGCTCCCGCCTTTCTAAGTCACAAAATGCCATATATTTATCATAAATGTATCAGAAGATAACTTAGCACAAGAAAAGAATGCATGAAGAATTGAATGTGACGCACTGACAGACCATAAAATCCTTGGTGTTACAAAAACAATGCACAAACTGTGGATTTCCTCAGTGCTTGTGCTGATAATGGGGATATCCTGCTGCACCTTCTATTTAAAGATAAACTTCTACGTTGGTGACCTCTGCGATTTCCACTTTATTTGTACTTGACCTCTTAAGCAGTCTTTACACTGAAAGACTGTGGAACTATGAGTAATCCAACACAAGAATGATTTCATTTACAAAGTCACCAATAAATATTTTTACAGACATATAAAAAATAATGTTTTAGAAGACTTTATGAAATCCTTTTGTTTCCAGCAGCTTGTACAACTCCAAGTCAGAAAAAGTTGGGATGGTATGTTAAACTAAAATCAAACTGAAAACAGTACTTTGTTAAACTATCTTTGACCTGTATTACATTGAAAAAAATACAACAGCTGTCATGGACCTTGGGTCTGGGCGACCCAAGGTCCATGAGCAGTTATGGACTCATATAATATATTATGTATGTTTACTGCACTGTGCTGCTGTGTTCGCCATGCTTGTATGTATAGGCAAGTGGGTGTGTCTGTGGCTGTGTCCCAATCCAGCGACCGCATGCTTCGGAGTACGCGCAGTTCGCGTACTACGTACGGCGCGTACTAGGAAGTACGAGAAGTGCGGAAGTGAGAGGCTTGTGAAATGGGACGGTCTGGCCTTCGTCGCGCTGCTCAGGTTGCCTAGCAACCACGAAACTAACCGCGAGAAACGTTTCATACAGCTTTGTTTGACAGAAATGAAGGAGAAAAAAAAGTTTTTTTGTTCATTCATTTTTTTATGAGATCACTTTGATAGGTTGAGTATCTGAGGCTGAGACCACGGGACTGTAAAACATGATTCATTTCTGTACTGAACAGTCATTTTAAGATTAGCTAGTAAATAACAATTAGCTTATGTTGTTCATGAGACTAAAATCATCTCACTCTGTGTCAAGTACTGAGCTTCAGTAAAGATTCAAGTTGCATTTATTCAAATTTCCAATCACCTTAAATCTTCACTCAAAGACAAGTATCTTTGACAGTGTATATATAGATGTATTATATATAAGAGACAAATGTTGTTCTTTCAGTATGTTGGCATTACTAAATTTGGCTCAATGCTTACATATATGTGTAAAAAGCAAATGTACGAGCTGTGATAACTGTTGCTGATAGAATGAAGAGTAGACTGATATATGAAATATTCCTTTATTGGGTGAGAAAATCAGACCATGTCATAACTGCTTTAAGTCATACAGAATAGATATCAGAGCCTTAAACAGGCTGACTTCTGCTAAATGGGTCAAACTGGGCAGAAAGTATACAAACACATAACATCCTTATAGAATATGATGTAACACTATAGATCAACTTACCTCAGAATATATAAAGCATATAAACAGTTACAGCAATATGGTCCAACAAACACAGCAGTACTACTAATCCAAAATACTCAAAGCTTCATAGAACTGAAACAAACATTTATTTTTAGCTCCATTCTGCTGCTGATACATACTTTAGGTTTCTGAATATTAAACTTGTTGCTGCCTTTCATAGTGTGTAACTTGAAGGCCCTGAGTACTTTCTCCCAGCATCTTTCTTTCAGCTTAACGAGTGAACCGTCAGCTCGTTCAAACACACGTTAAAGTCCGTTTGGCTCGACACCACCGAACAGAGGCAGCAATATAACATAGCTAACATTAACAGTGCAGTGAATCCTGCTTGTGCCGTGATATTCAGGACTGCAAACCGAGCAGCATCACTGACTTTCAGCTTGTTGTGTTTGTGGATATATGACTGACTTTAATTATCCATAAAATCATCACATTCTCTGTAAGATTAAGGTCGACTATTGTATTATTATATTTTAAAGTAAAGGCTTTAAAACCAAGTTAGTACAAACATCACTAATGTCACATAACTTTGCCGAAATGTGGCCAACAGTCATGTTTTAATGTTCTTCATTATTAAACATTCGCACATAAATAAGTGACATCATATTCAGTACTTACTTTTGAAAGTTTACTCTTCGGCCGCTCCTCTTCAGCCATCCGCAACTTTTTTCTGCAAAATTATCCACACCCACCGCCGCGCTATGAATTGTGGGATATATGGGACCATGAATTCTACACCGGACCACACTTCAAATTTGGGGAAATCGACGGCGCATTTGGCGACCGCATTTGGAGTACACTTCGGATTGGGACAGCCGTTGTCACTTCGCTGTGATGTAATCGTTCTCAAAATGCGTACTCCGAAGCGTGCGGTCGCTGGATTGGGACACAGCCTGTGAGTGTGGCTGAGCAGTGGGTTTCAGGCAGGCCTGGTGGGTGTGTCCCGCCTGGAGGCTGGCCACACCTGAAGCGGATGATCACACACATCTGCAGCTAATAAAGCCTCATCGGGGAGCTACTTAAGAGTGTGGCTGAGTGCTCCTCTGCGCGGGATCGTTGTGTGAGACTCCACGTCAGTGTTCTTCGTGAGCCAAGTTAAGTAAGTGCATGCCCGCAGTGGTCGAGTGTCCTGACGGTTGCTTCTTTGTTATTTTCTCCAGGAAGGAGCATGGAAGACAAGAGCAGCGAGCATGGGGTGCGGGGACACACAGGAGCGGAAGAGCACGGAGCACGGACTTGTGAGTGGAAGACATGACACGGGAGTCAAGGGAACATACGGGGATTTATTATTCTGTGGATTATTTACACCACTGTAAATACACGCACTGTTTATCATAAAGAGTCCAGCATTTGGGTCCTCCTTTCTCCAACATGAACACAGCTTGCCCTGAAAAACCGTGACAACAGCACATTATTTGATGTGTTTCTCATAAATTTTATTGTTTCTTTCAAGATAAACACATATTCCAATTTTGGTTCTTGCAACACGGTTGGAGCAGTAAAGCATTTACCACTTTGTAATGTTGCCATTCCATTTCATAAGACTTAAATGACTCAACCTTCCTTACCTGTTGGGACAAAATGGTCTCCAGCTTTCTATTTGAGGCATCAGTCTGCAGGAAAAAAAAGTTTGGATTGTGGAGTATGGATCTTCCACAGACAGCCACATTTACCTGGCACTGCTCCATCCTCTGGACCAGATCCGGGGCACCCTTTCGGGTGAGATCTGTTCAGAGGGTTGTTCAGCTTTGCAAAGTTTGGGATGAACCATTGGTAATAACCAGCCACCCCAAAACCCATCTAACTTCTTTTTTTGGTCTCAAGATGGGGGCAGGCCGCAATGGCAATTGTTCTCCACCTGTCTGCTCACCTGTTGACCTCCTAAGTGGTACCCCAATACTATACCTCTCTCCATCCAACCACAAACTTCTTCGGGTTGACTTTGAGTCCCGCCTTGCTCAGGGACTCAAGGACCTCGGCCACCCGCTCCCTATATTCTAACCAGGTGTCACTCTGGATGATGACATCATCCAGGTGGGCAGCAGCATATGCAGCATGTGGATACAGCTCCTAGTCCATGAGGCGCTTAAAAGTGAATGGGGCTCCAACCAAGCCCCACAGAAGTGTGATAAATTGGTACAAATCATATGAAGTGGAGAAGGTAATTTTTAGACTCTGCAGACAAGGAAATCCTTTCTCACTCACTATGTGTTAATAGACCTCTCTGCATTGAATCATACTTGTTATTAATCTCTCTCTCTCTTCAACAGCATGTCTTTATCCTGTTTTCCTTCTCTCTCCCCAACTGGTCGCAGCAGATGGCCCCGCCCCTCCCTGGGCCTGGTTCTGCCGGAGGTTTCTTCCTGTTAAAAGGGAGTTTTTCCTTCCCACTGTCGCCAAAGTGCTTGCTCATAGGGGTCATGTGATTTTTGGGGTTTTCTCTGTATTTATTATTGTAGGGTCTACCTTACAATATAAAGCACCTTGAGGCAACTGTTGTTGTGATTTGGCGCTGTATAAAAAATGTTTTTTTATTTTGACATCGAACCATATTGACCCATTGTTCTTCACCACAACAACTACACTAGGCGCTGTGTGACTCTTCTGTTATTCCCATCTTTAGCATTTCAGTCAATTCTTTTTGACCAATTTGTCTTTCATGTTCAGGTAACCCATTGGGCCATGAACGTAAGTTCATAGCTAGGCGTGTTTCAAAATGGTGCACTATGATATATACGTACTGCAAGGCAGGGGAGAGAACACATCGGTAATGCAATGCAGCAACAACCGCTCTCTTGGCCTGTGTGACATGGTTATCACAATGGAGGCAGGAGGGAATAGTGAAATTTGGCACTTTAAGTCTCAACTCATCTGTTCCCTTCATCAGGCTCACCAGAGAAGGTCTCTCTCTCTTGCTTTAAGAGGTTGAGGTGATATATCTGTGTGGCTCCATCTTTTTCAGGAAGCCAGCTTGGGAGATGACCTAAAACAGCGCCTGTGGTACACTCTTTGCAGAAGTGGTGTGCACTCCTTTGGGATATCGCGTTACATGATCAAACGGTACTAATACAAAGTGATATCCAGGTGGAGTCCGACGAAATGGCCCAATGAGGTCCATGCCTATGCACTCAACAGGGACCTTGATTAACAGTAACGGGTGCAAAGGCGGTTTTGGAATCGCCTGCTGGTTCACCAGCTGATGCTCCAGGAAGGACATGCACCGGGCATTCCTCTCAAATGCCCAGCTAAAATATTGAGCCATAATTTGTTTTGAGTTTTTGTACCCCATGTGACCAGCCATCAGGTTGCAACGAGTCACCTGGAAAAGAATTTCCAGGCGGCTTTTTTGCACCACCAAATGGGTGCGTTCTGTTGCATGCTGCAACTCACTCTGTACAGTCTGTCCCTAATGTGGAAATGTCAGACCTGCTTCAGGGTGCACCATTTGACAATCAATTTTAATGAATTGGTCAAAGGCTAAAAGTAGGTAGGTAATCAGCACGCGACTGCTCTAGTGGGAAACCTTCAGAGGAAAAAGCTACTGGAACCGGCGATTCCTCACAAGAAGATCCCGCTGTTTCTTCCTCCACAGAGTCAGCATCGGCCATCCCCGCATCACTGCTGAACACAGCACAGACCTCCCATGTCCCTCTGTGAAAACACCCCAACACCCTGCCCCATTAATCCACTGAACCCGAATCAATCTGTTCCAAAAATTAAGGCTTAATTAAGAGCTAACTGTGGTCTATAAATTTTGCCCCCATACTTAGTGTCCACCAGGACCACCATAGCCTAGCATACCCCCTTGGCACCTTACAGGATTGGTTAGAGGGGTTGGAATAGCCTTTTGTAATGGATCACAAAAATTATCCTAGCCAGGTGAGATAATTTTCCTTCAACCACCACCGAAAAGTAAAGACTAACACCCTTTCCTACCAGTTTGCACCCAAGCACAGTGTGTTCACACCCACCACTATTTTTAGCATTACTTTGTTTAACTACTCAAGTGGAGTGTAAGCCCAGCTTAGCAAGTCTGACCCTGGCCACCAAATCGCACTGTTGTACCTTCAGCCATCTCAAGTTTGCAGCGACTGCATTCCTAGAAGGCAGGGGTCGGCAACCCTGGGCACGCGTGTCACAGCTGGCACGCGAAGGGTTAACTGATGCATGACACGCAGTGAATTAGTCTGAGAAGGTGCATCAAAAAATAAATGGCCGGGCCAGCGGTGCAAATGGCAAATTAGCTTGCATAGACACATTAGTTGTGCCGCTTATTAATGACGGTATCTTAGCTAACAACCCCAACTACCAGATTCAACTTGTAATTGCCTAAAAATAACTTAGCCTACTGGTGAGAGCGACGTTGCTAGCTGGCAGTTTTTTCAAGCGATGTTGACCCTAGCCCAGAACTGTTTGGAGTCCAAAACCAAACAGTTCTGGTGGGCAGCCGCACGGGACAGGCTGAGTCTTAGCTGCCTTCACCTGAGAAGGTGAAACAGGTGAAGGGGAAGGCCGAATCTGAGCCGCCCTGCTAGCAGGAGATGGCTGAGTAATGGTTGAGGAAATAATGAATGAATGGGAGAAATTATCAGGTTTAGCGGTGATAGTGTCTTTAGCAGTGGCCTGTGATGGTGGAACAGTTTCTTCGGAGGCAGGATGGTGAGTATTAATTGGGTAGTCCAGAATATAATCACAGTAAACAGTCTTTGGTTTAGGAGAATGGTGAACAGTCTCTGACTTGCGGTGTGGAGAAAGAAAAAAGTCAGTTTCGCTCATCACCGGATGCTGCTGCTCCAAGCAGGAAGAGTGACGGCGGCGCGAGCCTCGCTTCTTCATCGCGGAAACAGCTGAGCCGCTGAGCACGGGAGCCGAGGTGGGAGGTGGAGCCGCTGTGCCAGGGCGAAGTGGGGAGGCTGGTGAGTGAAGCGGCTGGCGGGCGAGCGAGGAGTGGAACGGTGAGAGAGCGAGTGGCCGAAGCTTGGCCAGTGACGCCCACTCTCCGTGGCGAATGCTCCGAAGCAGGTGAGGCAGCAGGTGGAGGACCGCAGCGTCTCCGAGGCCCGCCCAGAGCCAGACGAGTCCCCTCAAAAATGTGCTCCCTCTCTGAGAAGAGCCGCTGTTTCCACCTGAGTTTCTCCGCCCATAGGGAGACCGCTGCCTCCTGCTGCTCAAAAAGGTCAGCGTCCGCTGGGTCGTATGCGTGTCTTCGCGGCACGGGTCGTGTCATTCTGTCAGGGGTTGTGTGGAGGGGAGGAAGAGATGACCCAAACACAGGACTCACGGTGCAGGTTGATGATGATTTATTGGAACGAATGGATAGACAGCATACAGCACATTGACTTCTGAGCAAATTTTAGATGGCACTCATCATCAGAAAGGTTGCCGACCCCTTCTCTAAACTCATTTGTCACCCCGGGGTTGTTCAAACGATCTCCTTATGAGGCATGTCAACTTACAAAGTGGCCTGTGCAGCAGGCCGCGACACTGGCTGATGAGTTTGCACTCGTCCATAAAGCCAGTATCGTTAAGCATGAGCAACGCGACACCCTAGCGAAGGCTAGCGGTGCTAGTGGTGAGCAAGACACAAGGGGAGAGGTACCTGTGCCTTGTCCCAGGTCAGACCGGAAATGTTTTTACTGTTTTAAATCTGGACATTTAATAGCGGACTGCGAGGCCTACAGGCGAAGGCAGCCAGCCTCAACACCACGTAAGCCAAAAGGGATGGGGCTGATTAAAGTCGCTTCCCCTGTTAACAGACCCCTTAGCACTGAGACTCCTGATGAATGTTTTAAACCCTTCATTTTTAAAGGAGCGGTGTCACTCTCTGGTGAGCCTAAAGATGAGCGTACCGTGACTATCTTACATGACACAGGTGGCTCACAGTCCCTCATACTGGCCAGCGCACTCGCCTTTGATGAAAAGACTGCCAGTGGGACTGACGTTATTGTGAGAGGCGTTGGAATGACTTATGTGCCTGCCCCCCTCCATCGAATTTGGGTGCGGAGTGACCTAGTAAGTGGTTTCCTCTGGTGTCTCCAGATTGTGTCCTAGGTGTCGGAAGAGATCCTATGATGTGGAGTTGTGGAAGCAGTGGGGAGTATAGCTGCTTCATGTGAGTAGTGTGAGCTTGTGGGCCTCAACAGCAGTAAAGCTAGCTGCTGCTAGTAACAGGGTGGGCTTGTGGTACCCCGAAAGTGTCTCTTCGTGGTGTGGAATTTTTTGTTAGGTTGTTGGGTTCTTTGTTGTTGTGACCTTTTTCCTTTTTTGTAGTGTTATTGGTAAAACGGCGTTGCCGGCTCTTTATGTAAACTGACAATAAATAACACTGAATTAGACAGAGTATCTGAAATAAAATTCCTTGGTGTGATAATACACCACAAACTATCCTGAATTCCCCACATTACTCATATCAAAGGCAAAAAATCGAAGTGTCTGGCAATTCTCTATAAGGTTAAGGATCTTATAAATCAAACATCATTATATACTCTCTATTGTTCTATTATATTGCCTTACATGACATACTGTGTGGAAGTGTGGGGAAACATGTATAAGACACACAATCATCCAATATACATTCTGCAAAAAAGAGCAATAAGGATAATAAATAAAGCTACTTCAAGAGAACCATCAAATCCACTTTTTATCAAATTAAATATTCTCAAATTTAAAGATTTGGTTGACCTCAGAACTGCGCAAACAGTGTACAAAGCAGCAAATAAATCTTTGCCCCACAACATTCAGAACTTGTTCCAAATAAGACCAAATACTCCTGACCTGAGAGGAATCCTTATGTTCAGCAAGCCAGTAGTAAGGACAAATGTAAAATATCAGAGCATTACAGTCAGAGGAGTTAGTGTGTGGAACACCTGTACAGATGAAATCAAGACAAGTACATCAATACAAAAATTCACACGATTGTTCAAAAATAATAAATTGCATGAATATATGAAATCTTCCTCTCAGTGACTGAGTTGTCTCATTGTGTCCTCATTTTTTATAGATCAAGGCCTGAGTAACCCAACCTTAAGTCAAAGGAGTTTGCAAAGAAAAGCGTCTGGACTTCTTTAAGTTGCTTGAAGACGTTTCACCTCTCATCCGAGAAGCTTCTTCAGTTCTAGGGTCAAATGGCCAAGAGTCCCAGATTTAAACCCAGTGGGAGTTTCCCCCCGAGAGGGGCAAAAGGACCGTCTAATGATCCTCTGCCTAATGACACAAGCCAAGGTGTGAAAACGGGTGTAGGTCACAGTCAGCCAAGGTTTCGGGTGAGCTCATTGTGAAACCTGGCTCCACCCTATCGTGTGAATTCCTGAGGTCAGATGGCCCAGGATGTGAGTGGGCGTTAAGGCGTCTGTGAAGGATCTCAAAACTGGATTATAGATGGCAGACAGTTGGTGTCGTAAACCCCCGCCTCTGTTCAAAGATGGTCGCTCACAGTGGACATAGATGGCCTCTTTCACTCCTCTTTCAAACCATCTGTCCTCTCTGTCCAAAATGTGAACATTGGCATCCTCGAAAGAGTGACCTTTGACCTTTAGATGCAGATGGACTGCTGAGTCTTGTCCTGTGGAGGTGGCTCTTCTATGTTGTGCCATGCGCTTGTGAAGTGGCTGTTTGGTCTCTCCAATGTAGAGCTCTGGGCATTCCTCGCTGCACTGTACAGCATACACCACGTTGTTAAGTCTGTGTTTTGGAGTTTTGTCTTTCGGGTGAACCAGTTTCTGTCTGAGTGTGTTGCTGGGTCTGAAGTACACTGGGATGTCGTGCTTGGAGAAAACTCTCCTGAGTTTCTCTGATACACCGGCTACATAGGGGATGACAACGTTGTTGCGTCTGTCTTTCTTATCCTCCCTCGCTGGTGTCTGATCTTCTTTTCTGTGCCTCTTTGCTGACTTTATGAACGCCCAGTTAGGATAACCGCATGTTTTGAGTGCTTCCTTTACGTGTGTGTGTTCCTTCTTTTTTCCCTCAGGCTTAGAGGGAACATGTTCTGCCCGGTGGTGTAGGGTCCTGATTACTCCAAGTTTGTGTTCCAGAGGGTGATGGGAGTCAAAGAGGAGGTACTGGTCCGTGTGTGTGGGCTTCCGGTAAACTTCGATGTTGAGGTTGCCATTCTCTTCAATGTGCACGGTGCAGTCCAGGAAAGGCAAACAGTTATCCTTTGTGTCTTCCCTGGTGAACTTGATGTTTTTATCCACGGCGTTAATGTGCGCAGTGAAGGATTCCACTTCTTGTGTTTCGATTTTGATCCAGGTGTTGTCTACATATCTGTACCAGTGGCTGGGTACTCTTCCTTTGAAAGAGCCAAGAGCCTTCCTCTCCACTTCCTCCATGTAAAGGTTGGCTACAATAGGTGACACGGGGGGGCCCATGGCACAGCCATGTTTTTGTCTGTAGAAACCCTCGTTGTATTTGAAGTATGTAGTGGTGAGGCAGAGGTGTAACAGTGTGCAGATCTGATCGGGTGTGAAGTTGGTCCTGTCCTCCAAGGAGCTGTCTTCTTGTAGTCGTTTTCTGACAGTCTCCACTGCTTCCGTGGTGGGTGTGCAAGTGAAGAGAGAGACTACATCAAAGGACACCATGGTTTCATCTGGATCCAGGGTCAGTTTCTGGACCTTGTCGGTGAAGTCGGTGGAGTTCTTGATGTGGTGTGGGCTGTTCCCCACGAGAGGTGCAAGGATGGTAGCAAGGTGTTTCGCAATGTTATAAGTGGCTGAGTTTATGCTACTGACTATGGGTCTCAGTGGGACCCCTTCCTTGTGGATTTTGGGAAGTCCATAAATGCAGGGTATGGCATCCCCTGGATAAAGGCGGTGATATGTAATGCGGTCAATGATTTTGTCCTTTTCAAGGTCTTGAAGGCAAGCTATAACTTTCTTTTTGTAGCTGCTTGTGGGGTCTCGCTTTAAAGCTTCGTAGGTGTTGTTGTCACTGAGGAGAGTAGTGATCTTTGTGTGGTAATCTGTTGTGTTTAGGACCACGGTGCACCTTCCCTTATCCGCTGGTAATATAGTGATGTTGTGGTCTTTGCTCAGGGAAGCGACGGCCTTCTTTTCTTGTAATGTAAGGTTAGACGGAGGGACTTTTGCACTGGAGAGGGTGGCTGAGACTTTCATCCTGATTTGCTCTGCTTCTGTCTGTGATAATTTATTAATCCGTATGGCGGTTTCTGTAGCTGTGATGAGGTCCACTATGGGCAACTGTTGCGGAGAAATGGCGAAATTGAGTCCTTTGGCTAAAACCCTCTTTTCAGGTTCAGTGAGATTCCGGTCTGAAAAGTTCATCAAGTTCACCAGGGAAGACACAAAGGATAACTGTTTGCCTTTCCTGGACTGCACCGTGCACATTGAAGAGAATGGCAACCTCAACATCCGGAAGCCCACACACACGGACCAGTACCTCCTCTTTGACTCCCATCACCCTCTGGAACACAAACTTGGAGTAATCAGGACCCTACACCACCGAGCAGAACATGTTCCCTCTAAGCCTGAGGGGAAAAAGAAGGAACACACACACGTAAAGGAAGCACTCAAAACATGCCGTTATCCTAACTGGGCGTTCATAAAGTCAGCAAAGAGGCACAGAAAAGAAGATCAGACACCAGCGAGGGAGGATAAGAAAGACAGACGCAACAACGTTGTCATCCCCTATGTAGCCGGTGTATCAGAGAAACTCAGGAGAGTTTTCTCCAAGCACGACATCCCAGTGTACTTCAGACCCAGCAACACACTCAGACAGAAACTGGTTCACCCGAAAGACAAAACTCCAAAACACAGACTTAACAACGTGGTGTATGCTGTACAGTGCAGCGAGGAATGCTCAGACCTCTACATTGGAGAGACCAAACAGCCACTTCACAAGCGCATGGCACAACATAGAAGAGCCACCTCCACAGGACAAGACTCAGCAGTCCATCTGCATCTTAAGGATAAAGGTCACTCTTTCGAGGATGCCAATGTTCACATTTTGGACAGAGAGGACAGATGGTTTGAAAGAGGAGTGAAAGAGGCCATCTATGTCCACTGTGAGCGACCATCTTTGAACAGAGGCGGTGGTTTACGACACCAACTGTCTGCCATCTATAATCCAGTTTTGAGTTCCCTCCCCAGACGCCTTAATGCCCACTCACATCCTGGGCCATCTGACCTCAGGAATTCACATGACAAGGTGGGGCCAGGTTTCACAATGAGCTCACCCGCAATCCTGGCTGATTAGGTCCCACACCCGCTTTCACACCTTGGCTCATGTGATTAGAGGATCACCAGGGGGTCCTTTGTCCCTCTTTGGGGGGACACTCCCACTGGGTTAGGGACATCTGGGACTCTCGGCCATTTGACCTTAGAACTGAAGAAGCTTCTCGGATGAGTGGTGAAACGTCTTCAAGCAACTTAAAGAAGTCCAGACGCTTTTCTTTGCAAACTCCTTTGACTACTATGACCTGGATGACTGAGAACCTTCACAGACACACCCTGGGTCCTGACTACGTTGTCTTAATTATTATTATGCTGAGCTGTTGCCCTTAACTGCTATGAACCGGCTCCTCCTAGCGTTGAATTTCTGGATTCGATCTTCAATGTGGATTGGACTCACTGGATATGAGTTATCTGACATGTATACCATTTGTTTTTTCATTCTCTGCTGTTCTTAATAAGTGCTGGCCGTGTATGCCATTGTTGGGTTTGTTGCCTATTTTTTTTTTTTTTTTTTGTCTGTTTTTGGTTTTGATTTTCATTTTGCTGTCTTTATTGTCTGTGTTCCTCTGTCCCGCTGTTTGTGACTGTGTAAAAAATTTTAAAACTTGCATAAATAAAAAGGAAAAAAAAGAATATAAACAAAGTGGCCTGTGTTTTGGAATTTGATCTACCTTGGCAAGCTACTAAAACTTCTTTTTATCTTGTGTAGTTTTAATGATTAGTGTTACTGTCTGTGCATGTTCATTTACTGTGTTGCCACCATGTGTTTTTGCAACACTTCTTGCCTTCCTGATATTTGTGGAGACTGTATGACTAAAAGATCTCCAAGTGGAAAACCTATGCAATCTCTGAACTCTATAACAATTGTGCTAAAGGTTTTTGCTTCAGGAAGAACTTCTGGATCCATATCATGATGTACCAGCAGACATCAGTCTGAGAACAGACATCAGTCAGTGCAGTCTGACATTTGGATAAAAATGATGGTCCAGTAAACCACTTGGTGCTTTAGAGAGTTGCAGCAGTTGTTGGTTCAAGTTCCATGGTCTACTGGTTTTTCTTCATTGCTAACGTCTGGTTGAGAAGACTTTCTCAAATATGTTATCCTGTTTGACACATTCAGTTTATATCAAGGCGCATGCCTCCATGACGTATTGTATTTGTAACCCAGTACTATTTTATGTCTTTATGGTACACCACAGAATGAATGTCAATATCCATTTCATCAAGTCTGGTAACTCAGTTGCCAAGACCACTACACAAAGATCAAGGCAGGGCACAGTATGAGATGGGTGTGAAGAAACTTTTGTCTTTGCCTTAACTAATCCCACATGGCTCTCTCCTGTTGCAGTCTTCAAACAGCAGCATGACCTATGATTGATGCATTTGAAAAAAACTCATAACTCTCTGTGGTGTATCTGTGTGGACAAAGAAACTGGAGCATATGGTTTTGTAATCAGGAGCTTTTCTAAGTATTCTCCAGTTTCTCCAGAGGTTCCAGTGTTCTTGTCTCAATGATGGTATTGGTTTGCCCCAGTCATATTGTTCAGGAGAGAGTTTCTTCCTCCCACTGTGACTGGCATTATAAAACCTAAGGGGTCAAACAAACTGTTAACTTCAGAAAAAATGCTTCCTTTGGTCAAAGACTTCTTTAAAACAAAGAAGCTGAAGTATTCTGTCTCAAGGTTCCAAATTAGATCTAGACTCATTTGAAGAAGTAATGATTCCACTCCTAAATCCAGTTTAACTGGGTCCACTTTGTTCTTGTTTGTGGGGCTGTTTGGGCCAGCTCCTACAACACCTAGGAATGATATTTCCATTTTACTGTTCTCTCCATTTTAGGCTGACGATGTTGCTACCTATGACCAGAGATGAGCAGTAATGTGTTACAAGTAACGCAATTACTTTTTTCAAGTAACCAGTAATGTAAAGGATTACTATTGCAAAAAAGTAATTAGATTACTCTTACTTTCCCATAAGCACACTGCGTTACTGCGTTCCTAAACTGAGATTTTGTTTGTGAGAGTGTCTCTTGACAATGACATATGCACGTGCAACGTTCGTTGTAACAGACATGTGCAGATCAATAATGGATAATATGGAGTGCGGGAGAGAGTATGACCATGCAGTGCTTAAAGGGTGGAAGTACTCACTTTACTTTAAGTTTGATTCTGTAAAAAGTGACAAAAACATTGGCGTCTGCTGCGTGGGAAGAAAACATCTTTCTATAGCGAACCCCCCCATAACTTCTGAGCACGCTGCCATGGGAACGTGAAATTCACAGAGAAACCCCCGGATCCCTCACTGACATGACCACTGTGGGCAAACCTCAACCCGCCCCACTCCTGCTAAACAGGTGACAATAGATTTATGAATAACAGGACTCAGTGCCACTGAGTCTTTGATTTTATTTATTTCTGTTGTGTTTTAGTTGCATCTATTTGAAAGAGTGAGTGTAAACACAAAAAATTATTTGATTTTATATGCTGGAATATGCAAAAAATAGGTTTAAATGTTAAACACATTTCTTCAAATCAAAGACTGTTGAATATAATTAATTTTTTTCTTGATGCAATGTGCATGAAGTTAAAAGATTAAAACGAGTAAAACAAGTTTTAAAAAGAGACTTTTTCATTTGATTCAATTTTATATGATGGATGAACTACTTACTTTTGAAAATAAGTAATCAGTAAAGTAATGGAATTACCTTTTTGAAGAAGTATTCAGTAAATAGTTACTAATTACTTTTTTCAAGTAACTTGACCAACACTGCCTATGACACAGGAAAAACTTGAGTCATTACAAATTTTGACTTCTTAAGCTCAACAAAATTAAAAATGAGGACAGGACACTGAATTATCTCTCTTAAACTTGTTTCTCCTGAAGATGGTATGAAACCTTTTCCAGAATTGGACAGACTCTGTGAAAAATGTGAAAGGCCTGGGAGATGACCTAATGTTTTAGCAACATGAAGTTCTAGTAGAGCCCCAAATTCTCTGAAATGCTGATTGTCTCTGTCTATCACCTTAGGAAAATCTTTACCTTTTTAAAATTAAAAGTACGTGTTCAAAAATTTGTTGATCATAAAATTTTAGCAGACCAGAACTGACCATTCTTTTCATATCAGATATTTTGTCTGATGTAAATGGACTGATTCTTATATAGCGCTTTTCTACTCTACCCAGTCACACCCATTCTCACAAGCACTGACTCTAAACTGAGTGCTGTCTAACGACATTCATACTCCGATGGATGCATCGGAGAGCAACTTGGGGTTAGTATCTTGCCCAAGGATACTTGGCATGCAGACTGCAGGAACCAGGGATCGGACCACCAACCTTTCAATCAGTAGGTGACCAGCTCTACCTCCTGAGCTACAGCCACCTGAAGTGTCAGCATTACTGCTCCTTACAGGTCTGGGTGTCAATACCTCAGACTGAGGATGGTGAACTTGATCATTTACTGACTATCCTCCATACAGGTGCCAATACTAATCACTGATTTCTAACTGCTGTCTGCATGTTGTCCAGCTGGGAATGCTGTAGGTGCACACTTTCATGTGTGGATACTTCCCAAGCTTGAGCCTCAGCTATTGTGGCTGCAGCTGCTTCTGCTGCTTTCTGTGATTTGAGTATGTGTAGCTCCGTATCCAGATCTGCTGTCTTTTGAAACTGATTGCCTTGTTGCTTCAGGATGTTTTCATCCTGCTTGGCAAAGGATACTTGGGCAAGGTCAGCTTCTCTTCGTGCTCTGCCAACAGCAGTAGATGATGCTGTAAGATGGCTGTAATGTAAAGAACTACTCATTTTCATCATTTTGTCCATCATTTCTCTTACAAATCTCACTATGACTGATGAGAATGATGTCTTTTTTCTATTCTGCTGTCAGGTAACAAGCCTTTGTTAACAGATCTCTGAAAGCCTGGTCCCAGCCAGCGCTGAAGGAACCAAAGATTCTGGTGGTGGAGAGTAGCTGCTGATCATCTTCTACCGTTGCTCCATTGAAAGTGTGCTGACATACTGTATCTCTGTCTGGTTCTCCAGCTGCACCATGGCATACAAAAAGGCACTTCAGAGGTTTCATTAATATGGCCTAAAAAAATCATTGGACATCCTCTTCCCTCCCTGATTCATCTGTACAGCACTCGCTGTCTCAAGAGGGCACACAGCATCTTACTGGACTGTACACACCCAGGACACCGGGTGTTTAAGCTGCTGCCGTCTGGCAGGAGATTCAGGCTGCTGAGGTCACGGACAAACAGACTCAAGGACAGCTTTCACAACAGGGCAATAACCCTAATCAATGCTAAAAACTGACCTGATTGGAAAGCAGCAAAGAGGGCAGTGGCTGATGCGAAGAACCGGCATTACCGGAACGTGTATGATCAGCTGGACATGCCAGAAGGGGCCAACATGGTTTATCGCCTGTCCAAAGCATGCCACTGATCCACGCAAGACATTGGCTATGTTATCCAAGTTAGGGAGCAGACAGTCAGGTCCTCAGTGACCCGACAGCCCTCCTGAAACGTTGGTCCAGATATTTTTCTGGTATCTCCAATCAAGAATTCCCACACCCGCCAATCCAAAGCCCATCCCCGGCCCAGTACCCATGATCACGACCATGGAAGTGTGAAAGGCACTGAAGAAGATGAAGAACAGAAAGGCAACGGGACCAGGCGAGCTACTAGCCCCTCTGTCAAACCATCACCAAGACTCTATCTTGTTACTCTGAGATCTGCTGGTTGTTTTCCCTGCCTCGTCGCCAGTGTCCCGTTCAGTCTGATGGGCGGTGTCTCCTCTTGTGCCACCGGCCACCAGCCAGATTCCCTGATGGGCTTTTTCTTCGCCCCTCCTGGAGTCCTTTCCAGCCACACAATGAGTGGCTTCTTCTCCTCCATCAATGCAAACCTTCGGGCTTGCCTTCAGAGGGTCACCTTTGCAACCAAAGGTCACTTGCCAAATCACCAAAATCACAGACTCACCTGGCCTTTAGAGAGCCACTTTCATCACCGACCCCGAGAAGTTCTCTGTCGCTGCTGATGGCCTCCATCCAAGCCAACTGAGGGTCTTCATCACCACCATTTGCACTCCAGGGGTGGGGCTGTTTTATCTTCAAGTATATTATTTCATAATGCTTCTGAGTTTGGTTCTTAGGTGTCTCTTTGTTTTGCCTGTCTGTTAGTCATTTCCTGTTTTATTTTAGGGACGTTTTGCCTCATGTGCTTTGTATTCAGTTCTACTTCCCCTCTCTAATTATATGTGATTAGTTTCAGCTGTCCTCCCACCTGTTGTCTCTTCCCTCTTGTGTATATATCGTCTCAGTCCTCACTTGCCCTTTGCTTATGTCTCGCCTCACTGTATGTTTCCTGGAAGATTCATTTTAGTTGCCTTGTTGTTGTTTTTTTGTAATCAGTTTCAGTTAATAAAGCCACTTTTTAGTTTATGCCCCTTGACCCTGATTCATGCATTCATGCAAGTTTATATCAGCCATATATACTTATAGTAAAGTTACTTATATAGTATTTAACATACTGTTCTGCAAGTTGACTTTCATATTTTAATATACTTAAGTTTGAGAACTAACAATTATGAGGTGAAGTCAGCTGTCACACATATTAATCTTTGTGCTGTGAGATTAATAATCGCTATTACAAACATCTCAGCAGACTGATGAACAGTAATTGGGGGATAGAAAAGCTGAGACTTTTATATAAGTTTTGTACTCTCCATAAACATTAACCTATCAAACCTATAATTGTATGGGTTAAGTTTAGTGTGAATGCTATTAGACTTGACTGTCTCTCAATAAATCATCACCTCCTGCAGGGGTATCCGAACCAGAAATTTCAGGAACTCTGCTGCAAATAACTTCCAACCGAACGTCTCTTTGTCAAACGCTCCAGCCAAACATCTATAAATATCGTGCTGAATGTCCAGGCCCTGTGTTTGACGCCAAGCCTCCAAGTTTAATCAATAGTCAATTTTTGAAGTTGCAAAGTAAGTCTGCATTATCCAGCGAGGCTTTACATTTGAGAAAATGGAGGAAAATAGTTGAAATTAGTTACTTTAACTCTGCATTTGAACTAGTTAGGTTTTTAAGCCTCTTTAAATTTAATTCATGTTTGTCCCATCTCAAAAACTCACCTGTGTTAGTCAGGTATTTTCTGTATGAATTTCAAAATGACTAAATATGTGGTTTCTAGAGTAGAGAGTCTTAGTGAAGGGCAGTTTAAATACAAAGGGAAACAAGTTACATGTCTTCTAACATAGCCAGTGTTCACATTACAGGGGGGGATAGCAGAAAAGATAACAGTTTCTAGTTTCAAGTATCTACTTTTTCTGCTGGACTACTGAGAAGCATATTCAGAGAGTCCAAAGAGATTAGGTATTTCACTTGGTTTCATTTATATCCCCCAGTCAGGCATTTGCTGTCCTAGCCCCCAGCAGCTGGTAGGGCAGACAGTGTTGCAGGGTTCGGCTGCCCCCGCTTCTTTTAACACTCTCTAGCATCATCTCAAGTGTTCGGCTGCACTAACATTCCCCGGATGCCTCAAGGGACATTCCCTCTAAGCTGACATGAGAACACTAAATTTGCCAGAGGACTCACAAAGTTACTCCTACTTAAAGATGTAATGAACAAAATAACTCCTCAGAAATCTTACATTGATACCCCATAACAGCAAAATGCTCCCAAGAGTTATCAAATACACTCACTGTAGGTTTTGAGGGTTCAGGTGTTTCATCACTTATCTGTGTCTTTGGGGGTGGCTGTAGCCTAGGATGTAGAGTAGGTCTAAGTTGGCAGTTTGGTCTCTGGTCACTCCAGTCTGCATGCCAAATATCCTTAGGCAGATTTCAGGAGTCTGGTGTAAATGCCAGAAAGTTGATTCAGTTGATCTGTATGGAGTGTTTTCAGTGGGATCAACATTTTGTCCCTTAGCCAATGACTTCTTCGATCTCCCGTGGGAAAAACATCTGGTAACTCAGATGAACAAAGTTACCTTGCCTGGATGAATAAGCTTGCATCAACACATCGGTATAAATGCTATCTTTGGTCTCAGTCATAGTCCTGAACTAAAGAACTAACTCATTAAAATGGACCCTTTTCACAGTCTGTGCTGTTGGTGCCTTTTAGAACATTTTAATATATCCCACTTTATATTTCTGACACAGTGGCACAGAAAAACTCTAGATTGCAATGACAAACACTATAACAACAAAGACACATTACTCCCACATAGCATGCAGGTCTGGCCCAGATCTGGTGTCAAACTCGCATTGCTGGCTGACTTCTGGCATGGTAATTGGTATGTCATTCAGATATGGGCCAGGCCTGGTATAGATGGCACTGTTTATGTGATGGCATGCCACATCTTGCTCAATTGTGGTTTAGTTTATGTGGCCCAGGCTCATAGAAAAAAGGTCTTCCCTGGATCCGGCATCAAGCTGGCACTTCTGACTGACCGGTGTCATGGCAGGGTGTATGTCAACCAGATGTGGGCCAGGTCTGGCAATGATGGCACTGTTTATGTTCCTATTTTCCTATTTTAGTTAGAAGACCCAAATGCCATGTTGCAATACTATACTGCTATGGTAACCAACGTTTCAAATGCAGGTTTGACAGGTTTGTGAGTGTACACTTTATCCAAAACCTAGTGAGGGTTTACTCATGTTTTCCACTGGGTGGCTGTAGCTCAGGAGGTAGCGCAGGTCACCTACTGATTGGAAGGTTAGTGGTTCCATCCCTGGCTCCTCCAGTCTACATGTCAAGAGTGTGAGTGTGTATAAGTGTAGTTAGGACGCATGTAGTTAGAGAAAGTCTGTTCTTGGGTGAATGTGGCGTGTTGTACAGAGCTCTTTGAGTAATCTGGGAGAGTAGAAAAGCGCTATATACGAGTCAGTCCATTCACTGTCTGAACAGAGGTTTGTCATGCTACTTTTGCACTATTATGTTCCGGCACATGTTGTTATTACATGGCTTGATTAAGCTACAGTTTAGGCTGACATCTGGGGCCAGAGCTGAAACTGTTATGGGCCAGCACAGGGCCAGCAGTGTGTCTGCAACTGGCCCATGGCTTCACACAACTTACACATACCGCAAATAATGACGGCCCTTTGATGGCCCAGATCAGGTTTGCCAGAGGTAATCCACACATGGGCCAGCACAGGACCACCAGTGTGACTGCAACTGGCCTTGTACTGGCCCATGTGTGGCCCACATCTGCGGTATGTGGGTCATGTGTAAGCACATTGTGTGGGCCAGATCCGGGCCATACCAATTTTGCTATGTGGGATGCAGCAGGACAATGGTTTTTTGTGTCGATTAAAAAAAATATCACAGTAAAATCATCAATCATAATCACAATCAATCATAATAATCAATTAAAAAGTGTCTCAGTTTGGGGTTTTGTTCAGGAGAGGAGGAAAGTTCATGTTGGAGATGTTGTTAGAGGCCTGTACTATAAAAGCACGATTTTGTCTTATCCAGGTAACTCCCTCTAGGTTTTCTATACCAAGAAGGAGGTCCACTTCTTACAATCACTATGGTAATTTATGCTGCAGACCACACTGCTCTACAGCAGGTTAGGTTTCAGATTAGATCAACAGGTAGGAAATAACTTATAATTAATAATAATTAATTATAAAACAACTCTTTTTGTTCTGTAAGCATTAAAATAAGATCCTAAAAACAGGATAGATAACCTGTATTTGCTGACCTTATATCAAATTTGTATGTAGACAAAGAATATGTTTTCATTCTGTTTTAAGTATAATCTTTATTCTTAAACCCCACATTCCCGTCTGTCAGCTGGAACATCATGTTTTAAAGTGCAGTACACAGTCTCTGCTGGGGGAGAGACTAAATGAAGCACAAACTGTGACACTCAGATGTGTATTAATCTGGTTACTCTGGTGACGATGTTTCTTTTACTCTGCTCCTAGAACACACTAAGAATACCTTTAAAGACCACTCAAAGTAATTTCATTTTGTTCTTCAGAGAAACAAAAGCAGTTTTCATGTCTTCTTTATGAGGCTACAACACAGTATGCTTTCATGTTCAAATATTCCTCAGAGAACCTGCGGCTGTGTTTTTTCAAATCAGTAATGACTGAACCATAGATAGTCACATGTAATAAATCTAAGTGAATTGCAGGCAGGTGCATTTCACAGGTATTTATTTAAAGGCCTTCTTCCTGTTTGAGTAGCTGGCACTCAGGGACCATTTTTCCGAGGAAGAAGACTCAACTGACATGTGAAGACCACATCCTGCCAAGACCACTGCTTTCATGTCAATGGGCGGGACTTAACTTAGCTACTTTATGACTAGCTTTGTGTAACAGTTTCTCTTGGTCACCAGTGTCAGGCCTCATTAACAGTGTAGATGCAATGATAAAAACAGTTTGTATACATTTTCCTTTTTTGTTTTTAGAACTGCTAATTCATAAGGGTAAAACAAATATAACCAGGCAACATTTTAATTTTGTTTAGATTTTTCTTAAAAAAAAAGGAAAATTAAAGGAAATTAAAAGTTTTAATGGTCAAACTATGGTCTGACCTGTTGAGTCAAATTCTCTCTACTCAGCTGATTTAAAAAAGCTCACAACCTTTTTGACTCTCATGTAAAAATCTCCCCTACACCTTCTTCATAGTCCCTTAACAATGTAACTAGGCTTACATATTTTATAGACCAAGATTACTTCTTAAAGTGTTATTTGGAAGGTTAGTTATGTAGTTCATGTGTGGTTGGAACTGAATCATGTTAGCTGGTTGAGAGCAGGTTCAGAGCAGGCCAAACCCCAACCACTGGTACTGCAGCCAGTACCCCGTGGTCAAGACTGAAAAAAGTGTTTGCAAACTTAATGAATAGGACCCGATTCCAGCAGCAATTTTCGTCATGTCTCTCAAAATAGATCTCAGTCCAATGGGCTCACTCATAGTGATTTGGTCAGTGAAACCAAGAAACTGTGGTTTATTCATCCTTCCAGAAATACCATGTGCAATAACTTCTCATTAATGATGATAATGACAAACGATAGATGGGTGGGGCTGTTTTCACTTCAATTTTCTTTGTGGATTTGTTTCAAAAATCTAGGGTAGACTAAGGCTTGTAAACATCATCAGCTACTAGTCCCCAAACACTGAATATGTGTTCTGTTTATTTGATTTGTACAAAAATGTGTTACAGGCAGGAGGGACTGCCCATGCCTTCTTATTAACCTACCTACAGAGCTCATTCCCATCTGTAATCACGTGTTCTGTGTCCACCAAAACAAACATATGCTGGATATACATTACTGTACAAATGTCTTGAGCCACTGCTCATTTATTCATACTTTGTTACTATAAACTTCCCACTTTTAGGAAAGTGGGAAGTGTCTCAGGGAAGCTTTCTTCTAATTTCTGTAAGCAGGTCTCTAAAAGTCTTAACTCCAACATCCAGTCTCCTTTTGATTTTGGCTGACTTTGTTCCTTCCACAGTGCAGATATTTTAGCAATATTCTTTCCCCATGAATCTGTTGCAGCTGAGTTTTTGGTCCACTTCTTTGGCTCTGCTTTTTCTTGAGCATACCTTCTTGACAGCCACCCTACCATTTTTGGCTTGCATGAACAGTAAATGGATTCACTTAAGGGTCGGACACATATCCTAGGTCCTGTGCCAGGTTTTTGAAATACTGATTTTCTTTCCTATTTACAAAAGGATGGGCTATGGCACTCCTGCAAGCACCGTCATTATATGTACTGCAAATTAAAACTTTTTGCCATTCATCTGGAGTTTTGTTTAGATTAATGGAAGTCTGAAAATCAATTTATCAAATAACTGACTGAGAAACAGCATCCACATGCCATCTCTACACATACATTGTTTTTGCCTTCATAATGACTGACAAAGGACAACATGCAGTAACATGAAGAGCCGCGGACCAACTGTGAAAAATTCTGATGTGGAAGTGAGCAGTAAGTCACATGTTGCTAACAAGCACACTGTTCATTTCAATGGCATGCTTTTACAGCAGATGAATGATGCACACAGTTTTAGCTTTTCTCTGCAGTGTCCATATGCCTCTCCTTCTGTCTGCATCATCTTGTGTTTCCTCTCTTCATTAAAAAAGTCTTTGCTCAACATATTCCTTTAACAGCGTTCTACAGCAAAACCTCAAGCTAGCTGGTTCTAATTTGTCATCACTTACACATTATTATCTCAACCAGCTTCTGATCTCATAAGATTACACAGAGTGGGATGAAGAAGAGGGTGGAGGGGTTGTACTGGGAGGCAGAAGACATCAAAAGCATAATAAGCACTTCGCTTGCTATGCATGTGGTAACACTTAGTGAGACGGCCACATGTTTGCTAAGTCATCCCTTAAAAGGCTAAGCCAAGTTCATGGAGTTTGTTGTACAAATCAGCTGTTAAAGAAGCAATCAAGGGTACGGACACTTACTTACTCACTTACTAACATGTAATAGCAAACAGCAGAAACTACAATACAGCAGACCACAAACCTTTACAGGGCAATCAGAAGGACAGCAACCACTAGGAAGCACTGCCAGCCTGTCTGGGAACAGACATTTTTCCCTAGCAAACGGTGTTAATAGCATATATATCACTGTTTCCCAGCCTTTTGGAGCCATGGCACATATTTCATATTAGAAAAATCACACAGCACACCACCAAACAACAAAGTCACAAACAGCATATTGATCATTTTTCCCTGAGTACCACATATAGCAGACTTAGCTCGGTTTGTCCCCATTATAGCTTTGTTGCTTTCTTCTCATGCTAGGGCCTTCACCTGGGTCGGAGTTTTCTCCAGGACCAGGTCACACTGACTGCTTTTCAAATATTTATCTATTGCTATTACGCGCTGCATCTCACAGCATGACGATTATGTCATTTCTTCTTCTGTTTTACTGGCAGTTGGCAACCCATTTAATTATAACAATTAGAACAGGTAGTTGTACTGTCCTCTAGTGGAAGAGAATGTCATTGTTCTGCCTGTTATTCACGCCAATCGCTTACCAGTCTGGTGGAACCAGATGATCTTCCACGGCACACCTGATCATTTCTCGCGGCATGTAGTGGTTGGGAAACCTTGATGTGATGGACAGTTCTCAAGTAATACAAACATAACTTTAGGTGAGAAACCTCAATTAAACTTGATACCTGGGTTACAAACAAACAAAGGCAGATTAATAGCGATGGCAATTGTGCCTTTTAATTTTGTTTTTGTAGATTTCTTCTGCAGAGTTTGAGTTATGTGAGGACTGCCTTGGTCTGTCAGTTGTGTCTCTCTGCAGATTGTGGACCTGAAAGGGTAAGTTTATTTGATGCCAGCAATACAGTGATTCCATCCCAAATCACAACATTTTAGAACATTTTTTGCTCAACCATCTCCAGTTTGTGCTAATTGTAAAGGGTGAGAAAACCACACAAACTAGCAGAGGGTTGAGATGAGGACTTTGGAGATTTTCTTTTTCTCACTTTCTTAAGAGAGTGAGTGAGCAAAGAACAAAGGAAATGTTAGTTGTAAGTAGCTGTATGAGCTCTTGGATATAATGATTAAGCAGCTGACCTCACATTGTTCATTCAGTGGTGCTACTTTCAGTCACTGTGCAAATGTACTGTTTATAAGGTTGGAAACCTGCAGTCAGCTGAGACTGAAGGAGTCACCTGGATGAGTGACGAAATGTTCCTCCCACTGAAAACATCCAGATGAACAGAATCAGCCTTTTGGGATTTACTTACCTGGATGATTGAGCACACATCAAGACAGATCTCTTGGATAGTCAGTTTAAACTTTAAGGTTAGGAGAATTAAATGTGGAAAAATCATATCTATTATTATTTTTTAAATATCTATTATTCTGTGGATTCTTCTGTGCAGCTTCTCAGCTGTTGCTCATTGTGTACAGGAGGCACAGGGACATTCAGCTAGTAGAGGGTTGCGGATCCGTCCATCCATTTTCTGCTGCTAATATACATGCAGATCGCAGGAGCAGCAGTCTAACCAATGCCCAGGAGGCACAATGGTAAGGCCCAAAACACATCCACTGACTCCTTTCAGTTGTACTCCTTAACCCCTCCTCAGTGACCAAACGCCACACAAGAGAGAGCCTAAACACCTTTCTGAGGAAGATCACTGTTTCCATGATCTCGTTCTTTTTTTTTAAACCTGGGCTTTTTCTTTTGGGCACAGTCTGATCAGTTTGTCCACGCTACCATTCTAAACACTTCATCGATGCCTTACTATACACAAACAAGTCATCTGATAAATCTACTCTGGTCATAACCCAACTGGACAAGTTAAAATCCTAACAACTGTGCAGAATTTCTCTGTAGCAGTTCCCAAAAGTTTGATTCTGTGCATCTGGATGTTTTCAGTGGGAGAAATGTTTCGTCACTCATCCAGGTGACTCCTTCCGTCTCAGCTGACTGCAGGTCTCCCCACCCTTATAAACATGTGTAGGAGTTGATATCTGTAGCAGTTATTTTGTGATTTTTAACAACACTGTATCCTAAAAATGAGATTGTGATACAGTTAAACTGCACTGTCAGTTTTACAAAGTATAAATACTGACATTGAAGAATAAAGAATAGAGAAGAATTCAAATGCAGGACTTTCATCCAGGATAAAAGGAGGCAGTTGTATTGAGACTCTTTGCATTGCTGCTGTTCTCTCAGGCTTGTGTACCACAATTCTCATTAAAGTGACTTGAAAGACCAAGACTTTCTAGGTAATCTGAGTCACTCAGTTCTCCTGATTACCTAATAATATGATTAAACACTCTTATTTTTAATCAGGCTTAAAATCACAGGACAGTATTGGTATTAATTGGGTTCTATTATGTGATTTTATGTGAAACATCTGGTAATTTATTTCAGAATTAATGTAATAATATGACAATCCACATATTTTAAAAAGTCAGCCTATTTTTGTTAACTAGTAACTGGGTTTTAAATTACATATATGTACTTTTCATTTTTGATCACACCAGCAGTAAAATGGATTTTTATGTGATGTTATGGCCCTGGCCATAATTTGTTTTGGTGGCTGTGTTTTCTTTGTCTGTGTCTTTAAATCTTTGCAGGCCCTGATTGGATGAGCTGACGGCTGCTGATTGGTCCGCGGATCATGTGGCCGCATTCAAAATCCCTCACCAGCAGTTGTCCCAGGGCAGCCACTGACAGCAGCAGCAGACCTGACCCTGGCCTCCAAAACCCATGACATTTGTGCCTGTGACTTTTTGCGGTTTTCTCAGTTTTGTATATAGTGTGTACATTAGTTTTCATTGTAAATAGCACTTTGTAAATAGCACTGGAACAGAAGGGGTGAGCTGCCTATTGTGTTTCCTTGCACTGTTTTCTCATGTTTATCACAGTTAGGGAGTAAGGTGTAGCGCTTGTCTTTTGTTTGGTTTTTGGTTTCACATAGGGTTTAGATAGCGCCTCCTCCTGACTTAGCTTGTTTTGTTTGTTATTTTGGCCTTTGTTCACCCCTGAGCTTCTTTATTCCAGTGTAGCAAAATAAACCACCATTCATTCAGAAATTGGTTTTCCCTGTGTATGGTTTTGGGGACCAGGGCGGGGTCAATCTTCTCAAACTTATGTTGCATTCCTGTACCCCTAGAATGGGGCGTAACATAAAGTGGGGGCTCGTCCGCTCTTTTCTTTTGCCGCTCTTTTTGCTCGTTGTGTTTTGTAGGTTGTCTACAGTTTTTGGTTGGCGATTTTCTTGTCGTGTTGGGGGTAATATAGTCACAATGACTTTTGACGTGGATGATTTTGCACTGCAACCCACCATAGATAAGTTGGATCGATGCACAAAGGCAGATTTGTTGTTGGTGGCAAATTTGTTTAATGTTAGTGTGCCTTTAAATGCTAAGAAGGCAGAAATTAAGCAGTGCCTGACAGCACAGCTGGTGGAAAAGGGGGTATTTGCGAAGTCAAAACCTCGGCCGGTTGAGGCAACTGGAAGCCTGGTGGTGGATGTGGGAGCAGAAGCTACTGCAACCATCCCACATGCTGCCAGTGGACGGATGACGCCAGGGGCGGAGGCTCCTGCTGCCATTCAGATCCCAAACGTTAGCCCAGCCGGACAATTACCAGGATTGGTTACGGAGGATCTTAGGCTCGCCCTTCGCCTGAAAGAGGTGGAGCTTGAGGCTAAAACCAAAGAAGTTGAGCTTATGCATCTCCGCATAAGGGCTATGGAGCTGGATCCTTCCCGACAACGCAATGTTACCTCTACCCCAGTGAGCCAAAGTGTGAGTAGGCCTTCTGATCCATTCTCCTCTGACCAATTTAATGCAAGCAAACAAATTGCTTTAGTGCCACCTTTCAGAGAAAGTGAGGTTGATTCTTACTTTAATGCCTTTGAACGCATCGCAACCACTTTGAAATGGCCCAAGGAAGTGTGGAGTTTGTTGCTGCAGTGTAAACTGGTGGGGAAAGCACAGGAAGTGTGTGCGAGCTTATCCATTGATGACAGTCTGGATTATGAAATTGTGAAATCCACTATTTTAAGGGCTTATGAGCTAGTCCCTGAGGCATATCGCCAAAAGTTTCGGTCATGTGAAAAACCTGCCAACCAAACACATGTAGAGTTTGCCAGGGAGAAGACTCTCTTGTTTGATAAGTGGTTAGCTGCAAGTAAAGTGAAGGACTTTGCTCAGCTAAGAGAATTGGTCCTGCTGGAAGAATTCAAAACGTGTCTTCCAGAGAATGTTGTTGTGTATCTCAATGAGCAAAAGGTGGATTCGTTGTCTAAAGCTGCTGTTCTCGCAGATGAGTTTGTGTTAACCCATAGCGCTACGTTTTCAGCTGTGCGCCGTGAGTGTGCTCCGTTGTCTAAACCTGCGAGGAGTTTGAGGGTCTCTCCTAAGCGTCAAACGCGCCCTGATTAGGTTCCCATGACTGTCCGAGAATGCTTTTATTGCCATGATACTGGCCATCTCATTGCCAATTGTCCGTCTCTTCGTCGCAAGGAGCAAACTCACACATGGAAAAAGCCAAAAAGTGTTGGTTTCGTTCGGTCAGTCTCTACTCCTAACCCTGTCAGTGATGAACCAGGAAATGACAGTCTTGACAGCAGTTACCGACCTTTCATTTCACAAGGGTTCGCCTCACTGACTGGGAAAGAGGAGGATCGCGTGCCGATTGTAATTTTGCGCGACACTGGGGCTGCCCAGTCTCTCATCTTGGAAAGCGCGTTGCCTTTTTCAAGTAACTCGTTTTGTGGTGCTGATGCTCTCGTGTGGGGAGTGAAAATGAGTGTGTTACGAGCTCCGCTGCACAGAGTTTTCCTACAGTCACCTCTCGTTTCAGGCCCGGTAACAGTCGGGGTGCGCGCTCGCTTACCCGTGCAGGGGGTTACTATGATTCTGGGGAATGATCTAGCCAACGGAAAGGTTTTCCCAATCCCTGAAGTAATTGAAAACCCTGTCGATGAGTTTGTTTTTGTTTCTGAACCTGCTGCTGACAGTCTGCCCTCTGTTTTTCCTGCCTGTGTTGTCACGCGCGCCCACAAGCGCAAATACGGTGATGTTGACTTGTCTGACTCTTTTCTTTGTTCTGAAGCTGATCCTGAGAAAGCTGAACTGCCTGTGGAAAAAGCTGAAAAATGTTTGTCTGATAAAATGCTACCTGCTACACCTGATCTGTCTTTTGAGGTAAACAAAACAGATTTTATTCATGCGCAACAGAATGACCCGACTTTGGCCAATTGTTTACTCGCCGCAAATTCCAGCGATCAGAATCCCCGTGTTTACAGCATTGAAAATGATGTGTTAATGCGTAAATGGCATCCTCCCTCATCTAGTGATCTAGGCTGGAACGTATTTCAACAAGTAGTTGTACCACAAAAATTCCGACCCCAAGTACTCAGCCTCGCACATGACAGTTTCTCTGGACATTTAGGAATTAGGAAAACTTACCATCGTATTCTGCGTCACTTTTTCTGGCCAGGTTTGAAGTCTGATGTGACTAAGTATTGCCGTTCCTGCCATGTTTGCCAGGTCAGTGGAAAACCCAACCAGGTTATTCCTCCCGCTCCATTGCATCCAATCCCGGCTTTGGGGGAACCATTTGAGCAAATAATCATTGATTGTGTAGGTCCGCTTCCAGAAACAAAGTCAGGACATCAGTACATCTTGACTTTGATGTGCGCCGCCACACGCTTCCCCGAGGCTATTCCGTTACGCACTATCAAAGTCAAAGCCATCGTCAGAGCATTAGTAAACTTTTTCTCCACCTTCGGTTTGCCAAAATCAGTCCAAACAGACCAAGGGTCCAACTTCATGTCCAAAATTTTCGCTCAGGTATTAAAATCGCTGTCCATCAAGCATCAAAAATCCAGTGCGTATCACCCCGAATCACAGGGTGCGCTTGAGCGTTTCCACCAAACTTTAAAAGCCATGATGAGGAAGTTCTGCCTCGAGTCAGGAAGAGAGTGGGACGAGGGTCTGCCACTTCTCCTTCTAGCGGTGAGAGAGAGTGTGCAGGAGTCCACGGGTTTCAGTCCCGCAGAGCTGGTGTTTGGACACACAGTGCGTGGTCCCCTGCGCCTGCTTAAAGAGAAATATCTGTCCGACACAGCTATCTCCGAGCAGAGCGTATTAGATTACGTAAGTTGTTTTAGGGAGCGTCTGCAAAAAGCATGCGAAATTGCACGTGAGGCTCTTTCCGCGTCTCAGGAAAAAATGAAAAGAAAATTTGATAAAAAGTCTGTGCAGAGAAAATTTGGAGTGGGTGACAAAGTGTTGACTCTCCTACCCGTTCCTGGATCCTCTCTCCAGGCGAAGTTCTGTGGGCCCTATACTGTTGAAGAGAAACTGAGTGACACAGATTATGTTTTAGGTATCCCAGACCTTAGGAGAAAACGTCGCGTGTGTCATGTTAATCTGATGAAGCCTTATTTTGTTCGTGATGCAGGTGTAAACTCCTCTTCATCCCCCGCTGCGCCGTCTGCCGTGCCAGTAGTTGTGCCAGCATCTCCGTCGCAGTATAGCCCGGAAAGTGATGGCTTAGTTTTCGTTCGTGCCGAGGGTTGCTCCCGACTCAGAAACTCTGAAATATTGGACAATTTAAAATCCCACCTAAAACATTTAGGTGAGGCTGCCCAGAACGATGTGTGTTCTCTCATCAATTCTTACCCATCTCTGTTCGCTGACACTCCGTCTCGCACTACTGTCCTCGAACATGACATAGATGTAGGTGACCACCCTCCGATCAAACAACACGCTTATCGTGTGAATCCTACCAAACGCACACTTTTTCAGCAGGAAGTTTCCTACTTGCTGGAAAATGGTCTAGCTGTCCCTAGTTCGAGTGCCTGGAGTTCCCCATGCCTTCTTGTGCCGAAGGAAGACAAAACCCCACGTTTTTGTACTGATTTCCGAAAAGTGAACAGTGTGACCAAACCCGACTCCTATCCTCTTCCCCGCATGGAAGATTGTGTTGATAGGGTTGGCTCCGCAAAGTTTGTCACCAAGCTGGATTTATTAAAGGGTTATTGGCAAGTTCCCCTCACTCCACGTGCATCTGAAATCTCCGCTTTTGTCACTCCTGATCACTTCCTCCAATACACTGTCATGCCTTTTGGCCTTCGAAATGCCCCTGCCACATTCCAACGCCTTATGCACATTGTCTTAGGTGGTGTAAAAAACTGTGAAGTGTACTTAGATGACATTGTAGCTTATTCAGAGACTTGGTCAGAACACCTTGGAACACTCACTGAGATTTTTGAAAGATTAAAAGAGGCATCCCTTACCCTAAATCTTGCCAAATGTGACTTTGGTAAGGCCACTGTGACATATCTAGGGAAGCAGGTGGGTCAGGGACAGGTGCGCCCCCTTCTGGCCAAAATCCAGGCCATCCTAGATTTCCCTGTGCCTCGCACTAGACGTGAACTTCGCCAGTTCCTTGGAATGGCCGGCTATTATCATGGCTTCTGTAAGAATTTTGCAGATGTAGTTGTACCTCTCACCAGTCTCACAAGTGTGTCAAAACCATTCGTATGGTCGTCCACATGCCAGAATGCTTTTGAGTCTGCCAAAGCTCTCCTCTGCAGCACTCCAGTACTTGCCGCTCCTGATTTCACACTTTCTTTTAAACTCGAGGTGAATGCCAGCGCCAACGGTGCAGGTGCGGTGCTGTTGCAGGAGGACAAGCAGGGTGTCGATCACCCAATTGGTTATTTTTCAAAGAAGTTCAATGTTCACCAGCAAAAATACAGCACTATCGAGAAAGAGGCTCTTTCTCTGTTGCTTGCTCTACAGCATTTCGAAGTTTATGTCGGCTCTAGTTCATCACCTGTCATCGTTTACACTGATCACAACCCCCTCGTGTTTTTAACTAGGATGCAAAATTCTAACCAGAGGCTCATGAGATGGTCCCTCTTAGTGCAGGACTTTAATTTGGAGATCCATCACAAAAAAGGAACCGAAAATGTAATGGCAGATGCTCTGTCTCGCGGCTTTCTGAACTCCTAAGTGCCAAACATCTATAGGGTAGATGTTCGGTCTTGGGAAGGGGGGTGTTATGGCCCTGGCCATAATTTGTTTTGGTGGCTGTGTTTTCTTTGTCTGTGTCTTTAAATCTTTGCAGGCCCTGATTGGATGAGCTGACGGCTGCTGATTGGTCCGCGGATCATGTGGCCGCATTCAAAATCCCTCACCAGCAGTTGTCCCGGGGCAGCCACTGACAGCAGCAGCAGACCTGACCCTGGCCTCCAAAACCCATGACATTTGTGCCTGTGACTTTTTGCGGTTTTCTCAGTTTTGTATATAGTGTGTACATTAGTTTTCATTGTAAATAGCACTTTGTAAATAGCACTGGAACAGAAGGGGTGAGCTGCCTATTGTGTTTCCTTGCACTGTTTTCTCATGTTTATCACAGTTAGGGAGTAAGGTGTAGCGCTTGTCTTTTGTTTGGTTTTTGGTTTCACATAGGGTTTAGATAGCACCTCCTCCTGACTTAGCTTGTTTTGTTTGTTATTTTGGCCTTTGTTCACCCCTGAGCTTCTTTATTCCAGTGTAGCAAAATAAACCACCATTCATTCAGAAATTGGTTTTCCCTGTGTATGGTTTTGGGGACCAGGGCGGGGTCAATCTTCTCAAACTTATGTTGCGTTCCTGTACCCCTAGACTGGGGCGTAACATGTGAATCGCAACATAAAGTTAATTGTTTTACCTTTTTAGAAATATACAGAAAATATGAATGAATGTTTCTCCATGTCATGCTGGACATGAATATTGAAAATGTGCTTGATAAACTACTAGCTTTGATTTGTATAATAAGGCAATAATACTATAAAATATTGCTACATTTCATTTTGGAATATTTTTCTTTACAAACTTTTTAAAATAAAGCATCTTCATGTGGCTGGGTTTCTACATGCTCACCTTCAAGACAGAGGGAAGAGTGGAGGAGCGTGCAGATGGTGATAGACCACCTGCACGCTCCTAAAGTTTGAAAATTAGCATGTTACAGTAAAGTTTAGTGCTCAGCAGAAAAACACCAGTTCACTCTGAAAACAACCAAGATACCAACACGTTCTCACTCCCAACTCGTCAAATGTGTGACGCATGGTCAGGCTCCCTCTGCTTCACTTATGGACGCGCAGGGTACCCCCCTGGCGTCGAGAATTGACGTGCAGGGTCCTCCTATTGAATACTATGCTGCTCCCTAATTGTTGTTTATTGACGACAAGAGATTTCCGCGGAAGAGCCTGTTGTTCGTATATTTATATATTTCCGAAATCACATTGTAGTGAAGTGTACTGAACACAATATATTATATAATGTAAACAACTACCTGAGAAACAGCAGATACAGCAGATAAATTAATTATAGGCCATTACTTTTGTATCGTTTATTGTATTTATGGAGGGAGAGGTGTATGCTGGGTAATGGCACAGCTAGCGACCGGGTGACTTTATTCACCCGCTTCGGCTGCTATCAGTCCATACAATGGGCGTTATTAGCAGAAATCAGTCCCATAGATATGGGCCATCCACCTGCTAGATTGTTCAGAAGGTTGGTATCATCCATCCAGATGGAGGATCACTGACAGGAGCGTGGAAGACTCCAGAATCCACTCTGGCTGGAATCCGGTGGATACAGCAGTGTTACAGGTGAGACCATTTAAACGGGCAGCATTTATAGAATGACTATTAAAAGTCAGCGAGTGTCAATAATGTTAATGTGGTTATGTTAGTAATACAGCGAGTGCTAATATAACAGCTTTAAGATGCATTTGTAGATATTATTACGTGTTTTACCGTCTTTATGGTGCTAGCTTAAAGTTACGGTGTAAACGTTAGCTTATATTGTAGTAAAGCTATTACTGTTTAAACGATGTTAGGACAGAAATATTAGCTTCTGTCATGACTGATGAAGTTACTAGTTAATAAAGTTTCCAGTAAAGTGATTAATCGCAGCCACAGATTGACAGTAAATATCCCGATTAGCTTCAATGCATCTGTAATAAATATGTGCAAGTTTCAGTGCTTCGTTTAAACTGTATGATACTTATACTGACCCAGGGTCAGTGTAAAATACAATCCTAGCTGTGTGAACAAAGCCTGGCTCTTTTAATCCTGCATGACAAACCTCAGGATGCAGGTTCTTATTACTCTTTCCTGCTGGCACACCTGTCACACCTGAGAGTCAGCTAGAAACTTACAGTGACGTGGACATCATGCAAAGACTGCCAGACTCTGTAATACTGCAAATGATCAGTGACTCAGGTTAACACTAAACTTTAAACAGTCCCTCTGTGTCTCTGTGTGTGCTGAACATTTAGGATTGAGTCAGGCTGCATTGACTGTGGGACTTTATTGTGTTAAAAGCAGGTTGAAGACGACTCAGAAACATTTGAAGATTAAAATTTAGCATTATGGCTGCTGGTGGTTTGTAAAGTCTCTACTCAGCTGTATTTTTGTTACTAATTTACGTTTGTTGTTGTTTAACACAGATTTCAGAAGAGCAAAGATGAGCACTGTTGCTTAATCCTTAATAGTTTAACTGGATTGGAAATCAAAAAAATCCAGATTCTTCTTCCACAGAAGTTTCATTTGTCAGTGTGGGACTGCTGAGTCACCTGAAGAACTCATTTCATTCTCCACATGATGTTGATTTACAGAAATGTTTCACAGGAACTGATTCCTCCCAAAGGGTGAACTAGTGTGTTTCCATAGATTACCTCTGTATGAATGTACTTCTTAAATGAAGGCAAGTGTTTGTCCTTTTTTGTTCCTCAGGTACAGTACGTGATATTAAGGGCAGGCGGTCATCACTGGGGGAAGACAAGAAGCAGACGTACTTCCAAGAGGGAGCTGCAGTGAGGACACAGCCTGGTCACTGAGGTCAGAGGTCAGAATCTGAAACAGCTCAGGTTTATATTCTAGGGGTTATAAAAAATTGAAATGTATTTATAAAGAAACCTTTAAATAATATTTCAAATAATAGTCATAATTATGAATATTATTAGAAATATCAAACATTTTTCTGTTACACGTATTGTCTTAGCCCTGCGATAACTGGCAGCCTGCCTTAGTCCTGTATCAGCTGGGATAGGCTTCATCCTCCCGCGACCTTGAATTGGATGAATTATATTGAATTGTATTCCAATTATGTAATCTGATCATTTACAAACTTAAGGTATCTAATCAAAATGTAAGTAATGTTAAAAATGGGAAAGCAGAAATAAGTGTGACATGAATGTAAATGTGTTAGCTGACATAGAGGACAGCTACATGTAGTCTGAAAAACCTTTGTTGTCAAGTTTGCAGGTCCATCAGCACGACACACTCTTGCATAGAAGAGACTGTTAAAGTCTCTAACTCAGTGAAGCATTATTGGTCCCGTCTGTTTGGATAAATATAGTAAACTGATGTATGTCCATTTATTGACACATTTTCTTAAGTGCTTATTCAGTTCAGGATCGCAGTGGAGCTGCAGCTGGATATGTTCAGTAAAGAAACCTTACAAAAGTTAACAATAAACCTGCATCTCTGTACGTTGTTGTCCACAGGATGAGAAAATCAAACTGGAAGACTGTGGAACATGTTAATAAATGTTTGTGTTTATCCCTGTGTCTTTCACAGGAGGCGCTGAAAGGTTTCCCTAATAGTTCCTGGTGAATCAAAGCAGAACCATAACGGTTGCTGTACTGCATGATGGCCTTACCCCTGAGCAGTCATCCTGTTAAAGGAGGAACCAGTTAGAAGCTGTTTTCAAAGTAGCTTAGCAGATTTCATCTCAAGTAAGCGATTAACTGTTTGTTCGTTTGTTCTGCCACTTAAAGAGCATTTAAGGACGTCTTTTGAGTGTCTAGTTGAATTAATTCTACTGGCTCTCATGGTCATTTGTGATTATGGACATATTTTTCATGTACATCAACCATTTAGTAAATTCTATCTATTTAGTAATATCCGTCAGCTATAAAATGTAATATAAATATAAAAATATCTAAATATCTCCTGCCCTTTATATTTTAATGATGTAAGACCAGACGTCTGTTATCGTGTTATATAAGCATTCCTCACATATCAATGAGATGCTGTACAGTACAATCCTACTGACACAGCAGAGGGATAACGACGGCTATTTAACATCGTTGCACAACACATTCAAGCTGCATGATGCAGACAAAGTGACTAAATCATCTTTTTGTGGTCTATTGTCTTCAAACCAGCAGACAAAGCCGATGGCAGAAGATGTTTGGAGAAGAACTTCAGGCGGTGTACTGACAAGGTATTTTTTTCTTGTTATCAAAAGACATTTGGAGTGACGGCTTCTACAACTGTGCTGAAGTAAAACTTACAGTCTAAGAAGTCACAGTGTTGATATTCAACACAAAGAGAAAAGCTCACTTGTTTGAATTAATTTACAATCATAGTTTTTATAAATTCTGACTGTAAACAGCTTTTACAGCTTTGATATTGTTTGACACTCGATATCAGGTGATGGTATTTAATTTAAAGGTTTCTATGTCCCAATGAGCCATTTACACTGACCAGTGTCAGTTTGACTGTAACACATTCATTATTTAGATCCAGCATTTCTGAGAGAAATAACTGAATGTAAAAATGGCAGCCCTCAGGCCAGGTTTAATTGATAGAGATATATGCATGCATTATGAAATTTATGTATCCCAGATCATTTTTATTCATCTAGTCCTGGCAGACCCACCCCTTTCTCCCAAGTTAACTGCAACCCAAAAGAACTAGTGGGGCTATTTACACACTCACAACCAGTGTGGAGTAAAAAGAGCCACCAAAAACCTGTCAGCCTGCACAGCTACAGATGTGCTAAAAGCTAAAAGAGTTAGAAGCTCTGCTTATGGAGAAACCCTTGGAGAAACTTTCTAAGCCTAACAGAGGACAGGTACTCCTGCCCAAATAACATGATATAACCCCACATACAGCCCAGCCATAAAGTGAACCAAGTCATTTGGTTAAAGACAGCATGGGACCAAATGCATGTAACCAGCCTGCACCAACCTAACATTTCTTCCACCTGAATTAAATGAATGAATGGATGAAAGTTAAATGACTACAAACCTAAAGCCAGTAGTTCCCACACTGGAGTTCCCTGACACTGTTAACTGTACTGAGCTTGTATCAACAGTTGTAACAGGCTAAGCTACCTGAGAGACTGCATTGAACGATTGTTTCTATCTTAATGGTTTCAGCTCATATGTTCTTTTTCCTTTCAGTAGATCAAAGCAGCTCGTGCTCTTTCTGCTTCTATTTTGATGGCAAGAAGAAGAAAAAGAAGAAGAAGAAGACTTCAGCGAAGTGGCGTTCATGGTCTCAGTGGACAGTCATGGTCGCACACTGCATGTGTTTTTAAAAGCAACATGTCTGTTCACCACAACAATCGAGATGTGTAATATCAGTGCAGCTACGGTTTGTTCTTGAACATCAGTTCTGTTTTCTACTTTGACCACTTAGACCAAAAAAGTGTTGTTTTCAGATTCTTTCTTTTAAATCTGTAAAGCACCTGTTCATTTTTTATTACAATTAGTTTCACATAGTGTTTCCTTTGTGGTCTTTTAATGCTTACACTAGACTGTACACGTCTACATTAGAGACATTTCTGTTATCTATTTATGAGACTGAGCTGCTTGACTACAATTTGGAAATGGATGCAAAATCGTGCTATTGTTTGTTATTTAATATGATTCAATTCAATTCAATAAACTTTATTGATCCTGAAGGTTGACCCCGAGGGAAATTTGGGTTAAGGCCAACACAGGACGTGTCTGACTAAGCAAAGATTGATCTGATCCTATTTCTACCTGTCTCTACTGTTTCAACTGTAACTGTCAGGATATATATTTATTCCAGCTCTCATAGGGCAAAGGAATGACTCAGACTTGTCAAATGTTCTTTGACTTGATAAACAATTTGAAGTTCACAATTTTCTTACAAATAAAACTATAATGACAAACATGAACAGCTGTGGTTATTTCTGAGACATGATTTGTTTGAATGTGTTCATAGACAGTGTACATTTGTATGCTGAAACTGTAATGGTGAACCTGAGGTGATGGTCAACACAAGGCAAATATATATAAATATAAAACAATACTGAAGTAATGTCTTTACCCTCTGCAGCGTCTGGACGCTGTGCACACAATCACCTTATTCACTGTAGTAAACATGCACCGCTAGCTCACGTGACTGACTGTCTCCATGGTTACATCGTATATTATTAGCTATGCAAACAGCTTCCAAAGATACCGCCATAGCTCTCTGCAGCTGTAACACTTTCATGCTTTACAAATCATTTCACGTTTTTGATAGTTATGAAGACAGAATATGTTTTTAAAGTCATGCTAGGCGGTTGCTATGGTGGTTGCTGTGGACTAGGGTGGACCGCGCGTCCGATTCCTGTTGTTAGCTGTCCGCCGTAGGAAGGCTGCGTTCCGTTTAGAAGTAGCGACAGTCTGCCGTAACTCGAACTCAAACCCCGCTTTGTTCTGTAATTAAAGGGCTTTTATAGCCGTTCATGACACACACGCACACACACATAAAGCACTTTGCCTCACCATGAGAATGCAACTTTACTAAAACCTTTAAAGTATCTGATATAGGATAGAAAAATGAAGCAACCAGAGATTTAATGATGAACACTCTGGGTTCTTTAGTTCACGTTGTACAGTCCTGAATGACTCTTTGCATATAATTTATTGAAGAGGAGTTTAGAATGCACTTTAAATTTACACAGTTGCTGTTTAATTTTTTACATTGTTACTGTGTTATGTCATGATAAGGTTCACCTGCTGGGGGTTTGATGGATCAGCTGGACAATACAGTCAAAGACAGACTTCATCCATCATATGCAAGAATCCTAGTTGGATTTTTGTTTTCACTCATATTTTTTAACCAAATATTGAAAACAACCGTGACAGACTGGATACCTGGTCAAGGTGTACATTACCTTTCACTCAAGCATCCCAGGACAGAGCCCTGCCCCACCATGAGCCTGGGTGGATACGCAGTTATAATATAAAATGACTGATACTGAATATGAATATTTCATGAAAATCAAATTATAATATGAATTCCTAGGTGTTTGTTATATCCAGCAAGAGTAATATGTCAGACATATGTCTGAATCACTAACCCTAACCCAAGCTCAACAGACCACAATGCACTGGACTGTCACTATTATTACATGCTGTGAACATAAGTAGCTTTGATCACAGTTTATGTTGTAAAAGAGAAGGAATATTGAAAAAAAAGATCTACATTGTGATATTATTTCTTCCAAACTGACCAGAAACATGCTTGTCATACTCTCACAGCACAGGATCAGACTCACTGTGCATGACGGCTCAGGCCAATAATGTTTGTTAGATTGTCAGTTGTTTAGTATACTTCTGTACAGTTAGGGTCACCATCTCTATTTCAGTATAATTAATATGCAGAAAACACTAAAAGTTGATTGTCTTCCAATATTCTAGCATAATTAAAAAACTTTGACTTTGTTAGTACATATTGTTACTGTCCTAATGCCAATATGATTCTTCATAACTCCTGCTTTGAAATACTGAGCTTTAAAATTGACCTGATGAAAGATAATTTACAGTGGCAGTCTGTCAGGATAATTCTGACTATAAGATCACTGTATTAATCTGAATCCTTCTGAAATGTGCTGTGAATGAATGCTGATGCAATTCACTGTGGGAAAGCTGTTAATAAAATGAATCTGTGACACATGCAACACATTCACAGAGGAAGAGGACACAAAGGGAGGACACGCAGAGGCTGTGTTAAAGTCAGAAATCCAAATCTTTAGTCAAAAACAGGCGGCGGTTGCAAACAGGAAGACAAGCAGTCCATCAAACCGTCTACAGGGTCAAACATACAGTGAATTCAAACAGCAGTAAAAAATAACTGGACACTGAAAAACTTAAAGCAATGTGTGACGCAATAAAAGGAAGCAGCGCAGTATATTCACTGAATTACAAAATTACAAAAGAGAAAAACGACGATTTCTAAGGTTTGTTTTCTAAATGCAGGTAGAGTGTGGCTGGTAAAGATGGAAACATACAGAATGTAAACTGTGTGAGTTTGATGAACTTTGTTAGTAACAAATGAGGTAAAAAAAACAACCCAAAACAGACAAAACACAGAAAGAGGCTCTCAGTATTCATGAATAATTAGAAAGCATCTAAACATTCTGGTCGTGGATTTGTACAGTCTTAGTTCCGCTCGCTGTCATTATTATAATCATCATGATCAATGGCGATGTCCTGAGGTGGGCGGGGCTGTCTCTGGTGATGTCACCATGAAGGAACAGCATCTGGCACGTGTTGGTAAAACATCCCAGTACACTGGTTTAGTTTCCTCTCCAGCTGTTTGACATTTGACACTTCAACATTAAGGGGAAGAAGAAGAAAGAGTGTTAGGTCAGGTGACCACATGGTTTCTAAAAAAACTGACAGGAAGTAACCAGGCTGTTAGAAATGGATATCATGTGTTTATAGTTACTGTAGTTAGGTAACTCTACTTACCAAAAGCAAAGCTGCTGAATGTTGCAGGAACATGCTCATGTGTGGTGGTCATTCAGTGCTGCTCCGGCAGGTTAGACAGTCCAAGACTGATATCCTGCCCATCTGAGAGTTTGAAAACACACATGCAAAGATTTAATTGTATTACAGTCAAAGTTGGATGTTCGTTTTTGTCCTTTAAAAATGTTTGTGTATTTGAAAGCACTAACATTTAGGGATGACTCGGATCGTCTCTCTCTAAGAGTATCTCCTTTAAAGGGGAGACAAGTGTGTCCACTGGTCCACGTCACTTTACCTGGATGATGACTCCTCTCTCCCTCACCCAGAAACACTCCTAAAATAACCAAGCAAATAAATAATACCGAAGATTTACTCACATTACAAAAACATCAAAAACATCTCCCTTTGATTCCATTCCTCCATTCCTGCTAAACATCAGGCAACAAATATCCCAGTAAATCACAGTAAAATGTAAAGCACATATTTTCTCTGCTTTGTCTAACCTCTGCAGAGCCTCTGTCAAGAAAAACATATCTGTAAGCATAAAACAAATATACATTTCATAACACGTCACTGGACAAACCTCGGTCAGTTGATTTCCTCTGTGCAGTGCAGACGAGCATCAGTCAGCAAGTCAAGGTGGTGAGATGGACTGGTGCCCTTGGTGACTCTGCTGGTTCTTCTGAGGAAACACCACCGTCTCTCCACACCGTCTCCATTTGTGAGCACAAACTGCCGCTGTGCTCTGCCAGCATGTAGGAAATCACATATCACACACACAAGGGTGAAGAAACATTAGAGCTCAACTTTAGATACTTTAGATCTAAACAGATCAAACTAGCTCTTAGTCTCAGCAATCAGACAAACAATGATACCATACTGATTCTGTATGAATACAATATGGTATTTTCAATACAGGTCAAATTAATGTATTAAAACTAATACAGATATATGTATATATATTTTTGATAAATTAGTTTGCTAAATCAGAATATATATATATATATTTTTTTTTCATTTAACAATTGCAACTGAAAGAAATTAAATATTGAACAAAAATATATTGTCACATTCTGCATTCTCAAATACAAATTTCACAAAGTAAATTTTTGATTAACAGAAAAAATATGAATTACAAAAAATAATTGTATATTATTAAAATATTATGCAACCGTGACCAAAGTCAGAATCTTCATTACAGTACTGTGGACTTACTGCTTGCCTAATAGTGATAAACTTCAGGGGAGATCATGATGACAGAAAACTGTAAACAACACTCTGAAGTCAAGTTTCTTTTCTTGTTTCTGTGACCTCAGCACGCTGACAGACTTGAAGTTGCTACAGATTTTAAAAAGTGATAATTATAGGGAAGAAACTTCTCTTTTTCATCCGTTTAATCAAACATTTGATGCCTCAGCTGTCTCAGTCCTATAGCATTCTGCAACTACAACTAACCTGAGGAGGCTTGGATTTGGCTGCAGGTGCCCTTGTACATCCTTCTCAGCAGCACACATGTGGGTACCATTTAATCACACTTCGTCCTGAGCTTTGCTTCATCACAAGACTAAAGGTGGCATACCGTGTCACGGTCTTATCATCATCCAATTGGAGAAGAAACATTTACGGTCATCCTGGTTTTGTTTTCTGATCCTGCAAACAGACTGAGGACAACAAAGCCCAGAGAACAAGAGATACACAACATCCAACATTCAGACTCAACAGCCTCCATAAATGAAGAGCACCAGGTTGGTCCAGTTATACTAGATATAAGCATAATTCACATTACTGTGTATGAATAATAATCAAGAGACAAACTTTGAAGATGCAGAGCATGATGATCATTAGACTGCAAACAAACATCCACCAGGCTTCTTTGTTGGCAGAGGTGATGATTCTCCCATCAGGGATCAGTAGCGTGTATTAACCTGTGGTATAAGCAGCAGTCACTGAAATATTACTGTTTCAGATAAGAAATCTAGCACATAAAAGTCAAGATGGGAGGGATCTCTGCAAACTGACTTACCTCTGCAAGTGTGAGGCTGTTCCTCCAGCCTCAACAAAAATCTGACTCTCCAGTCACAGACAAACAAAAAAACTCCAGCTGGGAGATAGAAAACGTTGCCTGGGACTTGCTGGATGTTGCTGGTCAGAGTCCACACATTGGCAGAGTGCTGCTTGGTCCCACTGACCCATGTGGACAGCGACTGTGGCGAACTGTTCTGGAAAATGGAAAAGAGAATTAAAATGACAAAAAGCCAAACAGGATTTCCACAAAGACTCTCTTAGAATCAGCAATCAAAAAATCATTGGTTCATATTACAATTAAATATGAACAGGCTCCTTAAATGTAAGCAGTTAAAATCTGATTTGATTTACATCCTTCACAGAGCGCATTTGTCCAGGCTGTCAGGTAAACATAGAATTAATCCCAGGTAACATGACTCACAGTAGAGATTCAGTGAGAAAGATTGCTAGCTCTAATATTATTACCACACCAACAGCTCAGATTTCTAGAAGTATTTAAACAAATGTCAGTCTATCCATTCATTTTCTTCTGAATATTCAATTCATGCTCACAGTGGGAGGGTGGGGGGTATCGTGGAAGTTTGTAAATAAAGTCTGCAACACAGAAAGAGCTGTGATCAAGCTATTTATTACTGCGCGCAGGAGAGCCAACACACATCAAACATCACAGTTCACAGTCATGTCAGCTCTGCCACAGAAGTCGTGCTCCCACTCCTTTATGCATTCCAAGGAAGAGGGAGGAAGTTACAAACTGATCATACCACACTTCACGTGCCTCGCTATGAAACCTAACGGATCAATGGTTAAGCTGTTTTGTGCCCTTGGCCTTATCAGCACCTGTAAAGGGAGTTGTTTTCTCAAACTGCTGATGCTGAAGTAAGTTCATCTAGTTTTAGAAACTTTCACTGAACAGTCTATAACAGTGTCACAACTAAGCATATGCATAAGCACTTAAATACTTTAAATGAGAATAATAGAAAATTTCTATTACAGGAGCTAGAGCCTGTCCCAGTAGTCACAGGTAGAGCACACCTGGACAGGTACCAGTCTGTCAGAGGACTAACAGAGAGACAGACATCAGAGTAACAAATCTATTTAAAATTAATGTAAGCTTGCTACAGCTGTATGTACGAACATGTGTTTCTGTGCTCTCAGTCCACCTCTCAGGAACCTGGAATTCATTTTTAGTCTACTTTAAACAGACCTCACAAAAGGCTGATGTGGCTAGGTCAGTAGTCTGATTTAAGTAAGATACCTTTGGCCAGGGATTAATCTGGTACATCGCTTCACTGCAGTCTTACCTATTTTCCCCACACCTGAATTAAAAAAATACTGATATATACAAAGAACAGCTTCAGCTAATGCAGCCTCACTCAATCTTAGATGTTCAGCACACACAGAGACACAGAGGGACTGTTTAAAGTTTAGTGTTAACCTGAGTCACTGATCATTTGCAGTATTACAGAGTCTGGCAGTCTTTGCATGATGTCCACGTCACTGTAAGTTTCTAGCTGACTCTCAGGTGTGACAGGTGTGCCAGCAGGAAAGAGTAATAAGAACCTGCATCCTGAGGTTTGTCATGCAGGATTAAAGGAGCCAGACTTTGTTCACACAGCTAGGATTGTATTTTACACTGACCCTGGGTCAGTATAAGTATCATACAGTTTAAACGAAGCACTGAAACTTGCACATATTTATTACAGATGCATTGAAGCTAATCGGGATATTTACTGTCAATCTGTGGCTGCGATTAATCACTTTACTGGAAACTTTATTAACTAGTAACTTCATCAGTCATGACAGAAGCTAATATTTCTGTCCTAACATCGTTTAAACAGTAATAGCTTTACTACAATATAAGCTAACGTTTACACCGTAACTTTAAGCTAGCACCATAAAGACGGTAAAACACGTAATAATATCTACAAATGCATCTTAAAGCTGTTATATTAGCACTCGCTGTATTACTAACATAACCACATTAACATTATTGACACTCGCTGACTTTTTTCTATAAATGCTGCCCGTTTAAATGGTCTCACCTGTAACACTGCTGTATCCACCGGATTCCAGCCAGAGTGGATTCTGGAGTCTTCCACGCTCCTGTCAGTGATCCTCCATCTGGATGGATGATACCAACCTTCTGAACAATCTAGCAGGTGGATGGCCCACATCTATGGGACTGATTTCTGCTAATAACGCCCATTGTATGGACTGATAGCAGCCGAAGCGGGTGAATAAAGTCACCCGGTTGCTAGCTGTGCCATTACCCAGCATACACCTCTCCCTCCATAAATACAATAAACGATACAAAAGTAATGGCCTATAATTAATTTATCTGCTGTATCTGCTGTTTCTCAGGTAGTTGTTTACATTATATAATATATTGTGTTCAGTACACTTCACTACAATGTGATTTCGGAAATATATAAATATACGAACAACAGGCTCTTCCGCGGAAATCTCTTGTCGTCAATAAACAACGATTAGGGAGCAGCATAGTATTCAATAGGAGGACCCTGCACGTCAATTCTCGACGCCAGGGGGGGTACCCTGCGCGTCCATAAGTGAAGCAGAGGGAGCCTGACCATGCCTCACACATTTGACGAGTTGGGAGTGAGAACGTGTTGAAGATACAGGAAGTGACACATGTGGAAAGTTAAAGGTCACACAAATAAAACAAAAGAAGAAGACTGAGATTGTGGCGTTCAACAGTAAAATCCCTCGTGCCCAACTCTGTGGTGCCCTGGGTTCCTTTGCTAGCTCTTCCTGTGACTATGTCAGTAACTTGGGTGTACTGCTGGATAGCTCGCTCAAACTCGATAAGCAAGTGTCTGCTGTAGTGAGATCTAGCTTCCACCAGGAGGGATATTAGGCCCCTTATGTCAAACTGAGTGATTTATGGCCCCCAATAAAATATTCATGAGCTCAGGAAGTAAAGGAAGTAATAAAAATATGATATTCATAAAAATATGATATTCATAAAAAGTATGATTTTCATAAAAATTATGATATTCATCCAAAATATGCTAGTTCATAGCTCATTGCTTTTCTTCCCCCTAAAAAGAACTAATTGATTATTTATAAAGTTTTTTTTATATCAAATAGCATTCTTTTATTTTTAAACCATTAAAAAAGTTTTTACTTTTTTATGCTTAAAAAAAACGCCATCTGGTGGTGGGTCAGCGCGTGAGCGCGCACCGCGTGCGCGCCCCCCGCGCCCCCTGCGCCTGTGTGTCTAGGCGCGCCCGTGCGCGCGCCTCTCTCTCTCTGCATCGGGCCTGTGTGTTTCTGGGTCTGTGCTTGTGTGTGAAAACGTGTTAAACTAGAGTATAAGTGCTTAGTTAGACTGGTGCTTTTGTAACGTTGAGTATGGCGAGACATACAGGGTGCATGCCTTGGGGGAAAACTTTATTTCAATTTATATGCATTTGTTTAATCCGAACAAGGAGATTTAGAATCAAACTCAGACTCGCAAAAAACTCGCACTCCCACCCCGAGCATAAACGCACCGCTGCTCCCAACATAAAAAACTTTCTGAAAAAACTCTCTTCTGCAAAAAAACGCACCACAAAATCCTTAGTCTTTTTTCTCAAATTCAGCGCCCCGCGGCTCCCACCCGATCCTTAGGCAAAATAAGCAGGAACAAACTCCTCAAAAAACCCTCCACGTTTTTCTCCAAAAACCCCTAGAATAACTTGTAGGGAACCCACCCCCGTATACCCAAAACCTTATATTCGATAACAGGGGAAATCCTGAAAAATCCTTAGTCTTTTTTTCTTCAAATCAGCCCTCTACTAGCTCCGTCTCAAATTCAGCGCAAAACTCTAAGTTCTACCTTGTTCTTACTCGCACCGAACCGCAGCCAGAGCACAGTTTTTTCCACTGTTACTCTCGCTGTATCTGATCCTTAATGATTCTCTGTCTTCGTTCGAAATTTGCGCCACAGACCAACTCCGCCTCCCAGGTGTACCTAACTGCCCCGCTGCCAATCACATAAAAAAGGGGCGGCTCCACTCGCACCCCGGTTAGCCAATCGCACTCAGCTCGGGTTTACCTTCTCAGCGATAGGTTCACTGGCTGGTTCTCACTCAGGATAAATAATCTAACATTTCAACTTAAATTTAACTGTTTTTTTTTCTCTCAGAAAAAAACAAGTTTTCTCTTTTTTCACAATCAACATGGCCACCAGACCTACCAACCTCACTGTGGTCTCTCAGACCCCCGTAACCAGCTACAGAGCCTCTGCCACGCCAGCGCAACTCAGAAGATTGCATCTCTGCAGAGTGCAGCCTGCAGCTGCTATCCCGTTGGAGGAAAGATTCCCTCTCAACAATGGGGGGCTTTGGGGCTATGCTTTCAGCCTCCCAGAGAGTGAAATCTATTTTTATCAACTTAAAGCGGGTGAAAGTTTTGGTCCGCTCACACCGCGGATCACCTTGACTTGCTCTGACTGGGCTGTTCTCACCCTCATCGCCACCCCTGAAATCCAGAAGAGTCTGCGTGAAACGAGTTCGCAAGAACCGAGAACCAGGGACCAGCACACCCAGACCTCTCCGGTTTTCAAAGAAGCGTCTGCGTTTCCACCGTTCAATCAGCGCCGGCCTTTAAACACGGCAAGTAAAACCGTGACATACACACAATGGGAGACAAAGACCACGCCATTTTGCAGGTGGGTTAAGAGAATGGCAGAATATTAGAGTTTTTCAAGCTGAGTAAAAGTACAATTGATTTGGTCCTAGCTGGAAATAACCCGCAACATTCTACATAACCCCGCCTCACATCCGGTCCCCTTTACCCCGCCTCCTCCTCCTCAGTCCTTTTAAAAACCACAACGCCTCTCTCCTCCACATCGTCTAAAAACAACCATGACTCACCACAGCTCTGGGACTCCCTCTGCTCTATCTCCAGCGTCCTTTCAGCCATCAGCTGCTTTCTACTCCAGAACCGATTCCTCTGATGGATCTTGCTACTCCACCACCGAGTCCCCAACGGGGGTCATCATCTCCGGCCGCTATGCTTGCAGATTCACCGCTCCTGCCTCCATCACCTCAAGGTTGGAACTCTCCCAGCCACCCTGCTGTTGGCTGGCAATCACCCGAGCAGACCCCTGTAACCAGCTCAGTCTCCGGTGCTTCGTTGTGGGCGTTGCGCGACCCTGTGTGCCGGGCTCTTTTCCAAGAGCCTGAAGACAATGATCCCCACCCCGGGGAGAGCAGTGGTCAGCCTTCGCCTGTGGACAGCGATGAGGCCGCGACTCTACTCCCCACCGCTGTTTTTGAACTTATAAAATTAACTGTCAAGTACCTTATCATGTCGCTACTCCAGAAGCACCGACAAGACGTATGTCAAGGATGCGAGGTCTCCCACCCCTCGCAGAGACGCCATTCTTGTCTTTTCCCGCTGGAAAAATATTACTTTTTCAAGTACTATGATGAACTCTGCAAAAGATTATGGAATGGACATTTCACCAACATATTATTACAAATTTTACGGTTAGAGGGGTTTTCACCGCCATCGGCTCAAGTCAGAGGTGTGGCCCAGGCGTATCTCTTTGAACTCAGAGATGCCCGCGATATAGAGGGCACTCTGCAAGAAATCGATGCCAGCGTCACAGAGGTTACACGGACCATAATTCATAAAGTGCTAGATGACAATTACTCACTGTGGCTGTCCTAGTATTTGTTTTTCTTCTAATGCCTATTATTTTTCTTCTTTTTTAGCTTTGTTGTTTTTCTCTGTTTGTTTTTCTTACTTTTCAGTTTTTTGTTTTTTACTTCAAATGTATTGTTTTTCATTACATCAAATAATTTGTTTTGTGGAAATCCGTTACATGAAATAAAAAACTTTTTGGAAAAACAATGCAAGATTCAAACTCATTATTTGTTTTTTACTTGTTCAAATGTATTGTTTTTCATTACATCAAATGATTTATTTTGTGGAAAATCTTTACATCAAATAAAAACTTTTTGGAAAAGCATTGCAAGAATCAATCGCATTATTTGTTTTACTAGAATCGGAAAGTGTAATGGTTTTCATTACAACAAATATAAAATATTTTTGTAAACTCGTTGCATAAGTAACCACTCGATCATGAAATAAAAACCATAGTTAAACATAACTTGAAAGAACACACATGGCAGAGCAGAAACTATTGAAACGCGCATATTACGAACCATCTCACCCCGGTAGTTTTTGCGGAGTGCAGAAATTGATTAAAAGCGTGCACGATGAAACTGGTACAAAGATTAACATGCAAACAGCTCAGCAGTTCCTGTCAGAGCAGGATGCATACACCTTACACCGAGCTGCACGCCTGCGCTTTCCGAGAAACCGCGTGTTTGTCCCCAGACCTCTTAATCAATTTCAAGGAGATCTTTGTGACATGAGGGCGTTAGCTGAGCATAACGATGGCTATCAATATTTACTTACAGTTATAGATGTTTTCTCTAAAAAAGCCTATGCAAGAGCCCTGAAAAACAAAACAGGAGCTCAGGTCACTAAGGCTTTTGAGTCTGTCTTAAAAGATAGCCAAATTCCTCAAAAGCTACAGACAGATAGTGGTAGGGAATTTTTTAATTCCAGTTTTCAATCTTTAATGAAAAAGCATGGTATAAATCATTTTGCTACAGGGAGCGATCTAAAAGCCTCGGTGTGTGAAAGGTTTAATAGAACTCTTAAAAGTAAAATGTATAGATATTTCACGGCTGCAAATACACGTAGATATATCGATGTGTTACAAGATTTATTACATAGCTATAACACTAGCTATCATAAAAATGTCCCCCAATGAAGTAAATTCAGACAACGCAGCGGTAGTATTTCAAAATCTATATGGCACTTCTTCTATTCCTTGTGGGGGAAAAAAGCCCATGAAATTTAAAAAGGGAGATCATGTGAGGCTGTCTAAAGTTAGAGGTGTGTTTGATAAGCGTTATGAGCAAACATTCACAGGTGAAATATTTACTATTGACCAATGCATACCTAGAGACCCTCCTGTTTATAAAATCAAAGATTACGATGGGGAAGAAATTATCGGTAGTTTTTACGAGCATGAGCTGCAGAAAATCGCTCTTGTCAAGGATAAGCTCTATCACATAGACAAAATTCTCTCAAAACGTAAACAGAGGGGACAGCTTTATTTCCTGGTGAAATGGAGGAATTGGCCTGAAAAGTTTAATAGCTGGATTAAAGCCAGTGAGCTTAAAAACCTCACATAACAAACTCCGCACCTCACTCTCAACAGGGTAACCTTGGTAACGGTTCAGCATGACTCTCAGGTCGCAGGGGTTTTATGTCACACTACCCTCAAACGCAAGTCTGAACGTATTTAAAAATAACACAAGTAGCTGTTTCCGTGTTGATCTCGCCCAGCATCTCAATCTCGATGGGGCCTGGGAGGTGGCTCTCACTGAAATTTCATATCCCTATACATGGCTTAATCTCCCGAATGATAAGGCTTATTTTGAATGGAGGAAAAAGGGCGATGCTGAGCAGCGGCCTGATGACGTGGTTAAAACAAAAATACGCGCTGGCTTTTATGAGGATGCTACCACATTGAGAACAGAGATTGAAGCCTGCCTTACACGTATCGACTCGGATATTTATCTGAAATATCACCCCATTGTTAAAAAGTTTGAATTCACAGCTGGAGGGATATATCAACTCAGGTTTTTCCCACCACACGCATATATGCTTGGTGTACCAGCAGGTGTATGGCAGCGATTCGAACGCAAATTTTCCCCATATCCTGCAGATATAAAGGCTGGATGTTACCACCTGTTCTGTTATTCCGATATAGCTGCCTTACAGCTCGTAGGTGATAGTTACTCCCCCCTACTGCGTACTGTCAAAATAGAGGGTAATTACGGAGATATCATCACACTGTGTTTTAACAAACCAGACTATATTCCCGTTGCTCGCAAACACATCGAAAATATCCATATTGAAATCAAAACCGATCAGAACGAGCCTGTAAACTTTACCTACGGTAAAACGATAGTAAAGTTACATTTCAGACCTGGATAATAATAGGTTTATAAGATATTACGACACGCAGGCTGGTAACGGTCTCCCGGGGTTTTCTGGTGCACGTGCAATTTACGGACGAGGAATAGCATCTATTTTCTCAAAACTGTTTCGATTTGTCACTCCATTCATAAAGCGGGTGTCAGCATCGTTAAACCTCATTTGAAAACAGCTGTCAAAGGAATTGCTACAGATGTTGTGACCTCCTCTCTATCTAACTTGACTCGCTCAAACACACCAGAACAGCAAGAGGGCTCAGGGCTAAGCATAATCGAACGTAGAGCTTTAAAACGTCCTCCGGGTCGGAGGCTGACCGAGTTTAAAAAGCGGAGGAAAACTGTCAAAAAGAGACAGAGCGCTAAAACCACCACACGTGCCACACGCAGGTCGAAGCAGGATATTTTCTAAAAACTAAGAAACAAACAACAATGTCTTTACTTCACGAACGATCAAGCGAATGCACATTAAGTGAACTGGATCTGTTCACAGCCCCATTAACATAATTTTCAATCGAGGACAAATGTTATTCAGAAATATTACCAGTAACAGCGCTCACTGATCGAGGACCTGTGGAATTTTACGTGCCTGGAAACGGGCTGCATTACCTGGATTTAAATGACACACTGCTGAGTTTAAGGTTGAAAATAACAAACCCAGATGGTACTGATATTGATGCAGATGCTAATGTTGGAATTATAAATTACCCTTTAAACACCATTTTTTCACAATGTGACGTCACATTGGACAACAGACTGATTTCACAAGCCAGCTCAACCCACCCCTACAGGGCTATAATAGAGACATATTTAAAATACTCAGAAGAAAGTCTGAAAACTCAATTTAGTGCTGGGTTGTTTTACAAAGATACTGCCGGGGCCCACGATTCCCACGTTGTGAATAATGGCCCGAATAGGGGCTTAGTCCGCCGTGCCGTTTTCAGTGAACGCTCGCGAGAGTTCCATGTGATGGGACCGTTACATTCTGATATTTTTTTCTGCGAAAGATTATTGCTCAATAATGTGGATTTGAGGGTTAAGCTCACGAGAGCCAACGATGCTTTCAGCCTTATGGCGCCTCAAAATGCAAATTACCACCTGAATATTCTGGGAGCTTCATTGTTTGTAAGGAAAGTCACGGTGTCCCCCGCTGTGCGCGTAGGCCACGCTTCCGCTCTCATGCAAGCGAATGCACTGTATCCCATCTCACGCATTAATGTAAAAACATTTTCAATACCCGAGAATTCGCGGATATCACATCATGAGAATCTGTTTCTGGGTTCACTGCCCCGTTATTTAGTCATAGGCATGGTTAACCATGAGGCTTTTACAGGTCGATATGATTTATGTCCTTTCAACTTCCAACATAACAATTTAGAGTTTTTGGCTTTATGTCATGAGAGTAAGCAGATTCCAGCCAAAGCATTTCAACCCAATTTTGCTGAGAATCACTCCGTAAGAGAGTTTTACAGCCTGTACACCGCTACCGGAAGAAACCTTAAGGATCTCTCCTTGTGCATTGACAGACAGGAGTTTCAGCAAGGATATACACTGTTTGTTTTTAACTTGAATCCTTCAGACGACAGTCAGACCCTCTCGCCTGTGATAAATGGAAACTTGAGACTAGAAATGCGCTTCAGAGTACCGCTGCCTCACACAACCACATTGATCGTTTATGCATGTTATGATTCCATTCTCGAGATCAATTCCAAAAGACAAGTTTTGGTTGATTATTACTGAGAGGTTTCACCCTTTTGTATTGAATTATGAACAACCACCAATTGGAGAGTATAATGAGACTGCTAGTTGGGGACAGTTTTTTTGGAGTATATGCAGAAGATGAGTTATTAAAATTACTCAAACGCTCGTTTAAACGACCCACATATATTATTATAAATACAGACCCAAGGCACAAACCTGGCACTCATTGGCTGGCGATTTCATTAGATGAAGATGGAGGAGCTAGTTTTTATGATTCTTTTGGATTCCCCCCAGATTATCCTTTTTACCCTAAAAGCATTGTAACGTTTCTGAAAAAGCATGCTAAACGAGTATCCTTCCAACAAAGACAGCTACAAGCAACATTTTCTGAAGTATGTGGGCAGCACTGCATATTTTTTTGGCCCAGAAATCACGTGGAAAGACGTATGATGATGTACTTACTTTATATAGCTCTAATCAAAGCAAAAATGATAGCATGGTCTCGTGTTTTGTAAAACGATTTATCAGATGTGTAGCTAGCAATTTTAATCAAACTTCGTGTTCTCTGAAAGCTTTTAACGATTGTCATTTGTGCTCAAAATAATTTCAATAAAACTGAAAACGTTTCTGTGAAAAAGCGGTTTATTGTGCTTATTGTTAAATAAAAACATGACAGAAAATTTACTTTAAAAACATAACAATAACGTTTTATTTTTTGAGTACATCAGAAATTTAACCATGTGGGTGATAAGATAATTCTCTTCCTTTTCTTCTTTTTCTTAACAATAACATCTTCGTCAGATGATCTGTGGTATTCTCCTGTTTCTCTCGATTCTTTTAATGCTGCTATTTCCCTTCTGGCCGATAAGTTTGTAATAGTGGATAGGGGTATTTTTAGATCCGCCAGAGTCTGGGCAAGCGACCTCCAACCTGCTGGTTTCACACTTGCCCAAGAGCTTGCTAAAAATTTCATCAAATCGAGCATATGACTTCCAGGTATTGGCTTCTGTCTATGCGTGAATTCTCCGTCCTGAGTCCATCCGCCGTCACCTTTTGATGCTAATATTCTATGCATTAGATATTCAGTGTTTCTCTTTGAACGAGGGTTTATGTGGGTTAAAACATCATGTAAAACCTTATTCACACTACCCCTCTGCTCCCCCTCCTCGCTTTCTTCCTGATGGTGTTCATGTGATCTCTCAGTCTCCCCTACTTCACGCTCAGCGGGGAGTCTTAGTGTTATTTGTTTGCTTTCATCTGATTTTTGTCTTTCAAGTACAAGGTACTTTTGCAAAAGCATGTTATACTTTTTAATTTTCTAATCGGGGGTTAGACCCTGAGTCTCCAATACACGTCTCATTTCACTATCCAGGTCATCAGCAGCCTTGTCTCTGATGGTTGGTCGTGAGGCATTTGCATGTGTTTCATGTAAGCGTTTGATCTGATCGGGTGAGACAAGATACATTTTCTGCATTGTTATTTACGGATCGTGCCTATAGCTAAATCAGCTACCATAGGTAAAACTGTTGTGAGGAGTGGTAACAGGAAACCGCCTTTTTGGGTAATTAACTTCTTCTTCTTTCTCACTCCTTCACGTCTGCAGGCCATCTGTCTGATTTTCTCTTTGTATCGTTTCAATTTCTTATGTTGGCATTGTGTGATTGGAATGTTTCCTTTTAAAAGATTCATGCAGATCTCACAAACAGACTGAATAAAATCGGGTGAGCATGCTTCTAAAATAACCTTACGAATTTTAGGAGAGCTTGTGGTTAGTGTTTTCAGCAAAGCAAAGTTTCTTCTCAATCTTACAGACATTGTTTCTGTTATTTTTTCCTGGGTAAGAAAACACACAGCTGTTCTGAGGGTAGTATCCCAGCTCTCAGTCTCAGTTGCTCTGGACAGGTGGGGGTTAAATCTATCAATAAATATCTGTGTGGCTCTCTTGTGGCTTCTTCAAAACTTTACAAAAAGAATTGCACACGTCCTGGACATATTTGTCTAGCTAGTGTATTAACTTGTAATTTATCACGAGGGTTTTTAAATAACACCATATAAGTACTGTTCAGACTGATCGTCCTGCTGTGTTTGCCTTGTAAAAACACATTTTGTGTCAAAAACATTACGCTCATATTTTTATGGTGTCTGTATTGAGTGAAAATCCGGACCACTTCTGGATGATTAGCTGCTTGAAAAATAACATCATCCAGTACAATGAGATGACTTTGATGTGATGGAAATAAGCTCTCATCTTCAAAAGATTCAGGCAGACCTTCAATGAATTTAATGCTTTTATTTTTCTCTTGAAGCTCAGAATACAGAGGTTGAAAGGATGTATAAACCCACACAACGTTGTCAATAAGCTTGTTCAAAACATGTACACAGTTTTCCAAACCAGATTTGACAAAAAATGTCTTTCCCGAGCCACTAGGCCCAACAACCATACAGGAAAATGGCACATGAAGTCTGGGATCAAACTCAATTAAAGCAGGTTGAAACATTTTAAAAAACAACCAAAAACAAAAAAGAAAAAACAAGAATAATCAATAACCAAAGGGTAAAGTGAGACCTCCTGGGAGCAATCTGCGCTTGTCATAAACAACCCTGAATTTTTTGGGGAATGATGAATTTTGCAGTGAAAACCCTGCTTTATTACGCACAATACTGTGCTGAGGAGCCTCGAGTGTACACCCTGCTTCGCAGTTATCAATGTAATTGTCAACAAGGTTCTTTACAGATTCAAAATTGACCCTTTCGCAGACATCATGTGTTTGTGTGATCCCTTTTGCTTTCAAAACAACTTTACCTTTTTTTGTCATATAGCCATAGCTTTTTGGTCCAGCTGCTACAAACTCTGTAATGAAATCATCCTGTTCTAGTTCATCTGTAAGGTCACTGAGATATCTGCCTAATTCTAGTTTAGATTGATTTTGTTTGGTCAGATAAACAACACTGTCAGTATCATAGTAAATAGCTCTCTCCTGCAACTGATCCAAATAACTGTAGAGTTTCATACGCCCATATGAAGTAGTGAATGCCGCAATGAAGATGTTATCTCTGGAGTTTGGTAGTGGGGTACAGAGATCACCATAACACCATTGAATAAGAGCTACATCATCACTGACAAAAGAGAAATAGGTCACTTTGTATTTTTGAGAAAACATGAGATTAAAGAATTCCTCTGGCTCACTCACGAGTTTGCTCTGTGTGAGATTATTTCTCTGGCCAAATTTTCCCCAAAAGGAGTTTAAACACAGTTTGGCCATTTGTCTTTTAGCGGGGTTTAGTTTTATGTTTTCAGGGTCTAAAGTGATGCCTTGCTTAACCTGGTAGTCTTTAATGTAAAGCTGTTTATCCTCCTCAGTTACAACATCTGATGGGTAGCCTGAAGCTTCTTGTTTTTTGCGCAGGAAATGATGTACATACTCTGTGAATATTGTGTTACTCTGTTTCTCAAAGTGCCATACCTCGGTGATTCGACTTATTTGATAGCCCTTTTCTAAGGCAAGATTAAACTCTACAGTCGTCCAAACCCCTCTGAGTGCTCTCTCCTCGTTGCTATGGTTACACGCCCCCTGTTGGTTGTTCATTTCAGCACAAGTGCAACAGAGGGTAAAGAGAAGCTTTCCTGACTTTGTTTTATAGGGTAAAACGGGGAAATAGAGTGCTCTGGGTGGGTAAACAACCGCTTTGATAAACCCAAAGTAGTTTTTAGGGTCCTGAAAATTTCGAAAGATTATTTGAGGATGACCTAAGGGGTAACTACAGGTGCTATTTACATATGGATACAACGAGGTAACATCCACATAACTGATTTTCTCCCCAGGGCCTGCACTACAACGCTTGTACGCCCTTCCGAAGAGGGCGTGGCGCGGGTTCAAAGGCTCGGGTGGGTCATAATGTTTGAGAAAACTGATTACACTCTCATCACTACATTTTAACTCGGTCCACTCATGCTCCCAGATTGTAACAAGACATACATTATGCTCAGCTCTCAATCTAGCGAGCCTGTCTTGTGTAGCATTGTTTAGCTCTGCAAACGAGACACCTAACAAGGGATTAACATCGGTCTGATTTGAAAAACACTTAACACACCCATGAAAGTAACAGCCCAAAAATTCCCAGACATATGTTTTACCTTTAATTTCGGAATATCCATCTACATAATAACTACCTAACTGTTTTTCTCCTTGATTGAGCGCATGTGTGATAAAAACACCTTGTGCGAGAGATATTCTAGCCATTGAATTGAGGCTGAGGAAAATGATTTGACCTGATTACGGTAATTTAGTGGACATGGCAACGCGAAAGTATTAGCTCGCATGAAGTTTTAAGACACGCGCTTGCAAGCGTGTTGCGGCTGAAAGGATCTACTCCTGTCTCTTCAATAAACCCGTTTCTAAACAATGTGCAACCCCGAGCTAGAATTTCAACGTCGTTTTCACAGTATAAAACCGCATCTTTCATGAAATCGAAGGTGCCAGAGCTGACTGAATCATACCATTTGTAAAAATCATCTCTACCTTGTGTTGTCATCCTCTCCAGGCTGTAAGCTGAGGGTGGAGGATAGGGGCCAACATATTTTAGAGTTTCTCTGGAGCTAAAAGAATGAGGAAAGAAACCTTTAACGCTGTCTGAAAATCCCATTGCTTTTGGGATACCTGACAATGGCATGGGGAGGAAGCTGCACGAGTCCATGTAGCGTTGATTAAAGTCTGTGTCTGTAAAGCTGATCACTTTAGAGCCTTGCATGATTAACTTTGGTTTTAAACCTTCCTTAGCCATTCGGCTTAAAATAAGGTACCCATCGAAAGCTTTTGCATTATGGGCGATAAAAATACACCCCTTAAAGAGTGGACGTCTAAAATGAGCGAGAAACTTTTGCACGCAGTCCTCACCCACACAGTTCCAAGATTTACCATATGATGTTTTTGTACACACCAGAAAAGGGGTGTGTTCCTGCATGTAGCACTCGTGCGTTTGCTGATCACTTACTTTGTCTTGGCCGCAAATTCTGCATTTACTCTTAGCACATTTGTGGGGTTTACCTTTTACAGGAATATAATAAAGAAGAGAGCACTTGAGACATTTTTTAAAGATCTGACAGTTGCTTGCGAGTCTTTCACGCCTGTCAATTGGCTTTTTATGCGCCTGGAAACAAAGGGCAGATCTACAGATACGATTACAGTTGTGGCATAACTGGGGAGAGAGGATGTCCCTACTACATGTGGATTGCATACAGACAGAGCACCGATCGGGACAGAAATGGGATAACACGTGATTATAGCCAATGTAACAGTAATTACATACATAATCTGTACCCATAAAGCCTTTTAAATTTTTGATAGCATAGTAATGATTTTCAAATAAAAATAAGCACAGGGTTTTTTCTGTATTTGGTGTACTAGTTTGAAATTTAAAAAGGCTACGATCATTCTCGTTACGGTAAAATACTATAATTTTACATCCGAGTAACCTTTCAAATGTAACTATTTGACCAGCTTTTTCTTGAATTTCTCTAGCGAAGGCTTCTGCCTGCCGGTCGTTACACTCGGGGTGCAGAAGGTGGGCCTTATTGAAAAACATAACTTATTCGCAGGGTTATGAACCACGTATAAAAAACGTCTTTTCTTTTTAACAATTTCGTTGTTGAGTATCTGACTAAGATGTCTCTTACCGCTACCGGATGGGGGTGTAACTATCTGAGCTATGAGCTGGAGTGAGCCTTCACACATAACGGACCAATTTGACTGCACGGTTTTCAAAAACAGATTTTCAAATTCACTTAAATCACAATTGTCCCGTAAAATGACTGAAACATTATTTTGTAACTGCTGGCCTATCAACTCTAATTGTATAAGATCGCCTGGACGTGAATGCGAGAAAATCCTGCTTGTTATTTCACGGGCACTGGCCATTATACCTTGATAATATTGGGCGTAATCGGGTATATCATTTGGGGGAGGGAAATTCAAAATTTCTCTAATTTCAAGGTTATTAAATTTATTTCTCACGACTATATTCGGCTGTGCTGAATTACCGGCACAACTCTGGTCTGGATTACCCCCCTGTTGAAAGGAGTGATCGCGATCATTGTTTACTGGGATAAGGGGCTCGTTAGCAGAGACATTGTCTGGGGAAGAGCCGGACGATTGTTGTTGTTGATTAGAGTCATTGAAACGGCTTAACAACTGTAGGGGTGGGCTGTGGTTGAGCGGGTCGTTAGCAGGCACATTGTTTGGGGGAGAGCTGAGCGAATGCTGGCTATGAGAATCATTGAAACGATTTTGATTTAACCTGTTTATTTGGCTCAATAACTCTGGCGGTATTTGAACCTCATCCTGTATTTGCGCTAAGCCTTCTAAAGCGCTATTAAGAGCTGCGAAAGGGTCAGAAATGTTCTGTGTCAGACTCCTTTGAGAATGAGCCGGCTCTGACTCTGTTCGGGGCTCAACATGCTCCACTCCTAAATTCTGAGTGTTATTTTGCGGGGCACTTTCACTAGGGGCTAATCGTGCAAGAGCTAAATTAAGCATTTCTAAAGGGTCATTATTATTATTATTATTGATCACATCAGGTTGCTCATGGTTTTGTGGAGGTGTATTCTGTGAATGATGATGAGTATTTTGATTTAACCTAGCTAACGCTGTTTCTAAAGCAAGAAATGGGTCTGTAATATCTTGTTCCTGGTTATCCATTTTTTATTTTATAACAAGAATATATATATAACAAAAACACAGTTTGTTTGAAAAAGAAAAAATGAAGAAAAAAAACAACCTTTTTATAAGATGAGCTGAACTAATTCAGCGAACAGAGATACTGCTCGGAGAGCGATAGACGCGAGCTGGTTTCGTCGTCTGCGTGTTTGCCTTGTGCTCCTTATCCTTGCGGTCCTAACGGTCCTCCTGTTCCTCCTTGTGAGATGCCCTAAGAATTTGAGGGTGAGATACAAAACAGTTAGTAATATTAAATAGAAAAGGGATAGTTTTTATAAAATGAGAAAAAAGCAAGAGCCTAGAGAGAGACTGACCGTTATTGGATCTCAAAGGCAGGCGCGGTGCATTTCGTGTGCCTGATGGCGGAGAAGAAGCGCTGCTCGGGATGGTGCTCCGATGGGAAGGAGCACGGGGACCAACCGCGGAGAGCAAATCTTGCCTCTGGCGGGCGGACAGACGAAAGTTTTTCCCCGAGGCTCGCGGGAGAGAAGAAGCGCTGGTGGGGATTGATGAAGTGTTGGTATGATGGGCAGGAGCCCGGGGGCTGAGCGCGGAGAGCAAATCTTGCCTCTCCCGGTCGGACAGGCGAAGGTTTTTCCCCGAGGGTCGCGGGTGGGGATGAGCGCTGGTGGGGATGGAAGTGTGGCTGGATGCAGCGGGGCGAGCTAGCATAGAAAGCAGGGCCTCCCTCTCTCGAGTCGGGAGGCGGATGTTCTTGCCTGTTGAGCGCTCGAGCACTGGTGGTGAAGAACTCGGTGAAGAACTCGTAAAAAGAAAGCTATCCAAATCCGAGATGTCTGAAAAAAAGTTTGATAAAATGAAAAAGAGGGTAAATGTTTTGTTTTTTTCTTGTACAATTAACTGTTAAGAGGGAGAACAAGAATCAAGCAGACCTACCAATTTGATCGAGAGAATCCAAAAGAGAAGAGTCGAGCACGCTTATTTCAGAGTCTAAAAAGAAATAACAAGGAGTATTTTAAAAAACAGGAAAAACAGTAAAATATAAGCATTACATGAACAAGAGTAAGAAAAATGAGGTACCTGATGATGCCATGATCGCTGATATAGTGTACTAAAGCACTTTTTTTAGCTCTGAGTGTTAGAGGTGAGCTTATATATATTTTAAAAGTGTATTCCAGGTGTTAGAAAATCTATTTTCACGGTTTTTGAAGATGAAAAGCTTTTTCTTGAAAGAAAATGCAAAAAAATAAATGTAGTTAGAAAGCAAGAGTAACACTTACCGATTGATATGCACATAAGGAAAGAGGCGCCAGTTGTTGAAGCGGTCCTGAGAAAAGAGTCCGTCTGAGCGGCGTCAGCTGTCCATGCTTACGAAGTCAGATGGCTTGTGAGAGACCGAAGCCAGTCTTAACCTCAGCGGGGGATCATAAAAATCGGAGCTGAGAGCGATTGGCTAACCGGGGTGCGAGTGGAGCCGCCCCTTTGTTATGTGATTGGCAGCGGGGCAGTTAGGTACACCTGGGAGGCGGAGTTGGTCTGCGGCGCAAATTTCGAACGAAGACAGAGAATCATTAAGGATCAGATACAGCGAGAGTAACAGTGGAAAAAACTGTGCTCTGGCTGCGGTTCGGTGCGAGTAAGAACAAGGTAGAACTTAGAGTTTTGCGCTGAATTTGAGACGGAGCTAGTAGAGGGCTGATTTGAAGAAAAAAAGACTAAGGATTTTTCAGGATTTCCCCTGTTATCGAATATAAGGTTTTGGGTATACGGGGGTGGGTTCCCTACAAGTTATTCTAGGGGTTTTTGGAGAAAAACGCGGAGGGTTTTTTGAGGAGTTTGTTCCTGCTTATTTTGCCTAAGGATCGGGTGGGAGCCGCGGGGCGCTGAATTTGAGAAAAAAGACTAAGGATTTTGTGGTGCGTTTTTTTGCAGAAGAGAGTTTTTTCAGAAAGTTTTTTATGTTGGGAGCAGCGGTGCGTTTATGCTCGGGGTGGGAGTGCGAGTTTTTTGCGAGTCTGAGTTTGATTCTAAATCTCCTTGTTCGGATTAAACAAATGCATATAAATTGAAATAAAGTTTTCCCCCAAGGCATGCACCCTGTATGTCTCGCCATACTCAACGTTACAAAAGCACCAGTCTAACTAAGCACTTATACTCTAGTTTAACACGTTTTCACACACAAGCACAGACCCAGAAACACACAGGCCCGATGCAGAGAGAGAGAGGCGCGCGCACGGGCGCGCCTAGACACACAGGCGCGGGGGGCGCGGGGGGCGCGCACGCGGTGCGCGCTCACGCGCTGACCCACCACCAGATGGCGTTTTTTTAAGCATAAAAAAGTAAAAACTTTTTTAATGGTTTAAAAATAAAAGAATGCTATTTGATATAAAAAAAAAACTTTATAAATAATCAATTAGTTCTTTTTAGGGGGAAGAAAAGCAATGAGCTATGAACTAGCATATTTTGGATGAATATCATAATTTTTATGAAAATCATACTTTTTATGAATATCATATTTTTATGAATATCATATTTTTATTACTTCGTTTATTACTTCCTTTACTTCCTGAGCTCATGAATATTTTATTTCCATAAATCACTCAGTTTGACATAAGGGGCCTAATATCCCTCCTTCCACCAACTGCGCCTTATCTCTAAGGCTAGGCATTATGTTCCGCATGAGGACCTGGAGAAGCTTATTCACGCTTTTGTGACCTCCAGGTTGGATTGTTGTAACTCCTTGTACTACGGTCTTCCCTCTTCTCTTCTTCTTAGACTGCAAACAGTCCAAAATGCAGCAGCCCGCCTCTTGACTGGTTTCTGACGCAACCTAGATCTCCGCTGAAGTCCCGGGGTGACCGTGCGTTTGCTCTGGCTGCCCCGGTACTGTGGAATACCCTTCCTCTCGACATCCGCGCATCTGATTCCATTGCTCTGTTCAAATCACGACTAAAAACCCACTTATTCAATCTTGCCTTTCCCTCTAGTTAACATTTCTGTTATGATTTTATATTATGCACTTTTATGCTCATTTAATTTCTTGTTTGCTCTGTACCTGTTGCTTTCCTATGTATCAGTGACAGCTACCTGCTTGCATACCTAGTACTTGCTTTGGTCCTATTTCTATTATCTTCCTTTTATTCTGTATGCTACTAGTTAAGCACCTTGGCATATCCTTGGTTTTTAAGTGTGCTTTATAAATAAAGTTTATTATTATTATTTATTAAAAGCTCCCAATACACCTCTTACATATCCAGAAGTCCACGCATGGAAAATAAACAGTAAAATACAAAATTCTTTGGAGAACTATTAAATATATAAAGGAAGAAAAACTAAATGCAAAAGACAAATAGGACAAATAAGTTAAAAAACAAATGACAGGAAGTGAGAATTATTTGAAACAGGAAAATGCAGAGAAAATAATTAGCACTGAAAGACCACATGGAGGGAACACTAAGGGAAGAACTTAAAGTCTGTTATGAGGCAGGATGACATTAACTACACTACTTTTCATATGTATCTAGAAAGAGTTCTTGCAAATGTTCATATTGTGATGTAGAAGATGAAAGTTGATGATGACAGTAAACAAAACATTTGAAAGAACTGTAATTTTGAGACTTGCAACCTGCTATACAACGTGCACACTTCCTAATGTGTGTGCATGTGTGTGCTCCTGTGAGGGTAAGCAGCACCAAGTTCCTGGGTATGTACATCTCAGAAGATCTCTCCTGGTCAAAGAACACAGCATCACTGGTCAGCAAAGCCCAACAACGACTCTACTTCCTCCGCAAACTGAGGAGAACGAGAGCCTCAGCTCCTTCTACAGAGGCACCATGGAGTAGGAGTGAGGTCCTGCTCCGTGGCCCTGCTGGAAAAGGTTACGAGTAGTGAAAGCAGCGCAGAGGATCGTGGGTAGTTCTGCATTACAGGTGACTCCCCCACCCCCAAAATATACAAAACTCTGAAACTTCACTATCGCCCGTCACTGACTCCCCCCACCCCCACCCTACATGCACACAAACTCTTGCCTACAAATTGGTGTTGGACACTGTTTTATTGTTGGCATCTTTCACCAACACTCTGACTGAGCAGCTTTGCATAAGTTGTACACATAACACACCACCTCAGGGGAGACATGATCAGCTGATGTGTGTCAGCCTCCCCCTGACACCTGAACCCACTGCTCCACCCCTCCCTTCTGTTGAGCTACAAACCACACACCAGTAATCATGGTGATTTAGTATAAAGCTGGAGTAAAGACAGTGTGTTATATTAGCAAACTAAGACTGCTGAGCTTGAGTTTGGTATATTTGCCTTGTAGATCCAGTGTGTTTGTGCTGTTGTGTCCACTGCTGACTGTGAGTGGTCCTTGTTCCTCCAGTTGTTGTTTTCACAACAACAGTTTCAGAACGTTCCTGTGTGCACAGTCTTTATTCAAAGGTAAAGCTTTGTAAGGTCCATACAGACCAACCAATGGTACAAACTGTAAATAGTCTGTTTTCCTCCCCTGAACTTTCTCTTTGAGAAAAGGCTTCACCTACTCACACGCTGGTATTGATATCAAATCAATACTAGTTTGACAATACTTTGTTTCTATCGCCTAATTCATCTTCTGATTTGTTGTAAAAATTGTTGTTATTATTTTTTTTTGGGGGGGGGGGGGGGGGGGGGGATATATAACTCAAACATGCACTATGAAAAATGTGTTGACTTTTTGCATTGACAGTCAAATTCATTTGATTTACAGATCAGCACATCTCAACAGCAAAAGCTGAGCCAAGGTGCTTAAGAGACGGACACCAGCAGAGACTTTAGAGAGAGTTGTTTCACATTTCCAAAAACCGAGTATCAAAATACATGAAAAGATGAAAGTGTCACATCTGACTTACAAATTTCAAAAAACAGTTGGAGGATGCTGCTTTAATGTTCCTCTAAAGATTATGTACAGAACTTTATTGTCAGATTTGTGGACTAAGTCCAGCATTCCTGTTTGGAAAGACACAGTCTACGAGTTGGGCAGTTAACATGTTGAACAAACCTTGGCAGTACGTTCTTTAGGTTGGTGTGATTAAAATCACCAGCCACAATAAAATTCCCATCAGCTGTTGTTTATTGATAGCATTGAGCAGGTAGTTCAGTGTTAGCAGTAGTGTCCAGAGCTAAATTCACAGCTGTATTGTAGACAACAGAAAACTGTCTTGGGTGGTAGGGTCTGTATTTAACTACAATCATTTCTAGGTCTGGAGAAAAGTGTCTCTCAATAGTAGCATTTGTAGTCCAGTGACTGCTTGTAGCAGCCATGTGAAGACCAAGAGGTCCTAATGAGCTCAATGAGGCACACAACAAAAAGGTTTACTAAAATCAATATCATCAGTGCCTTAAAAACACCTAAAATCTAAAGCCTACTTTAGACAGGATTATGAGGGAAAGTGAGGACGATATTTCCTGTGTTTTCTGGTCTTTAGCTTGTTGTTCCAACAAACAAATTTAAAGTTGGCCTGTTAATCATCACATATCTGAACACTCTTGCGAAAACTGCATTTACATTTTTGGTGTTATTGCAAGGAGCTGCTAAGTTCTTTTCAACCACAGTGAAGACGTCATTTTTGACCAGGATATGTCTTTCATATTTTCCGTCTTACATATTAAACAAATATGTAAGACTGCTTTCTTCCATTTGCACAACATCTCTAAAATTAGAAATATCCTGTCTCAGAGTGACGCTGAAAAACTAGTTCATGCATTTATTACTTCCAGGCTGGACTACTGTAATTCATTATTATCAGGAAGTCCTAAAAACTCCCTGAAAAGCCTTCAGTTAATCCAAAATGCTGCAGCAAGAGTCCTGACAGGGACTAGAAAGAGAGAGCAGATTTCTCCTGTATTGGCTTCCCTTCATTGGCTTCCTGTTAAATCCAGAATTCAAAATCCTGCTCCTCACAGACAAGGTCTTAAATAATCAGGCCCCATCTTATCTTAATGACCTTGTAGTACCATATCACCCTATTAGAGTACTTTGCTCTCACACTGCAGGCTTACTTGTTGTTCCTAGAGTATTTAAAAGTAGAATGGGAGGCAGAGCCTTCAGTTTTCAGGCCTCTCTTCTGTGGAACCAGCTTCCAGTTTGGATTCAGGAGACAGACACTATCTCTACTTTTAAGATTAGGCTTCAAACTTTCCTTTTTGCTAAAGCATGTAGTTAGGGCTGGACCAGGTGACCCTGAATCCTCCCTTAGTTATGCTGCAATAGGTGTAGGCTGCTGGGGGATTCCCATGATGCACTGGGTATTTCTTCTTCACTCACTATGTGTTAATAGACCTCTCTGCATTGAATCATACTTGTTATTAATCTCTGTCTCTCTTCCACAGCATGTCTTTATCCTGTCTTCCTTCTCTCAGCCCACCCAGTCGCAGCAGATGGCCCCGCCCCTCCCTGAGCCTGGTTCTGCCGGAGGTTTCTTCCTGTTAAAAGGGAGTTTTTCCTTCCCACTGTCGCCAAAGTGCTTGCTCATAGGGGGTCATATGATTGTTGGGGTTTTCTCTGTATCTATTATTGTGTATCTATTATCTATTATTGTATCTATTATTCTACCTTACAATATAAAGCGCCTTGAGGCGACTGTTGTTGTGATTTGGCGCTATATAAATAAAATTGAATTGAACTGAATCACATTATTAGCACAAACACAGCAGGCTGGTAAATATCAATGAAATCCTAAAACTGCTGAAAAGCTGAAGCATATCTCTGTGTGGAAATATAAGTTTGGAAAAAAATCTGTAATTGTAATAAATGAACCTTTAATTTTCAAAGTGTGCTTCTCAGCTAGCAACATTACTAAGCCAGCTGTCGACACACAACCACAATGTAATTACAAGGATTGCATCATATAGGTCACTAGCAAGTGACTTTGGCTTAAGTGATTTGGGTTCATCAAGATGTTCATCATAAACCTCTGCAGGCACATGACAAGCTAAGATGTGGCTGAGAATTCAGCAGGGAAACCCTTGGAATTTCAGTGCAGACACAAGAAACCCTTCTGTGGTGGTCTGGGATTATAAAGAACACCACACATCTGCTTTTAAAAATGCAACTAAGCAAGCAAATCACAAAGAAAGAACATTATCATATCCAGAACTGCAGCAAAGCGTACAACTGTTAATTGTGGATGATGAAACATTAGGCTTCCCTCTTCTAATTCCCTGTCAGTAAACAATTTAGTGATGGATCAACATATAGATTTACTAAGTCTCAGAGACACTGGGCTACAGCAGGATGAATATGTTGGTTTCAATGAGTTATACTAACTCAGTATCGTTGAAGCAAAGGTCTTGGAGGAGGAGCAGCACTCTTCAATTCCAGCTTATTAATCAACCACAGAGTTTTAACTAATTTGAAAGCCTGACTCTTTGGCTCGTCCAGTTTTATTGTTGTTATTTATTGTTCACCTGACTCTTACTCAGAGTTACTGTCTCTGTCTCTCTCAAAGAAATCACACTGTGTCAAGGTTTGAAGTGTGGCAGGCTGGACTTGACTCCCTGGTGTAACTCTCGAATGCACAATTTAAAGCAGATAACCTGTAAGCTGGACAGGAAATGTCATCTCACTAATTTAGCCTGGAAAAAAAAACTTTGTAAAGCTGGAACATCTTCCTATTCATCACTAACTGAAGAAAACAGGAACAACTTCAGGTTTCTTCTAAGGACTGCAGCCAGGCTGAGGAAGAGTCAGAGCATTCCTTAACCAGTAAGGACGTCTTACATTTGAATAGCATTTTAATCATTAGAGAAAAAAAACATTCAATATTATTCACAATTATTTGGACTCTTTCTCTGTGACTGAGATACTTCCTCCAAACCATCAACATGTCTATTAGACCACATTCCTATAAGACTCCTCAAAGAAGTGCTGCAGTTTTAAATATGATCAATCTATCCCTGTTACTGCACTATGTACCACAGGCCTTTAAACTGGGCAGGGATTAAAGCCATCAGCTGACCCAGCTGTCTTAGCTAATTATAGGTTAAAATTCTTGAAAGAGTCGTTTTTAAACAGCTCACTGATCATGTGGAGAGCAATGGTTTATTTGATGTGTTTCATCACAGCACAGAGACCTCATAAGTGGAGATCACAGATGATCTTCTTATGGCTTCTGATAGAGACAGTGGACTCTGTGCTTGTTCTCAGTACAGCGTTTGATCATGTTGACCATTAATATCTGAATCATATCTAATAGACTCCCATTTGTCCCATTAATGGGGAGTCTTACACAGAGGTTATCATTACGCCACAGGGATCAGTGCTAGGACCAATGCTGTTTACATTATACATGCTTCCCTTAGGCAGTATCATTAGAAGACATAGCATACATTGAGATCTCAAACTTGGCCCTTTCGGTGTTAAGGCAATGAAGCATCCATCAGCCAGGTAGGTGGAGGCTGTTACTGTCCATTTGGGTATCGCAAATACTTGACACATGCTGGTTAATATGCTCTTTCAGACAATCACATAACCAACAGCCAATGATGGTATTCTGCTGAAATAAGATTCCACACTTGTTTGGTGGTAGGTCCCAGTTTGCAAAGGTTTGCAGACTGACAACAATGCAGCCAGACCACTTTCTGTAGTATAAACCTGAAAGTCCAGCTGTCAGTGCAGCAATAAAAAAGCCAGACTACTCACTTGAATTTAAGTGCTTTGGCATCTTGGCAGTGATAGCTTTGGTTCCTTCTTTGGCTACTGCTCAAACAAATACAGTCAAAATAATAAAGGCAGCATTCATCAGCAAATAAGGCCAGAGGTGGGACAGAAATGTTAATATTTATGATCTCCAAAAGTTGAATCTGTTCATCTGGACGTAGCGTTTTGTGGGAGAAACGTTTCGTCACTCATCTAAGTGACTTCTTCAGTCTCAGCTGACTGCAGGTTTCCCCAATCTTATAAACAGTACATTTGCATAATGACTGAAACCAGCCCACTGAAGGAACAATGGGCTGAGAGGCCAGTTCCTTAATCATAATTATGCAAATTCTCATGACCATTGATCAACAACCACTGACCAAAACCCACTGATCAAAGACCACTGATCAATGTCCATAAGTCCCATTCACAGAGAGTTGGGGAATGGCTGCAATCACAGCATTGTAAGATGGCAAAAGATGTACCCTTAGGCCCCCTCCTCGATTCAGAGATGGTCTTTCCCTTTTCACGTAAATGGCCTCCTTGACTCCGCCCTCAAACCAGCGTTCCTCCCTGTCCAGGATGTGTACATCCTCATCATTGAAAGAGTGTCCACTGGCCTGTAGGTGTAAATAGACTGCAGAGTCCTGGCCTGACGAGGTAGCTCTTCTGTGTTGTGCCATCCTCTTCGCCAGAGGTTGTTTGGTTTCCCCGATGTATAAATCCTGGCAATCCTCCTGGCACTTAACAGCGTACACTATGTCACTCTGTTTGTGTCGGGGGACCCGATCCTTGGGGTGGACCAGTTTTTGGCGCAACGTGTTTTGGGGTTTAAAAGCCACAGAGACCCGGTGTTTAGAAAAAATGCGTCTCAACTGCTCCGATACTCCTGACACATACGGGATCACTACAGGTTTTCGCTTGGGCAGCGGTTGTCCTTCTCTCCTGGATCGGCTGGAGCTTTCTTTAGGTGCTTTTCCAGCTTTGACAAAAGTCCTTTTTCATTCAGAGTGGAAGAAACTACAAGCAGAGGAACAACCTTTGAGGTAGGCTCGAGCGGGGCAACAGTCTTTAAAAACTGGGGCCATTTCTCAATATGCATACTCGTGTGTACTCGTGTGTACGTGCGTTCTAGTGGACTTGTGATACATCATCATTTATAGACCAAATACTGTTCCCATTCAAAGTACGCATCAACTTAACTACGCTCAAAATTGTGTTCGTGGATGTGCTCTTGCTCTGCCCATTCTATCGAGTGCATGTCCATGGTGACTTACTTGGATGTGCAGCCAAATATCCCAGAATGCATTTCATCCAAAACTCAAATGCAGCAACTGGCAGACAAGAGTGACTAAAAAGTTTGAAATATTACTTTTTCTTTTAAAATATGTTCAGGCAAGAATGTAGCTGCTTGATTTATCAAGACATCACATATTTGCAAAAGTGCTCCGACGTTTTCGGAGGTGTCTGTTACCCACCAGCTTGACAGCTAGCCGGGAGATCGAGGCTCACTGCAGTCGGCAAGAACAGCGAACTCCGGGCACATCGTTTTCAGATGGTTGGTTTGGTGTTTGGTTTATTTTAGTGTTTTATTTGTTTCTGAGAATTCGGTTTTGCTGAGATTAAACTTTAGCTTCACAACTGGATCATTGTATTTAATTTTAAAGCCTTACTTGGAGAGCTGTCAGTATAAATGTGCTTCTTATAACAGCTGACTCTGAATTAATGTTAACATTAAGAATATTTAAAGTCAGCAGGAAACATTTTGTCTGGAAGCAGAAACTGCATGTTGATACGTGGAGATCCTGAAGGCTGCTCCAAAAATGATCGAACTATATTTTAAATATTTGCTCAGTTCTCTTCCAAACCCCAGCAGACATATATTTTAATTTATTCATGTCTACTAACATAAAAATAAAAGCGTTTTAACCTCAGACCTGTTTGCTTTTTATTCAATAAGCAGCGTGAGCTGTGCATACATATATGCTATTTTTAATAAGAGAGATTAAGTTTGTGTTTCTATCATGTAGTTATGGTGCTTAACTGTGTGAAGCTTATTAGACATTATGACAGAGATCATATGTAAAAGCCAATTTTAACAGTCGTTAAAATACATTTTTAAATTCTTTTTTTTCTTAAAGAAATCTACAACATCATGTGTAACTTTAATTTAATTACAGTTAAATTAAGGGGCGATGGCAGTAAAAACTCTGAAGCTGTGATGTCATCGAGTACACTTGAATGTAGAATGATCGCGCTGCGTTCTCAGGAATTTCAGAGTCCCGTGTAAACTTATAAAGTACAGACTAGCATGAAGGCAAGTACCTGTGTTTAGCTTTCCAGAGTTGCTAGGTCAGGTTTTGGCTAACAGGTTCAGAATGAAGCACACAATGAGCAGTTTCAATATGAAGTACATATAGAAAAAGTTCAGGTTGTATTAAAGAAGTGACAAAAAACTCAGTCTCTAACTTTACAAGCGGGTAACCAAAAAACTCTGTTTCACATTTCATATGCTGAAAAACACAAGGATTAGTGTTTGAACAAGGAAGTTGGGGAGAAAAGCAAATTCAGTCTTACTCACTGAGGAAGATGTAATAGAGAACCGACAAACATGAATGTGGAAACCAGCTTAGGTGGAGGCAGGGATGGAAGCTCTGGCTGGTGCTGCTTCTTTCGTGTTGGATATCCCACCTTCGTGAGTAGGACAGTTAAACACTGGCTAGCAGTGAGACAGGTGAGTCTGAGGTGGAGCAGCAAGGAGCTGGCTGATGAGGAGCAGTCGGGCAGAAAGAGTGAGAATTATGAACTTTCAATTAAATTAAATTAAATTTTATTTATACAGCGTCAAATCACAACAACAGTTGCCTCAAAGAGCTTTGTACTGTAAGGCAGACCCTACAATAATACATACAGAGAAAAACCCAACAATCATATGACCCCAACGAGCAAGCACTTTGGTGACAGTGGGAAGGAAAAACTCCCTTTTAACAGGAAGAAACCTGCGGCAGAAAGCCTGCAGACTGCAGAGGTGTGGAGTTCAGGACAGAAGCTGTGAGAGGACGGATGGTGACAATCAGAGGTGAGTAGTAACGAGTTACATTTACTTGAGTAAGTTTTTGAAAAAAATGTACTTTTAAAGTACCTTTTTTGCTCGATACTTTTTACTTTTACTTGAATACATTTGTGAAGAACAAATGGTACTTTTACTCCGCTACATTTGCAAAATTCGACTCATTACTTTTTAAAAAATAATTAGTTTAACACATTAGATAATATGCCGCCAGTGGAGTTTCCGGTAACTTTTTTACCAATCAGATGTGGCCATGCAGTCACGCAGAGCGGCCCAAGCGTTTCAAAGTAGCGGACACACGGAAAGAAGAAACACATGAAAACATGGCAGAGTCTACGCTAGAGCTGGAGAGGATGAACACCCTTGGTCTCACATACAGAGAATGTTTCGCTTAAAAGCAGTACAAAAGAACAGCTATGTCTTCAGCGCGGTGTCTGCAGTGAGAGCCAAAACAAACCAACTTTTCAGCGTGAAAAAACTCAACTCATGTAACCTGAGGAAACGGTAAGTTTTCTCTAAATATCTTTTTAGCTGTGGTTAGCTGGATGTCAGGCTTATGTTACAGCAGCTGTGTCGAGCTCGAGCTGCGAGTCATATTTTCGGCACTACGTTGTAGTGAGATAAGTTTGTGGGTGTTTTGTGCAGCTTCGGCTGTCTTTTTAACTGCTCGCTGGTTAGCTAGCGTGAGCTATAAGCTAACAGCTAGCCTGGTTAATGACACTAGAGTTCAACGCACATGCAAACAGCTCGTCTCTACTGCTTTAACTGTTAAAACAGAAGGCAACAGGGTGACAGGGTTTATTATGTCAAACAGCAGCTTGTTTAGTTTAAACAGTCTGCATTAAGCTGGGCAAACACTGTGCGAGTTTTTTCAGTCGCGTTATTCAGCTCCTGCTCAAACTGTACAGTTGAATCTCAGGGGTTAGAAGTTCATAGGTCACGATGCAGGGTCTCACACTATACGGCCCGATGCTCTGATGCGACCTGAGTGCTCAAACTGTGCGTCCATAACATGAAGCTTATCATACAAAATCTGTCTCTCGCTCTCCCTCTCTCTCTTTCACTCACACAGACACACACACCATCAACTTTGCTAAATTACTAATAAAAAACATTGAGCAGCAGTGTCCATCCAACTCTTTTCATGGTTGTTGTAGCCGTGATAAGTTTGTGAGGTCACATTGAAAAGCCTCAGATATGGAAGCGTAGAGCTGCCACCCAGGCAAAAGAAAAATAGAGCTATATCACGTTATAACGTGAAAAGTATAGTCTTCTAACAATATACTATCACGTTCGTACAATATAAATATTATATTGTACGAACGTGATAATTATGTATATTGTAATAACGTGATATTACATTGTTCAAACGTGAAAGGTATATTGCATGAACATGAAAAGTATATTGTTAGAAAAATAGAGCTTTTCACGTTATAACATGAAAAGCTCTATTTTTCTTTTGCCTGGGTGGCAGCTCTATGCTTCTGTACTCGGATGAGCCAAAGTTCTACAAGTTGTGCCTCCATCTCTTGTGTCCAGATCACACGCTGCACTGCCGTGCTGCTCCGCCTTTTCACTTTCATTTCTGTGTTTGTGCGTGCGCAGTGTGAGAGGCTGCGTTGAGGGGCGACGGGATTTTAAACAGGTTTGATTTTCTTGCAACCATACGATTGATGATTGGGAGCTGGTCGTGAGGTGTTAATCGCTTTTCGTTACCCCATGTATACTACATGATGCACGACACAAGATTAAGGCGAAACTCGGGCCGATCCCCAAAACGGTTGTGCAACTGAAAAATTGGCTCAAAATGGCCCAGAAATCGCACAGTGTATGCCCAGCTTTTGGAGGCTAGCTTCATCCAACTCCCTCCCCTGTGGTTGGAAGGGGCGTGTTTCATCTTTTTGCAGCCAGACTGAGGTGTTTGCCTTCTCAGGACAGTCATGCAGAGATTAGAGGCTACATCGCAGCTCCAGTCACGCTTCCATCACTGTGTTTCTCGTCAGCCAAACAGTGCAAGGAGGATCTATTGGCTAGCACTGCTTAGCCTTGCATGCGTTCTTATTTTAAACTTAATCTGGAATTCATTGCAAACTGTTTGTGCGGGATATGAATGACAAGATTTTGTTTTTCATCAAGAGTTAATAAAAAACATCTCCAGTGTGATCAAATCTTCTTGCCGAACATCCGCAGCTTGGCAGTGTATACAGCACTATAATGACCAGACCTGATTCTTTTGAAAACCTTACATCTTTCCACAGGTCTCAACTTCATCAGACATCACCTAGACACAGAGCTGGATGAGGCCAGCACAAACAGCAGCCTGTCTGATGAAGATGATGGATCCATGGGGTCAGGAAAGCCAGAAGCAGGGGAGCTGGAGAGGTACCTTTCATGTCCATTCACTGGAGGTGTGGATCTATTGCATGGCTTTCCTCACATCAAGAAGCTGTCGATCAAAATCAATACAGCTCTTCCTGCATCTGGAGCCTGTGAAGGACTTCTCAGTCATGCAGGACTCCTGTTCACTACTGAACAGTTACAGCTTCACAGAAAGAACTTTGAGAGCAAACTGCTGCTGAAGCTTAACCATCACTTCACTGAGTGAAGAAATGGCACATTTTTGCTAAATATGCAGAAATAAATGCACACTTATACAATTTATGGTAAACTGAGCTGCCTTGTATGTACATATGTTGAAGATGCCTCGTTCTAATGTTTTCTCTGAGGCTGCTGTGCCATTTGGAGCAAAAATGAATATAAAGTTTACAGCATATCTTGTCACTGGAAATTGTTTGCACTGTTTATATATTTATATTATTTACTGTAGGTGTTGATGAAAAAAGCTTTATGTTGTGAAAAAATGAAATCTGTAAATTAGAATTGTTGTGCCTTATTTTGTTGATGTTTTTACATATATTCCTTTTGAAAATACTAAAATTTGTATATTTATTTATTTTTTGTCTGATAGCATTTATTTAAAAAATAAATCGGACATTTCAACCAGTTACTCACTACTTGAGTAGTCTTTTCACCAAGTACTTTTTTACTCTTACTTGAGTAACTTTTTTAAAGACTACTTTTCACTTTTACTTGAGTAATAATATTTTAAAGTAATGCTACTCTTACTTGAGTACAATTTTTGGATACTCGACCCACCTCTGGTGACAATGACTAGGTCCCTTAGCCATGTGTACAACACCTCCAATAGTCTGGGATTCTCTGGGCACATGTCAGAAAGAGTCTTTTGGAGTCTCACATTCTCACAGTGCAGAAACTGCTCCAGCAGGCTGATGTCTGATGGGTCCATGATGGTCATCATGTAGTTCTGTGTTGCAAGCAGGTTGCAGACCCAAATGCAGAACTCAAGACCCAGAAGTGGACCAAAAAAACTAGAGGTTCATGAGATAACATGGGAATAGAAACAGGTGGGAACACAACTGAAACTTGTGGTGGAAACAGGACAAAGGAAGCAAGACTAAACACAGCTCCCATGAGACAAATGACTAATAAAATACAGTAGAAAGTAACTAAATGTGGAATCAAAGTTGACAACCTGACAAACCACGGGAAACACAGAGGAACCACGATAACTTACAATCAATGTCATGGTTTCTTGTATTTTGGTGTCATTTTGTGTTATGGTTTATGTTTAAGCTTCATTTAGTAGTCTTGGGTTTATTCTGTGTTTTAGTTTCTTGCCCATTTAGGTTCCCCTTGTGTCTTTGTTCTCTGTGTCCTTCCCTTGTGCGTGTCTTTGCCTGGGTCTCACAGTGTGTGTCACTTCCTGTTTTATTTTGAAGCTACTTTGTCTCATGTGTGACATTCAGTTTTGCTTCTCCTATCCCATTAGTCAGATTTGTTCCTGGTGTTTCCACCTGCTGCCCATCCTCTCATTATCCTGTGTATTTAAGTCTTCAGTTTGTCTCTGTTCCTTGTCACGTCGTCAGTCTTCCTGCCATGTTTCCCCCCTGTGCTATGTGCTTCATGTTCTGTGGCTTAGTTTCCACACCAGCAGTTTATTGGTCAGTACTTTCAGTTTGTAGTTTTCAGCAATAAAGCTGTTTGAGTTCATGTTTCATCTCTGCATTTGGGTCCGACCAAAAAAATGGAACCACAATAAATAAAACTAAGAAGGCCCAAACACTAAACACATTGTGAAAGCCAACAAATCATCACTATCTAGAATAATTGCTAAACATTGAGAAATTCACATAACTCAACATAAAGTGAAACAAAACAAAACAAAGATACTGGAACAGACAAAGCCTTTGAATATGGATATAAAGAGAAACAGTATAACCTAATGATGGCCTTCTTTACTCTTTGGACCTTTTATTATTCTAGCACAACCCCCCCCCCAAGTCTGTATCTGTATCATTTATCATGAAACACTGAGGGGAGAGTTCCCACATGGCACTGCTTGTCAGTCAATTGTACAATTACTGTTGAGCCTCTGAAAATTGTGAACTTTCTATAAAAATGGTGGTTACTCCTAAACGCTTAGTGGTTTGTTTAACCTCTTAAATTAAAGCTGAAACTCTCCACTTAAAAAAAAAACCCAAACAGAAATGATGTTGCTCTTTGAGGGAAAAGAAAGAAATAAAAGTTCATAGATGATATTGTACTGGCTCATGTTTGGTTTAAACTTGGATGCTGTTGTTATTTAAAGTTGTGGGTTGTGTGGCTTGAACTACTCTAATGTGGACTATGTCAGAAAACAGTTTGAGAACCACAGGTTTAAAACAGAGTTTCTGTTTTTCTCATTGTTCACAGGCTTCTGTCAGTCAAAGGACTGACTGAGCGGGCACCGTGGAGCTTATTGTGAACTGTAAATCACACCAATCTACTCTAGTATGTTGCTATATAATCTATCCTGGTGTTGCGAACTTGAATCTGCACAGAGCAAGTTCACAGAAGCTAGCAGATCCTCTAAACGAGATCAGTGTGGTGCGTTGTTTTGAGCAGCAGTCAGCGGGCACTCAGTATACCCGCTGTGTGACTTTGCGTCCTGGCTTTGCGCACCTAAAAATACCCCTGTCCAAGTACACAGATCAAAGGGGGTAGCAACACTGGCGAATCCCGCCCCGCCATTTAACCTAAAACCTCTCAGAGGAGGAGCATGTAGTGTGAGCAAAGAGCCGGCGACTTCCACAGTTGTACAGAGGAGCGGGAGACTGGTTCGGGTTACAGGGACTGGCCTGGCGACTGGCCTGTAGCACATAGTGGGATCGCTCTGAAGTAGCGAATGGGACAAACGGAGCGGAACACAAAGGAGTAAGACAGAGGAAGACTCGGACACGGAATGTTTCGGTTTTGAAGGTTTATGTAATTACTCATATGAGTGCAGCCAGATTGGTGAAGAACGACAGAGTTTACTCAGTATAAACAGCCTCCTGCAAAGTTATAGATCGGCAGGATTCTTTCTGCGCAACTCTACACCTGATGAGCTTGGGGATTGTTGGGTGCATAGAACCACACTCACATGTCTGAAATGGAACAGGAAAAGAAGTGGGGAGTCGCTGGTAAACCAGGTGAAAAGAGGCGCATTGGCTTGAAGCAGCCGCTGTGGAGAGATTTGTCTTGCGTGACGTTTTGCATCGCGGTGTCCGTGCTGTCTGTTGGAGTTTGGATCGTAGTTTTTGTGCGGACGTCGGAGCTGCAGTCCAGGATAGTAAGTCTGGAACAGCAGCGTCTTTCTGCGTGGATGCTGTCCGTGGAACAGGTGGAGCCCGTCATCCTGGGTCGTCTCGACCAGATCCTGGAAGAAGTAAGAGTCGCTTAAAATGATCAAAAGATGATTTTTTTTAATGACAAACAGAAATGTTTTTGCATCCCCCCCCCAAGTGTATTGGTGTTTTCTGGATGCAGAAATCACAGAGGTAACAGTAGAAACTGTCATGATAAAGAATCAGTGAATCTCTCATTTAAGTATAGATCTATGTATTTCTAGCCCTCTTATTCAGAGCGCTAGAAATATAAGAGATGCTCCACTGCTCTTAAACAATGCACTGTGGCATCTCCAAAGTACAGCATTGAGAAGCCAGTTACACAGGTGTTAAACACAACATGCGTTTATCTTCTCTGAGATAACAGTGTGACGGGCTCTCGGTGGCTGTTCATATCTGTTGCTTCTAAAGTTGATCACAGCTACACCAACAAGCACCTAACAGCCTGCACGGTGTTTAAAGATCCACAGGGAGCCGACTTTCCCTTCCTCCGTTTGCTGTAGCCCAGCTTTTATCTCCCCCCCCCCCCCCCCCACACACACACACACACACACTCACTCACTCCTCGACCCCTGTCACTAGGGCCAGTATAATGCATTTAGCAGGAGGAAAAACGAGCACGTGGTGGTTAGTGCAGAGCTTGCTTGCAGTCTCAGACCTGAAGTCAGGATGTGTTCAGTACTCAAACTCACCTAAACCCTTATACCTCAGTCAAAGGAAGCAGACTGCATATACAAGTTTCCCGTAGACCACCAGCTACTCAGACAGTATTTTATATTAATCATGTCTGTCAGTGATGGTCATCAGTTAGCACAACAATAGCTGGAATTTAGGCTGTGTGCTTTTCTTGCTAAAGATGGATGTCAGTCTTAGTCCAAATATAGCCCAGGGAGGGTGTCAAATTCTGGAGCCACAGTACTTTTGAAAAGAAATCTTGGGATTACAAAATGACATAGAAAGCCAGTGATTTTACTTGGGTTTATGGCTACTTTGATAGAAACTTTGTATAAATGCAAACAATTATTTCCTCTGAGCAAATGATAACGTTATTAAATGGTATAAATCTAAAAGTAGTTTATTTCTTTGCACTGACAGTTTGAGATGTAGGACCTACTAACATATGAGTGAAAACAAAACAAACAAACAATAAAAAGACAAAGTGAAGTTTTATGGCCAGTTTGAGCCATTCAAAGATCCAGTTTCAGTGCCTGTGCCTCCAGGGGGCCCCAGTGGAGAGGATCTGTTTCCAGACAGGCCCAGGGTGATGTAGCTTGTCTCTTTGTTTAGCACTGTGAGTATAAATTGTCATTATTAATGGGACACGAGCACAGATGTGCCCTTCTATACAGAAAGAGGATGACAGAGAAATCTGTGGGATTTTCACCCAACCCTGTCCAATCAGCCACCGTTTTCTTCAGTGATGACCGATTTCCTCTGTCATGGAAAATATGGCCAGGAGTCCTTATTGTTATTCCAGTAAAATCTGGAGTGCAGCACAATCAATTAGTATACTGAATAATGTTCCAGGTATAGTTTGTTTTCAGTCCTGGGGAGGAAGTTGCATCTTTTTACCTTGACGTTAACACTACATATACTATTGCAATACTCTATATTGCCATAATTATTTACTCACCCATCCAAATAATTGAATTCAGGTGTTCCAATCAGTCTCCTGGCCACAGATGTGTAAAATCAGGCTTGTCGGCGTACAGATGCGAAGAATCCCAGCGTGCTACTGTGATTGGATGTTATCTTGCAACAGGTCCAGTCATGAAATTTCCTTGCTACTGAATACGTCGAGCTCAGGAGGCAGAGCACGTCAACTACTAATCAGAAGGTTTGTGGTTTGGCTGCTCCAGCCGCCATGTATCCTTGGGCAAGACGCGAACCCCATGTTGCTCATGAGATGCATCCATAAGAGTATGAATGTGTGAATGTCAGACAGAGAGGACTGATGTAGACAAAAGTGCTTGTAGGAATTGTATAAAGCTGTTTGAGTGTAAAACCAGAAGCTGTCTGTTTACAGAGACGGCCTCTTTTACTCCTCTTCCAAACCAAAATGTGGCATCTTCCAAAGAGTAACCTTTAACCTTTAGGTGCAAATATACTCTTGTGTGTTGTGCCATGCATTTATAGAGTGGCTGTTTAGTCCGAGCACTCCCAGCTGCACTGTACAGGATGCACTGTGTTGTTGCTCCCAAACACTATACCTGCTACTCTCCACATTTTAGTTTTAGAACTGCAGAGCTCCTACAGTTTATATAATCTACCAGTGAAGACGACAAAGGTTTGCACCACACCTATTGACCTTTGAAATCAGGTGTTTTTATTTGTCAGAAGTGTATAAAATGAAGCCCCCAGCCATCCAATGTGCCTTTACAAACATCTGTGGAAGAATGGGTCAGTCCTGTAATATGATGCAGTAAATCAGTCTGCTCTCCTACATATCCCACAAACAAAGATAAGAGGTGTCATCACAAAATGGAAGCGTTTAGGAATCACAGAGTGGCACACCTCAGAAAGTTACAGAGTCTCAGAGTAATGAGGTGCCTAATACATAAATGCTGCCTACGCTCTGCTGACTCAGTAGATGCAGACTTTCATAAATGCATCTGTGATGAATGTCCATGGCCAAATGACCGCTGTAGGTTTAATGTGTAGGTCGGCCAGTCTATCTCATACTCCATCATTCAGCACAATATTTGGAAAATCAGCAAATGTTTTTGTTGAGTGGAAAAATATATCTGTCATAATTTTTAAGATTCAGTATGAAGTTACACTAAAAGAGCATAAAAACAGCATTCTTCATGTCACGAGGGTTAAACACTTCAGCTGTTAATGAGGGAATGATCTGTGTGCCTGCTGTAGCTGCAGTTGTTTATCTTAATTTATTAATATTTTTTAGTGCTAATCATTATTTTTGACAAGCTTAGCTATTAATGTGTTTATTTGCCCATGTAAACACTTTTGGCTGACAGTTTCAGTGCAAATGAAACGCTGCAGCTGAACAACAAGCTTTGAAATGAGACAAGCAAAAAATCCCTCATTTGAACTTTGTCATAAAGTTTAGTTTATGACAAAGAAAATGATTGTTTTTATAACAATCCATCAGTGATTCCTGGAATTACGTTTACATGTGTTAAAATCAGGGTCGAGAGGATATTTGGGCCGCGTTCTGTGGGGGTGGGAGAGCGCTCTGAATGGTCACCCACTGTGTGACAAAGGAACCCACTGTGACGCTCATGATTGTGTATTTATTCATTCATCATCTGGACTCACACAGTTCCTGCAGTTTCCCATAAATGTTATTCCCTACATTCAGGTTAAGGGGTCAAGATGATGATGATGATGTTGATGATGATGATGAGGCTTTGACTGAACAATCACAAAAACAATACAGAAAATATTCATAACAAATATAAACATTGTGTGGAGGCTGAGAGCAAACTTCATGGCTGCTCATTGAGACCACGTTTCATGTAACTCACTGCAGAAATAAAGAGTGTTGGTCGGACACATATTTGAGGAACATATATTTGTTAGACTGTCGCTTTCACAGCACAAAACCTTTGAACCAGAGTATTAAAATGAATCACAAAAGTCATATAATACGCAGTATTATTAATAAGCAGTAGCAATAATGCTATAATAATATAATCTATAATAATAATGAGTAATCCTAAAATTCTAGATGATGTCAGAAACACAGCTCTGGCAGTGAGTAGAGCAGCACCACCTCCTGTTGTTGGAGTGAAAGGCCGATCCATAGCTACTCTTGCAGAGTCAAAATAAGCTTCATGTTAAGTCATGCAGGGGTTAAAACCCTGTAAAGGAAATGAGAACACTCTGGCTGTAATTACTAGACTCTAAATGCAACAGTTTTGTTAAACTAGTTGAATTAAAGTTGAGAGTGTGTACTTCACTCTCACTGTGATTGTTGGTAGTGTGCAGAGGTAAGACTACAAAAGCAGACCGTGCAGATACGTGTTACCCAGATGAATGGAGATGCATTCGAGTGTAGGAGAATATTAATGTCAGGAATTTTAAAGGCAGTGCTTTGCATTTCTCCCCCTCTGACAGACTCCTGTTTCTGTGACCTTTGACATAGGCAGAGCTGATTGCTGCAGACGAACTGATTCTTCACTCTCTATTATTCCCATTATGTAGCCTAGAAGCTGTGTCTTTAAGTATTGTTGCAGGCTGCCTGGCTCCCTTAAAGCCGCTAAAGATTTCTCCAGTTGTGAGTGGGGTCTGCCAATATCAACCGAATAAATTCCTGTAAGTATTCATGAATAATATAAAGTGGGCTAAGAGAATTTTGAGTGCAGTCCTACAATTGCTTCCACATGATAATTTTGAAGGACATGAACGCTAAAGTTTGGTTAGTTTCACATGTAACCCTCCACTTAAGGAATAAAGCACTCACAGAATGCCTGCAGGACGCAGTTTACTGACATTGGGCTGCTCTCCAGCCATTATGCTTCTTGAAGTTTGAAACAAAGCACTTATTACAACATTGAACAGTGAAACTTCCTTAAATTGGACTCGGGCTCCGTCTAACAATGCGGAGTCGTTATAAGCAGTTTTGAACTTCTATTTATGAGCAGCACCCTGAAAATTTTCACCCTTATATAACAACTTTAGTTAATCTCATGTGACACATTTGCCTGTTTACACGATAACTAAAGTGGACACCAAACTAACAGGCACTACTGAAGCAGTGGTCAGAATCACAGTATCTTCATAACATCCCCTTCAACACCTGTTGCAGGCATCTAAATGCCTTCCTGGCATTCGTCTGCCAGTAACCAACACCAGCGAGACCCAAAGCTGTGATGTCGAGAATGTACTCGGATGGTTGTGTATTTTGTTCAGTGTCAAATGATATAAGCATTTAAAAAAATCAAAGCTATCCAATAAAGTCTTATTTTGACAACAGTCACAAAAATTTCATTTTTATGATGAAGTACCGATGTGAATTCTTTTTGTACACACGATAGCAAAACAAGCAAGACATGAAAAAGGGACCAGTAGCTCATGTCATGTCAGTATTCATGCAAAGCCGGTTGCTGTGTCCATGCGGCGTGATTGGTAGTCAGCGCCAACCCCCTAACCTTAACTCATCCCTAACCCTAAAGCTGGAGTTCCCACAGCTGACTTTGGTGAGGTTTGGTGATGACCGATGGAAGAAATGCTTCAAATAAAGTCTCTTATATATGAAAATGCTGCATTGTTACATTTTTCAGAGAAATCAGAGGTAGTTGATCAGAAAAATGTTCTTAAATTTGATGATTTGAGATGAATGACCCTACAGATACTTTGAAATAACTCACACAAAGTCTCTTGTGAGCAGATGTTGAACTGAGCTGAGCTATCAGGAGCTATCGTGGTGAATTTCCAAACCGAGTGGGTGAATCCACTCAGCACGATTAGCTTAAATTCAGATGAATGTCTGGTGCACTTGATAAGAACACCACAGCTGTTCTGCAACAGTTCAGCATAATGCATTCATGTAAATTCATAGCACCACAAACTAACCTATTAACTGTGCGCCTGGTATTTTCATGCAACCTTTGAATAAGATGAAGTTAGTATATCTCAGCTGGATTTGCAAGATGTTTCACAACAATAAGCCCAAAATTATATATAATGTACACTGTATCTGTTTAAAAAACTAAATAAGGACATTACCACTCCTACCTTTAAAAATAATCTCTTCTTCTTTCTGGTCCTGTTTTTCTTAGATCTTGCTTCATCTCTGAAGCGACGTTATGTCAAAATCTTTTGACTTCCTGGGAAACACAACTGCTGTCTTTAAGTTAGTGCGCATATTGTGTGACAAACTGCACAATGTTTGTTAAGTTGTTAGAAATGTTGCATTTGAAACTACGTGCCACTTTAAAAGCATTAAACTCTTTATCCTCACTCGTTCCTATAGTGGTAGCTGGATGCTGAAATACTGTGACCACAACGTATCTGTTCTATAAATGCGCTTCATCTCGGTTCTGTGAATATAGAGCTATAAATATGATGTTTTCCCCCTCTGTCATCTTTTCATAAACTATTTAGGTTTAATTGGATTTAATGTGGGTGTGGTGATTGGCACTGTTGCTAGCTGGTCATGTAGTTACCAGGGCTAGGTTAGCTGGTGACTCTAAATTGTCCGTAGGTATGAATGTGCCAGTGTCTGTCTGTCTGTCAGTGTGAGACTGGCCACCTCCCAGGGTGCCTCTTGCCTTCTGTTAGCAGGAATAGTGACCTTGAAATACAGGATAATAATGACATTTCTCTTTTATGCATCATGTCGTCATAATCAAGTGATCAAACCTCTGATCAAAGTTTCTTATAATTCTTCCCTTGTAAAGATGTTCTATGGCATGAAGTCAAACTCAGCACATGCATGCACAAAGAAGCCATCGCGCACACCAGCGCCTGCTTTGCGACTGCTGCAGCTGCTCCATGTTCCGGTAACTCAGCTGAATCTGGCTTGGATCAGTTTTGACAGACCGTTCTTGGAGCTGTTTGCTTGGTTGCTAAATTTTAATGACTTGGGGTTATCTCTGTGCAGCTAACCAGCTGGTTAACCTTAGTTATGTCTGTTATAGAGTGACGGGGAAATGCCACACAACTTGTCGGTTGTCACTGCTAAAATATTTCCTGTACGATTTTTAATTTATTGATTTGAATGAGCTGGTTTCAGAGTTACCCACAAGAGTGTGAATTCTCTTCAGTGCTGAAAGACAAAATATTAGTGGGATTGTTGCAAAGCATGACTCAAACAAGCTATTCATCTATATCTCTTTGCTCCCACCCACAGCCACGGTTTCTCCAGGAACTGCTAAATCTACTCATTCTTCTTCTTCCTTCACTAACTAGTCTCACACCGTTTGTCGTAGAGATACTGTTCGAGCGGCTCTTTTGTGCGATGAATGCTTCTACTCAGATTTTAAACATTTTGGACAGTTCCTAAAATATTCCAGGTAAGGTTGTGAATTCAAGTACAGCATCATAGAACTGTATGCTCTGTGGAATGACACTACAGTAATGTAAAAGGACACTGTGCCACTTTCTTAGGTACACTTGCAGGGTGCTTCAGATTGTGTGTGGGATTTTGTCTGAGGGTGTAGCTGGGTGCACTGGGATGTCTTCTGATAAACCTGCTAATAGAGCTGGGCGATAGAACGATAACGATATGTATTGCGAAATAACTTTTTCTCGATAGAAAAATTAAACTATTGCGATAGGCCTCATCTCTCTTGTCCTCTTAAAAACAAAAAGCAAAAAAAAACCCAGCCAATCCAAATTAAGTAGCGCAGAGCTGAACCAATCACAGCCGCAGCATCACGTCACGTGACTTGTTACGTACAGCACAAGTGCCAAGGCGCACATGTGTATTTGTTTTTGCAGCCGGGCTGCCCGGGTAATGAAGGAAATGAGTTTGCCGAATACAGAAAAATCAACCGAGAGCGTGAGCGAAGGTTACCGAAGAAAAAACCGATGATGGTTCCAATGCCGGAGAGATTGTCGAACGGAAGGGCCATAGAAGTTCCGTAGTGTGAAGGTATTTCGGCTATTTCAAGTCTGACAAAAAACAGAGTAGCGCACTGTAAATTGTGCCGAAAGCAAGTCTGGAAATACAATAAACCGGTGCATGCTCAATCTCTGACTGAAAGCGCTAATTCGTCATTCGGCTTTTGTCAGACTAAAGTCACTGTTTGAAAAGCTAAGCTATACAACAAGGAGAGATTGAGAATTTCCTTTTAGTTCTCAGTTTATTTGATATTGACAAAAGTTAGTCAATTTTGTCTGTTCTTCTGTAAAACAAACTAAGATTTATTTTTAGAATTAAAATTTTGTTTCTAAGTGGAATTGACAATTTAGTAGTCTGTTTTGTTTGTTCTATTTTGAAACTTAAACGCTTTAGCGGCTGCCTTTTGTGTAGTTTGCAATATTTGCCTTTATTTATCTGAAACTGAAGTTTCATGTTCATTAAGTACATCTACCCTGTTGAACTTATTATGGGAAATAAATATTTAAATCAAAACAAGCTGCAGATTATTTCACATTTTACTTGTGAGCAACGGCACATTTAAATCTTACAAATATAGTTATTTGGCTTATATCGTGATATATATCGTTATCGCCTGAAATGAAAAAAAAAAACCATATCGTGATATGAAAAATCTTATATCGCCCAGCTCTACCTGCTACATAAGGAACATGTTGTCTGACTTTCTTCCCTGTGCATCTTTGGTGATTTGTTGAAGTTGTGAGTTTTATGAGTTTTCTTTACATGTTTGTCTTTTCTTTTCCGTATGGTTTAGCAGAAATGTTTTCTGCCTGACGTTGCAGGGTCCTGATTACCCCAAGTTTGTGTTCCACAGGGTGGTGGGACTCAAATATTAGGTAGTGTTCTGTGTGTGTGGGCTTCTGGTAAACTTCAGTGTTGATGTTCCTGTCGTCCTCAGTGCACACAGCACCGTCTGGAAACTGTTCATCTTTGTGTCTTCCCTGGTTCATCTTTGTGTCTTCCCTGGTGAACATTGTATGTTCACCAGGGAAGAGTTGATGGGAGCAGTGAAGGAGTTTACTTATTGGGTTTTGATTTTGACATCAGAATATCTTTCCCAGTGGTTAGGTGCTGTCCGCTTGAAGGAGCCAAGGGTGTCACTTTCCACTTCCTCCATGTAAAGGTTGGCTACAATGGGTTACAAAAGTGTGGTGGTGAGGCAGTGGTGTAACAAATCTGACTGGGGGTAAAGCTGGGTCTGTTTTCTAGGGAACTGTCAGTCATCTGATGGTCTCCACTGCTTCAGTTGTAGGTATATAAGTGATGAGACCACATCACTATGGAAGGACAACATCTGGATTCAGCTCAAGTTTGCAGAGCGTGTTGGTGAAGTCAGTCGAGTTTTTGATGTGATGGGGTGTGTTCCCCACCAGTGGATTTAGGATGTTGGTGATGTGCTTGGAAATGTTGCAGGTGGCTGAGTTAATCCTGCTAACAATAGGTCTACTTATTTTTAGATCTTCAAAAGGCCATATATACAGGGTATAGCATAAGATGGTGGTCTGTGGGGCGGTCAAGTTGTATTGTTGTTTTGTAGAGGCTTGTTTTACCTCATCTTGAGACTTCATAAGAATGGCTGTCACTGAGAACTGTAGTAATTTCAGTGAGATAATCAGTTGAGTTTAGAACAACAGTGACCTTCAGTTTAACATTCCTCTGTTTTTTGTCTCACACAGAAGCTTGCAGCGCGACTACCAAAGATGCGGGATGTGAGAGAAGTTTCCCACAGCTGCCTGTGTCCCCCAGGTACGTTCCTCAGTTATTCACTTATCCACCGGTTGCTTACTTTCTGATGGATTTGATTTGATTTGTCACCGTTATTCAACATAAGAAACTACAATTGTACTGTTGCTTCATAGTTGTTGTTTTGATATTGCTGTTATTGATACTTTTATTCTGCTTTGACAGTGGACATCCAGAATATGACGCTATAACATGTGCTTTGATTCGTTATTAAGAGAAGCTTTTGTTATTCAGCTTCATGGATGTAATGCTGATAACTAGCTGTAAGGAAAATGAGGAGCTGCAGAGTTTCCCAGCTGGGATACAATCTGGACAGGTCACCAGTGTATCGAAGGGCACCTGCAAGCATCACCTTTAAATTACTAGTATAACTCTATAAGAGGAGACAATTATTTGTACAAAGGTTTAAATAACTGCCCACTGTCAAGGGTACAAGGGTAGTACTTTAGAGAGTGATTATCCCTGGTTTGCCTGAAAGTACATTAGCTACTTTATTCCCTGAGAGTGTGGATCTGAACTATTGCCTTGTTTTAAGTAAACAGTAAGGTCTGGTGTGTTTTACTGTGGTACAACTTGTTGTCCATCTGGAACTTTGATCTTGTGCTCTTCAGCCTAAAGCCAGGGTTGGAGGTGAACGATGAAGTGTATTTGGAGCTCAGCTGGCAGCAAGGAACTTTCTATGTTACATCATGCAAACCTATGTGGCATCATTGAAGCACTTTTACATTCACATGGTAATGGTTGTGGTAAAAATCCCATACCTGAAACAATTTAGTTATAAGTTGGACAGGGGGTCTTTCTGCACACATAATTAAGATTCGTGTAATTGTGTGCTTTCAAATAAGTGAGCAGTTCAAGGCAGTTTTCAGGTTTGGTGATGGTTAAACACAAGTGAATATGCAGCAAATAAATCCTGTTGAATACAGCAGCCCTGCAGTGATTCTGGTTCTGAGAGAAGGAGGCCTTCATATTGTCAGTGTATTTGTTAGTCAGAGCAGACACACCAGCTGCTGTGTGCTTTGTTGTTTCTCACATGTGACTGTTTAGCAGGAAAACAGACTAATTCAGCCACAACTGTGGCAGAAAAGTGTTTAGAAAAAAAGCACCTTCAGGTTCAGGTTATTCTGAAATTCCCCCATTTATGTATTTATTCCAGCAGTTTTTAAAAGTAATTTGATGCTGTATCTTTGTTTAATCATGTGGGGTTTTTTTTTAGCATGATTATCTGTAAAAATGGCTGCACTTTCCTTACAGTTCTTGCATTAGTATTGTTCAATCCCTTGAAGGAAAGCTAAACACATCTTAATTGTTTGACTTAAAGTCCAGTGTGGTGGTCTGGAGAAGCATCACTACGAAAATATATGGACTAAACTATAGTTATTGAGCTTTGAATCCATGTATTGCTGTCACCAGCTCACTGGAACTCACCCTGTCTATTTTGCTGCATGAATTTTGTGATATATTCACAGATACATGACTACAAAGCCCACCCCCAGTGTCCACCTGGTGCCTGCCACTCAGCATCAACCACATATCCACTACATCCAAATGGCTGCCATGATTTGATTATTTTCAGGGCAGACTGAGAGGCAGAACTTGGAGACCTAGATGAAAACAGTGCAAACAAAAACATATTCTTTAATCCCACAGGGCTCAATTTTAGGCCCACTGCTCTTTTTACTGTATGGATTGCCTCTGGGTTCCATCCTTAGACGGCATCAGACTCTTTTCATTGTTACACTGATGGCTGCCAAATTTATTTAGGATGGATCTCCATAAAACCTCTCTTGACATGTCTACATGACATTAAAGCTTGGTTTTCTTTTCATTAAAATTTAAAAAGCTCAAACCCAACAGAGGTGTTGGTGTTTGGACCCAGTGGTCCCTCTGAGTCCTCCTCTGCAGAACCTTGGGACTCCTGGAAGTTTATTTTAATTATTACTGTGCTTGTTTTTAAGTTGGACAGTGATTTTAAATTGGACAGCCACATTAGAGCAGTAGTGAAGTCCAGTTTTTATCATTTAAGCTGACTGGCAGCAGTGAAATCTTTTCTTTTGAGGCAGCACTTTGAAACAGTGATCCATGCTTTTATTTCTTCCTGTCTGGACGACTGTAACTCACTTTATGTGGGGGTCAGTCAGTCGCTGCTCTCACATCTGCAAACAGGAACCTATAAAAGAGAGCATATAACCCTGTGCTGGCCTCACTGGCTGCCTGTGTCTTTTAGATTTCATTTTAAAAATCTTATGATTGTTTTTAAATGCTTTCACAATCTTGCCCCACCTTACCTATCTGAGCTTCTTCATCTCTATGTCTCTTCTTCATGCTCCTGGAAGTACGAAGATCCAGGAGGAAGCTCAGAGGGGGCGGGGCCTTTTCTATCGTGGCTCCTAAATTATGGAATAACTCGCCCTTGCACGTTAGAGAGGCCCCTTCACTGTCCACTTTTAAAACATGTCTTGAAACCCATTTTTATTCTTTGGCTTTTGGCCTCAGTGAGACTTAGTTAATAACTAATTTAATTACAAGAAAAAGAACTGATTAATTATTTTACTTTTTTCTTTAATTTGGCTTTTATTTATATCTTATGTCATTTTTTATTTAGTTCCAATGCACAGCACTTTGTGTCAGCTGTGGTTGTTTTAAAGTGCCTTATAAATAAAGATGACGATAATGAGAATCCGAGTACAGTGTTTAAAATTAGTATTGCACACGTCAGCATTTTCCTAAGTAAATATATTTCTAAAGTTAACCTGAAGTTCTCACCAGGTGTTGGTAACAACCCATCCAGTCCACACATGCAAAGAAATTAAACCATAGATGTCCATAAATTAGGTGATGTGTAATAATGAAATATGACACAGGGGAGAAGTATTAAATACACTTACTGAAATGTATGTAATACTTACAGAAACCAAACACATGGTGAGTGAAAAGCGGTGAGAGGAGAATTACTCCATCATGGGAAGCCCTCAGCAACCTAAGCTGATTTTAACATAACCAAGGGTGGGTTCCTAGGAATCAGAAGTAAGCCAGCAGACTGAGAGCAAAGTGCTTTATTGGGGTGCACTATAAAGGTGTTTAGGATAGATAGGCATGATTATTCAAGACCTCATATGTGAAAAGAAGGATTTAAAATTTGATTCTGTATATCACAAGGAACCAATGAATGAGTCTGAATGTTCAGTGAGAGTCTGGTTTACTCTGCAGGGGAAAATGATCAAGGGAAATTTGCATATTTGAACATCAGAGTGTCTATTAATAACGCTCAAGGATAAAAACAACAAAACAGGGAAGGAATTCTGTTTACCGTACTGTTTACAGCTGAGACAAATAATGACCTCATCAGTGTTTCAGAGCACAGTTTAGATAATGACAACCTCACAAACAGACTATCCACACTTATCTTTCTATTTCAGGTTAATTTTTCTAACTCTTTAACGCCTAGTGTGTCATATTTGATACCTGAGCTTTTGTCCGTTTTTGAGACTTCTGCATCATTAGTGTGATCGGCAGTCTGATTTGCTTGATGAATAAAACTATATACAATACGTGTCACCTCCCTGAGAGGTTCCTGGTAGACAATGAAGAGTAGAAGTTACAGAATCTAACGCGATAATGATAAAGCATGCTTTTGGTATGTCACAAGTGTTGGATTCTGTCTTTTTTGTTGTACTCTGTAATTAGTTTTGCAGTAAATTTAGTGTTTCCTATACATAGACCATACCTGGGACAGCTGTGGCTCAGGTGGTAGAGTGGGTTGTCTACCAAGCAGAAGGTTGATTCCTTAGTCTCCTGTCCAGATACCCGAGTAATCCTTGGGCAAGATGGTGAAACCTAAGTTACCCCCAGTGTTCCATCGGCGTGTGAGGTTGCGGGACTTAAAAAACCTTTAGGCATACATACATATAATAGCTGTATGGATGTCTGTGTGATTGAGACTTGTAGTGGAGAACTGTTATAAGTACCAGTCCATTTACTATTTACTTGGCTACCCAGTATACTGTGCAGTTTGTTTTTTTTCATCTGTCCAAGACAACAACATGATTCATTTATCGTAGAACAATCCCTTCTTTCTTATTTTGAAAAAGTTACTGTGAGACAGTCAGAGCACCATTCCTACCAGAAACTGAAGCCGGTCCAGAGCTGGTCTCCCAGTGCTGTGGCTCACTGAGGCTGTAGTCCAGAACAGTTTAGTTGGAGTTCATCCATGGGATTAGGACCTTATTATTTATCCATTAGTGGTTTTCCTCACAAAGTGTATATGATATTATCATTTATTTATGTAAAAGTTGATTGGGGATTTTTGTTGTCCTTATTAGTAGTATTGGCAACTTTTAATTATTATAAAAGGCTTTTATTATGAACATAAAGCTTTCTCCTGACTTTTGGGAACATTGTGACCACTTACAGGTGAAATTAATAACACTCATTAACTCTTCATTGTGGCACCTGTTAAGTGTAATATAATACAGAAAACAAATTTCCCCTCAAAGTTGATGTGTTAGAAGCAGAGAAATGGGCAGGCATGATGATCTGAGTGAGTTTGAAAGGGCCAGATTGTGATGAATGGGTGAATGAGGAAAGGAGTCAAAAGTGCTTTGAGTCAAAAGTGGTTCAAAGAAAGAACAGCGGTGAACCACCAACAGGGTCATTGGTAGCCGATGCTCATTGATACAGGTTGGGACCAACGGCTGGCCCATGCACACATGCCCCCAACAATGGGCACCCCAGAGCAATAGAAGAAGGTGGTCTGGTCTGATCAGTCACATTTTCTTTTACATTACATTGATGGCTGGGTGCCTGTTGTTGTTTACCTGGGGAACACCTGTCACAAGGATGCACAGTGGGACGGAGGCAATGTGATGTTTTGGGCTATGTTCTGCTGGGAACCCTTGGGTCCTGCCATTACTATTGATGTTAGTTTGATACGTGTCATCTACCTGATACTTGTTGCAGACCATGTACGCCCTTTAATAAAAAATGGTTTTACCTGATGGCCGTTGATAATGTGCTCCACCACAAAGCAAAACTGGTCAAGGATTGTTTTGACAAGCACACCGATGAGTTTGAGGTGTTGCCCTTGAAACTTTCCAGATCTCGATCACATTGATGTGTTAGACACAAGCCTGATCCACTGAGGCCCCACCTTGCACCTTACAGGACTGTACAGCTGTTCTGGTAGTAGGTGGTCATAATGTTATACCTGACAAAGTAATTCAAATTCAACAGTCTTTCAACTGAACAAACTGAATAGAGTTCAAAAGTCCAAAAAGCAGGGACCACTGAGTCATTACACCTTGCTGCTTTTATTTGTTTTTCTTTCAGGAAAATATGCTACATTGTTATGTAATGATATTGAGCTACAGGCAAAGTAAATATACATTTTGCCGCTTGAAATAAGCTTGTAAAGGTCTGTTTAGCAACGATCAGAGGAAGTTTACATCATTATCACATAAACACGACTTGATGACTGCTTGTGTTTCTATATTTGTGAATGAAATCAAGTCATTGTTATGTTTCAGGACAAATAATACACTATGTATATGTTACACAAGTTTTTCAGCAAGAACAGCCAATTGGGTAAAAAGTTAATCAAGAACTGAATGAACTTTGGCTTCTATCACTATTATTATTATTATTATTAATTAATAATAATAATACTACTAATAATAAATCCTTTATTTAAACAAGCTCACGGAGATGGAAATCTCGTTTTCAAGAGAGACAAAAAACAGATGGCTACATTAAAAAAAAAGGACCCATTACACATGACGGCAAATTAAGAAAAACCATGAAGGGATACTAAAATGTATATTTATTACAAGGAAACTATAACACTTCCTTTTCTTGATGTCAGTGGCTTTTATCTTCTCCTTTCGCCATCTTATTATCCCAGCACTGGATCTGATGGCCAGCAGGTCGTAGGTGTTGACTACACTTCTACAAGTGACATTCTGTCATTGCTGTAGATCCTGGTGGTATGGACCAGTGAATCGATGTCTCATTCACTCCTGACGTACCGCTTGATGTCACGCATTTAGGGGAGGTGGTTAACTATTGTGCCATTCTGTAGTTGGTAACCATAGTCAGTCTGGCCCAGGCTTTTCAGGCATGTGCAGAACAGCAGTGGGGACAGAGCATCTCCTTGGTAAATCCCGCACTTGGAGGTAACTTGTGCTCATGTATTGAATCATGTGCCTGTTCACATTAGACGCCTGATTGGAGCTTCTACGTTGTGCTGAGGCAGGCTATTGGCCAGTAGTTGGATGGGCTGGCCCTTATGCTCTGGGACCAGGACAGTCTGGCCTTCAGTTGGCATTTCCCGGTGCATCTTGTCCATTAGCAGCTGGTTCATTTGTGCTGCCACTCGCTCATGGAGTGCAGTTAGCTTCTTTAGCCAGTAGGTGTGAATTGCTGGTGCTGTCCGATCCTTTGTCTGCCACTGTGATGGTTACAGTTCAATTCAATGTAGTTGGTTTTTTTAAATGTTTTTTTTTCATGGTGCCTTCCAGAAAATGGAACATTTGAAGACTAACAATAAATTGGCTTATAGACTACAATGTAAATTTAAATTTAAGGTTTTCTTATTTCATGTTGAGTTTTAGTTTTTTGTTTTAGTTTTGTTTTTATATCTGTAGGATTTCTTGATGTCAACCACTTCCTCTGTCTGTCAGTGGTACACCTCATGCAGGGGCCTATCCATGATTATTCCATTTTCTATTCGTCATCACATGCTGTTTTCAGTTGCCTCAGGCAGGCGTTGGGAACATAATGGTGTGAGTCTGGTTTCAGCATACAGCACTGGGACGCTTCATATATTGCCTTGAGGTGACTCTTGTTGTGATTTGGCGCTGTATCAATAAAACTGAAATGAATTGAATATTTAAAGGAAGGATGAATTTAAAAAGGACAGATACATTCTTGGTAAAAATCTGCTGCCATCTACCAGGATGATAAAGATGAAACAACGTTTCACCAAGACAATGATGCCAAACACAGCCAAGGAAACTCTCAGCTGGTTTCAGAGAAGGAAATTAAAGCTGCTGGGATGGCCAATCACCTAAAATCTGTCCACAGCAGAAAAGATATGAAACAGGAAGTGCACCTGAAAACCGTGATGGATATTTTCCACCAGCACTTTGGACAATCAATTTTACTAACTTGGAGATGTGTTTATAACCTGACTACCAGGCTGCCAACTTGGTCCAGACAATGTTTCAAGTACTTGAGTCCAGAACATTGAAGTATGTGCACAAAATAACATTTGTTTGTGCTGAATAAAGACCACCAAACACACAAGCAGTTCCGCCTAATTTTCAGAGTCACATGTTATTCCCATGGACTGCAAAGGTGTTTTCCAGATGGTTCTAAAATCAAACCACAGATTTGAGTACAAACGTTATTGTAGGTTGATCTGGTGTTTAGCCAGCATGCTCATTGACATTATCCCATTAGATCTGTTTCTGCTGGCTGTTTGCAACCTTAGAGTGGAAAATTCACAGCTTTACAGTTCATTCATGTTCACACATTTTAGGTTTTTGATAGTGTTAAATATTCCCTGTGTGAATATGACAAGCTCTTTTGCAGCAGTAAATATTAAGTATTAACAGTAGATCTCTAATGTTTTACGTCATCCTGTTCTTGGTGAGCAGGACTTTCACATCCAGTCTGAGAAACTCTCTGCATTGTAATCTGTTTCATTTGAATTATTGAGGAAATAATTTTGGAAAACATTTCCGAAAATGCCATTTATGCTACAACATTACCATGCTGTTGGTCCGAGGCATGGACCCTAAAGCACCTGTGAATATACACTCTATCTGGGACCAAGATATATAAGCCTCTAAATCTTGTTATACACCTTTTCCACCCAGAATGTTCAAGCTTCAGTTCTGACATATTTTGACTTATTTCTACGTGTTTCAGTAGCCCATGGATTTTTTTTTTTCACACCTATACTTTGTTTACTCTGGTTGATGAGTAAACTTGTAGCTTTTCCCACGATTTTGTTCATTTTCACACAGAGAAAAATCCAAGTGAACCAAATGCATCATATAAAACAGTTGAGAATGTTCAGTGGGTTCACTGGTCAGTTGTGTCTAAACTCAGGATGAAGGCGATGGGTTTTGGACTACTGGATAACACAGATGATTTACGTTTTCACAGCTAGTTGCTATCCTGTACAGACCTCTATAATGCCATCCCGCATTGAGAATACAAAGCATATGTGGCTGTGGGACATTTGTAACGTACACCATAAATGAAGTTTGGAACCGAGACCACCTCCTCCAAACGGTCTGATTGTGATTACTGTGTTCACACCTGCACAAACAAACTGCACCAACTGGGAAAACAAAGCAGGGTTCAGTATAAATGGACTAAACACAGCAGGTGTGAAAACACCCCAGGACTAGAAGGCTCTAATTGATTTTTTGTAGTTTGTCTTAAAATTACAACATATAATTGTACTTATTTTCATTAAATGTAATAGTTCTATACTTATATTTGTCATAGGTTTGTGATTCTACTTCAGAGGATTGCAGCCCTGGGCCTACACTGATGTTCACAGCTGCTAAATCAAAGACACCTGATTGTCTCAAAGCTAATGGATATTTTTAAGCAGATACTCGTTATCGCAAAATAAGGCCTAATCAGCTGTTTCATATCATAATATAAAATTACATGTATTCCATTTTTTTTATTATGCCCAGTCAATAAAAATAAAATGATCATTATTATTAATTAAATAAGCATTTTTTCAGATGTTTGTGGTGAGACGCTGAGAGGGTCGAGGGCTGTTTCCTCGGTAAAAACAGATGAAACCTCAGACTGTGCAGTGACCAACATCGACTTCTTTATCATCAAACCACCCCATCAGCTCTGCAAAATCATGCTAGTGATTAAGATATGTTTGTTTAGTGGCTATTTACAGGAAACACAAAGCCAGCATTTACATACTGTAAGTTATCAAGACCGTAAGCTATGACACAAACACACATGCTCACATTTTGTTTAATACAGTCTGTGGGGCCCCTGTAGCTTTAGTCCAGACATCCTGTAGGTATCAGAGTGATTTAGCAAATCCACAGGGAGTATGCTCTTATAATAACAGATGCAGGCTTTCTGCCATCACATTTCCAAAGCACTTTTAGAGATGGAGTTGAGAATTAGCGTTTTTCCCCTTTTAACTGGCTGCAGGAGGACAAAGAGAAGCTAAAACTGCAATAGCTTATTGCTAAGAGTCATGGCAGCGTCAGAATTTAGCTTGAAAGCATGAGCTGTAAGACACACACACACACACACACACACACACACACACACACACACACACACACACACACACACACACACACACACACACACACGTGTGTCAACCAAGTTGACTTCTGGTTCAGCATAACGACTGAACCAGAAGTCAACTTGGTAAAGAACACAAATGTCAACAAATCTGCATGAATATAAGTACGTAGTGTGCTCGGCCTAAGGCCTCCTCATCCCAGAGTTCCTGTAAAAACCTGGGTGGGACCGTCTCCACGTTCTCCGATAAAATGAAATGGATACGAATAATTTCACATCTGAGAATCTCCTTTTTGAAAGCAGACATTTCATCTGTGGGAAAAGCAGAATTGAGAAATGCTCTTGCAGATGTCTTTGGTTTTCTCAAAAGTGAACTACAGTGATAAAAAACCAAAATGATAAGCAGTCGTCCAGAGAGTCATCAGACGAAAGGTGAAAACATGGAGGGGCTAATGAGGTGGTGTAACTTAAGGAACCTTTGAGTACCCGAGAAACCTGCCTCCAGCTATCTCACAGTTGCTCCAGTTGGAAAAAAGGCCACTGATTGACATTTCTCATCAAGTCTCGCCATTGTTTAACAAAATCTTTCTTACCTTGAAGCCAGATAACAAACTTCATATGGAACAAACGGCAGCCAAGCATACTGTAGCAAAGGACCCGGCAGGTCCAGGGGTTGTATCGACATCTTGTGTTTTTACGTGCTCACTTTCCAGTGTACTTCTGCAGTTTTTCAGCTGTGGTTCTCCCAGTGGGCTCTGCACTGCTCTCCAACACCCCCCCCCCCCCCCCCCCCCCCGCTTCCTCCATGCTACTGAAAGAAAGAGTGAAGATGTGGTCAGAGTGATGGATATTGGCTGTATCTGCCAGCCTTCTCTGGTACCGTCCCCTCAACCCACTGCTTCACCCCTTCCCTGCAGCTGAGCCACTAACCACACCTGCCACAGATTTGTAAACATGTGTTGCAGTTACAGAGAATAATAGGTGGCATGTAACTTCCACACTGTATATATTGTTACTGGGACAGCACATATCAGAACATTGCTGTACTGGATGAAGAGGAATGCCGTTTGTCCCAGTTAGAGTAGGAAAGAGTTTCAGTTGTATGCACCTCTCCCACAGCTTTACGAGGCCCACACTACATTTCAAACAGTGAATCTCAAACTATACATCATACAGTTACAATTTTGGGGTAAACAATTTGATATCTTGCCAAACTCAGGGATATTATCAGTGTACACTTTGTATATAGAAAATAGGTTAGCCTCTGCTACACAGTTTCACTGTCATGGCCACTGTGGCCGGCAGCGTTAGGACCCAGAGTGCAGGACTCGGGTAACAAGACAAAAAACTTAAAGCTCAAGTTTTTATTACTGGCGACTCAAATGTTAAACCAAACACAGAGCAGTGTGGGAGAGAAACAAACTGAAAACTAGGACAGTAGGAGAACACGTGGGGGGCACAGACCCTGGGACTGTAGCATCGATGTTGTGCATACTCTTCGCTGTTAGCAAAAATCCAGACAGACCTGAACCCTACATGGGTTGGGTCTAGCCACAGTATTGCATTTGTCTTTGCTTTCTCCAGAGCTACACAGATTTTGGAACTTTTGAGAGTTTTTCTTAAAGATGTGGACAAGCACTACAGCGTTGTTCTCAGGGTGGTCCCATTGGATAGCTCTCTCTTTGTGAGCATGACGTGAACATGATTACTTTCTTTTCTCTTCCTATTCTTTGTAGATGGAAGGACTCTGGCCCCAACATTTGGCCATTGTATTAAAGTTTAATAAGCAGAGATCACTTGAAAGAATTGAACTTAGCTTACTGAACTTAGCTTCATAGGTTATGTGTCATATTTATCCAGAAAAGATCAGATTTGCCATTTATAACCAATTATATGCTTTGATGAAACCATGGCAGCTGTTAACCGATAACTGTGATGTCAGTGTACTTAATGTATGAGGCAAAGTGACAATATGTCACTGAGAAAATATGTTGATTATATCTGACTATTCTAAGGTTAGAGTGGGGGAGGTCTTTCTCTTTATTGGACTTTGTTATGGCAACAACATAATAAACGAAGCTGAAATAAGTGAAATTTTGATCTATTAAGTACATAACCCCACGTGACATTTAAAGTTACAGAGTACTGGATATTAAATGAAGCTGAAATGAGTAGACAGCTGATCACATCACCACATCAGTATTTTCAGATTTTCCTTTTTTAATTGGATGTTTTTCTTTGGTTTGGATAAAGCAAGCAACAGGCACATGACATTATTTTTTATTTATTTAAAAATGTAAACAATTATAAATATTTATTTATTGACCAAGCTGTTATTTCATGGCTTTAGGCATACTTAGGCATTTTAATGTGGACGTCTATATGGATTGGCCATAAACTGTGTGCTAATGGAGTGTGGTCCATAGTGTAGTGATTTGCCTCAAAGCAAATGGATACATTTGCCGAAGATGCTAAATATCCCCGGTTTGACAACAGGAGTCTTAAGCTGGGCATACACTGTGCGATTCTTTTTCAGTCGCGTTATTCAGCTCCTGCTCAAACTGTACGATTGACTCGCAGGGGTTAAAAGTTCGTGGTCACGATGCAGGGTCTCACACTATACGGCCTGATGCTCTGATGCGACCTGAGTGCTCACACTGTGCATCCATAACATGAAGCTTATAACACAAAATCTGTCCATCTCTCTGTCTTTCACTCACACAGACACGCACACCACCACCATCAACTTTGCTAAATTGCTAATGAAAAACATTGGCCAGGCAGCTGCAATTGAGCAGCAATGTAAATCCAACTATTTTCACGGTTGTTGTAGTCGTGATAATTTTGTGAGGCCACATCGAAAAGGCTCAGATGAGCTTGCCAAAGTTCTACAAGTTGTGCCTCCATCGCTTGTGTCCAGATCACACGCTGCACTGCCGTGCTGCTCTGTCTTTTCACTTCCATTTCTGTGTTTGCGCGTGCGCAGTGTGGGAGGCTGCGGTGACACCCTCACGAGGGGCGACCGGATTTCAAACAGGTTTGATTTTCTTGCGACCAAACGATTGATGATCCGGAGCTGGTTGTGAGGTGTTAATCGCTTCTTGTTACCGCACGTATACTACGCGATGCACGACACACGTTTAAGGCGAAACTTGGGCCGATTCCCAGAATGGTTGCATGACTGAAAAATAGGCTCAAAATGGGCCAAAAATCGCACAGTGTATGCCCAGCATTACACAAGTGGATGAAAAGGCAAATTAGATATGGAGATCAGACCTTTTGTTTTTGTGCCAGGCCATGAATATAATCCTCTGAGAGTCTTTGGGGATGTTGGAGGAAGGTTTAAGAGACCATTAGAGGAACAGTCGTATTTGTCAGTCTGATAACAGAATAATTGTCCATGCATGTCCAAAAGCCTACAGGTGTAATTATGTGCATGCAGGCTGTTGGATCAAGCCATATGTGACTGACAGCATTGTTTAAAAATCAGTTAAAATGATAAGCTTGCAGGGTAACAAAAAGTAAAAAAAAAATAAGAGAATTCCAACATCTCATAAAAATAGAGACATTTTCCCCTTTTGTGATGCAGTTTTGTAGCTTTTAGATGAGATTTCATTTATATTTGCAGATGTAAAAACTGTTGCAATACCTAATAATACAGTCAAACCCTGTTCTAATACAGATATTCAGTACTGTTATTAATTGTTTATATGTAACATTATGTAAAACATCTTATACTAGTAACTGGTAATTGGGTTTAATAATTACAATAATCTGTTACGCAGTTTATTACACACACGCAACTTGTAGATCTTGACCGAGCAAAGTTTACTACAAACTGTTTGTTCAGATAGAAAATCAGATAAATGATGCATTTATATTAAGTGTTATATTATTTTATTAGAAATAATGTGAAATTATATTAATTGTATTTTTAATGATACGAACATGTATTTTTATAGGCATTTAGTAATTATTGTTCCAAGTAACTGAATTGGTGAATATGTTATAAATAACTCGACATCACTGCTGCACCACACTTTCTGCTTGATGCTGTTTGTTTGGTGCATACTGGCTTTGCTTTGCATTTGTTTTGACAACATTTTCTATCCTTTTTGGTGTCTTCTGCTGTGTGGAATCGACCTTTGACCGCTAGTGGCTAGTAAACACAGACCAGAAAATAGCGCAGGTCACATATCTACCAGATCCAAGAGAATTAACTTCTGCTAGACTCCCTGGCTGCCAAGGCCTTGTGCAATCTGGACAACACCATCCATTCATGGCTTGGACCCTTAAGAAACATTCATCCAGAACCAGCTATGGTCACCTCTATCCACGATAAGGACCCTGTGCAGCTCTAAAGTTGGTCCATTCTAGAGCCAGCCATGGTTTTGGGATGATGCCATATTCAGCAGAGATGGGTCCCAGTGAAAGTCCCTGCTACTGTACCTCAAAGTCAACCAGCTCAGAGCCTGGGTGTGCAAGAGAGCCGGGGCCAGCAGCGGGAGCCACAGCAGCTGAGATTTTGTGTTTGGCATTTTTTTTGAGTGGTTAGGGGATAGGCAGCATTCAGGGAGGCTGCTGAGACACGCTCCCACAGGCAAACACAACTGCCACACACACACCCTCACACAGTACCACACATAGGTACACGCACATACACTAGTGGAGATCAAACGATCACTTTTTTCACATCTGCACAGCTGTTTTATACGCAAGCTGTGGGCGTGGCCGTGCTAGCCAGAGTGTCTTAGAGAGGTATCCACACGCCACGACCAAGGGGGGGTCGTAACCCGTAAATATGGAATAACGGAGAGGAGAGATAGTCTCGATATGATAGAGAACTCTCAAGTGTGTTCCCAGAATGCTGAGGGTGCCGTTACTTACTGTTGTCCTGTTGTCCTGAACATTGGATATTAAAGATAAAAACACAGACTCACAACCTGTTAAAGTATGCCTGTTAGAAGACAGCACTGTTACAACCCTTATGTTTAAAATTATATTTGTTTGTAATGAATTAAACCTGTTGTTAGATTTAAATGACTCCGTAGAGAAAAGACACAGAGTAAACTTGACAGATTTGCAGCTTCCCGTTAAACTTACACCACCACTTCAACAGCAGCAATATGAATTCTTTGAGGCCATGACCATCACAGCTTTACTTCTCATTGATCAGCTTGGAATGAAAGTTATTTAATTCCAGAAATCAGACGGAGAAACCAGTAAGAAGCATTTTAAACATAATGAAATAGACTAACTGTCCATGTCCCCTGTTATGATGACTGAGAACCTTCACAGACATATCAGCATTTAAATTTCCCTTCTTGCAGCTCATATTCTGCCAGTTTGTGATACCTGTAAAAACAGAGGGTAGTGTGCTATAAGGCTAACTTCTGTTTCTTAATGAACTGTGAAACAGATTTTATCCAGTCTATAAAAACAAACTCATTTTCTTCCTTGAAAGGAATCTTTGTTATTTGAACATGAACATGGATCCAGACTGCCTAAGATTTCTCTCAGTATTGCAAAAATGTGGTGCACTCCCACATATAAGCTACTTCTTTGCTTCTTGTTGTCTTGTAAAGACGTTAGCATGTCAGGTCTCTGCTGTGAGTTGAAGAATGTGGCAGGATTTCTATGGCTTTTCCAGAGACGCTCAGCCCTGAAGCTGACTACTGCAGGTCGGAGCGCTGGAATGAGGGAAGACTGAAACGTTTTTTGTGAACTGAATGAGGCTCTATTGACGTGCTCATGTTGCATTGTTATGTAACACTGTGGTACTGGCACAGATTTAACATGTTCAAAATATGACTGGAAACAAAGTTCAGCCAAGTCTTTACAAAGCAAATATTCATGTCAATCTATCTTTCAAGACTTCAGAAAAGCCACCTCTGGTGTGGTCTTCCATGCACCAGTTCATCCATCAAGCTTCCTGTTTTTCTGATCACTAAGTACTAAAGCAAGCGCTATGAAAACCTGCAAAAGTTGATTATTCTACCAGAAAAGCCTTGGAAGGCATTTCATAGGAGGCCACAGGGAAACATGAACTCTTGCAGAGTTCAGCACACACTTCGCATCCACTGCAGTTACCATAAAAGAACGCCACCTAAGAATCATTTTGTGTTCCTCTGTCACTGCTGAACTGATATGACAGTGAATGCTTTGTATTACATCTCTTTTTGTCTAATTTTATTGTTATTGTTATGAGCATCTCTCCCTCTTTTGGGAGGGTTTTGTATTTGTTCATTTGAATGACATTGAATGATGAGAGGTTTTTATATGCGAGCTAAATCATCTGGGTCACCTTCCTCCTATAAGACTTTATTGAAGTGGCTTAAAAAGGAATAAAATCAGACTTCATGCCATGGTGAGCTGTGTAGCAGGCGGGGCTTGGACCCAAACGCAGGACTCCGAGACACAAACTTAAAGCAGCAGCTTTGTTACCGGAAAAAAGAACTAAAGGCAAAATACAGGAATACTAAAGAAACAAACCAAACATAAACTAAAACTAAGAATTTCCTGGCCAATAGCGAGTGGACGAGACTGGAGAACAGGAAGCGGTCACTCTACACACAGCTAACGTGGAGAGCGTGACGACAACCCGAAGACTTAAAGACACAGGCAGGATAATGAGAGGATGGGCAACAGGTGGGAACACCTGGGGACCAATCTGACATAACGAGACAAAGGAAGCAAAACCGAATACACTGAATGCAGGACAACGACTATCAAAATAAAACAGGAAGCAAAAAACAAATACAGAGACACAGACGAAGACGCACAAGCTTAACACTGAGAACAGGGAGACACTAACACGGGGACATTACTGACTGGAGAGACACAGGGAAGACACCGAGACTGAACCCTGAAGACTAAAAACTATACACAAGCACAAAACCCATAAAGAGAGCAAAAATCATGACTGACACAAACGCATGAACCCTGGCTCGCCACACCAGGACCATGACACTTAAAAACCAAACAGGATGAGCCTGATGAACGTTTACCCACCGTGACACACCATGCCATTGATTTTAAACAGATACTTATTATTTAGAAAAAACATGAAAAAACCCAACAGCACTTCTTCAGATGTTAAGTGAAGCGTTTAGTTAGAATCGAGACTAATTAGTTAGACTCATTAGTGCTGACTCTGGGGCTGATTTCGTAAATTCAGAATGGTTTCATTTCTTTGGTGGACAAACTATAGACTTATTTCTATGACTTATATCTGTATCAGTGGTTTGTTTTCTCAGTGTCATTCTGGAGTGTCTCACAAAGAAATTGATTTTGGGTGGCAGAGTGATTAGCACTTTTCCTCCACTGAGCTTGCATGTTTTCATGTGCTAACGCTGAGTTTCTGTATTTTTAAAGTGTATAGTTAGGGTTGGATCAGGTGACCCTGGGGGCTTCCCATGATGCACTGAGCACTTCTTTTTCACGCACCATTTAACTCACAACGTGTTTATACACCACAGTGTGCCTTGTATCCTATGCTGTCACCCCCAGGGGCAGATGATGATGATGATGCCCCTGCCTGAGCGAAGATTTCTGCCTACTGTAACTTTCCTTTACCGCTGTTGCAAAGTGCTCGGCCATAGTGGGTCGTTTGATTGTTGGGGTTTTTCTCTGTTGTTGTAGGGTCTTTACAATATAAAGTTCCTTTGGGAGGACTGTTGTTCTTAGTTGGCGCTACATAAAGAATATTGAACTGTTACCTCCTGGTATTTTTCCATAGTTCTAAGATGTACAGTGGCTTGCAAAAGTATTCGGCCCCCTTGAACTTTTCCACATTTTATAAAAAATGTTTGGAATCATGTATGATTTTTGTTCCACTTCTCACATGTACACCACTTTGTATTGGTAGAGTAGTGTAATATTATTATTTGGCCTTTTTCAACCCTAAAATTAGTCATATCCATCAGCAGCTGGCTCCGCCAGGTAATTCCACACATAATTACACAGTATGATCCCCTCTTCCTTCCTTTCTAATTTCATACGTCTGACGGTTGAGGAAATATTTGGGTTTATTAAGAAATATAAGCCATCTACGTGCCACCTTGACCCACTTCCCACTAGGTTGGCTAAATCCTATTTATCCTCGCTCTCTTGATAACTGACATTATTCACTCTTCCCTAATCTCCGGCTTTTTTCCTCTACCTCTTAAAACAGCTGTGATAATTCCACCTCTTAAGAAACTTGACGGAGACCCTTTCAGTCTAAATAATTATATTCCAAATGCTTATTTACCATCCCAGTCTAGAAAAACTGTTGCTGTGCAGCTCTATTCTCACCTTACTAAGAGTCATCTATTTGAACACTTGGCAGGAGTGAGACAGCTCTAGTCAACATCACAGCTGACCTGACACTGTGGGCTGTTAACCATACCTGTGCTACGCCTCTGACAGTCTCTCACCATATCACTGGTATCACTGGCACGTCACATTATTTCTTAATTCAGTTAATTTCACTTAAGTGTTATTTTTGTACCACTGCAACCCAACACCAGTCACCTCAAGTCGCTTAATACTGGTATAGGTCACGATCCCACAATAATAGAGGCAAACACCAAGAATCAGACGACCTCCTATCAGCAAGTACTTTGGAGACAGTGGGAAGAAAAAACTTCATTTTAACAGGAAGAAAACTCTAGTAAAACCAGGCTCAGTGAGGGGAGGGAGAGGAGACAGAAGACATGGTGTGGAAGAGAGCCAGACATTAATTAAACACAATGTGACTGAACGGGGCTAACAGAAGAAGAAACGGTCAGCCAGCAGAATCCCCCAGCAGCCTACACCTGCTGCAGCAGACCTGAGGGAGGATTCAGGGTCACCTGATCCAGCCCTAACTATATGCTTTATTAAAAAGGAAAGCTTGAATCCTAATAGATAGTTTCTGCCTCCTGAATCCAAGCTGGGAGCTGGTCCCACAGAAGAGGAGCCTGAAAACTCCCAAAGTAAGCCAGCATTCTGAGCATGCTCTGTTGGAGTCGGGCTATCTGGTCTTTAAGATAAGATGAAGCCTGATAATACAAAGGAGGAAGGATTTTGCTTCTGGATTCAACAGGAAGCCAACATATGATCTCAGTAATCAGTCAGTAAAGTTAAATAACTTCAGATCACAGTTGGTCCAGTTCTCAGTGGTGTTCCTGACGGCTCTGTCTTAGTCCCCCTTGGATTTATTTATCTTTCACCTTTCGGTCACATTTTAGGAACTCTGGCATTCATTTTCATTCTCATGCCACTCTGCCTAACTCGACCTTTCCACCTTCTTTTCTCTCCGACTGCTTACGTGAGACTAAATTGTGGTTGTCTGCTAATTTTCTCAAGTTAAACAGAGGTTCTTCTGATAGGAACCCAAACTGTTCTGGATAAATGGGATCAATTCTCACTCTGCATTCCCAGTTCTCAAATCTGTCCTTCCACCCAGCTCAGAGATGATGTATCAGTAATATGACTCAGTCTGCATATTTCCATCTACGTGATATTAGTCGGCTGCACCCCTCACAGCTTACAGTACTGCTGTTCTTGAACATGCTCTGGTTGCATCTCGCATTGATTATTGTAATTCTATCCTCTCTGTCTTACCACATAAACGTCTCCAAATACTGGTCCAAAATGCTTATTCAGCCTCTTACTTTCACATCTGTCTATAATCTCACACCTCCAAATCACTGATCTTCTCACATACACCTCTCTTTCCTGTACTCTGAGACCCTCCTCCTCTGTTACCTGTATTATATTATCTGCTCGCCACCGTGAGCTTTAGCGAGTTCAGCCGAGTGGCCCCTTGTCGTTGGAGCTATCATCATTGATCCCTGTCTTTAACACACATCTTTTTAAGCTTGCCTATTCTTTTGATTTTAAATTTATGATGTATTGTCTTTTAATTCTGTGATGGGTTCAGCTGGTATTTCATCCATATTGTGCTTTTGTTATTGTAAATCAGAATCAGAATACTTTATTGATCCCTGGGGGAAATTATTTTTTTGTTACAGTGCTCCATTATAAACCAACATAAACAAAACAGACAACACGCTAACTAAGAATAGTACAATGTATATATATATATATATATATATATATATATATATATATATACATACATACATACATAAGTCACACATTAATAAATAGCTGGAAAAGAAACATGTGTAGCTGTTGCAGTAAACAGTGTGTTAAGTGGATAAGTTGTACAGGGAGATGGCCACAGGCAGGAAAGATTTCCTGTGACGTTCAGTGGTGCTTTTCGGTACTCTCAGTCTCTCACTGAGCGTGCTCCTGTGACTGACCAGCATGTCATGGAGTGGGTGGGAGGTGTTATCCAACATTGTCTTTATTTTGGACAACATCCGCCTCTCCGACACCACCTTGAGGGAGTCCAGCTCCATCCCCACAACATTACTGGCCTTACGGATCAGTTTATTGAGTCTGTTGGCATCTGCGACCATCAGCCTGCTCCCCCAGCATGCCACAGCATAGAGGATCGCACTGGCCACAACAGACTCATAGAAAATCCTGAGCATTTTCTGGCAGATGTTGAAGGACCTCAGTCGCCTCAAAAAATAGAGACGACTCTGGCCCTTTCTGTAAAGTGCTGTGGTGTTTTTAGCCCAGTTCAGTTTATTGTCAATGTGTACTCCAAGGTATTTATAGTCCTCCACAATGTCAACACTGACCCCCTGGATTGAAACAGGGGTCAAGTGTTTCCTGGTCTTCCTGAAGTCCACGATCAGTTCCTTGGTCTTTGCCACGTTGAGCTGCAGATGATTCTGCTCACACCACGTGACAAAGGAGTCGACCACAGCCTGGTACTCCGTCTCATCATCCCTGCTGATGCATCCAACCACTGCTGAGTCATCAGAAAACTTCTGAAGATGGCAGGTCTCTGTGCAGTGGCTGAAGTCTGTGGTGTAGAGGGTGAAGAGGAAGGGGGAGAGGACAGTCCCCTGTGGTGCCCCTATGTTGCTGATTACCTTGTCAGACACACACTGTGGGAGACGTACATATTGTGGTCTTCCTGTCAGGTAATCAACAATCCAGGACACCAGAGAAGCATCCACCTGCATCGCTGTTAACTTATCACCCAGGAGGGTCGGCCTGATGGTGTTGAAAGCACTAGAAAAGTCAAAAAACATGACCCTCACAGTGCTTGCTGGCTGGTCCAGATGGGTGTAGACACGATTGAGCAGGTAGATGATGGCGTCCTCAGTTCCGAGACGAGGCTGATAGGCAAATTGAAGGGGATCCAGATGTGGTCTGACAATGGGTCGCAGCTGGCCTATGAGTCTTTCCAGGGTCTTCATGATGTGGGAGGTCAGTGCCACGGGCCTGTAATCCTGGGGGCCACTGGGACGTGGCGTCTTTGGTACAGGGACGAGGCATGATGTCTTCCACATCACTGGTACCCTCTGCAGACTCAAACTCAGCATAAACAATTTATGAAAGACTCCACACAGCTGGGGGGCACAGGCCTTGAGGACGCGGGGACTCACTCCGTCTGGTCCAGCAGACTTGCCTGAGTGAAGTCTCCTCATTTGCATCTCAACCTGGTATTGAGTGAAGGTGATGGGTGGGGGAGGGGTGTCAGGAATCTCACAGGAGGCAACAGCGCCATGTGAAGAGAGAGGCTGGCACAGTGGTGTGGCTCTGGATTCCAGGCTGACTACAGGTGAGGTTGTGGGGGTGTGAGCAGACACTGTGGTGTCGAATCTATTGAAAAACAGATTCAACTCGTTAGTTCTATTCTCACCTCCCTCAGCTCCCCTGCTGTTGGTTGGCCTGAATCCAGTGATGGTCTTCATGCCCCTCCACACCTCTCTCATGCTGTTCTGCTGGAGTTTCCACTCCAGCTTCCTCCTGTAATTATCCTTAGCCTCTCTGATCTTGTCCTTTAGTAACACCTGGACCTTCCTCACCTCCTCTTTATTGCCCTCTCTGAAAGCCCTCTTCTTGTCGTTGAGGAGGGCTTTGATGTCCTTAGTCACCCACGGCCTGTTATTTGGGTAACAATGAACAGTCTGAGCTGGAACAATGGAGTCGGTGCAGAAAGTTATGTAGTCTGTGATACACTCAGTTAGCCCATTGATGTCCTCGGCGTGAGGTTCACAGAGTGTTTCCCAGTTGGTCACCTCGAAACAGCCCTGTAGTTCCGCTAAGGCCTCCTCTGACCACCTCCTAATGCTCCTCGTGGTCACAAGTTCCCTCCTCACAATTGGCACATAGCGTGGGGTGAGGTGAGTCAGGTTATGATCTGACCTACCAAGTGGGGGGAGGGAGGAGGAGCTGTATGCATCCTTGACATTAGCATACAGTAGGTCTAGAATTTTCTCTCCCCTGGTGGGACAGTCCACGTATTGTCTGAATGTTGGTAGTGTATTGTCCAGCGATACATGGTTGAAGTCACCCGAGATCACAATAAAGGCACTTGAGTGCTGAGTCTGTAACCGGGCTATGGCAGAGTGGATAGTGTCACATGCAGCTGTGGGGTTAGCAGAGGGAGGAACATAAACAGCTGCCAAGATGACGTGAGAGAATTCCCTGGGTAAATAATACAGCCTGAGTCCAACAGCACACAGTTCAATGTCCGGGCAACAAATCCTTTCTTTGATTGTTATGTTGGCAGGGTTACACCACCGGTTGTTAACTAAAACAGCAAGCCCACCTCCTTTCCGCTTACCGCTAGCGATGCTGTCCCTGTCCGCCCGAACAGTGTGAAAGCCTTCCACGGAAGCATTCTCATCGGGAATGTCCTGGTGCATCCATGATTCGGTGAAACACATCAGGCTACACTCTCGGTATTCCCTCTGACTCCGTACCAGTGCTGAGAGCTCGTCGATTTTATAAGATAAGATAAGATAAGATAAGATAAGATAACCTTTATTAGTCCCACACGTGGGAAATTTGTATTCATTTATTTATTTATTTATTATTTATTTGATAACGATCGCACATTTCCCATCACGATAGACGGCAGACACGGTTTATACCTCCTCCTCGCTTCGAGCCTCCGCTGTCTCACCGTCTCCTTCTTTCTTCTCTTCTGTCCTTGACCTCTGCATCCCCGATGTGTTTTCCTCCAAATTTCAGCTGGTACTTCTGCGGGTCTGGCCAGCGAGCTGGCCGGCATCAGGGCGATCAGCTGATCTCTGGAGTAAACAGTCCGTGAGTGTAGGAGATGTGCCGCGGTCCCGTTCCTTGATAAAAGTAACAGTTCCACGGCCACCAGAAGAACAAAAACTCTCTCAATCCACATGATTGAGTAAAATATAATAAACGGATGAAAATACAAGTCAGAAAAAAAAGAATACGTAAGAAAAAAGAGCTAAACTAAGAGAAAAAGTGTTCTTGGGTGTTTTTCTAGTTAGCAAATGTTCATTGGGCAGATTCTCAGCCTTTCAATAAGAGCCAGATTTTTTTTATTATTATCATTCCAGACTTTGTGCAGACAAGCTTTGGGTAACAAGATGGTGATGAAATATATCCATCATGTCCAACAAGCTCACCCTGTCATGTTTGATATGTTACCTGTTCCTGCTGTGGAGAACTGCACAAAGTAATACATAGATATTTATTGAATGTTGAATTAGTTCTTAAGCCACATTAGATACAGTAGTTAGGTGGAAGGTTGGAAACAGATTGCTGTATTTATAGTTTTTACATAATAAATTCGGGGTTTTCTCTGTTACAGGGTCTCCACCTTACAGTGTGCACGGCCCTGAGATGGCCGTTGTTGTGATTTGGCACTATATAAACTGAATTCAGCTGAATTTTCAGGCAAACATCAGTTTAACTGTTTGTGCCCGGTATTTTACATGTGCATGTGAGTTCAGAGCATGTAACATCATCGTTATTATTCAGTATTTATGCCATCGTTTCAGGCAGCACAGTGGTTAGCACTCATAGCATGAAGGCGCTCGACTTCCTGTGTGGAGTTTGCATGTTCGTCCATGTTTGGGTGGGTTCTTTCTGGGGACTCTGGCTTGAATTGATGGATATGAAATAATTCAAATAACAAAAAAAGCTAACTGACGAATCAGAATGCATTCTCCTGCTGTTAGGGTTTGATTACAGCAAACACAGAAATGCTAAATTGCAAATGGACTGTGTGACTAAAGGACCTGACGTGTACACAATGTTGCAGCGTTGGTGCCGTTTTATTTATAGTGCTCACTTGATCAGACTACTGGTGCAGTTTTCAGCTGTCTAGCTCCCAGCACAACTCTCTCCTCCAGTACCAGCGAACTCCTAAAATATAGGAAGAGCTCGATTAGCCAATCAGCCCCAGCTCTCCTGGCAGCCTCCCTGGCACTGCCCCCTGAACTCACTGCACCAACCTCCTCTGCAGTGGAGCCACAGACCGGCTCTTAGCTACTCTTTCTACAGTTTAATAAAGTTTCTGTTTACTGTCAAAGCCACCGTTGTTGTAGGTCAGACATGTTGTTCTGGGCAGCTGGGCACCACTGTAACGCCTATTAGTTACTACCACACCCACAACAGCACACACACAGTTGTGAATTCTTTTTATTTACAGTGCTCGTTACAGGCCACTCTGCACATCCTTTGTCCTCTCAAGGTCCCAGCGTGCTACTAAATCGGGAAGGCAAGATTAAACAATTATTACCAGCTGTGCCGGCTTGCCTCCCCAAGCACTGCCCCTGAAGCCAGACACCACCTCGCCCCTGCAGCGGAGCCACAAACCACACCCGCTACAGTTATCTAATAAAATATGCCCAATAACCAGGCTCTTGTTTTTCTTGTAGCATTAGTGTTATATCATTTTGATTTCCAAGCCCTACGCAAGATTGCAGTGAGTGATTTGGTAGTCCCAGCTTTTCACAACCCTTCTGAAACCTGACAGGAGTCCAGGTTTGCAGTGGCCCCCACTTTGTTTTTCTTTTCTTTTTTTTAAGAAGTTTGATGTTTTAAGAAAAGGTTTCCTTGTGTATCTACAGAAGATGAAATGCAACCTTTGCTTTGATCTCACTGAAACACGACAAGGACGTGGGAGGGCAGAGGTAGCCAAACGACACTGAACAAAAATATAAACGCAACACTTTTGTTTTTGCTCCCATTTTCCATGAGCTGAACTTAAAGATCTGAAACATTTTCTACATACACAAAGGACCCATGACTGTTAAATATTGTTCACAAATCTGTCTAAATCTGTGTTAGTGAGAACTTCTCGTTTGTCGAGATAATCCATCCCACCTCACAGGTGTGGCATGTCAAGGTGCTGATTAGACAGCATGAATATTGCACAGGTGTGCCTTAGACTGCCCACAATAAAAGCCCACTCTGAAATATGCAGTTTGATCACACAGCACAATGCTACAGATGTCGCAGCTTTTGAGGGAGCGTGCAATTGGCATGCTGACTGCAGGAATGTTTACCAGAACTGTTGCCTGTGAAACGAATGTTCATTTCTCTGCCATAAGCCATCTTCAAAGGTGTTTCAGAGAATTTGGCAGTACATCAACCAGCCTCACAATCGCAGACCACATGTAACCACACCAGCCCAGGACCTCCACATCCAGCATGTTCACCTCCAGGATGGTCGACAGGTGGAGACCAGCCACCCAGACAGCTGCAGCAACAATTGGTTTGCATAACCAAAGAATTCCTGCAAAAACTGTCAGAAACCGTCTCAGGGAAGCTCATCTGCATGCTCGTGGTCCTCATCGGGATCTGGACCTGACTGCAGTTTGTCACTTTAACCACCTTGAGTGGGCAAATGCTCACATTTGATGGCGTCTGGCACGTTGGAGAGGTGTTCTGTTGACAGATGTTTTTACTGTTCAGGGCAGATGGCAGACAGCTTGTGTGGCATTGTGTGGATGAGCAGTTTGCTGATGTCAGCGTTGTGGATTGAGTGGCCCATGGTGGCCATGGAGTTATGGACAATGAACACGAGTGCATTTTATTGTTGACATTTTGAATGCACAGCGATACCGTGTTGAGATCCTGAGGACCATTGTTGTGCCATTTATCCATGACCATAACCTCATGTTACATCATGATAATGCACAGCCCCATATTGCAAGGATCTGTACACCTGGAAGCTGAAAACATCCCATTTCTTGCATGGCCAGCATACTCACCAGACATGTTTGGGACGCTCGGCTCGGCGTATATGACAGCGTGTTCCTGTTCCTGCCAATATTCAGCAACTTTGCACAAGTATTGAAGAGGAGTGGACCAACATTCCACAGCCCACAATCAACAACCTGATCAACTCTATGCCCAATGCACACCATGTGCCTCACAAGGTGCAACACATCTCCATTGGATGTGTTGCACCTTGTGAGGCAAATGGTGGCCACACCAGATACTGACTGGTTTTGTTACATCTGTAGCATTGTGCTGCATATTTCAGAGTGGCCTTTTATTGTGGGCAGTCTAAGGCACACCTGTGCAATATTCATGCTGTCCAATCAGCACTTTGACTGCCACACCTGTGAGGTGGGATGGATTATCTCGGCAAACGAGAAGTTCTCACTAACACAGATTTAGACAGATTTGTGAACAATATTTGATAGTCATGGGTCCTTTGTGTATGTAGAAAATGTTTCAGATCTTTAAGTTCAGCTCATGGAAAATGGGAGCAAAAACAAAAGTGTTGTGTTTATATATTTGTTCAGTGTATTTATAAAGTGCACAGAGTTGTGCCAGGGGGGCATTTTCTCCTCATCGTATGGTCTCCAGTTTAATTATTTTCCATTCACTTTTCATGACACCATTTAGAATGATCTGTTCCAGTATGCGGAGTTTGCAGTGAAACTCTCTTAGATGTTCTTTCTGTTGCACAGTTTGGTTTAGTTTGAATCTGACTTATTGGAGGCAGAATCTCACAGACAAAGATTGTTTTTCAGTTTTCACGTTCAGAGTAGTGCAGAGTGTGAGGCTGGAGAAAAACCAACATCCCACATATGGTAAAACCGTTGTTAGGATTTTTTCTGCACTCTCTCCCTCTCTGTCTCTGTCTCTCTATCTTTCTGCCTAGGCTTCTGTTTTAATAGCTTGAATAGTGCAGTCTGTCAGCTACCATTTTCCCTGCCTGGTAACTCAATTTAAAAATGAATTGCTCCTTTAAATCCTCACACCACATCATTGTTAAACTTGGCACAACAATGTCTTATGTTGCATGGGAGACTGAGGTTCCAGACACGTTGGTCCTCAGGCTGTGATATGTGCCACAGCACCGAAAGATATAAAGACAGATATGAGCAGATGGAGCCAGCGTTTTTGGTTGTTCTGTGTTAGCAGAGTTTTCCAATCAGACTCTTAGGTGTTTTGATGAGGCCTTGTTGTCCATTCCCAAAGCTACACTAAAAACTAAAGGAGGCTGAGCCTTTATATTGGCGTCCCCACTATTTGGAATTCTCTGCTTTCCAGTCTTCAGTCTATGAGCCTAGTGGACTGTTTCAAAAAGCAGCTGAAGACACTTTTTAAACTGGCATTTGAGTAGCATTAGCTTGTATTGTATTGCTTATTTACTTATTTTTCATTGTTTTCATATGATGTGGAGCACTTTGTGATCTGTAGCTTTAAAGGTGCAATAAAAATGAATTTTCTTACTTTTGAACCTTACTGTAACGTTAATGTTAGCTAATGATTCTCACTGAGTCACTCATTGTTAGTCTAAATATGTGTCCATTATACACGCTCAGTAAATAATATCCTGCTCGCTTTTCCTGTTAGTGTTATGTGACTATTGACATTGACTGATGATAAGTGACTTACGTATAATTCCAATTTATTATCTCTTATCTCTTATTCAGAACATTTCACAGCTACAGTAAGAATTTTTTGAGGTTATTGAGTTAAAAAAATGTTGTTTTTGCTATCAGAGATGCTAGAATGGCGTAGATTATGTCACCAACGTGTGAACACAGCTCCTAACCCTGCCTTACAGGTCAGATGTGGATCACAAGACCTCCAAATGTGTAAGTTCTCTTCATCTATGATGCTCTCATCATAGATGACATAGTAGTCTTGGATTGAGACAGGTGAGAAAAAAAACTTCACTTTTGATCTGTCCACTATTGGTCGTCACGATGGAGTAATGTTTTGCCCGCCAGGCTAGAGAGTCGGTCACGCGACCAAACTATGGCAGAACCAATGACTGTAGAAAAGATGGCCGACCTGGCTGCACTTCCTCCCATTGAAAATTTAAATGAATCCAAAGTTCCTGCCTGTGGGAGCTGCCATGTTGCACTTTTGGAGCCAGAGTCTGCGCCGTAGAGACTTGAAGTGGTGTGGCAGCGTTATACTGCCGCCCGCACACCTGCTGGGCGTGACCACGAACACACACCCCTGCACTTTTTACGTAGTCCACTGCTCCAGTTTTGAGGATGTCGCTCTTATCGTCGTCGCTATCACTAAATAAACAGACTGTTTCTGAGCATTGCCAGTTTGACAACTGATTAACGTCCATCCCTATTATCTGTGGAGAGAGTTTACTGCCGTGTTTTTGGCCACTGTTTACGTTCACCTGCGCGTTAACACCAGGGCAGAACTCAGGAAATTCCAGGATGTCTTCAGCGCATTACAGATGACTTATCCCGATCCTCTGGTGTCTGCTTATATAAGACCTGCCATGTGCTCATCCTATTATTACAGAGTGTATTCAAGCATTAAGAAAGACACTTGTTAACTAAGTCTGTTTACATATTTCTGCCTTTACTTTGCAGTGACTACATGCCTCCTCACCCCATAGCTTTGGGGAACTGCTCGAATCCACACAGGATAGATTTGAATCCACCTTAATAATACGAAAACATGAAAGTGGAAGAATTACGTTCCTATTTCTCTGTATCCAAACATCTGTCTTTGCTTGACTTTCCATTTTCCTCTCTACCACATCCTTTGGTTGGTAACATTGTACAAAGGAAGTGCAAGCTGTATAACACATTGGTTTTCATGACACAGGGCTGTGGACTCCTGAAGGTTATTTTATAGCAAATGAGGCCCTCTTGGGTTACACTGTGGGAGTTGGGTGCTTCCTGGCCAAAGGTGCTGAGAAAAATAAATTTTCCTTGGACTTTTTGGGTGAAATCTCTTACATCTTTCTCTCTTTCACTGTGTGTGGAAGTTCTTTAGCTTTTGTACATATTTGTTCACATAAACGAGTTGATAACAGTTCATTGTGAGCCTTGTCAGTTTGGTTTAGTCTTTTTAAACCTCTCGTGTCCAGCAGATGTAGCAGCAGAATAATGGTCAGAGTATTGTGTCAAACCTGTCTACATAAAAACTTATTTGTGTCCAGAAGTTTAGATCTGAATCGATGAAAAGACCTTGCTCCCACTTTGTGGTTGGTAGAGAGGTTGAATGATGAACACTGACATTTTAAAAAGTTGACTGAGATTAAATCTCTCCTGTATTATGTATTTCATTTGTTTGCGTTTAAGAAACCTACTGAAATGAAATCAAGTTTCCATCTTGAATAACATTTTTATTCTTTTTTCGTACCATATTTGCTATTTTCTTTTTCTGGCATATATCTGGATTGTCCAAATGGGTCTACAGTGAATAAGGGAAGATTTTCTGGTGGAAGAAATTCCCACCAGGCTGTCAGGGAGGTGTTTATATTAAGGCTTTTAAAGCAGTTATGATCATTAATACTAGGGATTATGACAGGCAGATCAGAGATTTTTACTTTATCACAGAAAGCTTATTCTAGGTCCGGCCATGGGCTGTCGAGCAAGCTTGATTAGATCCAATCTGAAACATCTATAAGAAGAGAAATAGTAGTAAAAATGTGGTAGTTCTAGACCTCCGTCGTGTTTTGACTTTTGTGGAGTTTTTACACCTATTTGTGATGGTTTATTTTTCCATGATAATTTAGAGACGTTTGAGTCTTTTTTGTTTGAGTCTTTTGAACTAGAAAGTGTTTTTCCTCCTTAATTATGTCATTTAACTCTAGTTTTAGTTTCTCAGGATGCTAATTATATGTCTAGTGTCTAAAACCAGCCAGTCAAGGATTTATTAGGGATCCGTGAAAACAAATCATTTATTTTAGGAAGAACCATCACGTCGTCACTTTCCCAATTCAGGGGCAGAGCTGTTGATTTACTCCAGTTAACGGAGTAGTCTGATATGCATGAGAACTTTTCTATGGCTGTGACTGTCTTCAGAAGAGAAGCTTGTGTGTTCCCAAGGAAAAATACCACACCTGTCAGGAAAGTGAGCAGCCATGTCTGGTGCCCCTCTTTCCACTGAAGCTTTGGGAAGTAAGATGATTTGGAGAATGAACCGAATCCAAATTTGTGTAGAACTGCGAATAAAAATTTCCAGTTTGTCCAGTCAAATTCTCTCTCTGTGTCTGAAAAAACCAACAGTTTTCTAATTTGTTGATGGGGCTAGAGGAATAATCTATTACATTAAGTATTCTGTGTTTATTGCTGGCTAAGTGTCCGGTCTTGATGAAACCTGTTTGATGTGAATGGAATGATGTTTTTGAATCTTCTGGCATGAGTGAGATCGGGCCGTAGCCTGGTGGACTTGTAGGATCTCTGCCTGGTTTAAGAAGTAGACTAATGATGGCAGAGTTCATGTTTGGGGACAGTGTGTGATCACTTGATTTCCACTGTGGAAACAGTGGGAGCCAGAGTAGGCCATATTTCTCTGTCAAACTCTGCTGGAAAACCACCAGTCAGATGGTTTAATCTGTGACGACTTGATGAATCTGTGACTTCGTAAAAGCCTTTGAAAGATATATTTATTTGTTGTTATTTGTTGATCATGAGTAATGTTCCCAGTCAAATCCTTTATAGAATAAATAGTTGTTGTTTCTTTATTTCATTTTAACTGCTTACCAAGGAATTTTCCACATTTGTTCAAAGTTCTCCAAACATAACCTTTGAACTGTGTCATTTAACTCTAGTTTTAGTTTCTCAGGATGCTAATTTTATGTTTGTGTGGTGAGGAAGACCAGGCAGATTTCATTTTTTTCTAATTCTAATTTTTGCTTTATTTTTCTTATGAGAACAGTGAGATATTATTTTGTCGCACGACACTACCTTTCCACCTTCCCAAAGAACACTTGGAGATATTCCTGGCAGGTCATTGTTTTCTAAATACAATCCCCATTTAACAGAGTTCTTGATTTTAAGTAAAGAGGTATTAAATCTCTGATGTGACTCGGTTCTGTCTCAGAGAGATAGACACTGGTGCATGATGGCTGATAGAACTAACTACAAGTTTAGTCCAAGCGAGAATGTGAGTGGTGTACTGGTGAAAGAAGGTGTAATCCCTGAGAGTGGGGTGATGTAAACACTGTTGTTTAATAATGTCTGTAGAGTGTCTGTTCCTTTGACTCACTGCTGCACTGAGCCTGTAAATTCCTGGATTAAATACCAGGTTGAGTCTCATCCTGTTAAAAGTGAGGGTGTCAGAGTGATCTGAAAGTGAAGCAACGAGTGTATGACAAAAAGACAGTTGCTTCACATAATACAATCTGATGGTTATGTCTGTGAAGGTTCTCAGTCATCCAGGTCATCGTAGTCAAAGGAGTTAGCAAAGAAAAGCGTCTGGACTACAGTTCCCTCAAAGTGTTTATTATGTGAGGGATATGCCCTACAATAATACATAGACAACAACAAATCTATGACCTCCTTTGAGTCCTTTGGTGAAAATGAGAAGAAAAAAACTGTTAACAGGGTGAAAATAGAAAATATGATAAAGAAGCAGAGCAAATGTTACTGTGTAACTTGTCTGTAACGAAAACATTAAAACAGAAGTAACCATCAGATTGTCAAAGGAGTTTGCAAAGAAAAGCGTCTGGACTTCTTTAAGTTGCTTGAAGACGTTTCACCTCTCATCCGAGAAGCTTCTTCAGTTCTAAGGTCAAATGGCCGAGAGTCCCAGATTTAAACCCAGTGGGAGTATCCCCCCAAAGAGGGACAAAGGACCCCTGATGATCCTCTAATCACATGAGCCAAGGTGTGAAAGCGGGTGTGGGACCTAATCAGCCAGGGTTTCAGGTGTGCTCATTGTGAAACCTGGCCCCACCTTGTCATGCGAATTCCTGAGGTCAGATGGCCCAGGATGTGAGTGGGCGTTAAGGCGTCTGGGGAGGGAACTCAAAACTGGATTATAGATGGCAGACAGTTGGTGTCGTAAACCACCGCCTCTGTTCAAAGATGGTCGCTCACAGTGGACATAGATGGCCTCTTTCACTCCTCTTTCAAACCATCTGTCCTCTCTGTCCAAAATGTGAACATTGGCATCCTCGAATGAGTGACCTTTGTCCTTAAGATGCAGATGGACTGCTGAGTCTTGTCCTGTGGAGGTGGCTCTTCTATGTTTCAAAAACCCACACTCCTCAGTCTGAACCCACACAACTCAGAGAAGAAAACACACCTGAAGACAGTCGGAAGAAATGGGTAAAGAACTTTTCAGACCGGAATCCCACTGAACCTGCAAAAGAGGGTTTTAGCCAAAGGACTCAATTTCGCCATTTCTCCGCAACAGTTGCCCATAGTGGACCTCATCACAGCCACAGAAACCGCCATACGGATTAATAAATTATCACAGACAGAAGCAGAGCAAATCAGGATGAAAGTCTCAGCCACCCTCTCCAGTGCAAAAGTCCCTCCGTCTAACCTTACATTACAAGAAAAGAAGGCCGTCGCTTCCCTGAGCAAAGACCACAACATCACTATATTACCAGCTGATAAGGGAAGGTGCACCGTGGTCCTAAACACAACAGATTACCACACAAAGATCACTACTCTCCTCAGTGACAACAACACCTACGAAGCTTTAAAGCGAGACCCCACAAGCAGCTACAAAAAGAAAGTTATAGCTTGCCTTCAAGACCTTGAAAAGGACAAAATCATTGACCGCCTTACATATCACCGCCTTTATCCAGGGGATGCCATACCCTGCATTTATGGACTTCCCAAAATCCACAAGGAAGGGGTCCCACTCAGACCCATAGTCAGTAGCATAAACTCAGTCACTTATAACATTGCGAAACACCTTGCTACCACATTTGCACCTCTCGTGGGGAACAGCCCACACCACATCAAGAACTCCACCGACTTCACAGAAAAGGTCCAGAAACTGACCCTGGATCCAGATGAAACCATGGTGTCCTTTGATGTAGTCTCTCTCTTCACTTGCACACCCACCACGGAGGCAGTGGAGACTGTCAGAAAACAACTACAAGAAGACAGCTCCTTGGAGGACAGGACCAACTTCACACCCGATCAGATCTGCACACTGTTAGACCTCTGCCTTACCACAACATACTTCAAATACAACGAGGGTTTCTACAGACAAAAACATGGCTGTGCCATGGGCTTCCCCGTGTCACCTATTGTAGCCAACCTTTACATGGAGGAAGTGGAAAGGAAGGCTCTTGGCTCTTTCAAAGGAAGAGTACCCAGCCACTGGTACAGATATGTAGACGACACCTGGGTCAAAATCAAGACACGAGAAGTGGAATCCTTCACTGCGCACATTAACGCCGTGGATAAAAACATCAAGTTCACCAGGGAAGACACAAAGGATAACTGTTTGCCTTTCCTGGACTGCGCCGTGCACATTGAAGAGAATGGCAACCTCAACATCGAAGTTTACCGGAAGCCCACACACACGGACCAGTACCTCCTCTTTGACTCCCATCACCCTCTGGAACACAAACTTGGAGTAATCAGGACCCTACACCACCGAGCAGAACATGTTCCCTCTAAGCCTGAGGGAAAAAGAAGGAACACACACACGTAAAGGAAGCACTCAAAACATGCGGTTATCCTAACTGGGCGTTCATAAAGTCAGCAAAGAGGCACAGAAAAGAAGATCAGACACCAGCGAGGGAGGATAAGAAAGAAACATTGTCATCCCCTATGTAGCCGGTGTATCAGAGAAACTCAGGAGAGTTTTCTCCAAGCACGACATCCCAGTGTACTTCAGACCCAGCAACACACTCAGACAGAAACTGGTTCACCCGAAAGACAAAACTCCAAAACACAGACTTAACAACGTGGTGTATGCTGTACAGTGCAGCGAGGAATGCCCAGAGCTCTACATTGGAGAGACCAAACAGCCACTTCACAAGCGCATGGCACAACATAGAAGAGCCACCTCCACAGGACAAGACTCAGCAGTCCATCTGCATCTTAAGGACAAAGGTCACTCTTTCGAGGATGCCAATGTTCACATTTTGGACAGAGAGGACAGATGGTTTGAAAGAGGAGTGAAAGAGGCCATCTATGTCCACTGTGAGCGACCATCTTTGAACAGAGGCGGTGGTTTACGACACCAACTGTCTGCCATCTATAATCCAGTTTTGAGTTCCCTCCCCAGACGCCTTAATGCCCACTCACATCCTGGGCCATCTGACCTCAGGAATTCACATGACAAGGTGGGGCCAGGTTTCACAATGAGCTCACCCGAAACCCTGGCTGATTAGGTCCCACACCCGCTTTCACACCTTGGCTCATGTGATTAGAGGATCACCAGGGGGTCCTTTGTCCCTCTTTGGGGGGATACTCCCACTGGGTTTAAATCTGGGACTCTCGGCCATTTGACCTTAGAACTGAAGAAGCTTCTCGGATGAGAGGTGAAACGTCTTCAAGCAACTTAAAGAAGTCCAGACGCTTTTCTTTGCAAACTCCTTTGACAATCTGATGGTTACTTCTGTTTTAATGTTTTCGTTACAGACAAGTTACACAGTAACATTTGCTCTGCTTCTTTATCATATTTTCTATTTTCACCCTGTTAACAGTTTTTTTCTTCTCATTTTCACCAAAGGACTCAAAGGAGGTCATAGATTTGTTGTTGTCTATGTATTATTGTAGGGCATATCCCTCACATAATAAACACTTTGAGGGAACTGTAGTTGTGATTTGACTCAAATGTTCAGGGGTGTATAGGCTGTAGGGATTTCAAAAAAAGAAATGGAGTCGTTTTCTCTGCTCTGACGAGGAGCTGAGTTAGGCTGACAGACCCGTCAGTAAAACAGACGTTCACTGTTTAGACAACTGCTGCAGAAAATCCTTTAAGCATGAAAGTGAATTAACAAAGCAGAAATGTAAAGATCTCTAAATGTGATTGTAGTTGAGTGATCATTGGTTGGCTGTGAGGGTGATTACACAAACAGGCTTTTCACTTTGTTTCACCTTTGATGTCAGTGGGATTTAGTAACATAGACCAACATCTCCAACAGAGCCTGTACAGTTCATTAGGACCCCAGTTTGTAATTATTATAGCAATAAGTGCATGACACACCAGGTTACTGACCAGTAGGGATGGGTATTGATAAGATTTTCACGATTCCGATTCCATTTTCGATTCTTTATCGATTCTCTTATCGATTCTTTTTAAAAAAGGAGAACACTAAGGTCGATTAGCTTAGAACTTTGTTTTATATCTTCTCTTTGAACAAGATAGAAATTTAGGAGTAACATGGCCTTACAAACCCAACAGTGAGATCTTAAGAGATCCACAGCCTACGGCTCTTCAATGGGGTGTCACAGGGTCCCTTGGGGAAAAATTGTAAATGTAAAATATTAAAATAAATATTCTTCTGTAGCAATAACAAAGTATAACATAAATTATTCTGTAGCAATTACACAAGAATATGCAGTAATGTCCCTGCCTACAATTAAACACATTCACTTACTGAAAATCGGGGGCATCTGCTGTGGCAAATGGGTGCAAGCCTTTGACCACAAACTTAGTCACTGCTCGGTGACATTCATCTATCCTGGCCTGAAAGGAGACGCTACCGGTAGACTGCAGCGAGAACTGCCAGCGAGCGCCAGCCAGACTCTGTCTCTCTCATCATGGTCACCTAAACGCACAGTAATGGCAGGTTTTGTAATAAGGCAGATCGCGCTAACATAATATGCACGGTTAGTTGATTATTTACCTGCCGCATTAATGGGAGAGGACGTGCAAACGTTACCGCTGCTGCTGGGTTGAGCTTCAAGAGTCCGGAGCGGAATTAAAAACACGACATTCATTTAAGGTCATCGCGTGTTTTGTGAGCAAATGCTTTTGCATATTTGTAGTGTTTCCTCCCTTAAATGAAATATCTACTTTGCAAGTATTGCAAGTTGCCCTGTTGTCTTCTGTTCTCGTAAAGTATAACCAAACTTTTTAGCGTTTGAGCCGCCATGTTTCCTGCCAGGTAAATGACGCTCCGCAACGCGGTGACGTCATTCGGGGTGACTGGAATCGATAAGGGAATCGTTTGCAAAAATGGCAAACAATTCCAAGGAATTGAAACAGTGGGAACCGGTTCTCAACAAGAACCGGTTTTCGATACCCATCCCTACTGACCAGTGAAGCTGGTGAAAACAAAGGCAACCAGATGGTGGGAAAGAGCAAAGGAAGTGCCCACCAAAAAATGGCTGCTACTGTGTGGTTTGACGAGAGAAACAGTGGATCTAAGAGACACAGGATATATCAGGAGTGGAAGTGGGTTTTTGGATCTGGATATTTAGACAACTGAAACTGCACAGGCTATTCTTGGATCAATATGCTGAGACAGAGAGTCATCATATTACTTTTTATCAAACAACAATAAACTGAGAATAAAGGGACATTATTAAGGTAAAGTGTTGAATTATGCACATTTTCTCACACTAAACACCAGGGCGCACGGGGCAATATTTGTAATGGTTTTAAATTATTCTTATTATTATTATTATTATTATTATTATTATTATTATAGCAGCAAGTCTCAGTATTTTTGGTTGCATAGTTAAATACTTGAAAGACTTCATTTTCAGTAAATGACTGAGTCTAATACAGGGGTCGACAACCCTGGGCACGTGTGCCACAGCTGGAATGCGAAGGGTTAACTGATGGCACACTGCATGACACGCAGTGAATTAATCTAAGAAGGTGCATTAAAAAATAAATGGCCGGGCCAGCGGTGCACATTGCAAATTAGCTTGCATAGACACATTAGTTGTGCCGCTTCTTAATGACGGTATCTTAGCTAACAACCCCAACTACCAGATTCAACTTGTATTTGGCTAAAAATAACTTAGCCTACCGGTGAGAGGGACGTTGCTAGCTGGCAGTTTTTTCAAGCGATGTTGAAATTTCCACATTCTGACACTTCAAATGCTTCAGCAGCTGTCCGCTCAGCACAGCATCAGCACCGCAGAAATACACGGATACATCCGTAGATTCGAGACTGATCAAACCAGAAAGCTTTAATGAGCAGCTGGGTTTGTCTCGCATTAACTGGCTGATTTAATGCCAGTTAATGCAAGACTGAAAGGCAGCTGATTGAAGTGAAAAGCTCGACTCTGTGGGGTCAAAGTTTGCAGAACTACGAACGCAGCTGGAATCCACAGCTGTGCGTGTTCATGGAGCTGCATTTTCACCTGCTGGACATCACTACCTGACAAGTTTAACTGTCTTCAGAACATTGCAGAGGCCTTATTGACAGTATTTGGCTCTACATATCTGTGTGAGCAGATTTTCTCTCACATGAGTGTCCTCAGGTAGCCGTCTGAATGCTGGACACTCAGAGACCTGTGTCTCTGAGTGGGAGACCAGAGATCACATTAACATGTGTGTCTCTGTATTAACAAACATGCCATATTGGCCCAGTTTATTTTTCTTATCATTGTTGTGAGGAGACCATAAATAGCATTTGCATTTTCTGTTGTACAGTTCATTTGCTGTTATGAGTTCTTGTTATGGATAAAAAGTCTTTTTTTGTTTCAGAATAGCTGATAACTATTCGCTGATAGCTGCCAACATCTGTGAACAAATATAATTCTATAAAGTTGTTCTATATATTGTGTAACTGTTTATATAGAGCGCTATTAAATTTATTGCTAATGCAATCATATGGCACATTGACTTCTGAGGAAATTTTAGATGGCACTCATCATCAGAAAGGTTGCCGACCCCGATCTAATAAGACAAGGGAAAGGGAAACACCAGTGAATCTGAACGCTGGTGGGCAATATTAGATCGTTATTTCTGACCATAGCTAACTGCCACTGCCTTTACATAAGCATAAACAACAGGTGTTAGCAATAGTTGGGATTAAACCCAGCAGAGGACAAGGCTTGGAATATGATATCAATGCAGTCAAATAAATTCTACTTTTTGTGTGTGTGTGTGTGTGTGTGTGTGTGTGTGTGTGTGTGTGTGTGTGTGTACGGATTCGTACTATCCTGGTGGGGACCAAAATCTGACTTTTACTATCCTGGTGGGGACTTTCTGCACCGTGGGGACCAAAATCCAGGTCCCCTCGGGGTTGAAAGCAATTTTCACACTCAAAATGCGGTTTTACTGTCAGGGTTACAATTAGGTTATGGTTAGGTTTAGGGTAAGGGTTAGGGTTAGGCATTCATTTTTAATGGTTAGGGTTAGGGTAAGGGGCTAGGGAAAGCATTATGTCAATGGGATGTCCCCACGAGGATAGCAAACCAGACATGTGTGTGTGTGTGTGTGTGTGTTTGTTTATGACTGTAAACTTTGTTTCATGTTGTGCCCAGAGCTCGTTTGACAGGCGCCACTTCATGTGCTATATTTGAGCCCACTTCCCCCAGGCCTTTCAAAGTGCCTTTGGATCAAGGTGCTCTACACTATGTCCCCTGGGTGAGTGGGTCCAGCCAACAGGATGTGATGGCAGGCCAGAATGCAACAAGAATCTTGTCTTCGTGTTTGCTTTCCACACCCTTAAATAGAGAGAGGGAGGTAAAGGGTAACCTTAAAAATGTGGAACACAATCGTAGGAATGACTGGAGAAGCCGTAATTTGGACTTTATTACCCAGATCTCATATCATAGTAGAAAATCATCTAAATTTAAAGCGTCTGGGTGTGTTCACAGTATGTAACAGTTGGCTCTTTGTGGCCCTAAATGGCAGTTAAAACGGCAGTTTTAACTGAAGTTAACTTAAAACTAAAGAAAATGTTCATCAAATATCATCTTATCAAATTGTAGGAATTCAAGTTATGAAATTTCATAAATCAAAATTACATGATGTGATGTTGATTTATGAAATAGCTCTGATTTTTAAAAAAAGTAAAGTTATGTCTCTTAAAATACGTTATTCACTTAGCAAATAACAAATTAGCAACATTTATTCTGTCAGACCCCTGTAATAGGAGAAAGTCATAAATGCATTTACGTTACTCACTATTTAGTACAATATTTAGTTTTAAATGTAGACCTGTCGACGGTGTTTGCTGTGATTTTAGTGAGCTGTCCCTGTTTGTTCTGCATCCCTGAAAAGATGCAATTATTATTCTGACGTAGTCCCTGTAATCAGATGAAGACACACAGACACAGGACTTTGTGAAAGCCGTGAGAATATAAAGCTGCCTGTGTGGACCAAATATTCAGTGTCTAAAATGACAGTGGTGTACTTTGATGCCAAGCGAAGGATAGAGTAAGACTTTTTAAATTGCTGTAATGCCATAGCTTTGGGGTGGCTACCAGTCTGCATGCTGTGTTGCCACAATGGTAACAGAAAATGGTGGGGAACCTTTTAAACTACACCTTCCTATGTGAGCTTCAAACTGTAAACTGGTGTGACTGTATATCATCATTTCCTCAACATAAACAGTATATTTTAGACCCTAAACTGTCTATTTCCATTGTATTTAATTCGTATGAATTCAAATTTAACTGACAGCAGGCACCCAAGTATGGATGGAGTAGTCTGAGGAGCACATAGATTGAATAATAGTGAGGATTTGCATTTCACAGAAAGTTTTCCTCATTTTGCTGTGGCTGTCATGACGACATCTTCAGTGACCCTTGTCTGGTTTTGGTCGTAACTGTTTTTGTTGAGTGATCCCAGGCTCTTTCTACATAATTCGGTTTTTGTGAAAGGCCTGTTTTATGGCTGTTTTAAAGCTGACGGGCTCTGATGCGAGTTTATTAACTTGGCACAATCTGAAAGGGTTGAATTTTCATAATAATTTTACCGTGTGTGGACAATGAGAAATTCACTTGATGTTTGAATATTTTATATTACATGCACTAGGTTTCCCTAAACAGGGTTAGAGACCCTAAAGAGATGCTATTTTTGACCAATCAATCTTATTTGCTTTGCTGAAAGATTTTGTATTTATCTATTGATTACCGATTGGTATAACTCATCCGCTTTGTTTAGAAGAAAACTGTGACGTGACGTGTGATCGGACCAAAATCTTCAGAATGTTTACATGAAGCATTTGATTTCTTGTTAATCTGGTTACTTGTGTACAGATTACAGTGTTCATGTGCCACTGCTGTAACTAGACAGAAAACAACTCAATAATTGGCGTCTTGTGGTGTTGAAAAGTAACAAGAAGTTATGTTTGATTACCTCATAGAAAAAAAAATCAGTTACATTATTTAGGAGTTTTTAACAAGCATTTGTTTCATTTTATGCAACCCTGTCAGAAACATGGCAGACAATAAAAAGTGTAACTAAAAGCCTGGTTCCCACTGGTGTGGTGAACTACGTAGAGCCTGTGATGTAACCTACACAAGGAGCTAATGCCATTGTCAGCATGTATACCTTAGCATTCTGTGTGAACAGTGACATTTAGTCACATCTTGTATGCATGCTGAGGATTATGGCACAGATTTAACACTGAATCCACTGTAGAAAGATATTTTTACTTGAGTGAGGTGTCTTCCATGAAAAGTGCATTGTTGCTCCACTGCTCATACTCAACTCTAAGAAACTTATTTTGGTTGCACACCATTGTCAGGTTAACTGGAATCTTTGTCATGGTTGGTTAAAAACTTAGAACTCTCTCTTTCTCCCTCTGTCTTGCAGGACCTCCAGTAAGTACACCAGATGCTGTGTGTGACCTCCACATGATGAAGTGACTCAAAGTGATTATTTTTACATTTTGGTGACAAGTAGATGAAACGGAAAATCCCCTGGAACACATCTGCTGACAGTATACCTTGACTGGATATGGTGGTAATCTGTAGTTTCATTGTGTAACTTCTGCCTGTCCACATACTCTAACAGTACTGATGATAAAGGAGCTTAGACCTGTGGCCCTTGGCAGGTCTGTGCAGGAAAAGCTAAATGTTGGCAAATAGTTGAAACTGAAGCTTTGATTAAAAGGAAAACTCGTATGTTTTAGATAAAGAAGTATTTTATCACCCACAGAGAAATTAGAGCTTTACAAAGTCATGAAAAAACATGATTCCAAACAAGGAAAGAAGACTGAAATATTGCAAAACCACAACAAAGGAAATGTATAACACAATTAGCCACCGGCATAGGTTCCAGTACCAACATGACTTTGAACTGGATAAGCAGATGAAGATGGATGGATGTAATAATTACTGTTTTCAGCTTTAGCAATGTCTTAAACTACTTCTGTTGGTGTTACCTTTCCCCACTGTTCATGCATTCAGTAGCTTTCACTGCAGAGAATTGAAGCATAAACTGCACATGAGGTTAGTTTAGTGTCAAATGGTGAGACACCAAACAGAAGACAGTGATCGATTTCATGAGTTTTATTGTAAACACAAGAGTAACAATGAAAAGGCGGGGGTGTGTAGACTGGGACGTGGGCATGATGTGCAGAATCACTGACTTGAGACACTTCAACAGAGGCAGAGAGTAGTTAGATTTTGGGATGAAGAGTGAGAACCAGAGGAATATTGGAGTTGATGGCTTAATTGTAAGGCATTAACACCGCTGATTATTGATCAGTGACCACAGAAGAACTGCCTCGTCAGGCCAGGACTCTGCAGTCTATTTACACCTACAGACTAGTGGACACTCTTTCAATGATGAGGATGTACACATCCTGGACAGGGAGGAACGCTGGTTTGAGGGCAGAGTCAAGGAGGCCATTTACGTGAAAAGGGAAAGACCATCTCTGAATCAAGGAGGGGGCCTAAGGGTACATCTGTCACCATCTTACAATGCTGTGATTGCAGCCATTCCCCAACTCTCTGTGAATGGTACTCATGGACATTGATCAGTGTTCATGACAAAGTGCATATTAATGATCAATGACCTCACAGCCCATTGTTCAATTAGTGGGCTGGTTTCAGTCATTCTGCAGATGTACTGTTTATAAGGTTGGAAACCTGCAGAAGTCACTTAGATGGGTGACAAAACGCTACGTCCAGATGAACAGAATCATTTTTGGGGGATTTCCTTACCTGGATGACTGAGCATGCATCAAAACATACTAATAGGAAGGTTGGCTGCTCCAGTCTGCAAGCATTCATGTGCAAGACACTGAACCTTAAGTTGTTGCCGATGGATTCAATTGTTAATACAGTCCTGATCAAAAGTTTAAGACCAGTTGAAAAATGGCAAAGATTCATATTTTTCATGGTTGGATCTTAACAAGTTTCCAAGTAGAACTTCAACATGTAACAAGAAGAAATGGGAGTGAAACAGGCTGTTTTACAGCTGATCAAAGGTTTAGGACCACATGCCTTTAAAAGGCCAAATCTGTGCAAGAATGTGGATTTGTTGTCATTTTCTGTCAGGTAGTCACACTATCATGATGTTCTGATGGCAAAAAAATGTTCCCTTTTTGAATGTGGTCGGGTTGTTGAACTGCAAAAGCAGGCTCTTTCTCAGCACACCTTGCTGCTGAGGTGGGAAGTAAGACAGTCATTTGGAATTTCTTAAATGATCCTGAGGGTTATGGAACAAAAAAGTCAAGTGGAAGACCCAAAAGAATTTGGCCAGCACAGAGCCGGAGGATCCAATTGGCTCTCCGTCAAGACACTGGACAATCCTCGACCCAAATTAAGGGCGCTACTAGTGCCGACTGCAGCCCCAAACCATCAGACGGCATCTGAGACTTGAAGGACCTCAAAAGCAAAAAACGTCTTCAAAGGCCTTGTCTGTTTGAACGCTGCAGAACTGACCGTTTGGACTTTGTAAGAGAGCACCAAACATGGGACATTGAAAGGTGGAAGAAAGTTTTATTGTCTAATGAGAACAAATGTAACCTTGATGGTTCTGATGGCTTCCAACGTTACTGGCATGACAAGCAGATCCCATCTGAGATGTTCTCTATGCTCCACAGTGGAGGGGACGCCATAATTTCCTTCAGTTGAACAATGGAGCTTCAGGAGGTGCAGGGGCGTCAAGCAGCCGCTGGCTATGTCCAGATGTTGCAAAGAGCATCCTTCATGACTTAGGGCCCTCATCTGTGTGGTAACGACTGGGTTTATCAACAGGACAATGCTGCAGTACACAATGCAGCGACGAGGGCTCAGACCTCTACATTTGAAAAACCACGCAGTCACTTCATAAACACATGGCACAACATAGAAGAGGCACCTCAATGGGACAAGACTCGGCTGTCCATCTGCATCCAAAGGACAAAGGTCACTCTTTGAAAATGCCAGTGTTCACAATTTGGACAGAGAAGACAGATGGTTTGAAAGAGGAGTGAAAGAAGTCATCTATGTCCACTGTGAACGACCATCTTTGAACAGAGGGCGGGGCTTACGACACCAGCTGTCTGCCATCTATAATCTAATTTTTAGATCCCTTCGCAGATGCCTTAGCGTCCACTCACATCTTGTGTCAGCTGATCTCAACAATTCACATGATAGGGTGAGGCAAGGTCTCACAATGGTTTCATCTGAAACCTCTGCTGATAATAATCCACACCCTTTTCACATCTTGGCTCATGTGATAAAGCACATGATCAATAGTGGGTCAACAACCCTGATTAGGGGCAACTCCCACTAAGGCTAATAATCTGGGGCTCACCATCATTTGGTTTTAGAACTGAAGAAGCTTCTCAGATAAGAGTTGAAATGTCTTCGAGAAACTTAAAGAAGTCCAGTTGCTTTCTTTCCAAGCTCCTTAGATTACTATGACCTGGATGACTGAGAACGTACACATACATGAACAGTATTGTTCTGTTCAACCCTGTTGATTTTGAACTAGCTACAGATTATTTTGGTTCTGGCTCACAACTCTTTAATGGTGTTTTTCAACATTAATTGTGTTTTATAGTGCTTTTAATTACACTCTATAAACTCACCAACTTTCCTCGACATAGTTGTGTTTGTTGGGGAGCAAACTTACAAACATACAGTACATCACTTCAGAGTCACACTGCTAGTAATCAGATAGCAATCAGCAAGATTTATGTAAATTTGACAAGTTGAACGCATTCTGTACTGTACAGGAGACATGGCACGAAATTGGCTGTAGACCATTGTCAATCAATCAGGACGCAGAACACAATGCGCTGTAAAAACAAACAAACAAACAAAAAAAACAAAAAGCATGCAAAATTGCACTTAAAAAAATCTGCGAAACAACGAGGCCGCGAAAGGTGAACCAAGTTATAGCGAGGGACCACTGTATAGCTTTATTTTAGATGATACTTTTTACTCTTAATATTTAAGCCACTCAAAATTCCTAATGCAAACTGATCTTTCAAATCAATTATCAAATCCAACAAGTGTTCTTCCATCCAGAGTTACTAATGTGAGGGGAACAACGTCTCCTGTCCTCTTGTTTGTCACACACACACAAAATGTTCCTCTTTTCACTTCCAGCTAATTTGCTTTGTATTCTTTCTTTATTAGTGCTGTTCAAAAACCTTGATTTGAGTTCCGTTCCCTTTGTGAAAGCAAAATACACTTGACTTTTTTAAAATGTGCTCCCTCTTGTTCTTAGTCCCAGCCCAAATCAAATCAAATCAAATCAGTTTATTTATATAGCACTTTTCACAGGATAAAAACCACAAAGTGCTTCACAGTAATATAAAACAGAAATACATAAAATACATTAATAATCAAACATACAGCACAAATCTAATTAAAAGCCAATCTAAATAAATGAGTCTTAAGCTGCTTTTTAAAAGAATAAATACAATCAAGGCAACGTAAAGATGGAGGGAGAGCATTCCACAACCTGGGGGCCATCGCTCTAAAAGATCTATCACCTCTAGTCTTAAAACGAGTTCGTGGGACTACCAACAGCCTTTGATTAGATGATCTCAGGCTGCAAGAGGGAGTGTGGGATTCTAAAAGATCAGAAATGTAGGCAGGGGCATCACAATTCAAAGCTTTAAAAGTCAGTATCAAGATTTTAAAATGAATTCTAAAATGTACTGGAAGCCAGTGTAATGAACATAACACTGGTGTAATGTGCTCTCTTTTTCGTGTCTTAGTTAAAAGCCTTGCAGCAGCATTCTGGACTAACTGGAGACGGTCAAGATTCCTTTTGCTCAAACAAAGAAAAAGACTGTTACAATAATCTAAGCGAGAAGAAATAAAAGCATGAATAACCATTTCTAACTCAGATTTAGACAGCAAAGTTCGCAGTTTGGAGATGTTTCTTAGCTGAAAAAGGCAATTCCTAATCAACTGGCGAGAGTGTTGTTTTAGGGACATGGCAGAATCAAAGATCACACCAAGGTACCTGAGGCTCCGGTGAACAGATGAGCCAAGAGAACCAAGATGCTGTTTGATTAGAGATATCTGGTTGTCGGGGGCAATAATTAATGTTTCTGACTTCTCAGAGTTCAACTGTAAGTAGCTGTCACCAAGCCACTGTTCAATGGAAGCTAAACAATTAATAAAAGAGGACAGTTTATGGACTTCCATCGGCTTAAAAGAGCAATAGAGCTGAATATCATCAGCATAGAAGTGATAAGACACCTCAGGGAACTGCCTAATTATAAGTCCTAGAGGTAACATGTACAAAAGAAAAAGAATAGGACCCAGAACTGAACCCTGCGGTACCCCACATGTCAGATCCTTAGAGTGTGACATAAACTGATTCGCAAAAACACTAAAAGATCTGTTGGAGAGGTATGACCGAAACCACTCCAGAGCAAGACCAGACACACCGACTATGTCCCGGAGCCTGTTAATCAGGATGGTCAATGGTGTCAAAGGCAGATGTCAAGTCCAACAAAACCATGACTGAGGATGCTCCGGAGTCAGCTGACATCATAATGTCACTAGAGACTTTAAGTAATGCGGTTTCTGTTGAGTGCCTTTTACGGAAACCTGACTGAAATTTGTCATAAATTTCATTTTTCTAAAAAAGTGGTGAGTTGATCTGCAACTACTTTTTCCAGAATTTTTGATAATAATGGAAGCTTAGAGATAGGTCTATAATTCTTAAGCTGAGGTGGATCCAAACTGCTCTTTTTTAATATTGGCTCAACAACAGCATGCTTACAGAACCTAGGAACCACACCTGTTAAAAGAGAGGCATTGCATATCTCTACAATAGAGGGGCCAATGACAGAGAGAGCATTTTTGAAAAGCCCAGCAGGTAGAATGTCATTTGCACAAGTGGTAATTTTCATTTTATCCACCAGGAGTGAAAGGTCATGTATGGTCATTGGGTTAAACGCTGACAGTAAATGAGGAGGAGGTGGCCCAGAGACACAAACAGATGATATTGGAGAACCAATGCTCATACGGACATGATCAACTTTATCCACAAAGAAATTCAGAAACTCATCACTCTCAGATATAGAGGTCACGGGTACTGGGTGGACCACGGGGGAAACAATAGAGTTTATGGAGTCAAACAGTACCTTGGAATTTCTCTTGCTTGATGAGATTAACTGAGAAAAATATCCTGATCTGGCTGTTTTTATGGTTTCATGTAAGGAAACCCAAAGTTCCCTAAGGTGGAGCCTGTGAACTTCGAGTTTAGTTGATTTCCAAAGGCGTTCTACTTTTCTACAGATTCTTTTGACCTTCCTGACGTCATCATTTATCCATGGATGAGCTCTTTTTGAGGCAGCAATGACAGATTTCATAGGTGCCACTGAATTTAAAATCTCCAAGCAGTGATTGTTAAAACACTGTGTAGCAACATCAGCATCAGTGCAGCCACTGATCACATGAGGGTCCAACATATTAGAAAACTTCAAAGCAACATCCTGATTTATGAACCGCTTATGGAACATGAGATTAAAAGGTGGTGTATACAGAGGGAAGCTAAGACTAAAAGTAACACAGGAATGGTCACTCACTTGTATGTCCTTAACACAGACATTAGTTATGTCTAAGCCAAGGGAAAACACAAGGTCCAAGGTGTGGCCTTTAACATGGGTGGGTCCAGAGACATGCTGAATAAAATTAAAAGAGTCTGTAATGGATAGAAAGTCAGAGGCCATGCTACAGCTAAGATCATCCACGTGGAGGTTGAAATCCCCAATCATTAAGACTTTCTCCAGTTTAATAATGGAAGATAAAAAGTCCGTAAAATCTTGAATAAAAACACCAGCGGGGCCGGGAGGGCGGTAAATTAAAACACAATAAAATATATCTGAAGAACCAACCTTAAGAAGTTGTGACTCAAAGGAAGGGAAAAACTCAGAGTCCCTAGTCCTGCAAGCGAGATTGTTTTGGTGAACAGTGACCAGACCACCACCACGACGGTCCAAGCGCGGAGTCCCGATGAAGCGACAGCCGACCGGGCAGAGTTCATTAAGGTGGATAAATTCATTCTCCCGCTGCCAAGATTCCGTGATAAACATGAAGTCCAGACTATTACTGCTAAAAAAAGTCATTCAGTACAAATGATTTGTTGGCTATGGAGCGAGCGTTTAGGAGAGCGATCTGAAGCGGAGGTGACAGGCTGACGTCATCAACAGCTGATTGACGGGGAATTGACAGCAGACACCTGGAAAGAGGACGTAGTCTCCCGGTAACCCTAGCTGTGGAACTGTGGTCTTGTAGAATGAAAGGCCAAGGTGAAAACATCCCGCATCTCCAGACTAGACGCCGATCCAGGTAATCGTTCTGTTCGCCCGTGAAGAAAAGCCGAGTAGGCGGTAACCGATCGGCCTTATCCGCGTCCTGGAGGGGAACCGGTACCAAATACCGGAGACGTTCTCTACCATGGAGTGGAGGAAATCCCCTCTGTCGGGCGCGTTTCCTTTTAGCCTGGACACCAGACCTACAGCCCCTTCTAGACGACCTCCTTAACCTTGTTTTTGCTCCTTATTGTTTGGAGCTAAGAACAGGTACCGGTAGTCGGGAGAGAGAGGAGGGCAGACAAACGGCAGAGGGAAAGCCTGGTGGTAGCTCTGCCAGCTGTCAGAAGTTTTTTCCATACATATTTACATATTTATACATATATGCTGGGGTGGCTGTAGCTCAGGTGGCAGAGCAGGTCAGCCACTAATCAGAAGGTCGGTGGTTTGATCCCAGGCTGCCTCCTGGCTGCATGCCAAATATCCTTGGGCAAGATACTAACCCCATGTTTGCCTACTGGTGGTGGTCAGAGGGCCCGGTGGCGCCAGTGTCCGGCAGCCTCGCCTCTGTCAGTGCGCCCCAGGGCAGCTGTGGCTACAATGTAGCTTGCCATTGCCAGTGTGTGAATGTGTGTGTGAATGGGTGAATGACTGAATGTAGTGTTAAGCGCTTTGGGGTCCTTAGGGACTGAGTAAAGCGCTATACAAATGCAGGCCATTTACCATTTATTTTGATACTCAACAATGTATGTGAACTGTAGATCCGAGTAGCAAATAGAGCTTCAGGATATAACACAGATGAGATGACAAGATAAAATACAATATACTGAAGCAGTCGACGAAAACACGGAGCAGCAACAGCAGCCAAGCCGAACACAGGCGCCATGTTGCCTTGTCCTTGATGTGTAAATAAATAAAAGCCATTGTATTCTAGTTCCTCGTGATTTGTTTTTAATGAAAGTCACTATGCTGGAAACCTCTGCTGTAGCTTGGATTAGCTGAATAATAAGATGAGCAAGGGCAGTTAAGGAGATCTCAGAGGGCTTTGTTTTGCAGAAGCATGAAAACTATAAGTTCTTCCAAAAACAACCCTTGCATGAGACTATGTGGTGAAAACTGTTGTTTTACATGAAAACTTATGTTCATACAGTTAAACTTTTTTTTAAAAAATTCATTGAATGTTGTGATGTTAGTGCATCACAGGATACTTTGTGCTGTCAGTGAACAGGCCAAAATAAATTATTCCCATGTCGTAAGGTAGTAAACAGCCCCTCCAGTCATTAATACTGATTTTATTCTGGCCTGATTAAGTGCAGGTGTCTTTCATTGTGTTAATTTTATCTGTAAAATGTACTCTTCTTGTCATACTAATTTTGTCTCATGCTTTTTTCAGGGTCCTCCTGGACGAGCAGGCTTTCCGGTAACTTTTGTTTTAACCTGTCTCTTTGTGTGTCCTCATGCACAGTATTGATGTGTGAGTGATGGAGTATTAACATCTCAGCTGCTAGTTTAGAACGAAATGTGCAAATTACTACTTGTTGTTGCTTGTTGATTTTGTCACAGTTTAGTGAAACTTTAATGAAAATCGAGATAATAACACACCATTATCTTAATAGTCTTTAAATAGTCTTTAAAGGACTGTTTCCCAGAAATCAGGATTTGAAAAGGTTAGACTACCAACTTGTGCACACCCTTACAGAACTTGGAATACAAATACACCAGTACAGTTGTACTATTGCAGTGAACTTTGCAGTTTTTATCACTTCTATGATGAAAAGTTTCAGAGATGTAAGTACAGCAGTTGAATAGCACACACACCCTAACAGTATCCATTTGTAACACCATGTGCTGTGATTGCGCACCTGTCCAGCTCTTGGTCTTTTTGATTAAAACATCCAGTCTCCAGCGCAAAGCTTAGTCTTAATGTGTCATACACATATGGAAGTATGGACATGCATGCATGTATTTTCTGTTAGTATATATGCAAGTGTGAGTTTGTATGTACTGTATGTAACTGACTAGGAAAGGCAGAAACAGAGTGTACATGACCGTTGCAGCAATCACATTTCCCTCTTTGCAAAACATGAATTGGATGAGATTTTACCAAACACCCAATTCACCTCACTTTACTATAATGAATCTTGTACTCTGTGGTTCCAGCAAATAATCATGTTGGGCACTTTAAAGACTCCAGGTGCAATTTTGGTGGTGCCAGATTCTCCCCAAAGCCCCGATTTAAATCGGGACCTTGAACAGGAATTATTAACAAGCGTTATTGCATTGAATAGTTGCAGAATCATGCTGTCAGCTCACAGCTAAGTCAGAGAAACAGTATTGTTTTTTTGTTTGTTAAAGTTGCGAAAAAAACAACAAAACCCAAACACCTAAGTTAGACGGCAAAAGGCAACAGTGTGTCTTTATGTCATTGGATGAACATTTAGTAAATATAAAATTACTACACTCTCATCTTGGAACAATCAGACTTTATACTATACACATGTAAAAATCAATTTAGGAATCAAAGCCCTGATCTGAAGCTAATACCTGGCTAATCACCCAATCATTCCTATCTCAGGTGGTTTTCAACCCGTTCCCTTACCGTAACACTGTCTGGAGATATAAGATGGAAAAGTGTAACAAAGTAACAGGGGCTACTAACAACTTTCTTCTAATGACATAAGAAATTACTGCAACTTTCTTCCATCGTCTTTCATCTTGAATTTTGCAGTGTTGAATGAGGCATGATTATTTGATAATTATTTGATTGTTTTTCACAGTAATCTTCTTTCTGCTCCCATCATTTGGGCATGGCATGTTGAATTGGTTATTCTGAATAACAAAAATGATCATCTTCCTTAAAGGAATACCATGACATTAAAAAATTTAAAAGCTTTTGTAGCAGTACATGTGAGCAAAGCATTTAAGCACTTTTAAATTTGTTATTCTATTTTCTAGTTTTGGCTTCCATTAGGATATAAATGTGCTAACATTCGTCTCACTAACATGAACCAACCATTGTTTCTATAACGCATCAGTAAAAAAATGAGATTAGCGTAGTTCCTTGCAAATGAGAGAGCTGCAGAGACAATAAGTCTGAATGCCATGGTATCCCTATAGAACATCTTATTGACTCCTGTTCCTTCTTAATTTGCATTGGACATTAGGGTGGCAAAGGAAGTATGGGAATTCCTGGGAGAATGGTGAGTGAATTGGGTTCATGCATCACCAGCACTTTAGTGATAGTTACATTCAAAAGCTCTTACAACACAAATACAAAAGGATTAATGTTACAGGATTAGATTACAGTTATTTTGAACAGTATGCATTAATACATAAGTAAATGATCAGTACTGTGATAACAAAGCTTTCTTGAAGTTCCTTTGCTAGCATTTTGAATTACAAGCCACCCAGGGTGTAAGAAACATTGAAATCCTTTGTCTAAATAGGAGTACTGATAGCGTAATGAAAACACACTAGCTTAACTCCGTGCTGCCTTGATCTTGGCCTCTAGTCTCCTTCTCCATGGAGGGTACGGCTCCTTGCGGCTGTTTGTCTTATAGCCAAGCATCTCAGTCATCACTGCTGTCGTGGTGTTGATTAGCTGGTTGGTTTCCATGATAGTCGAAGGAGCGATTGTCCGTAATGCTGCATTCACATCTTTGAGGAAACGTTCAGAGGGGACTTCATGTAGTCTTGGTAATCGACCATGGAGGGTCCAGGTTTCAAGCTCAGCCATGGTCCCATCTCTCAGATTAGATGTTCATGCACTCGCACTGAGTTTGGTACCCAATCCTAGAGTGTGGGGATGGTGATATCCCCCCCCCCTTACCTCAGGTTCTGGCTCCCCGTTGCTGTTGTACCTCATCAATTTCTAGTTGTGATAGCAGTTGTTTCTTCCAGATGTTGGAACACTGAGAAACTAGTCTTGCCGTTAGTCGAGATGTTGGGTGTAGAGAATTAGAGAATTCCATAGGTCCCATATCCTCTGCATGTAACCCCTTCTGCTTGGATTGCTTGCGTGATAGCTTTCCAACAGCCCTGTGTTCTTGCACCAGATTATTGGAAAACTGTGCAGAAAATATCAAAAGTAAAAATAATTATTATGCAGAAAACTGTTTCCCATCACTGTTAGCTGGATTCATTTTAGTGCATATATTTAAGGTTGAACTCATTCTGTTTAATGGTCACCATCATATTCTATAAATGGTGCGGTGGGTGTCCTGTGACGACCACATATCTATGAAAAGTTGTTCATGAGATCAGAAACACAGGTCTGCATCCTGATTTTTCAAAAAGTCGATTAAAAATAAGACAAATCAATCAGCTCAATTAAAATGGTTGAATAGTGTGTGACATAGTTAACAGGGGGATTCAAATATGAGTAAAAAAAATGAAAGTGGAGTGTTGGCAAACAGCTGGTTAAGCCCATTACATTCAGTCATTCTCATAGATGCTAATCCGAAAGTGCTGCTGACCCTGCACCTGCTCAACTTGCATGATTTATTAGACTTTTATTAGAATGGCCAGAGTTGCTGTCCCCTCTCCATCATGGTCAAAATTTTACTTGCTTATATAATAAAGGAGTTATAAATAACTTTTTCACGCTCCATCCTCTCTTTATCACACATGTTGGCCAAGGTAATTAACAAGAGGACACTCATCTATTACCAAGCTAAATCACTGAAGCTGGTTTACTTCCTAATGCTAGCTGTGTTTCCATACGACGCCTGGCTACTAACTGATGTCAGAACAGTGAAAGCAGACCGGCGTCACTGTGTTCTCCCCTCATGTCACCATTAAAGGCCAGAGGTTTATCCACATTTGCAAACCACCAGAAACTGCTGGTCTCTCAGCTTGCCCAGCTCCAGTCGCTGTTAACGGGAGATGGACAAACCGTCAGAGACAGAGACAACTACACTTTGCTATGAGATGAAATAAGCTTTCAGTGCAAATTATAACTTAATACACAGTAATATAATAGTATAACTTAGTAGAAAAGTAGCATAGTAGCAGCAATACTATAATGTAGCAGAAATGATATGATTTAGCAGAAATACTACATGATAGTAGCCAACAGCAGCCTCAAGGCAGTAATGTAAAGGATGGATGCACATATTAATTGACAGGTGAGGAGTTTTATGACAGTGCTGTCTGAGATTGTTTATTTGTAGATTTGACAGGGAAAGAAGACAGTGATGGAATGTATTACATTACTTTGAATGCAAGCTGTGCAATCACTTCACCCTGGAAAATAATAAAAAATTGAAAAAACTAAGTGTACACACACACACACACACACACACACACGAAATACAACAGCCCGTTATTGTCGTAGTACATGAACAATGAAATTATAGTGGGTGCTTCATACCAACTGTGCTGGAATAAGATATAAATAGTAGACAGTTGGAATAATTAGCAAATAGGAGTAATATATACAGTCAATGGGGATAAATGCAAAACCAGAGAAATTCATACAGAAATAAGAGAAATGCCTGTTAAGAGGCTGTTTGTGAGTTTGGAGGTGTGGGACCTGATTGACCTTAGGTACCAACCCGAGTGCAGCGGGTCAAACAGGTGGTGGGCGCGGTGTAGGGCTCACCTGTGATGCTCCTGTTTTCCTGAGACAGGAGGAGCTGGCGATGGCTTCCAGGGGTGGAAGAGGGCAGACAGTGATTTTGGGGGCAGTGTTAATTACCCTTCCTGTTCTCAGGAAAGTCATATATATCACCTTCCTCCATTTGACTTACATATACAGTAGGTTCCCTTTAGCTCTTTCACCATCACCACCTCCGTCACTAGTCCTAAAGATGCTGCATGTCTCGAACCCTCTCCATGTATCTAACACTGGTTCCTCTCTCTCTCTCTCTCTCTCTCTCGCTCTCTCTCTCTCTCTCTCTCTCTCCTTGTGTCTCTCCCCCCTCTACACACCTACTTGCATGTGACTGTGTCTGCTGTGTCTGATCCCAGGGCTTAAAAGGACACGCAGGGGAGAAGGTAAGTTTAGGAACACATACCATTAGATGGTCCATATACAAATGTAGTTATTCAGCACAGTTTAAAAAAAAAAAAAACAACTTGATTAAACTTTAACTAAATGTTGGAGCTTAATCCTGAAATTCTATTTTTACTGTTGACTTCTTTGACTTTGCTCATCTGTGATTAACACGGCCTGATTGCAGTGAAATATAAATAGACTTGGCTAAGGTGTGACTCAATGGGTGGTAGAAGTAGTGGTTAGAGGTGCATAACTGTGCACTTCATTGTATGAACAGGGATTTGGATCTCTATTTTTCAACAGCATGTGGGTCTGTAAATGGTTTCCCACCCTGGTTAGATCACCTGAAGTCTTTACACTCTGAAACACCCAAGTAACAATTTGTTACGCAGGCATCTGAAAAGTCTAATTTAAGACTCCTAAGTCTCTCCCCCAACTGGGGAGACCTTTATACAGGCAACAGCAGAGTACATGACAAAATTCTAGGGTGCTAAATTAGCTCACTTGGTAGAACAGGTGATCCGTGTGCCACGAGGGTCAATGCAGCAGTTGAAAAGTTCTCTGCTCCTGAATGCTGTATTCTGTACTATGCTGGATACTACACAGTTTATTTCAAATGCTGTTCACTCAGCAGAAGTAGAAGATTTAATAGTTATTACCCCAAATATTTATATTATTATGTTATTTATATTATATTGGAGAAGAGAAGAACAAATGCCAGACTGGTGACCATTATTCCAACTGCTATAAGTCTGTAGGGTTTTAACATTAAACACACTGTCTCTAAAGAGGCACAGTGTCAACAATCAAAATCTTCCAATCTGTCAGATGCAGTTTATGAAGAAACAGCTGATTTACAGATTTGTTCTCATCACTCTAAATTCTTGGCTGAAATGTGTAACAAAGGGGAAAAGCAACAACACATACCAGAGAGTCAAATGTGGTTGTTAGCCAATACATTTTTTAAATAGTCAGTCATTAAAATATAATTTTAACCTTGGATTGCCATACACAAATCGTAACCTGATCATCAGGATCCATAAAGTGCGGAGAAGCAGACAATGGAGTGGCTACTTTATGGCTCACAGTGCGAAATGTTTATCTTTGTAGGCTGAGGATATACTTTAGTAGGTAATGATCTGTGTTTCATCTCTTCCCGTACCTGTCAGGACAAACAGAATGAAGGAATACCAAAATTATACACGCAGACGTTACTGCATGTGATCTCTTAAAGCCACAGCTGATGGAGAGTGATCTTTGTGGGATTAAAAAAATGTATTTAGATTGAAATAAGATCTATATTCCATTTGTCTGCTTGTGAGTGAACAACAATTGGTTTTGTTTTCTCCGAGTGGGTCCTGGTTTTGGTTGAAATTCAAACCCTAACCTGTGACTTCTCATGTATCTGTACAAATGAAAACCTCTGACTTACCAAAGCGGGAGCACACCAAGGAAGCAACAGAAAACAACCTCAAATGAAATGAAACCTCTTTTTCAATCATTACTTTTACCTTCTGGTAAAACGTGAAGTACTCTCTGAAGATTTACTAGAAGATGTAAACACAGCACTAAGGACGATACCAACTGCGACCATCCAATCAGCTAATCAACACCACGGTAGCAGTGATCTGTGAGATGCTTGGTTACACGATGAAAAGCCACAAGGAGCTGTTTCCTCCATGGAGAAGGAGACTAGAGGCCAAGATCAAGGTAGCATGGAGGGAAGTTAGCAAACTTTTGGAGCTGCAGAAAGGTGTAATAAAGAAAAGATACCTAAGAAGTACAAAGTCCTTGGAAACTGCCAAGGAAAGACTCACAGCCTTGTCCAGCCACTTGAAGAGGTACACTAGAGAGCTAGAAGGCAGGAGGATAAACCAGGTCTACTCCACAGAACAATCTAAGGTGTACTCTCAGTGGCAGGGAACAATATGAGAACAGCACCACCAAGGCTGGAGACGGAGCAATACTGGAAGAGCATATGGGAGAAGGACCCAATCTATAATGACAATCCACAGTGGCTAGTAAATCTAAGAGACCACAGTAAACTCCCTGAAGAGTCCAGTAGGGACCACAGTGGCAGACATCCAAGAAAGGGTATGAAAAGTTGGACAGCATCAGGCCCTGACATGATTCATGCCTACTAGCTGAGGAAGCTGACGGTACTCCATGAGCTGCTGGGAGCACAAATGGACCAGCTGCTAGTTGATGAGAGACATGCAGAAGGGACCAGTTCCATCCAACTACCGACCAATAACCTGCCTATGAACTGCACAAGATCAACAGAACAATAAGAGCCTTCATCAGTAATGGGGATTCGGTGAACAACACTAGAGGTAGGTAGGGCTGGGTGATATGGCCCAAAATTCATATTATATTCAATTCAATTCAATTCAATTTTACTTATATAGCGCCAAATCACAACAGCAGTCGCCTCAAGGTGCTTTATATTGCACAGTAGATCGTACAATAATAGATACAGAGAAAAACATATCTCGATATTATTTAGCCAGATGGCAATATACGATATATAGCTCGATATTTTTTTAAAGCCATAAAGTAAGAACAAAAAGAGAGGTGCGCAATTTCTTAGGGTGCAGAGGAGGCATCCCCCCCCTCTGTCCCCTTCTGGCTGCCTCTGCCTCAATTTTATCTCACAACTTAGACATTCACATTACTCACACTCTCATAACACATACATATAGGATCTTGGGGGTGGGCTCACAACACGGACTCCAAATTACCATCAGGGTGTACACCTCACCCCTGGCGTCGTTGCCCACCTCTCAATTTTAAATACACGTAGACATTGAGGGCTAGCAGGAGGGGCTATGCGCTTACCTGCTGCTCTCTGGCAGGTAGCTCCATGCCCTCCTGGGTTTTAATTGCACCTTAGAACACATATACATCAACACTACATATGAGCGGGTAGAGGGAGGTTTGGAGTCTTCTCACACCCCCGGTCTCTGCGGCCTGCTGGAGCGGGGGGGCTAGGAGGAGGAGTTGGCCGTCCGACTGGGGTCTGGGGTGTGGGGCCTCCCTGCTGCTGCGGAGTCGGGGCAGTCTGCTTCTCCCCACTGCAGGGAAAAGGGTAACACCACCTGGGTCTGGGTGCAGTTTCCCCCTCCAGGGGCAAGGGTACCTAGACCCGGTTCTTAGAGTACGCTTGGGGAGTGTGATTGTGTGTACAGCGTCTCTTTATGTCTGTCTCCACGTTGGTTGAGTGTGGAGTAATTGCCTATGAGAGCATGAGGGTGGGAATGGATGTTTGTATTTGAGTGTGCCTGTATGTCTGTGTCTATATGTCAGGTTGGGTATCAGACGCCACCTCTCTGGGGACATCTCAGGCCCTCCAAGGTTTGGAGGCCTATCTCCCCCCACCACTTCCCCTGCCGGTGGCAGACGCCCTCAGACATCGATGCGTTGGTGGTTCTTTGTGTCCGGGGGTGGGCGTCCGGGTACACACCGGCTCACTCCTTGGTGGCTGCTTATCGGGGCCTGGAACCTGGGGCTCGCTCGGGCCACTTCGGGGGTGGGGTGCCCTCGGCCTCTCGGCCTGGGGCTCGGTCACTCAGGCACAGCTGGCTGCCGGCGGAGCTCACGGGCACGTCACTGCAACCCCCCCTGGCTTCTGCTCCGCGGCTGCTGAGTGATCCCTCATCTGGGACTCTCCTCAGCTCTTTCTGGGACAGTGGCGCGGCTGCCCCTCTGTTGGTCTTCCTTGGTCTCTTGTGTTCTGGGGGCCTCTGGATGTCTGGAGTTTTGATCTCCTCCATACCTGCTTCATGCCCTGGAGGATGGGTCTGTGGCCCCCCCACACCCTCTAGCAGATCATTACATTAAGGAACCTTTTAAATACAAGCGCGCTCATGCTCACAGGTGTACACACAGGTGATCACACACACAAACTACACCCTTTTTGGCTCCTACCTCAAAGCACACTGTGCGCTGTCGATCTTACGTGCTGCACAATAATGTTTAATATTAAGTATGTAGTGTTATATTCCCATATATCATTGTGATGTTGTTTATTCTATTACTCTCGTTTTCTTCTGCTTGTTTTCTTTTTTCTTTCTCAACAGGTGATCCAGGTGATCGATATATGTATTTTTTGTCTGCTTATTTTGTTGGTTTTTGTTTTTTGCCCTTTATCCCCGTCCCTCTTCTCCGCTGTTTTTTTTTTTGTTTGTTTGTTTTGTTTTTTCCCCCCTCTTTCTTTCTCCCTTTTCTTTTCCCCTGTCCCGTATCTAGCAAGTAAAAAAAAATAAATAAATAAAATAAACAATAAAAGGTAAATCAAATGGACCATTACGGCAAGGCTGGGATGGTCCATTTGGTAAAGTAAATCTGTTGGGCATCTTTCTTCGCCTTTAGACAATAATTCTGATGGCAAAAGAACCAAACGGGACAGGTTTAAAAAAAAAAAAAAAAAAAAAAAAAAAAAAGAACAAAAAGAGAGTTTTTAGTCAAAGCTGTGTCCCAGATCTCACACAGGCACTTTTATTAACATACAGCATAGATGTAAATAAAATAATTACTCAGAAGTAAATTATCAGCATTTATTAAATAATAATGATCCATAAATAAAATAAAACAATGTTGTTTTGTGCATAACAAAAAGCTCAATATCACGTTGAAGCACAGTGCGTGTTACTAGGCTCCTGACCACGGTAGCCGTAATGCTCCAACAATCCATCAAGCGGTGCAGCTTCGTAACTTACCAAAGTCGTACTAAAACATTGTTTGACAGATTGCTGAGCCCCGTGTACCACATAAAATCAGTTCGCGGTCAGTAAGAACAACCAGAATTCATACATAAGGCGCACTGTCGATTTTTGAGAAAATGAAAGGATTTTAGGCGGCGTCAACACGTTAGCCCGGTTAGCTCGCTAACCCGTTGACGCCGTCCAGCCCCACGCACGGGGCGATCCACGGTAACTCGTTAATGGAGATTTGCCTTTTTTTTTTTTTTTTTTTTTTTTTTTTTCCCTGTCCCATTTAGTTCTTGAGCCGTCAGAATTGTTGTCTGAAGACCAACAAGGATACCCAATGGATTTACTTTGCCAAATGGATCATCGCAGCCTTGCCGTTTTGGTCCATTTGATCGACCTTTGTTGTTATTATTTATTTTTATTTTATTTTCAGTTGTTACAGACGGGACAGATATGACTGGGGGATAGGAAAGGGAGAAAGAAAGATGAAGGAAAAGAAAAACAGAAGGGAAGAGGGACAGTGAGAAAGGGCACTTAAAAAGAGAAAGAAAAAAAAATCTCCTGGATCACCTGTTGAGAGAAAAAGAAGAGAAAACAAGCAAAAAAAAAAAAAGCAACATACTAAACACAACACCATCGCATTAATCTAGCTAAGTGTAAACAGCAGTAAATACTAAATATTCAATGTTGTTGTGCAGCACGCAGGACCGGCAGCGCACAATGTGCTTGGAAGTAGCAGCCAATAAAGGTGTAGTTTATGTCTATGAACAGTGAACACCTGTGTGCACACCTGTGTGGATCAGCACGCTTGTATTCAAAAGGTTTCCCCATGTAACGGTCTGCTAGAGGGTGTAGAGGGTCATAGCCCCGTCCCCCAGGGCATGAAGCAGGCATGGAGGAGATCCAGGCTCCAGACATCCAGAGGCCCCAGAGTGCGAGAGCCCAAGGAGTACCACCGGAGGGGCATCCGTGCCACCCTCCTGGGAAGAGCTGAGGAGATCTCCAGACGAGGGGTCACCCAGTAGCCACAGAGCAGAAGCCAGAGGGGGCTGCAGTGGCATGCCCGCCGGCCCTGCCGGCAGCCAGCTGTGCCAGAGTGAACCGAGCCGCAGGCCCAGAGGCCGGAGGCCCGAGGGCCCCCCACGCCCCGGAAGAGGCCTGACCGAGCAACAGGCGCCAGGCCCCGCCAAGTAGCCACCGGGAGTGAGATGGTACATACCTGAGCACCCAGCCCTGGACACCAAGAACCACCAACGCACTGACCCCTGAGGGCATCAGTCACCGGCAAGGAGTGTGGTGAGGGGAGATAGGCCTCCATACTTTGGAGGGCCTGGGAGTTCCTAGAGAGGTGGAGTCTAAGACCCGACCTGACATATAGACACAGACAAACAGGCACACACAGACACAAACATGCATTCCCACCCTCATGCGCACATATACAAATACTCAGCACTCACCCAACGTAAGGATAGACATAAATGGACATGTACACACAATCACACTCCCCAAACATACTCTATACCCCAGGTCCAGGTATCCTCGCCTCCAGAGGGGGAAACGGCACCTAGACCCAAGAGATGCTACCCTTTTCCCCGGGGTGGAGGCAAGCAGACCGCCCCAGGCTCCGCAGCAGCAGGGAGGCCAATTGGACGGCCAATACCTCCTCCCAGCCCCCCCGCCACGATGGCCAGCAGAGAACGGGGGTGTGTGAAGACCCCATACCTCCCTCCTCCCGCTCATGTGTAGTGTTGCTGCGTGTTGTTCTAAAGTGCATTTAAAACAAGGGAGGGCATGGTGCTGCTGCCAGAGAGCAGCAGGTGTTAGCACGGCCCCTCCCGAGAACCCTCAATGTCTACATGGATTTAAAATTGAGAGGTGGGCACCGGCGCCAGAGGTAGGGTTGAATACACAGACCTTCCTCTGGACGCCGTTAACGTGCCCACCCTCAAGGCCCTATATATATATGTGTTATGAGAGTGTGAGTAATGTGGATGTCTAAGTTGTGGAATAAAATTGAGGCACAGGTGGCCAGAAGGGGACAGAGGGGGGGGGGGAATGCCTCCCCTGCACCCTGGTGACACACCCGCACCCCAAGGCCCTACCTGTGTGGGTGGGTGTGGTGGAGCGGGAAGAGGGAGGCAGCCGGGGATGTGGAGGAAACAAAGGGAGGGGCAAGATGCTCCTCCCTAGGGCCAGCTCCCCCGCTGACCCCAGTAGGCACCCCCGTCCTCTGGCATCCACCAAGGCAAGGGACCCCAGGCCCATCCAGACCGGGGCCTACGGCAGCAGCACCGCCAAGCCCCACAGGACCCGGGGCAGCCCACCCGACCCCACCACAGAGGAAACTGTACCCACCCCAACATTCAATCATCTCCCAGACTACACAAGACAATAGACACTCAGGTTAAGTTTAGTGGAAGTTTAAGTTTAGGGAAAAAAAAAAAAAATGGAGATTTGCCGTGTTAATGCAGTTATGGTGTTAATATCATTTTAACGAGATCACTGCTACCAGCACTAAAATAGTAATGTCCAAATGTTTAGTTTTTACCGACCAGCTCCTCTTTGATAGCTGCCGTGTCCGTCTTGACGTTGCCTGCAGGTGAAGCGATGGGCGAGGGGGAGTTGTGTTCAGTGAAGGAGAGAGGCGAGGCAGAGTAACGTTGCGTAAAGACAAACGTGGACGAAAGAGAGGCAAACTAGTGGGTCCACAAGTATAATTATAACGTAACATAAACTATATCAATATAAATGATATTGTCACATCTCATATCTCGTATAAAAATATATCGATATATTTTAAAACTTGATATATCGCCCCGTCCTAACTAGAGGCCAACACCACAAGTAAAAATCAATTGAGGGATCTACCAAGGAGATGCTCTGTCTCCGCTGCTCTTCTGCATAGGCATGGACCCCTTTGGTGAGATCATTGATAAGATTGGCTACGGATACCGACTATGGAATGGAGCAGTTGTCAGCCACCTCCTGTACATGGATGACATTAAGCTGTTTGCCAAGAGTGAACAAGACATCGATTCACTGATCCACACCACCAGGATATACAGCAGCAACATCGGAATGTCGTTCGGATTGGAGAAGTGTAGACAGATGGTAACGAAGAGAGGGAAGCGGATTGCACTACCAGAAGGCAACACTGCAACATAGAGGATAGCTACAACTACCTGGGAATCACACAGGCAAATGGCAACCACGAAGAGGTCACTAGAAAAGCTGTAACCACCAAGTACCTGCAGAGGGTCAGGCAAGTCCTGAGGAGTCAGCTGAATGGCAAGAACAAGATCCGGGCTATCAACACCTACACCCTGCCCGTGATCAGGTACCCTGCTGGGATAATAAGCTGGCCAAAGGAGGAGATAGAAGCCACTGACATCAGGACCCTCGTCTTGATTCTTCTATCTCCTCCTGACCATACGTAGAGGGTTTCACCCAAAATCCAGCACCCTGAGGCTGTACGCTAAGTGAAAGGAAGGAGGCCGGGGACTAGTGAGCGTCAGAGCCACTGTCCAGGATGAAACAACAAACATCCACGAGTACATCAGGAAGACTGCCCCAACTGACTGCGTGCTCAGTGAATACCTCAGGCAGTACAAACCCGAGGAAGAGGAGGCGCCATCATGGAAGGACAGGCTGCTGCACGGTATGTACCACCGGCAGATAGAGGAGGTGGCTGACATCCAGAAATCCTACCAGTGGCTGGATTGAAAGACAGCACAGAGGCACTAATCATGGCAGCACAGGAACAAGCTCTGAGCACAAGATCCATAGAGGCTGGGGTCTATCACACCAGGCAAGACCCCAGGTGCAGGCTGTGTAAAGATGCCCCAGAGACAATCCAGCACATAACAGCAGGGTGCAAGATGCTAGCAGGCAGGGCATACATGGAACGCCATAACCAAGTGGCCGGCATAGTGTACAGAAACATCTGTGCCGAGTATGGCCTGGAAGTCCCGAGGTCAAAATGGGACATGTCCCCAAGGAAGGTGGCGAATGACTGAGTTAAGATCCTGTGGGACTTCCAGATACAGACGGACAAAATGGTGATGGCTAACCAACCGGACATAGTGGTGGTAGAAGGAGGAAGATGTATGTGATAGTGATAGACGTAGCGGTTCCGAATGACAGCAAAATCAAGAAGAATGAACACGAGAAGCTGGAGAAATACCAAGGGCTCAGAGAAGAGCTGGAGAAGATGTGAAGGGTGAAGGTAACAGTGGTCCAAGTGGTAATCACAGCGCTCGGTGCAGTGACTCCCAAGCTAGGAGAGTGGCTCCAGCAGATCCCAGGAACAATATCCAAGATCTCTGTCTAGAAGAGCGCAGTCCTAGGAACAGCCAAGATACTACGCTTGAAGGATAGACCGCCCGCAGGATGTAAAACAGTGTTTTCTAATGAGTTAAAAGGTTGAGCTACAACAGTAATTATCTAGAGCTATCTGTAAAACACAGTGGAGGCTTTGTCATGATTTGGAGCTGCATTTTAGCCGCTGGTGTTGGTGTTTTCAATTAACCTATCCCCACAAAGTGCATGTCTTTGGACTGTGGGAGGAAGCTGGAGTACCCGGGGAGAACCCATAAACTCCACACAGAAAGACCCCGGCCTCATGGTGGAATTGAACTCAGGACCTTCTTACTGTGAGGCAACAGTGCTTCCCACCGTGCCACCGTGCTGCCCATTGATATAATTGATATCAGTGGGTATTATATTGATATAATTATTCAACACAAAAAAGTTCAGTCAGTTTTTGATTCAGCACGCAGTACCATCGGGAATGCATGCGATTGGCAGCCGTTTTATATTTCTATGTCCAATGTCATTGAACAGTTTTGTGGCAAATAGAGAGTGAACCCAGATGCAGGACTCAGCAGACAGAATTAAACTCAAAATCGCAGCTTTATTTAGCTTCCAACTACTCAGAGCCCCTCCTAGATGGCCAATCTCCTCGCCCCATCTCCAAGGGAGAGGCCAGCCACCCTTTGTAGGAAGCTCATTTCCACCGCTTGTGTCCGCAGTCTTCTTTGTTTACCTACCTCAGTGACCTAACCCTCGGAGATAGACGAGTTGTCCCTCTTGTCCCCAGACTCTCCTTCCTCCATGGAAGATGGGCTAGTGGGATTAAGGAGATCCTCAGCAGCGCTTCACCCACACATGAATGTAAACATTTCTTAAAACCAAAGCAGCAAATAAAGAGAGAAGAACAAAAACACTGGATCAAAGATCCAGGACCATGACAGTGACAGTAATCCCACACTGCAAATGTTTTTCTAAATAGAAAAAAACACAGTGGAACATGATCAGTGGCAGAGTACAAAAAGCAGTAAAAGAACTGGAACCAGAGTTAAGGAATGTCCTTCAAGAAGTGAGGAGAACTATTCCCTAATGCTATTTAAAGAAATTAGAAGGAAGAAGATTGTGCAAGAGATACTTGCAATTACTTATTGAACTATTATCTCTCATTTTCCTAGCAAAATATGAAGAAACGAGGTTGCTCTTCATGTAGTACTGCACATTTTAATACCATTCTTCCATTAAGTCTAATCACTTATAGAACCCTTAAATAAGGATCAGGAGTTAGTTCAGTAGCCACAGGTGTTTACCCACTATCACCAAATTTAAACCAGCTTAAAATTTAAACCCCAAGTAACCAGACATTGGTGTCACATCAGCTTTACATTTCTTTAAACATTTAAACATTGTATGTGATGAATTGCTGTAGCCATTTACCTTTTTGTTGAATCCCTCTGATAATATTTATAGATGTGAGTGTTAGAGGAAGGAATCCCTTTTCCTGTCTTTCTGTCTGTTCATAGGGAGCACCAGGTGAGCCTGGACTGTCTATCATTGGACCAAGAGGACCTCCTGTAAGTGTCTCTCCCTAGAACTATGAACCCTTTTACCTTTATTCACATCTGCTTGTCTATGCAGCAAACATCTTTATTAGCTACTGTTGTAGAACTCATCACATCAGCTTTGTGGACACCAACAGACTTTTCAGCTCTATTAATTAAACTAGACAATTCCTTACTTTTCAGGTTTGTGGAGTACTGAGCTCGGATTTATGTAGGCTCGGCCAAATTGTCTTTATTCAAGACTGAGTCACTGCTCCATGACAGAATATTGTTATATAATTGCAGCGTGCATGTGAAAACGATTGCATTGGAAGTTAAGTTAGACTGAATCACTAGTCATTGTTATTTTATCAGGGAACAAAGCTAGACGCTCCATCCTTGTCCAACTGGGCTCACGGCTAATTATCCAGTCATAATGGTTTCTCTTGTTTTGACCAAAATTCTCAGGTGACAACACGAGTTGAATGTTTCTGTTTCTCCCCATTTATAGTTTACAGGAGGGCAACTAGCCAACCTAAGCAATGCTCACATCTGTTTTTCTTAGTGTTCATTATTATAGTCTATCCTTTTGTATGCCCACTTTTCCTGTATTGTAATAGGCATTTCTAATGAATAACAGGCTGCAGAAGAGACTCTGCACAGGAGAATCCAAGTCTTAACGTTAAAGAAGCAGTCAGTCACAAACACATTACAGTTGTGACCTTAGAACAAGAAACAGAGAGCTGAGGAAAACAGGAGGTTATGCAACCCGAGGCAAAACAAATGCTTCAACATCTTCAGCATTTTGTCATGTCACTGGGTTGGATGAATATGTGGTACATTTTCACTGTGAGAGTGATTTTGAAACTTTACAGTCATTGCTGGCCTGAGGTGAGACAGAACATTTTTCAGTATCTGATTTCCTCATGTACACAGAAGGAAATCGCACACAGTGTATTCACCATTTACAAAATACATAAAAATAGCGGAACTGTTCTACTCTCAACTACACTTTTCCAGACTTTATGTCAGACTGTCAGATGCATAGTAAACACACTCATGGTTTTCTCTTTTTTTCATCTCTTTAGGGACAACCTGGTACAAGAGGATTTCCAGGATTTCCAGTAAGCTATAACCACCTTTTTGCCTGGGTTGCCATTTAGGCTGTAATACTTCATGAATTAGCTGGTGATTGTGGGTTTTACTCATATAAAATATGTAAAAACGTTTTCTGCACTCCTTTAGGTAAAATGGAACATCATACCGAAATATTACAAAGCTATCTTCTCATGATTAGATTGCCACTTTCCTTTGTGAGTGCTGCTCAGCACAGTAAACACAGACCAATCACTGTTTTAACTAGTAGCATACTGGTAACAGCACTTTTCTTCTACTACCACCAGCACTACCATCTGTATGTCTGAGCAAGATACACAGTCTTTATTTAATTGCCAGTGTATTTCCTAAAAGTTAGAAATTCAGTTGCATCATTGTGAATCAGGGGCTATAACACAGTCTAAATCTTTTATGTCTGTGAAGGTTCTCAGTCATCCAGGTCATCGTAGTCAAAGGAGCTTGCAAAGAAAAGCGTCTGGACTTCTTTAAGTTGCTTGAAGACGTTTCACCTCTCATCCGAGGAGCTTCTTCAGTTCTAAGGTCAAATGGCCGAGAGTCCCAGATTTAAACCCAGTGGGAGTATCCCCCCAAAGAGGGACAAAAGGACCCCCTGGTGATCCTCTAATCACATGAGCCAAGGTGTGAAAGCGGGTGTGGGACCCAATCAGCCAGGGTTTCAGGTGACCAAACAGACACTTCACAAGCGCATGGCACAACATAGAAGAGCCACCTCCACAGGACAAGACTCAGCAGTTCATCTGCATCTAAAGGACAAAGGTCACTCTTTTGAGGATGCCAATGTTCACATTTTGGACAGAGAGGACAGATGGTTTGAAAGAGGAGTGAAAGAAGCCATCTATGTCCACTGTGAGCGACCATCTTTGAACAGAGGCGGTGGTTTACGACACCAACTGTCTGCCATCTATAATCCAGTTTTGAGTTCCCTCCCCAGACGCCTTAACGCCCACTCACATCCTGGGCCATCTGACCTCAGGAATTCGCATGACAAGGTGGGGCCAGGTTTCACAATGAGCTCCCCCGAAACCCTGGCTGATTAGGACCCACACCCGCTTTCACACCTTGGCTCAGGTGATTAGAGGATCATTAGGGGGTCCTTTTGTCCCTCTTTGGGGGGATACTCCCACTGGGTTTAAATCTGGGACTCTCGGCCATTTGACCTTAGAACTGAAGAAGCTTCTCGGGTGAGAGGTGAAACGTCTTCAAGCAACTCAAAGAAGTCCAGACGCTTTTCTTTGCAAGCTCCTTTGACTCTAAATCTTTTACTTATCACCATTATTATTGAATTAAACAGTGACAGCGCCTTTTCCTTTATAACATGAATCATTTTGGGCCATGTCTTCTTGCTGATTGCCACAGATACATAAGTGTCTTCTTCTCCTCTTCTCTCCTAGGGTCCAATTGGGTTAGATGGCAAGCCTGTGAGTTCCATTAAGTTCCTTTTGTAAACTGGAATAACTGAATAATTTAGTGTTCCTTCATTGGTCATTAATAAAAAATTCTACCAGCCATCATCATCTTTATTATTATTTTTTAGTTTAGTGATGTTATATGTTTGGATTGATTTAATTGTTTTGCCTCCACAAAGGGACAGAGTGGACCAAAGGGAGACATGGTAAGTCATAAACATAAATAGTGCCAATCAAGCACTCATTATAATATAACATGAAAAGTACACCAAACAGAACAAAAAAAAAATCTTGTTCCGTAACTACCTGGTACTTCTCTATTTTCCCGTGCTTCTTATTGCTTGTTGCTGTCTGCTGGGATGGACACATCTGTCACTGCATTCTTCTGCTCCTTGTCAACCTCCACTATATGTTGGTCGGGTTGGCCAGCAGCTGCTTGACTGTGTGGAACTCAATGCCCTGTTGTTCTTAACCACCTTTGGTGGTGTCTCCCAATGGTGCTTAGGGACTGGAAGTCCATATGCAGCACAAATGCCTCTCAGTCCCATCCTGCAACTATCCTGCAACAAGGTCTTCAACCTTGGGCCTGTCAGCTGTAGTAGACTCTCTCCTCTACAGATCTGGTGTTTAGGATCTGTTCTTGTGCTGTCGTCCTCTGTACTGTCCTTTAGCCACCGTTAGCTCTCTCCCAGCCGATCGTCCCGAGCAGTTGGGTGGGAACAGGAACCGTACCTGGAACAAAAGTCCATGCAACATCACCAACCTGCCAAGGAAAAAACTGTTCATGTAAATGGACTGATTTTTGTATGACGCTTTTCTACTATATCTGAGCACTTGAAGTGCTTTACACAACCTGCCTCATTCACTCATTTACACAAGCACTTTTTGCTATAATTTTTCTATGTAAGTGTTTTCAATCTGTCATTCACACGCTTTCTCTGATTGTTGCATCAAGTCAAGTCAGCTTTATTTATATAGCACATTTAAAAGACATCAAGTGTGGGCCAAAGTGCTGAACAGAGGGATAATATAATCAAATACAAAACAATTAAAATAGATAAGATAAACAACATCAGAGAGCAAACTGGGGTTAGTATCTTGGCTGAGGATATTTGGCATGCAGACAGGAGCAGCCAGTTTTCTCCTTAAAAACGATGTAGGTTTCATAGACAATTGTGAAACTATCTGGGAATCTGGTGTTAGGGGAAACAACATTCCACTTTGTATGGAGCATTGCACATTTCTGGAAATCTGAAAACAGGCCTTCATGGTGGCAGTAATTAAACCATTAGTTAAAGAGCCATCATTTGTCCCAGCTGTATCAGCTAATTGCAGGAATGGTTCTGTGCTAGGACCAATTCTATTTACATTATAGATGCTTCCTTTAGGTAGTATTATTCCAAGACATAGCATTTTCATTGCTTCAAGGATGTCTTATAGACACAAAGACCTGGTTGACCTCTCATTTACTGCTTCTAAATTCAGTTAAACTGAGGTTGTTTGGTCCTAAAAATATTAGAAACATTGTGTGTAACCAGATACGTACTCTGGATGGGATTAATTACCTCCTGTAACACTGCGAGCAGTCTGAGTTGTTTTTGCCCAGGATGTGTCCTTCAATGTGCATGTTAAACAAATACGTAGGACTGTGCTTTTCCATTTTCCATACTCCTATAGACTGGACTATTGTAATTCATTATTATCAGCTGTCCTAAATCAATGAGAGCCTTCAGTTGATCCAACATGCTGCAGCAAGAGTACTGACAACGGATGTATATTCAGGAAGATGGCCATCACATGCTTAGTGAATACCCGAGGCAGCAGAAACCTGAGAAAGAAGAGGAGCAAGAACAAGAATCATCATGAAAGGACAGGTGCCTGCACAGCATGTATCACCAGCAGATAGAAGAAGTGGCTGAAACTGAGAAATCCTACCAGTGGCTGGACAAAGTTGGACTGAAAAACAGCACAGAAACACTAATCATGGCAGTACAGGAACAAGCTTTAAGGACAAGATTGATAGAGGCTGGGGTCTACCAGGTTCAGGCTGCACAGACTATTCCCTGAGATATTCCAGCACACAGCAGAACAGTGCAAGATGCTAGCTGGCAGGTTATACGTGCCATAAGCAAGTGGCTGTCGTAGTACACAGGAACATCTGTGACGATTATAGCCTGGAAGTCCCAAGGTCGTATCCAATTATCCAGTGAGATATGGCCTTTAGGGTGGTTGAAAATGACCCAGCTAAGATCCAGTGGGACTTTCAGATACAGACAGGCCAAGTTCAAGCAGAGGAAGACAGCTGTAGTGTTAGATGTAGCTATACCAAGTGATAGCAACATCGGGAAGAAGGAAGATGTGAAGATTAAAAAATACCAAGAGCTGAGAGAAAAGATGTGGAGTGGTCCCTGTGGTAATCAGAGCACTCAGGGCAGTGACGGCAAAAATAGGAGAGTGGCTAAAGCAGATCCCAGAATGGCAGTCGCAGGAACCTAGTCCTAGGAACACCAAAGATACTGCGCAGGACCCTCAAGATCCTAAGTCTCTGGTAGAGAACCCAAGTTTAAAAGATAAAAACCACCCACAGGGCTAGTGGGGCGGCCCTGTGCAACAAAGTAGTTCTTTAACAAATTAAAAACACAATGAATATAAAGTTGGGATAGACTGGATGGATGGATGCACAGCAGGAAACTGGATTTGTGCCCCTCTTTCTGAGTTCTTTAATAAACCAGTTGCTGAGACCTGACAGCTACTTGTGCTGGTCACATCCAGGCCTTAGTGGGAAGTTAACCTGAGTAGGTTTGTTCCTAACAAGAAGTTAGAACAGTCCATTTTTCAGTTTGATTGATTATTCTGAGAAAATTATTTTCACTCATGTTAAGTCTTCTACACCTTGCAGCAGCTAATCAATGCCTAGGTCATATTTAAGACAGAGTGTTTTCCTGGTGTCTTTCAGGGACAGCGTGGTCCTAAAGGACACCCAGTAAGTACCTGGGACCTGATGTCAGTCCTCTGATTACGCACTGCTCATCTCTTTGACTAACTTTGTAACCAACTCCTCTTTTCTTTACTTGTGTTCTTTTGCTTTCCAGGGGGAACCTGGACCTAAGGGGGAGAAGGTGAGATACTGTTTTTATTTTTCAAGTTTTTCTTTTAATATGGCTGGTGAGTGTACTACCCTTTATTTGATGAAAGAAATACTCACACTATTTAATTAAAGCACCAGAAGCATAGACTGTATATAAAAGACGGGCCATTGATTTCTGGATTCCACATTTGAAAGACTAAATGTCTGCTTATGGCTTCCATCATGTTGTTTTTTAGAATCAGGGCAAGATAGCACAGTGCTTATCAGCTTTAACTAGCATGTCTCTACAGTTTGTGGTAGCAGTATGTAAACAGTGTGTCAGCCTCAGAGGTTAAGGACAACATTATGACTCCATCAAGGTGTATGCTATCAAATTTGGGAAAACTCTTCTTGAGCTACAGAACTCAACACTGTTTTCTTAGACTAAACTACACTCACCGTGTGAAAGTGATCTTTATGCCATTCAGATCAGTTTAATTTTATTGATACTCTAACAATCTCTTTCTAATTCAACGCTTTTTCGTTTATTCAAGGGTATCTGTGGCGATTACACACATCGGGTAAGGAAACACTTGTGCTAAACTAATTCTTTGCTGGTTCTCTTTCAGAAGAAGTCAAAGTTTAAAATAACATATTGAGTGTGTTTGAAACAAAAAAAATTATTTTTTTGTTCAAGTTTTTTCAATTTTTTCTGTTATTATTATGTTCTTTTTAAGATTAACTAATAGAGTCGTTAAAGATGACAAAAATAGATGAATGATAGGTAGCACATGTGGATCTGCAGTTCTTTGGCCCTCTGTCTCTGCAGTTCAGGTAGCTGAGGGAAAACAGGGTCCCTACCAGCAGCATGCTGGAGCATAGAGACAGATGTGATAAAGCCTATGTGTAGGACTGCCAGGAAAAAGAGTCTGCTATGTAATGGAGATTTGTCTGATAAATTAGCCTATTTTTAGTTAGTTTTTAAGATTTTAAGAAACCCCTGCAGCAGTCTGGAGGTGCATTCCTACGGTATAAACACAGTCCAGGCCGCAGTCTTAGGGAATTTCTGTTTGTGGAGTTCAGATGTTAATTTAATCTTAGTAATAATAGACAGGCAACAATGTCTTGTCAAATACTATGCTTTGTTTCCAGTATTTACAGATGAAGATGGCTTTGACACGCCACTGCCTTTTCAGTTATTCACCTAGCTCAGCAGAGAGTCAAGCTCTGCCTACCTCTATGGTTTTAGGAGGTTGAGGTTGAGGTTGAGGTGGTATATCTGCATTGCTCTGCCTTTGTCAATTTGCACAACCTCATAATCAACATCCACCACTACCATCTCCTCAAAGGGCCTTGGGCATTTGAGTAATTTGAAGTTGGATGAAGGGACTGATATAAGTGGATTTTCTCTGAGAATTCTCTGGTTCTAGTTGTTTATTGAACAACTACCATTCAGAGAGAGTTGGGAAATGGCTGCAATCACAGCACTATAAGATGATGACAGATGTAACCTCAGAGATGGCCTTTCCCTTTTCATGTAAATGGCCTCCTTGACTCCGCCCTCAAACCAGCGTTCCTCCCTGTCCAGGATGTGTACATCCTCATCATTGAAAGAGTGTGCAATGGCCTGTAGGTGTAAATAGACTGCAGAGTCCTGGCCTGACGAGGTAGCTCTTCTGTGTTGTGCCATCCTCTTCGCCAGAGGTTGTTTGGTTTCCCCGATGTATAAATCCTGGCAATCCTCCTGCACTTAACAGCGTACACTATGTTACTCTGTTTGTGTCGGGGGACCCGATCCTTGGGGTGGACCAGTTTTTGGCGCAGCACGTTTTGGGGTTTAAAAGCCACAGAGACTCTGTGTTTAGAAAAAATGCGTCTCAGCTCTTCCGATACTAAAGATTCGATATTGTAAGCTAGGCGAATGTTGACCTCAGTTCCGTATGTAACTTTCTGTTTGATTGGATAATTAAATGGTTTGTTGTCTAAAATGACAATTTCCATGGTGTGTAGGGCCTCTTTGTGCAGGATCTTCCTCTGAAAACCCTGGCTGCATTACGATCAAGTCATACTCTGTTGAAGGTTTGTGGGTGTCTCTGAACACCCTGTTTGATAACCCTCACTGGGTGCTGCGAAGTCATGCCACAAAGAGAGCCAGTGCCTACGAACAAAGGCACTCGTCAACCTTCTGCTTTCCACCCAGAGAAAAGAATAAAGATTAATTAATCAGGATCAGCTTAATGCATTTCCTTTTGGTGACACAAAACCTTTATTGAGTATTTACTCGATGCTTTTTTAAAAAAAAACTCAAGTTTTATTTTGTCCCCGTAAGTGCTGCTATCAAAAATCCTTTAAGGAGCCTTAAATTTCCACTTGTCAGCATGTTCATTGTTTTTCAGTGTCCTTTAGTTTTGCATTTCTGATACTTTTTATTTTTTATGCATCTCAACATAAAGACAAATAAACCCCACAGAAAAGACCATTTGTATCTGATTCATTCTTAATATTAGCAGCAGGTGACTTATATCCAGTTAAAGCTGTTCTCAGTTGTGGTGGATCACTGTAATGGTTGGAGACAAAGCAGCAGACTTGCCTACTTTTACTCTTCCCTCACCTTTGCTTATAATCTGCTGTATGTATTTCCATAGAACTTGCTATCTAAGTGATCTTCTGAATAAATAGCGTGATTGGTTACATAATAAAACAGGCATCGTCTAACTGAAATCAATCAAATGTAACATTGGATACGTGTTAAGACAGAGAAGACTGGTCAGGAATTATTTTGGGTTTATTTTACTGATAAAGGTGCTTTCGTTTTAGTGGCATCATAAAGTTTGTGGAAATATGTACGCTTTGTAAAAAGTAGGCACGTTTCATGCACTTTGTTGCACTTGGGAAAACAAAGCTCTCATCACAGGTTTACTTGTACTGACCTTTTATCTGATCGTACTGGTCATCTCAACAGAAGCGACGTATTGTACAGCCCTGTGTTGGACAGTTGGCCACAGTAAGTCTGAATATGTACTGTAACTCTACTGCTGTACTCTCTTTGTGGCAAGACAGGCTCCTACCTCTGCTCCACTGCAATCTACGGGCCTGAGTAACAGTTAATGGGGATGCTGATCCACAACAAATCCTACACAGTAAACAGAAAGGCTCTCTGCTGGCATCTAAGAAGCAAAAATCATTTCAGCATATAATTTAGAGCATATCAGTGCATGGACCATCCCCCTTGCAGCTTCAGGCCTATAGTTTGCTTTACTGGTGCCTCTTTTTTAGATTTCCTTTCTTCAGCCTTATTTCCTTTTTTCTAATTTGACTTCCCATTTCCTTTCACCCTCATTTCTTTTTTCCTCTATATCCCTTCCCCTCTATCCGTCTTTCTCCTCTTCTACCCTGTTTCCTTTCTTTGGCCTCCTGGTGACCTTTGCCCTGTGACCTTTTTGCATCGCTGGCCACCTGTGCTTTGTGACTTCCCCCCAGCAGATGTTGCCCATCACCGTGCGCAACATGCCCTCAATAAGCCCTCTAATATTAAAACGCCTCAAGGTACAATTGTGTATGTCCCCTGCTTGCCATCCAACTTCTCTTCCTTCCCACAGCTTCTCTCTGCTGTCATCCGTGTGTGTGTGTGTGTGTATATGTGTATATATATGTATATATATGAAGGTGTGCATAAAGCTGGACAACAATGGTACAAATATTGGGTTGTATAGCTTGTGTAGCATTGAATTAATATGATGAATGATAGTTAATTAAATGTCTCTGTATGATGATGGCGGTCTCTAGAGTTACAAGTACAATGGTGTTCTTGAAGGTTTTCATATTTTACACCAGCCTCGATTATGTGATTGGTTTTCAGAGCTTTTGTATACTTAGGGTTCTTTGACCACATTGACAGGGAGGGCATTCACATCATTGAATAAGAAAGGCACTATTTCTATTCACTGTCTTCTTGATCCACACTGGTAACTGTGGACAGCAGTCAAGAAAATGAAACCTTGTGTAATTGCGTTATTGCTAAATGACTCTTTGGTCACTTTTGGAGCATCTATTGACCATATGCTTGCATGTCCTGTCAGCTGAGGGTCACAGGGTATGTCAAACATGTAGAAACTGGGTATTAATTGAAAAAAGTCATTGTTCTCCAGCATAATAACTGCTTGCCCTGTTCCTTAGCTTACCTTGCTCTCTCCAACACCACAGCACTTGCTCCCCACTCTTTATTGAATTGATTGCAGTGTAGTGTGAGGTTGTTTGGACATGGCTGGTGTGGCGAGGCTCACTGTAGAATGACAGGTTTTAACTCAAACTCTCTTAGCAGGGCGAGCCTGGAATACAGGGGCCTCCGGGACCTCCGGGGCCACCCGGTCCACCAGGAACACAAGGAACAGATGGGGCCAATGGCCCACCGGTGAGTCTTAATCTGAGTTTACCTCTTTATATATCCTCTGGTGTCACGCGCCATGGTGTCAAATTTAAATTTAACAGACTTTTCCATGTGAGACAAGAGACACAAGAGACTCACTAGTATAAAGGTTCACTTTATATGAATTTATTTACTGTTATGCTCTCACTAGAGGGAGGGGCATAATGTAATTGTTCATAAGATTATGACATAAATAGGCTCGTAGAGTCTTTGTAAAACAAAGTTTTATGTCACACAGGGTAAACCTGGGGAGCCAGGCAAACCTGGAAAAGATCCAAGGGTAAGCATTAGTGTTCCAGCCATGTTTTTCTAGAGCCTTCACATTATTAATTCATGGAACATTAACGTTCTTCTTCCTTCTTTATGCAGCTTTTGCCCGGACTAAAGGTAAAAAATCATTCATTCATTCTCATACAAAGTGCAAAATAAAAACAGCATCACTGCAGCCCGCTGTGATGAATTTAGAGTTGTAGGAGTCAAACAGACCACATGACATGGTCACCAAGTCAGAAAGTTTTCACTGTGCCTGACGCAAACGCTCCACGTGATGCATTAATTGTTATGGATTATTTGAAAGCAGGAATGTGAACTGTGAGCTCAGATGTGACACAGAGATGTGAAATGCTTACTGCTGTGGAAAAATCAAAGCTGAATCTATAGATGCTTTATACATATGTACTTACTGTTTTATGTCTCCAGGGTGAGCCAGGTGTGCCAGGACAGAAGGTGAGTTCCCTTCTGTGTTTTACATTTAAAAAGGATTATTTTAACTATGCTGCTGTGAAATGCATATTCCAGTAGACACATTTTTCATTATGAACAGAAAGAAATGACCATTTATTTACTAATGATGGACGTATGTATCGTGCAGCTTTGAGTACCTGCGTACGATCAAAGCAGAAAGAATAAGGAAGTAGTATTTTATTTATTTTTGCTTTTTTTGGATGAAACATTCATAACTTAGACTCTTATATTTTTACTTTAAAAGGGAAATAAAGAAATAGGGCTCAGTTTTAATAGGTTTCAAGACACCACTTCTCACTTTGATCATCTGTTGGCTGTTACTGTGCTTTCAGTGTTTATTAGTGTTATTATTTTGGTGTTTGTATGTGTGTCTGTTTGTCTCCCACAGGGTGATCGAGGTGATGTTGGCCCAGCAGGCCCAAAGGTATTTCCCTTTCTTCTGCTTTCTGTTTGACCCAAAGCATCAGGAGAAACTCTCTCCAACACACTCTAAGCTTTTAAGATCATCCTCTAAGGTTTGAGGACAGTTTGCATGATACAGTAGCTTGCTCCAAGAGATCTATCCTCCTGATGACAAGTGCCTTTAAACCCTATCACTGATGACAATATTACTATTTATTTATTTATACTGTTTATTATTTACTGTTGCGGACGCTGTGGTTTTCCTTGCTTGTGTTTTCTCTCTCTCTCTCCTTCTGTTAACTCTCTTCCCATCCTCTCTTTCTCTCTCTTTCCTGTCCTCCGGTCCTGTCCGTTCTCAGTCTAATAACAAAAAAATGAAAAAATAAATAAATGAATAAACAATAATAATAAAGGTCAAATAAAATGTGTCAATCAAGTGGACCAGTAAAGCTGTACTGGTTTACATGGGAAAATAAATCCTTCAGACTGTCCTTGTCCTTCACACAATAATTCTGATTGCTCTAATGTGTGCAGGACATACAAAAAACAACAACGACAATATAATTATTAGTTCGTGTCTTTGTCCAAACTGTATAATCGAATAAACAGTTGTAGATTTTAATGTCTCTGCCATCTGGATATGAACAGTTATAGCAACAAACTCACAGTATAAATCTATAAGATGTGATTTTTGCCCAAGAACTCAAACTTTCAGCTTTTCTTGAAGCTGGCACGTGTGAAAATAAGTTGCTGCTCTCCTTCTGTGCAGATTAGTATAAATGTTAACCATCCTTCCATCTTATCTGTTTTCTGCCATGAGCCCATCAGCTGACTCAGTTTATGGTTACTGAAATGAAACATTACTCACTGAAATGACTACAAAATAACTTGTGCTCCATCTAGTGGAGAGTATAATTATTGTTAAATTTACAGCATCGTTATCTGCTTCACAGGGAGTTGGGGGAGACCAAGGAAATAAGGTAAGAGGAAGTAAAATAAGGTACCTTTTGTTTTTTCTGAATTACTGACTTTAGTAAAGTAAAGCTGAGTTCAAAGCTGAAAAGCCCGACACAGACTTCTCTTCATAGTTTCTGGCCTTAATTCCAAGAGAGGATTTAATTCAGTTCTATAGTTTAAGCAGCTAACAAGAGGAGGCTGTAGCTCTACTTCTGTCAGGTCCCTGTCTCCCTGCGGTTTGTTTCCCCTTGGATGAAGTGGACTGTCTGCTTGCTTGAGCTAATGTTTCCATGCACTGTGTGGGGAGGTGAAAGAACGAGGGCGTTCCCAGAGAGAGAAGAGAGAATGGAAAATAAAAGCCAAGCAGGGAGTTTGTGTGTGTGGCATTTTAAGGATTATTTATTCATGCCAAGATGGCAGATGTCGCTGCTGGAGTCTGGGTGATAGGAACATGCTTTGAATGTATGAATCAGTAGAAACATGCTTCAAATCCTTCTGCTGTCTGTCTCTGAACACAGGAAACTGGAACTTACCTGGATGGGCTTATGTCTTAGATGCTTGTCATGTCTTAGAGGCTTTACCAAAGAATAATTAAATATGAAGACATTTATTGTCTTGTTTTTCTACATGGTGGACTCTGCTTCCTCTGTCAGCACTGCAGCAGTCCCAGCAGACCTGGGCTCATAGTACATCTCTGTACTGGCCACATTAGGATGGCAGGGTTTTTTTGCAGCCATATATGTTTTCTCCATTAGGTGTCTCAGACAGATGGTGGCAGGAGGAAGGTTAAACTTGTATAGCATTTTGTATCCACAGGGAGCAGCAGCAGCAATCTGTGAAGGCTTTTACTCTTTAATAAAGAGAAAGTGATTTCACAGGCTTAGCCTTCAGTGTCCAGAAATGGTTGCACAAGGAAGAATAATCTATGAACTTAGGGGAAATTGGTCCTATAATCTCAGAGAAAACTCCTGAAACTCCCAGCAGGAAACATGCTCAGGTCTAATTACACAAAGGGAACAGACACATCCAACACCTCCAACAGTCATTGTTGCAAAATACTAACATAGGTGGTGTTTCTGAAAGCAGCTCTTATTAAAATTGCCTGTTCTGCTCTTAGTTTTTTTTTTAATACAATAGCAGTAAGATACTGGATTTCATGACCAGGAGAAGTGTGTGCCCACAGTGGCACTTCAATTTCCTTCACTGCAAATGAGGAGGAACAATTAATTAGCCAGAGGAAATGATGAAGAATAAGATGAGCAGGAGGGAGATAGACATTATTTCACACAAGTCATTCTGTTATCCAATCCAATGTCTGACTTATGAAGACATTTTAGTTGCTTAGTTGAACTTTACACATTGTTGATGGTTCATCTGCTCATGATTCGCAGCAGGAAGGACTTGCAAAGGACATCTTGGCTGTCTTACAGGTTGGGATCGGGAAAAGCACCAGAATAGAAACAGACTAGAGGTGGCTAGAACAATGGTAAAGTAAACTGTGCAAATCTAATTGAAAAGACGTTTAAAAGTTGCTAGAATACGAGGTATTCAGTATGACATGGTAACTGCACATATGCTGTTAGAATATTTTTCAGATTAAACTTTTCAGTGGCATTTTTCTTGTTTCTGTCTCTTTGTGACACATTGAATAGGTGTTGAAGCAGATACTTTCACTCGTTGGTGCACACATGGAATTTGTAAGTGCTTATGGAAACTCTGGCAGTAGCTGTGTCTCCTTGTGCTTCTTGACTGTCACAGGACACTGGACTGCAACACAAACACAATGAAAGCAATACTGCAGTGTCATCACTGGCTGATTACTGTCTCTTTCAGTGTAAGAGTGGCTAAGAGGTTTTAAAGGTATCCATATGTGTACTTTGTTTTTGTAATGGAAACTTTGTCACTGCACATATATCTACACACACTGTAGGTCACAGTAAAATAAGTGTTAAAATGCTAACTTTGTGAACATTGGACAAACCTTTGAGTTTACTGATGGAGCACTTTGGGATCATCTCAAGTGAACTCTTGTGTTTTGAACCACCACATCCCAATTGAATGGTTGTCCTGTAAAAGTCCAGCAGCCATTTCTAGGGGAACTCTGCTCACTGTACCTTCTCAGGAAGAACGATCTTTGTTGGGCTTTTTTGACCAGTCTTGAGGTGCTGAAGGTCCATGTCATATCACTGTAAAGAACAAGAAGCACTCAGAAAGCACAACCTCCATTAAAGCAGTAATTAGTCAATGACATTTAAAAAAGTTATTAGATATTTAAAACAGCTAAGCACAGGCATTGCATTTGTGCAGGAGACTCATATCTGCACAGCTGAAGTGTTTCAGTCCAACTTTGACTCAAGATCAAGAGGGGCAGCGATCATGATTAGCAACAGTAAACAATTTACGGTTTATAATGTAAAGGCTGATTCAACTGGGTGATATGTGATTGTGGCTGGAAAACTATGCTTCTTTGCACCTAACTAGGACAATCTGGCACTTTTAAAGAAAAATTTCTCATTTACAAAATATGTCGACGCATATTCTTATAATTCACAGCGATGTAAACTGTGTACTCTCACCTTTCAGTGCTCTTGGGAGGGCATCCCTGTCGAGGTCCGCCCTAACTATGTTATTTATTTATTTGTTTATTTATTTATTGAAAGTAAGGTGGCTGATGTGTGGCATCAGCCACCTTACTTTCTATGGGGAATCATTCTTCCCCCTCCGCACCCCTCCGCTGTGGTGTGCCCCAGGGGTCTGTGTTAAGTCCTACGCTGTTCTCCTTGTATCTGCTACCCCTGGGACAAATTTTCAGAAATCATAATATTTCTTTCCATTGTTATGCGGATGATATCCAAATCTATTTCCCTCTGGATTTGGATCTCCAGTCCCCGCTATTGCCGTTGCTCAACTGCCTGTGTGATGTTAGAGACTGGCTACTGCACAACTCCCCCACCCTTAATGAAAACAAAACAGAAATTATCATCTTTGACAGTCACATGCCCTTGAAACAGCTATCGGAGACCTTAGGATCCTATGCCAGTCATCTATCGTTTACTGTCAGAAACCTTGGAGTAGTGCTGGATAGTTCCCTCAAATTAGATAAGCAAGTGGCTGCAGTGGTGAAAACCAGCTTCTACCAACTGCGCCAAATTTCTAAGGCAGTGCCCTACTTACGACACAATGACCTTGAAAAGCTCATTCATGCTCTCGTAACTTTGAGATTGGACTACTGTAATTCTCTTTATTTAGGCCTCCAACTTTCCCTCATCCAACACCTGCAATTAGTCCAGAATGCCGCAGCACGCCTTTTAAGCGGCACCAGAAGACATGACCATATCACACCCACCCTCGCCAACCTTCATTGGCTTCCTGTCAAATACCGTATCGTTTTTAAAATCCTTTTATACACTTTTAAAATTTTAAATAACCTGGCACCCAGTTACTTGATCGACCTCCTTGATCTATACATCCCCACGAGAGCACTCAGATCCTCTAACCAGGGGCTCTTAATGCAACCAATGTCTCGACGGAAGACTAGGGGGGATCGTGCTTTTGCTTTTGCCGCTCCAAAACTCTGGAACAGCCTGCCGTTTGATGTCCGTGCGTCGGAATCCATCCAATCCTTCAAATCACGGTTAAAAACCCATCTGTTTAAGCTTGCCTTCCAAACAACTTAGTTTTTAACTTTTCCCCGGTTCATGCTTGTTGTCACGTCACCATTCTATAACTGTATTTCTTTTGCTGACAATTGTATTTCCTGCTCTTTTACTGCTGTAACCTGCAAATGCGGCTCGTTTGTGAAGCACTTTGTTGTACTTGAGACTTTTAAATGTGCTATAGAAATAAAATTGAAACTGAAACTGAAACTGATGTTTGTAACCAAGCTTCAAGAGCATACTCTTTATTCTCCATTAAGCATATTCATGCATTGACAAATTCTAATACATTTGATCATGTGAATGCGATTATGGAGGTATAGTTATCTCAGATCAGGGGTCCCTGAGTATGAACATGATCATCCTTAGAACACAATCTATAAAAGTAGAGTCTAAGCAGACATTTAATTTTCTATTTCTCTCAGAAGAACATCATGTCATCTTTGCATCATCTGCAGCTTATTTAAGAAGCTTACTTAAGAGGTAACCAGTTGTGACAGATGGCCACCCCTCCCTAAATCTATATGGGTAACATAACTTTATACGGCTAATTATCAACATATGCTATTAAGTCTAAAGCAAGAGCTGGACCACTGGAACACGCTACGTCTTTCTTTAGGGAGATGGATCACTGCCATCAAGATGTGTGTGAACCCTAAATTCCATTAGACCGTCACTGGATTCAGACTGTCCAACAGCAGAGGGCGGTGAGGACAGAGCCAACGAATTTAATCTGCTCTTCAACAGATTCGACGCTGCAGTTAATGCTCACTCCTCTACTGACTTACCTGGAGTCAGCCTGTGATACACAGCCATGCCACTCCCTCTCTCCACGCTGCACCATGGGCTCCTGTGAAAGTCCTGACACCCCTCCCCCACCATCACTTTCATTTATGACCAGGTTCAGAGACAAATGAGGAGACTCCACTCAGGCAAGTCTGCATCAATGATGCCACCTCCCAGTGGCCCCAGGATTACAGATCTGTGGTGCTGACATTTCACATCATGAAGACCTTGGAAGACAACCTCGATCAGTTCCATCCTCTGGTCAGACCACATCTGAACCCCCTTCACTTCACTTACCAGCCCCACTCAGAGTTGTGGAGCTGCTCAACCTTATCTACATTTTCATGTTTTTTTTACATTTTTATCAATTTTCATCAGACCACGGTCAGCTGGCTAAAGCTGACCGTGGTTATCAGCCTGCTTCCTTGGGGGTTGTGGTCCAAGGTGACTTGGGCCTCTTTGTCATGGGGAGGGAGCTCTGCTGGTTGTCAGGGGGTTCTTGGGCACCTTGCCCAATCTTGGGTCACGCTGACATGGTCAGCCTCTGGCAGGTTGGGCTGCCCCTTGCCTCTGATTCTCTGGGGCTCTTGTCTTTTGGCTGTGAGGGCTCAGTTGGGGGCCTTCATTCTTCTGCTGGGGTGCACACAGTTCTTATAGATATGTGGCCTTGGGTCTTGAGTACTTTGGGGAGCTGTAGATGGCCCAGGTCTCCTACGTCTTTCTCTACCTCCTTCTGGCCCCTGGGGTGCGCCCTTGTCACGTCTCATCTTCATTACCAAGGATATGTCGTGATAAACACTCACAGACACTCATACCGACTCACACGAGGTTTTCTGAAAGTTTTGTTAACATGATAACTCGAGAACTAGGCAGCGTAGGATTTTCACATTCAAACCGTAGGTGCATCTACTAAAACTCTCAGATGAGTTTGAATCCCAGTGACACCTTTTCTGAACATCACCTAGGCAGCCACGAGGCGGCCACTATTTTTTTCACTCTTTGTGGTTCATAGTGGTTTTGTTTATTTATGGTGGTTTTGTCATCTTTCTGTCATCATAGCTTGTTAGTAACTCACCCATTTCAGTGTGTCAGTGAATATATCCATTCCAAGATGGCTGCATGTTTTTCTTCTGGAGAAGAAAGTGGGGTTTTTCTACTTTTTATTTCTTTTGCCTTTATGTTGCCTTTATATCTACAGCAGGTAGGCTGAACCAGGGCTTTCTAGTGTTCCTGTGTAAACTTAAAGTCATTTTTGTACAGTGGGCATAGCAGTTATTATATATCCAATCAGTGACATGTGCTTTTCTTTTACTGGCATCTCTAGTAGCCCTGATGTACCTGACAAGCGGGGATCTAGAACTTAAAAAGAATACTATCCTTGTCTGGTTGTACCTTGTTAATTGCTATTGTTGTAATACCTGGATGTCTGTAAAACTAAAATTATTTTGTATGATGATTTGTTTTTGTCTTTCTGTGCTGCTGGATTTTGCTCCCTCTTTGATAGCATATGTAGTCTTAATGATTGTTTTTATTAAACTGGCTAATTCTACTGATCATTTCTATCAACCTTCATATTGCCACTATTTGTTCAATTCATGAAACAGTGAATGTTTAACTGTTAGAAGCCACGGACAGAACTGTTAGACAACAGTGTCCCCCAGGTCCACTTACCTGCTTACTATGTATTTATTTGTTCTGGAACTGCTGACAGTATTCTTCAGTGGACTGAGTATTCTTGATTGTCATGGAGATAAAATTGGAGATAACAGTGTATGCCTTTGGTTAAGACTTTTTCTATATGTATGGCAGGGAGAGAAAGGAGAGCTGAACACTGGATCCCTGGGAATTAAAGGAGAGCCAGGTTCACCAGGACTAAGAGGACCCAGAGTAAGTGAAATACAATGCCATGAAACAGCAATGCAACTATTACTTAAAAAATGCTTCAGTAACTCTAACTCTATGAAGTTACTGCATAATATTATAATATTTTTATTACAGGGTGACAAAGGATCTCAGGGAGAAAAAGTAGGATAAGAGCATTACAAATTAATTTTGAAAGGGCAATTATTCAGAAAAATATGAATCCTATTAGAATATTTATGCCTAACCAAAGTTTTATGTTTTACATCAACTAATAGGGGGAAGCAGGTCTTCAAGGCCCAGCTGGCCCAAGGGTAAGTTCTGGATGAAATAAAAGTTTTTATTAACATGTGTCCACTGAGTTGACAAATGGCACTTCTGCACCTTCTAGGGTCTGCCAGGCCCGACTGGGGAGCCAGGAAGGGCTGAAATCCAGTATGAAAATGTATGTGGCTTCATATTACTTTCACTTTCTCAGCTATAAAGAAAGTAAAACATTAAATAAAGCATTATTAACATTTAATATTTCTTCATAGGATATCCGCAACATCCCCCTGATGGTGAGTATTTTCTAGATTGTATTACACAAAATGCAAACATATTTCACGGCTGAATCTCTCATCCTTATAGGGCCCTCCTGGATTACCTGGACCTCCAGGGACACCTGGAATCCCTGGAGCCAAGGTAGGAGAATATTTTAGAATAACACAATGCCAGATGATGCTTGCATGTTGTTTAATAAACATGCATACTTTTGTCATCATTCACAATGAATATATGGTAATATGCATATTTTACACTCCTCTATAGTTTCAGTTTTTTTGTTCTGTAGTCTACACAGACTGGGGTTTGGTGATAAATTATTATTCTCTGCTTGTCCATCAGGTGGATAACTAAAAATCTTGTGTAGTAAAATTGACACTGGTAATGACAATTTGTTCATGTGCTACATTACTGTGTTACTGTGTGAGAATGTTGCAAGACATTTTTATTGGTGACCATAAATGTCTTTTATTTGATCTATCTTCTAGCCTTGACACTCTGCCCTCTGTTCATGCATAGCATTCACAACTTATTACTGACTCTGTGGTGGAAGAATCTGTAGAGTTGTTTGCTAATAATCTGGCTGAGACTGATGGTATAAAACTGGTGGCAGCTTCCTTCATTTCAGAGTGTACCGGACAAAGTGGCATCTCTCAAATCTCCTCCTCGGATCACTGAATCTATCCGCAGTTTTAGGCGACGTTGCTGTAGAGCTGAGCAGCTGTGGAAAGCCACAAAACTTGAAACACATAAGGGTTATTAAAAGGATTTTTTTCCCTTTTACTAAAAAAAAGAAAATGATGAAAAATGTGAGAGTAGGAAAAAGAGATCCTAAGGTTTTCTTTGATACACAGAATAGCATTGTTTGTCTCCAGTCTTTTCAGATAAGGATTGTAACAACTTTTTAAATTTTTTCCAAGAATTGGATAAATTATCCATTTTAATGGACTGTCTTAACACAATTAATGGCTGGATGGCAAACAATTGGCAAACAATTTTCTGCAGCTTAATACAGACAACAGAGCATTAAGGACAAATCAGACAACGTTTGGTGTCTTTCTCATCCACTGTAAAAGCTGCTGCTCGGACACTTGGGTTCGTTTTTGATCAGTCTTTGACTTTTGATGCCCAAATCAAGTCTGTGAGCCGTTGCTTCTTTCTTCACTTAAGAAATATCACTAAACTCAGGACTTTTGTCTCTAAAGGTGAATTGGAGGTGTTTGTTCATGCCTTCATCTCCTCCAGATTAGACTAGTGTTATTAGGACATGTGACATGCAAATGGACTCATTCTTATATAGCCCTTCCCTACTCTACCTGAGCACTCACAGTGCCTCATTCACCCACTCATACAAGCAGTTTTTTCCTATTCTGTTTCTACGTAACTGCTAACATTCACACACATTCATACTCCAATTGAGGTTAGTATCCTGCCCAAGGATATTTGACATGCAGACTGGAAATGAACCACCAAACTTCCAGTCAGTAGATGACCTGCTCTACCTGCAGCCAACCCAATGCGACATTTTACATAATAGCATGAATGTCTAGTCTGGTATTGCTTAAAAATGTTGATTTGCAGATAGAGATGCAAGAGTCTGCATTAAAAAAAACAGGCTGTGTTAAAAGAGATTTCTTTTTCAGTCATAATGACATTGGTGTGGATGTGCAGTTATCGTAAACAAAGACAACTGTCTGGTTTGCCTAGTTGGTAATTCGACCTTGGTGTGTCCTTAGGGTGAAGTTGGTCTACCAGGTCCACCAGGACTGGATGGAGAGAAGGTAATGTTATGTTATCTCCATATTATTACATATTATGAAGTTCCTAAAATCCAAGAGTGTGGGTGATAATTACACTTAACCATCACTGATTTGATATAACACACATTTAATTCATACAGATTTCTTTTGTTTACATTTAATAAAGTGGAGCAACTTATGATCTTATATTTTCAGGGAACTCGAGGGAAGCCTGGAGAACCTGGTCCCCCGGGCCCAGCAGGTCCTGAAGGTCCCAGAGGAGAGGGAGGTGTCATGGGCTTTCCAGGACCCAAAGGCACCAAGGGTGACATGGGTCCATCTGGATCACCTGTAAGTGACTACGTTAACCACAAAACTGTCTGTGAAGTTCCACATTATCACTGTTCCACATCACTGTCATCCAGAGGGTACATCTTGGTCTTTCTCGCTACACTCTTATCTAATTAAAGACTTGGAAGAGACCCCGAGTGTCAAAGACTGTAAGTTGGAGTTCTGTGCAAGAAATTAACTGATGCATTTGCTATATTTGGTGGATCAGTACAACTTATTTTAAGATTTCTTCTAACAAATTTATTGGGGGAAAAATACAGATTGTTTGGAATCTGTCAATGCTGGGACATATTTTTAATGTTTGCTTGTTTGAAGTAGATCTTTCATTTCCAAAAAATATTTGTTTATTGAAAACTATTTAGTTGGGCCACATACTGAACTTGGAGGATAGAAATAATGTCTCTATCCTATAGTGTTAGTGTCAATCTGATATCAACAAATATTTGGATCGATCAGCACACCTTTAGCAAACCATCTCAACCTTGCCCACCCCGAATGCACTTCTGTGCAGTTTTCTGTGAAATGCTGTTGCGTGTTTTAAAATCTCCGTTTCCCTTTTCTTCCGTCCTCATGTTTGCCGTTCACGACATGTTCTTCTTTGTTAGTATTGAGTGAAGTCTTGGCAGACGATAGAGGCGATACTGCCCCCAGTGCTTCCTGAAGCGTATTGCAGTTACAAAAACACATTTACGTGATATTAGTATATGACATGTCAATGATAAAATTGCGCATCAACAAATCTTTATAGTCGACGACATTATGATTATGCCGATGAATTGTTCCAGCAGTAATTAGGTGTATTATATATTTATGAATTTAATGTGCTTAGAAACCTTGTAGATCTTCACTACTTGGGTGAGATTTGCTGTATAAGATTCGGATTATGCAACAGATGTCTGACAGTAAGACATACAAATATAAAACAAAGTAGCATAACTAAGTGACCTTATAATACACTGAAATTTTCCCCTAAAAAATGGTTCCTGTGTACGATGCTATGCAGTGTTGCCTCTCAAGCTGCAAGAGATGGTTGGTTAGATGGCTGCGAGGTAGTGAAATGCTGTACTCCAAGTGCTGTATCAAATCGCACAAGTGTAGTATGAAATCACAGATGTCCTGCAATAGTATTGTAAAATATGGAAATATATCACGAATCCTTTATCCCTGTGTCTTTCCCACATATTGTTACAGGGTCCAAAAGGTGAACCTGGAGATGGAGGAAGGTTAGAATCGGTAAGGATTATTTATAAACTGAGCTTTATCATTTTCTGCTTGTCAGTGCCTTATAAGCAATACTTTTAAAATTGAAAACTGTGTATACCCTGCCTTTAGATCTATGGTCCTCCAGGACCACCAGGACCAGCTGGCCCAGCAGTAAGTCAGATATTCCACGTAACTCTTATCTTTAAAAACAAAAGCAATGCATAACTGTAAAGGTGTTTTATGTGACATACTAACCATGTTTTTAAATGCTAAATAGAATGCTTACCTCCTTTCCTTATTGTCTTTATACCCAGTATCAAATCTGGTTCTTTTATTCTTTTACTGGACAGAGAAAACACGACTCAGTGGTCAAAGTATTTATAATTATTTATTCAATCATTACTTTCCAGAAAGGGATGTGCAGAAGGCTAACCCCTCCGCAGATCTGAAGCATTACAAGCCCGATGCGTATAATATAGTTCTGTTATACGTCACACACACTTTTTCGATAAAAACAACTCCTGCGCTGCACTCTGCCTAGTTTCACTTCCTGTCTACATCCTGTACTCTGCAGCTCTGCACAAAGCATCTTCTGAACAGTTTCCTGTATTATTAAGCTTCCACTAACTTAAGCCTCTGTTGCTAAGGCAACCTGTCACCCTCTGACCTAGTTCTCACTCACAGCTGGCCTTCTCCTAAACTGACCTGTTATTAAAAATGCATAAAGCAAGCTATAGCACTAAATAAGCTCTGGGAAATATAACTTTTTCTCAACACCAGTTTGAGCACTCAAAGCATATTTCTCGTTCACCCAATCACACACACATTCACACAGTGCTTATCTATGTCTCAGCAATTTATTTAGCATTTACATGCACGTTCACATGGATACACTGTGGACTAATTGGGGTTCAGTATTTTACCCAAGAATACTTTCAGAATCAGAAAAGTTTATTGCCAAATGTTGAGCAGGTTTACAACATTAGGAAATTGCTGCGGTACTTAGTGCAAACATACTGTCATATAACGCTTAAATAAACATAAAAATAAAAATTACAAGTGCTAAGTAGATAGATATATACATGAGTGCAGGTGGTGATCAGTGCCAAACATGGAATGATGCAGTGAACACAGTGTAGGTTCATGTGTTAGTGGTGGGAACAGTCATATGGTTATTGTTCATGAATCCAACAGCAGAGGGGAAGAAACTGTTCTTATGGCGAGAGGTTCTAGTGCGAATGGACCGGAGGCTCCTGCCTGAGGGGAGCAGGTCAAACAGACTGTGTCCAGGGTGAGAAGGGTCAGCTGTGATCCGAGCTGCACGCCCCAGTGTCCTGGAGGTGTACAGGTCCTCCAGAGATGGGAGTCTGCAGCCAATCACCTTCTCAGCAGAGCGCACAACACGCTGCAGTCTCTGTTTGTCCCTGATAGTGGCTCCAGTGTACCACACGGTGATGGAGGAGGTGAGGATGGACTTGATGATTGCAGTGTAGAATTGCATCATCGTCCGTGTTGGCAGGTTGAATTTCTTCAGCTGCCTCAGGAAGTACATCCTTTGCTGGGCTTTCTTTATGACGGAGGTGATGGTGGGCTCCCACTTCAATTCCTGGGTGATGGTGGTACCCAGGAAGCGGAATGAGTCCACAGAGGTGATGAAAGTGTCAGTCAGGATGATGGGGGGGAGTGGGGCTGTGTGCTTCCTGAAGTCCACAATAATCTCCACTGTCTTCTGGGCATTCAGCACCAGGTTGTTGTGGCTGCACCAGGACACCAGATGTTCAACCTCCCTCCTGTAGGCAGACTCATCCCCGTCCGAGATGAGTCCAATAACGGTGGTGTCATCTGCAAACTTGATTAGCTTGACAGACTGGTGGGTGGAGGTGCAGCAGTTGGTGTACAGGGAGAAGAGCAGAGGAGAAAGAACACAGCCCTGAGGGGAGCCGGTGCTGATGGTCCGGGAGTCCGAGACATTCTTTCCCAGCCTCACATGCTGCTTCCTGTCCGTCAGGAAGTCAGTGATCCACCAGCAGATGGGATCAGGCACATTCATCTGGGAAAGCTTGCCTTGGAGATGGTATGGAAGGATGGTGTTGAAGGCAGAGCTGAAGTCCACAAACAGGATCCTGGCGTAGGTTCCTGGGGAGTCCAGATGCTGCAGGATGGAGTGTAGAGCCATGTTGATAGCATTGTCTACAGACCTGTTGGCTCTGTATGCAAACAGCAGGGGGTCCAGGAGGGGGGCCATGAGGGTCTTGAGGTAGGAGAGAACCAGGCGCTCAAATGACTTCATGACCACAGATGTCAGAGCCACAGGTCTGTAGTCATTTAGTCCAGTGATCCTTGGTTTCTTGGGGACAGGGATTATGGTAGAGGACTTGAAGCAGGCAGGCACATGACATGCCTGCAGTGAGGAGTTGAAAATGCCAGAAAACACTGGGGCCAGCTTGTCTGCACAGTGTCTGAGGGTGGCAGGAGACACACCGTCTGGGCCAGGAGCTTTTCGAGCAATACTTTGAAAGATGACTCAAAGAGCCGGGGATTGAGTAGCAAACTTCCTCTACAACCTCAGTATGATCTAATGAGCCTTCTAATACGGTCAAATACATAGACATGCAATACCATCAAAACCACCTGCTTAATATTGATGATTGGTGTTAAGTCTGGGACGAAGTTGGAGCCACAGACTGGAACATTACTGCAGGCCCTCAAACAGTGCCCTGTGGTTTGAAATCTAAACTCCTCAAATTCCACCAACATGTTAAGTGTCCTAGCAGGGGGGACAGGAAGCTGGACCATGTGTACATGGCATTACGTTTATGTTGCCCTGTGGTGAGTGCCTCAGGTCAGTCAGGTCCCACACCTGCTTGTAACAAGCTGTACGTGGATGCTACATGTGAAATTAACATGACTCCCTTTGAACATCAAGTTCAACGTGTGGCTTGAAGGCCAAAATGGCAGATAGTTCCTGTGCTATGGGATGCACTAATCAGCATTTATTTACAGCTGCCAGAAGGGCGTTGAGTATTGCACCAACATGTGAGGACACATCTCTTTACCTGCCTTACAGGCCAAATCGCACTAATCTCGGCAACAATCCAGGCTCTCAGTGGTGGCTAATTTAAACTCCAGGAATGGTTAACCTGACACTGGAAAAATACTCTTTCAACTTTACTGTTATGACATGACGTTAATGTGAAAAACTAGTACTACTGGAACTTTTCTAGTCATACACAGTGAAAGCCCAAGTCAACCAAGCTTAAGATTTACATGTGTTAGTTTATTTAAGATAGCCATGCAGCACTTACCTTTGCTTTAATGATGAACACTTTCTTGCTCTTCAGCTTCCACCAGTATTGGTTACTAATTACTGATTACTTCTCCAAAAAAGTAATCCCGTAACACGGCAGTAACGCTGCCCATCTCTGGCTTCCACATAGCAATATTATTTACCTATCCAAATTGAAAATAGACATAGAAGTCCATAGTTTGAAAGGTTTCATCCTGGCATCGGCGTAAGGTCAGTGATTTTCTACAACAGGGGTCGGCAACCCTGAGCACGCGTGGGTTAACTGATGGCACACCATAGCTGGACTGGCCATCAGGCATACCGGGCATTTGCCCAGTGGGCCGATGGTGATTTTTCGTTTTTGTGGGCCGATGTCTTTTTTTTTTTTTTTTTTTGTAACGGCATAAACAATGAAAGGTGGTGGATTGGCCAGATGCTGGTCGATGTGTAAAAATAACTCAGTTGTTTGGTGGTGGCTATGGTGGAGCTTCCACAGAGGCCAGCAGGTGGATGAGGGAGAGGGGAGGCAGGAGGAGGAGTGACCCGAGGCGGCCGCCGGTCCGAGTGTCAGGTGAACTGAACTTCAGGTAAGAAGTTATGACCTGCAGTCTATCTGGTCAGATATAAACCAAGTTTAGGTGGAGTTTATTTTCGTTGTGCTGACTTTTTACAGTCAGTTACAATAACTCGTACTGCGTACTAGCTAGCATGACGGAGTTTTTATACAGCTGGGTGGGTGCTATGATGCTACTGATAGTGAACTTTATTTTATTCATAAGGTTAGTTAGTAGAGTTGCCAACCGTCCCGTACAAACGGAATCGTCTCGTATTCAGAGAAAATATTACGTGTTTCGTATTGAGCTGAGAAGGAACACAGTTTGTCCCGGACTTCAGCTACAATGAAAAAGACACAAAGCTGGAGTTAGTCTGTGTCTTTACGCTGTCAGCTGCCTCTTCTTCTCTCATTCTCTCCCCTCCCTCTCCTGTTGCTACTTCAATCATGAAACTGATCAATGATCAGCTGATCGGGTTTTCTCTCTTGTTTGTTTATCGCTCACTTTGCTCCAGAAACAGGAAACCAGCGGATGTCGCGCTAAACAACAGCAGCACGTTTAAGCTTGATCAGCTGTTGTTAGAATTTATTTAATATTAATTTCTAGTATCAGCTGATGTTTGCTGGAGCCACAGCTGTAAAGCTGCTGGTCATGATGTCGGTTTGGATATGTGGTGAGAGGGAAACATGAAGATGAAACCAGGAGATGTGCTTACTGAATCATCAGAGCTGAACAGGTGATGGAGAAACAGGTTTACCTTTTAGGTGACATGAATGAGTTGAAGGGAAGTTATGAACTGTTTCTGAGAGACAAATAACACCAGGATCCTTTTCTATGTAGCTGACAGCTGGTACCTGTGCAGGGGCGGGTCTAGCAAAGTTTTGCCAGGGGGCCAGGTAGGGCATTAACAGGGAGAGGGGGGCACAAAGACATACTTTTCTTTCTTATTCTCATTTAAAATGTCTCGCTTTGAATAAATAATTATCTGAATCTTACAACCAAAGTTTTTATCTGACGTTTGTCCCAGTCCAGCCCTGGGCACTACACGCAGTGAATTAATCTGAGAAGGTGCATTAAAAAATAAATGGCCGGGCCAGCGGTGCACATTGCAAATGAGCTTGCATAGACACATTAGTTGTGCCGCTTCTTAATGCAGCGGTTCCCATACTTTTTTTGCTAGGCCCCCCTTTGTTTTACAATAAAATGTTTGCCCCCCCCCCCCGCGCACAAACACATCCTCCAACCACACACACCCATATTTTGCTCCATTGCGGTTTATTTCACACCTCAAACATTTAGTAAACAATTAAGCAAATACAAGTAATCTGCAATAAATTACAGGTAGTAAGAAAATAAACTACCAACTCTTTTACGCTACGTCCACACCTACACGGGTATTTTTGAAAACGCAGCTGTTTCGTCCACACGTAAACGGCATTTCGAATCACCGAAAACGGAGATTTTTTTAAAACTCCTTTTTTGCGTTTACGTGTGGACGAGGAATACAGAGTTCATCACGCAACGTCAAAGGTATGTGCCTTTTTCACGTCACGCTGTGCGCCACGTTATTGTTTACATGAGATGAATTGCAGAATGGCAGGTAGAGACAAAATACTGTTAATCTGACTATCTGCAGGTTTTACACGCTTACATACACACACACAGTTACTGTCCCTCTTACAAAGGCAGAGGCGTCACGGTGTAATTATTTTACGTGTAGTTGTTTTTTCCTGTGTAATAATATTCAACATTGCTATCAGTACATTTTTCAAAAAATGCCTCTGTGCAAAATGGGTTTAAAAACATAAACGACTGTGGGATACTGTTTGTCCGTGATTTAGACAGGGGGAACAAATCGTGGCAGGATCAGCCTGATGTTATTTGGATCCCACTGTAACTTTACTGTATAAAGAGCTAACATCTCCAAAATGTCAGGAGTAGTTAGTCATTACAACAAGTGTTTGTGAACTAAAAATCAAGAATGTGGGATCCTGTTTGTCCGTGATTTGAACAGCCAGCGCTGCTCCCGACAAAGGGAAAACCAATTCTGCAGGGGAGACCTACCTCGGCACTTGTGCAGGTGAAGCCAAAGGGAAGATATGCTTCACCATATTTTCTAGTCTTTGGCTTAGAATGAAGTTGGTTTGGAAACATATTCAGCGATGCTTCATCTCCTGCTTTGCATTTGTGTGGGAGCCCCGTGCTAGCAGTGTCCAAGCGTTTTTTTTTCTTTCCCCTTTTCATACCGCGCCCCCCCTGCAATGGCTCTGCGCCCCCCTAGGGGGCGGGCCCCACACTTTGGGAAGCATTGTCTTAATGACTGCATCTTAGCAAACAACCCCAACTACCAGATTCAACTTGTAATTGGCTAAAAATAACTTAGCCTACCAGTGAGAGGGACGTTGCTAGCTGGCAGTTTTTTCAAGCGATGTTGAAATTTCCACATTCCGACACTTCAAATGCTTCAGCAGCTGTCCGCTCAGCACAGCATCAGCACCGCGGAAATACACGGATACATCCGAAGACTCAAGACTGATCAAACCAGAAAGCTTTAATGTGCAGCTGGGTTTGTCTCGCATTAACTGGCTGATTTAATGCCAGTTAATGCAACATTGAAATGCAGCTGATTGAACTGAAAGCTCGACTCTGTGGGGTCAAAGTTTGCAGAACTACGAACGCAGCTGGAATCCACAGCTGTGCATGTTCATGGAGCTGCATTTTCACCTGCTGGACATCACTATCTGACAAGTTTAACTGTCTTCAGAACATTGCAGAGGCCTTATTGACAGTATTTGGCTCTACATATCTGTGTGAGCAGATTTTCTCTCACATGAGTGTCCTCAGGTAGCCGTCTGAATGCTGGACACTCGGAGACCTGTGTCTCTGAGTGGGAGACCAGAGATCACATTAACATGTGTATCTCTGTATTAACAAACATGCCATATTGGCCCAGTTTATTTTTCTTATCATTGTTGTGAGGAGACCATAAATAGCATTTGCATTTTCTGTTGTACAGTTCATTTGCTGTTATGGATAAAAAGTCTTTTTTTGTTTCAAAATAACTGATAACTATTCGCTGATAGCTGCCAACATCTGCAAACAAATATAATTCTATTAAGTGTCTCTATATAGTGTGTAACTGTTCATATAGAGCAGGGGTCTCAAACTCAAATGAGCCGCGGGCCACTTCTGGCACCGTCATCTCATTGGAGTGCCACTTTATTGTCCAAGTAGTACAAAAAAACAAAAACGAAAACACCCACTAATATTTCCTAAAATGTAGTGTTTTGTTTGTTTTATTTAATTCCAAATATTGTGTAACAAGACAAAATTGCAAACATGAACGCAATTTTTTTCTCACTCTCAACTATCTGAAGCCTTTCAGTTTCAGTTTCATTTGTCATATGCAAGTTAGCATAGGGTCAACATTGCAATGAAATGTATTTGACGAGCAGAAGACGGTCACTCAGCAGTATAGTACAGTATAGTACAGTAGTTTCATTGAACTACCAAATAAACAGCTCTTTCTGGCCAGACACGTGGCAGCACTTTTGCTACAATTTTGTTTGTATTTAACAAAATGCAGGCATAAGCGTACACATTAGTTTTCGACTGCAAGTGAAAATTGTTTTCTTTCCAAATAAATCTTTCACTGAACTAACACAGCCCTCAACATGTTTGCACTCTCTTGTTACCTCGGCCAGGTCCGCGGCTCCGAACCGTGGTAAGGAGACCTCTGGCTAATACTTTGGGTTCCGTGTCGGGCTCGTAGCCGGGAACTAGCTTTACTGTCTGGGTCAACCTTGCTAGCGAGAGACAGAAAGAGGCTTTTGAAAGGCTGCTCCAGCAGAACTTTATTGTATCGGAGGAGAACACGAACACGGTGTACAGTCGAGTCTAAATAGCTTACTTACAACTGGGCTCGTCAGGCACTCTTTATGGCTGCAGTGGTTATTATTATATTTACATGCTTCCAGCTCCCGTTTCTGCTCGGTGGCACCTCGTACTTCTCCTTTTTCTCCCTCCCTCACGCTCACACACACACAGCGGGAGGGGCGGTCCCAAATGTTCTCCCTGCTGCAAGGACTACACCGCCCATGAGGCTACAGTCTTAAAGGGACATACCTGTAACACTCTGCCATCTTTTTCGTATAATAGTTTTTTAAAAATATTTCTTCACATCAATATGCGGGCCGCAAGTAGAGGTGAGGTGGGCCGCAAATGGCCCGCGGGCCGCGAGTTTGAGACCCCTGATATAGAGCGTTATTACATTTATTGCAAATGCAATCATATGGCACATTGACTTCTGAGGGAATTTTAGATGGCGCTCATCATCAGAAAGGTTGCCTACCCCTGATCTACAAGATATACATAGATGTCACTGAACTGGAGCTCTGGGAGAGACATTGCCACTTTTAGGTATTTTAGGTATTTACATAAAGCTGCCAGATCAAAATATGGATCACAGGTCCCCAAAATTCATTGTTTATCTTCATATGTTTGTTTTTCAAGTAGTTGCTTGATATAGGTGAGAAAAACACTTTTCCTACAGCACCATCTACTGTCCACTTCTGACCATCATGATGGAGTAATGTTTTGCATTTCAGGGTAGTGAGTCAGTCATGTGACTGAAAACTCTGGATAGGTCTATGCTGCTGGGGACTTCCCATGATGCACTTGGTGTTTCTTCTTCACTCACCTTTATTTCACTCACCATGTGTTTATACACAACTCTGAATTTAATCATTACTTATTTTAAAGCTTTGACTCTTGTCCTCCATGTACTTTTATCTCGTCCTTTCATCCTGCCGTCCTCCACTCACTCCCTAACCGATCGCAGAAGATGGCTGCTCCTCAATGAGCCTGGTTCTGCCAGAGGTTTCTTCCTGTTTAAAGGGAGCTTTTCCTTCCCACTGTCGCCATTGGGGTCGTTTGATTGTTTTCTCTGTTTTATTGGAGGGTCATTACCTTTCAATATAAAGCACTTTAGCATGACTGTTGTTGTGATTGGCAGTATATAAATAAAAGTGAATTGAAATAAAGTCCACTGTTTTGTTCTATCCAGGGACCACAAGGACCATCAGGGCCTAAGGTGAGATACTATTTTGATAACAAACTATGATATTACCCAGTTTCTACGTTTATTACATTTGCCTCTAGTTATATGTTGTCATATCATATCATTGATTTTATGTAGGAAAGTGTAATTATTGTATTGTATCTCTTACCTTTTAACTCAGGGAGAGCCAGGAATTGGAATCCGAGGAGAAAAGGGAGCGACAGGTCAGAAAGGCGACAAGGGAGACAGAGGCCATCTTGGACTTCCTGTAAGTTCACTGAACTGTCTCTTCATAATAACCAACATTCAAAATACATCTTAGCTGTCTCATATTGAAAATTGATGCAAATGATTTTTGAATTGATTTGTAATGGGATAATCTGAAAATGAATTTTGTCATTTTGGGTTGTTATTCTTTCACACTGGTTTGCATTCACATTAAAAAAAAACCCATCAGTTTTAGGTCAAACTTTTACATCAAACTACCAAAACTCTTGTACCACTGGCACAATCAAAAAAATTCAACGGTTCCTTCAACTCTGTGCTTTTTCAGTGTTATCATTACAGTAATGCCAGGCAGGCCACGGCAATCTCTTCAAACAACACAGAAAACAACAAAAAGCAGTAAAAAACCCTCAAACTGTCAGATTAAAAACCGTCGTCACACTCACTTTCTTTTCTCTCAACCAACCTTTGGCTGCTGTGACCCTATGCCTTGAATTACTGTAATCATTCTAATATCACTGAAATGAGTCAACACGTTCAGGAACCACTGAAATTCTTAAAATTTAGCTGCTGGTTCAGGAGTTACAGAAAATACAGATGTTGAAAAAAATGTTGCAAAACACCAGAGAAAGGTTCAAAGGCTTTAGAGGGCTGACGACACCATTTCAGTTGCTCTCAGTCACTAATAGATTTTTTGAATTGAGTTTTTCACATGATAGCAAGATGTTGTTGCATTAGCATTAATTGTGAAATTATTGGCTCTATCAAGGTCCCAAGGATTTGCTTTGTAAGTTGAATTTTGGATTCCTGCTTTTATTTCTCTGATAATAATAAGCTGTAGCTCTTATTTCTTTCTTATCCTAGTGATTATTTTTAGACAGTGAGATAATGTTGAACTTTAAGTCCTGGTATGATTTTAATACTTTTTATATTTTTAGAATCATTTTTTTCTTATATTTGCTGTCTTTGCCTTAATACCTTAATTTAGTGTTGCCTTGTCTCTTTTTGTCTTGATGCTAATTATCTTTTGTTTACTTCTTGTTTTATTTTTAAGGCTAGTTTTCTGTTGTCTCATTTTAGATTTCTCTTCTCTTTATAGTCCTTTTTTCCTCTTCCTGTTAGTGATCTATTATTTTTTTTGTTGTTGCCTGTGTTTGAGTCTGATTCTAGAAAGCAGGTTCAGCAAACAGAGTCTAACAACTCTAACTTTTCAGTTCTAAAATAGATTAATCATACTTACTTAAATCAACTGTGAGTATATTCACCTTGAATGTGTGTGTGAGTACAAGAAGAAAACCATTATCAGAGGAGCACCAGTACCAGGAGTCTCCGTAGTATCGTGTAGGCAAAGAACTGAGGCTGGACTGAGTCAGTGTGGCCCGGTCCAGCACTTTCATATTAACAAAACAGTAGAAGACAAAAGAGTCATTTTCTTCAACATCATCCAGGTATTACTTAAAGCTTGAATTTTAAGAGATAGAGCTGAAAAATTTTATTTCAGCTTTAACTTAACAGGGACAAAATGCAGGTGATAAAAAAAGAAGATAAAAATATATGGATCAAACATGTACCTGTGTATTAGTCAGACCAACCAACACTGGTTTAAGTGATGTTCAGTGGAACATGCTGAGGTCCTTGGCTTTAACTGAGACATTATAATACAGCGCGTAAAATAAGCATTGAATATATTTCTAAAGGTGCTATTGACATGAAATTCCCACCAGATTTAGTAACAACCCATTCAATTCACACATCCAAAACAACTCAAACCATAAATGTTCATAAATTATGTGTACTAATCAAAAAGGGGTGTTATGGAAGTTTAGTGCATTAAATAAAAGAGGTCACACTGCTCAGTTTCCTTTTGAGCGCTTTATTCTTGCAAGAAGGAATTCAGCCAGCACGAGGCACTTGTGGGGTTGTAGTGAGGATACAAACTGACCCTCCTTATAAGGGGTCCTCCCCCATTTTTACTACTACTCTTCTGTAAGGCAGAAACACATTCACTTTACACAGGTCACCTATAGTTCAACAGCATATATGAAACAGATAAATTAAACCAGCTAAATTTCTTGTCCAGAGACAGGAAGTAGGACAAATTGAAATTTAAAGGGCTGTAAAGCCAGCTACCACCAGGTGATCCGGGCGTTGGCATCTTTCATGCGGTGAAGCCATTGCAGCGGGGCGTGGTCTGAGCAGAGGGTGAATGAGTGCCCCAGCAGGTAATAACAAAGAGAGTTGACCATCGAGGCGTCAGTCTGGAGGATAAAAGGGAGGGAAAAGTCAGGGCTGTGAGCAGCTGCTCCCCACAGAGAGCCTTTTTTACCTGCACAAACTCCACTTAGCATGGCTCTGTCCACTGGACCAGGTCTGGAGCACCCATTCAGGTGAGATCGGTTAAGGGGATGGTCAGGTCTGCAAACCCCGGCACGAACCGGTGGTAGTACCCTGCCAGCCCCAAGAACCGTCTCACTTCCTTTTTGATCTTGGCAATTGCTGCTGTTTTTTCCCATCTGTGGACACACCTGCCTGCCCCCAAGTGCTACCCTAGATACTGTATCTCCCTCCGTCCAACTGCACACTTCTTTGGGTTGGCCATGAGCCCCACCTGCCTCAGGGACTCCAGGACTGCAGCCACCTGCTGCACATGCTCCGCCTAGGTGTCATGATAACATCATCCAAGTAGGGGGCAGCATTACAGCGTGCAGCCACAGCACGCAGTCCATGAGGCTCTGGAAGTTGGCCTGGGCTCCGAACAAGCCGAACAGAAGGGTGACGAACTGGTACACACCGTGCGGAGTGGAGAAGGCCGTTTTTTCCTTGGACTCTGCAGATAAGGGAATCTGCCAATAGCCCTTGGTTAAATCCAGTTTTGTGAAAAAGCGGGCCGTGCCCAACCAGTCCAGGAGCTCATTGAAACAGGCATGGGGTAAGCATCAAAGCGTGACACCTCACTCACTTTGCAATAGTCTACACAGAACGGGATAGACCCATCCTTCTTCATGACCAGAACGATAGGGCTACACCACGCTGTTTGACTCTTCTATTACTCCCATCCACAGCATCTCGGCCAAATACCTCTGAACAATTTGACCTTTATGTTCAGGTAGCCTGTATGGCCGTGAATGTGCCATCACGCCAGGTTGTGTATGAAAATGGTGCTCGATGAGAGTCATATGGCCGGGCGGGGGGGAGAACACGTCTGCAAACCGCCAACATCCGCTCTCTAGACCTGTGCAACATGGTTATCACAGTGGAGGGAGGCAGGAATGGTGGTATTTGGCACCTCTGGCCCCAACTCGTCTCTGTCATTCACCAGGCTCACCAGAGAAGCGGCTTCAGTCTCTCTCCATGCTTTGAAGAGGTTGAGGTGATATGCATGGACCCTCCATTGTCCGACCATATCACTTCATAATCGACGTCCCCCACTCACCACCAAGGGCCCTTGCTACTTGGCGAGTAATTTTGAGCTGGAGAAGGGAAGCAATACAAGCACTTTATCTCCCTGTTAAAATTGCCTGATTCCAGCCCCTATGTTGTACAGATGTTGCGGACATCACGCAAATTCTCCCGTGACAACCTCCCAAAAGTGTGTTTTGCTCGCAGATCCAGAACGTACTGAATCTCATTTTTCATGGGACTCAGATCTTCCTCCAGTTTTCTTTAATAAGGTTGAGCACCCCTTGCAGCTTCCAGAAAATCCCATGGTGGAGGCCTGGGGCACCTCCCACACTGCAAACAACAGAGGGTCTAACCAGCGATCTCAATTATGTTCATCCTCGTGAATGAGCTTCCGAGTCATGGACTTTAAAGTCTTATTCAGCCGCTCCACCACTCCATCAGTCTGAGGGTGGTAGACATTTAGGGTGCGAGACATGAACGATGTGCCCAGGTCAGTCAATATCTCTTTCGGGATGCCGATTCGGGAGATGACCTGCAACAGCGCCTGTGCAGCAGCACTGCTTCTGGCTATTGCATTACAGAATCCACCAGACTAAATACAAAGCGATAGCTGCGTCACGACGTGGTGACGCAAACTAGAGGAAAAACCTTTTTTCCTGATAGCTCTCTGTTATACTCTTGATCTGCAAGGGCCCCCAACCCCTATACAGGAAGTCTGTTTCAGCTCTTGGTCCTATGAGTCTTACCCAATAGGTATGCAGAGGTCAACTGCTAACCCTGATAAGAAGAAAACTGAGTAGCCTTGCAGATCAAATACTGTCAGTCCCATCGGTTTACGGTAGCTCCCCTATTGATCATGGCACTTGTAATTTCTGAGGAAAGGGCCCAAGGGAAGATTATTTTAACAGGCTAGGGTACTGTAAAAGCTATTTGCACTGATCAAAAACAATGCTCAGACTTTTACCTTTACTGTCTAACAAAGAGTTAAAAAGTGAAGGTCCACAATTTAGACTTTAATTGCCAGAAAGCAAGAGCAAAGGCAAATAGTAATAATCATAAAACACTTGAACTATATGTAAACTATACGTATCTAATTAACCTGCTCTGAGGTAATGCTTATATTTTTAATATATTTGGTGGGGAGAGCTTGGAGAAAGGATGAGCACAACCTAAAGATCCACTTATCCCTGTGTTCTGAGTTGATGGTAATCACCCTACAGGAAAGCAGCTGGGGATTCAGTGGCAGTAAGATGTAAACCAAAATCCTTCTGAATGAACCATCACAGCAAAACTGAGCAGATGAAAAGCCAAAAAGTACAAAACCAGTTTGCATGTTCACAGTTCAGGCTGTGGCTTTCCACTGTGAACCAATCTTCTGAACTGCTCATCTCATAGAAGACAAAAGGGAAGAACCCCAAATTGCCCCTCACTTTTATACTGCTCACCCTTTCTCCCCACTCGCCCACTGGACATCACATCTGAAGTGACATCTAACCTCACCCCTGGGGACATCCAGTGACATTATTAACGTCTAATTGCCCAATGTCCACCCGCACGTTATCATGCTCTCTCTATCTGACTTACATGATTTAACACAAAGTTTAAACTTTCAACTTTAAAACCACTTCATTACATTTTCATCTTTCATCTGTCATTCTTAACATAGAAAATGCATTTACACATTCAGTCACATATCAATACAATTCACTTCATGTTTCATTAGGGCCCGAGCACTGAGAGTGCGAAGGCCCTATTGTATCTGCTCCGTTTATTATTAGGGCCCGAGCACCGAGAGTGCGAAGGCCCTATTGTATCTGCTCCGTTTATTATTAGGGCCCGAGCACCGAGAGTGCGAAGGCCCTATTGTATCTGCTCCGTTTCTTATTATTATTATTATTATTATTCAGGCAAAACAAGGGCCTTTTTGAGGGCCTAAACATGCTCAAAAACTCATGAAATTTTGCACACATGCCAGGTCTGGTGAAAAATTTTGTATTTTAATGGTTTTACACATGAGCACTAGGAAATGGCTCTGTAGCGCCACCTATGCCTTGTTAAATGCAGCCCTACGAACACATCATTTGAGCTACATGTATGAAATTTGGCACACATGTGTATCATGCCAAGACGAACAAAAAAGTCAGTGGGCCCATTGACGCAAACCCAACAGGAAGTCCGCAATTTAGAGGTGAAGGTGACATTTTGACTCTAATTTTGCCATTTCCATGCCTCGAACTTTTTCGAACTCCTCCTTGGGATTTGGATGTATAAGCTTTATATTTGGTCAGTGTCAACTACACACCTGGGCCATGCTAAATTGCGGAGCTTTTGAGTTTTCGTGATACGGTGAGCCCGTGGCGCCATGGCGAATTTCGATGACTCGCCATGAAAATCTTATTGCCTCTCAAACTGTCATACATGGTCCGACCTGGACCAAAGAGCACACATATGATAAGGCTCCACCCCTGAACATATTTCAACCTCCATATTTGACACCAGGGACAGCGCCACCTTGTGGCAACAGGAAATGTCATGTTTTACACTTTGGTGTACAGTATTGTTATGGGTGACATCTGAAGCCTGAAATTTCTCCAGGAAAGCCTTAAGGAGTTGGTCTTGGGTTATAGTGAAAACTGTGAGTTTTCGCGAAAGGGTGTGACCCCAGCAGCATGGCGAACATTGATGTCTCGCCATGAAGAAACAAATTAGTGTAACTCAATGAAATCCAATCTGATCAGAACCAGACTTTACAGGGATGATGTCAGACCCGCCCTGAACAGATTGATGTGCCCATTGTCAGGAATACGTAGAGCGCCACCTAGTGGCAACAGGAAATGTCATGTCTTTCATTTTGTTGTACTGATTTTCACAGGTTCATCGTGGCCACCTGAAAAGTGGTGAATATCACCATCAGCCCCTCTTGATGCTTCAGTGAGAAAATTGTGACTTTAAACTGAACGGTGCACCCTGGTGGCAACGCTGTTCACCATGACCATTGAAGTGGCTTTTGAGGGGCTTGAAAAGTTTGAAAAGTCTTCAAATTTGGCGCACACCTCCAATGTGATGAGCGCTTTCTTGTTATTTTACCATTTTCATTGAATAGCCCAAAATGGCTCCACTGCGCCCCCTACAAAATTTCAAAACAACAGCCCCTGCTCTGTGTTTTATGTATGAGTCTGAAACCTGGTAAGCTTATGGAAGATATCAAGATGTACAAAAAAGTCTCTTGGAGCAATATCCCAAATCCAACAGGAAGTCAGCCATTTTGAAATTAATGTGTAATTTTGGCGACAATTTCCCTTCTTTTCATTGACCGTTCTTTGACGAACTCCTCCAAGGGATTTCATCATATTGACCCAATCTCCAGTGTGTGGAATCTAAAGACTTTTGTGATGTTAAATTGCGAAGCTTTTTACGTTCAGGGAAAAGGGGTGGTCATGGCGGCACGTGGAGTTTCAATCACTCGCCAAAAAGCAGTAATCTGCTGTCACTCAAAACTACAATGTCCAATCTCTCCCAAAGGTCACAGTTATGATGAGATTCGAGCACAAAAATATTTGTTATGCCATTTGTCATTAATGGTTAGAGCGCCACCTAGTGGGACGACTATAATAATGGTTAAATTAGATGAAATGTTAGCTGGTGGTTAAATGCATGAATTCCATCAATGTGACATCAGATCGGACGCACTGGTTTTAGGTGTTGGGCTTGGCTCGACGTGCTGGGGTGCGAGGGCCCTCATATCGTTGCTTGCAGCTTTAATTATTATTATTATTATTATCATTATTATTATTACGGCAAATGAATCGACCTTTTGAGGGCCTAAACATGCTCAAAAACTCATGAAATTTTGCACACGCGTCCGGCCTGGTGAAAATTTACGTATTTTAATGTCCTCAGAAATGTCAAGGGAAAATTGGCTCAGTAGCGCCACCTAGAAAAATGAAAAATGCGAGCCCCCGGTGTGGGAATGACCTACATGCATGAAACTTGGAACACATATCTAACGTTAGGAGACGCACAAAAAAGTCTATTATGGCCATGTCCTAAACTCAACAGGAAGTCCGCCATTTGGATGTGAATATGACATTTTGGCTCTAATTTTGCCATTTCCATGCCTCGAACTTTTTCGAACTCCTCCTTGGGATTTGGTCGTATAAGCTTCATCTTTGGTCAGTGTCAACTACACACCTGGGCCATGTTAAATTGCGGAGCTTTTGAGTTTTCGCGATACGGTGAGGCCGTGGCGCCACGGCGAATTTCGATGACTCGCCATGAAAATCTTATTGTCTCTCATTCCCTCATACATGGTCCGACGTGGACCAAAGAGCACACATATGATAAGGCTCCACCCCTGAACATATTTCAACCTCCATATTTGACACCAGGGACAGCGCCACCTTGTGGCAACAGGAAATGTCATGTTTTACACTTTGGTGTACAGTATTTTTATGGGTGACATCTGCAGCCTCAAATTTCTACAGGAAAGCCTTAAGCAGTTGGTCTTGGGTTATAGTGAAAACTGTGAGTTTTCGCGAAAGGGTGTGACCCCAGCAGCATGGCGAACAATGATGTCTCGCCATGAAGAAACAAATTAGTATAACTCAATGAAATCCAGTCTGATCAGTACCAGCCTTTACAGGCATGATGTCAGACCCGCCCTGAACAGATTGATGTGCCCATTGTCAGGAATACGTAGAGCGCCACCTAGTGGGAACAGGAAATGTCATGTCTTATATTTTGTTGCACTGATTTTCACAGGTTCATCGTGGCCACTTCAAAAGCGGTGAATATCACCATCAGTCCTTTATGATGCTTCAGTGAGAAAATTGTGACTTTAAACTGAACGGCGCACCCTAGTGGCAACGCAGTTCACCATGAACGACTAAGTGGCTTTTGAGGGGCTTGGAAAGTTTAAAAAGTGTTGAAATTTGGCGCACACCTCCAATGTGATGAGCGCTATCTTGTTACGTGATCATTTTCATTGAATAGCGCAAAATGGCTCCACAGCGCCCCCTACAAAATTTCAAAACAACAGCCCCTGCTCGGTGTTTTATCTATAAGTCTGAAACCTGGTAAGCTTATGGAAGATATCAAGATGTACAAAAAAGTCTCTTGGAGCAATATCCCAAATCCAACAGGAAGTCAGCCATTTTAAAATGAATGTGTAATTTTGGCGACATTTTCCTCTCTTTTCAGGCAACGTACTTTGACGAACTCCTCCAAGGGATTTTATCAGATTGACGCGATCTCCAGTGTGTGGAATCTAAAGACCTTTGTGATGTTAAATTGCGAAGCTTTTTACGTTCAGGGAAACGGGGTGGTCATGGCGGCACGCGGAGTTTCAATCACTCGCCAAAAAGCAGTAATCTGCTGCCACTCAAAAACACAATATCCAATCTCTCCCAAAGGTCGCAGGCATGATGAGACTCGACCTCGGAAATGTTTGTTATGCCATTTGTCAGTAATGGTTAGAGCGCCACCTAGTGGGACGACTATAATCATGATTGAATGAGATGAAATGTTAGCTGGTGGTTAAATGCATGAATTCCATCAATGTGACATCAGATCGGAAGCACTGGTTTTAGGTTTTGGGCGTGGCTCGACGATCTGGGGTGCGAGGGCCCTCATATCGCTGCTTGCAGCTTTAATTATTATTAGGGCCCGAGCACCGAGAGTGCGAAGGCCCTATTGTATCTGCTCCGTTTCTTATTATTATTATTATTATTATTCAGGCAAAACAAGGGCCTTTTTGAGGGCCTAAACATGCTCAAAAACTCATGAAATTTTGCACACATGCCAGGTCTGGTGGAAAATTTTATATTTTAATGGTTTCACACATGAGCACTTGGAAATGGCTCTGTAGCGCCACCTATGCCTTGTTAAATGCAGCCCTACGAACACATGGTTTGAGCTACATGTATGAAATTTGGCACACATGTGTATCATGCCAAGACGAACAAAAAAGTCAGTGGGACCATTGATGCAAACCCAACAGGAAGTCCGCCATTTGCAAGTGAAGGTGACATTTTGACTCTAATTTTGCCATTTCCATGCCTCGAACTTTTTCGAACTCCTCCTTGGGATTTGGTTGTATAGCCTTCATCTTTGGTCAGTGTCAACTACACACCTGGGCCATGTTAAATTGCGGAGCTTTTGAGTTTTCGCGATACGGTGAAGACGTGGCGCCACGGCGAATTTCGATGACTCGCCATCAAAATCTTATTGCCTCTCATTCTGTCATACATGGTCCGACCTGGACCAAAGAGCACACATATGATAAGGCTCCACCCCTGAACACATTTCAACCTCCATATTTGACACCAGGGACAGCGCCACCTAGTGGGAACAGGAAATGTCATGTTTTACACTTTGGTGTACAATATTGTAATGGGTGACATCTGCGGCCTCAAATTTCTCAAGGAAAGCCTTAAGGAGTTGGTCTTGGGTTACAGTGAAAACTGTGAGTTTTCATCAGAGGGTGTGACCCCAGCACCATCGCGAACATTGATGTCTCGCCATGAAGAAACAAATTAGTGTAACTCAATGAAATCCAATCTGATCAGTACCAGACTTTAAAGGCATGATGTCAGACCCGCCCTGAACAGATTGATGTGCCCATTGTCAGGAATACGTAGAGCGCCACCTAGTGGGAACAGGAAATGTAATGTCTTATATTTTGTTGCACTGATTTTCACAGGTTCATCGTGGCCACTTCAAAAGCGGTGAATATCACCATCAGTCCCTCATGATGCTTCAGTGAGATAATTGTGACTTTAAACTGAACGGCGCACCCTGGTGGCAACGCTGTTCACCATGAAAGATGAAGTGCCTTTTGAGGGGCTTGGAAAGTTTAAGAAGTCTTGAAATTTGGCGCACACCTCCAATGTGATGATGGCTTTCTTGATATGTGATCACTTTCCCTGAATAGCGCAAAATGGCTCCACAGCGCCCCCTACAAAATTTCAAAACAACAGCCCCTGCTCTGTGTTTTATGTATGAGTCTGAAACTTGGTAAGCTTATGGAAGATATCAAGATGTACAAAAAAGTCTCTTGGAGCAATATCCCAAATCCAACAGGAAGTCAGCCATTTTGAAATTAATGTGTAATTTTGGTGACATTTTCCCCTCTTTTCAGGCCTTATACTTTGACGAACTCCTCCAAGGGATTTCATCATATTGGCCCAATCTCCACTGTGTGGAATCTAAAGACCTTTGTGATGTTAAATTGCGAAGCTTTTTACGTTCAGCGAAACGGGGTGGTCATGGCGGCACGTGGAGTTTCAATCACTCGCCAAAAAGCAGTAATCTGCTGTCACTCAAAAGGACAATGTCCAATCTCTCCCAAAGGTCGCAGGCGTCATGAGACTCGAGCTCGAAAATGGTTGTGATGCCATTTGTCAGTAATGGTTAGAGCGCCACCTAGTGGGACGACTATAATAATGGTTGAATGAGATGAAATGTTAGCTGGTGGTTAAATGCATGATTTCTATCAATGTGACATCAGATCGGACGTGCTGGTTTTAGGTGGTGGGCGTGGCTCGACGTGCCGGGGTGCGAGGGCCCTCATAACGCTGCTTGCAGCTTTAATTAGGGCCCGAGCACCGAGAGTGCGAAGGCCCTATTGTATCTGCTCTGTTTATTATTATTATTATTATTATTATTATTATTATTATTATTATTTTTCATTGAAATGAATTGCCTTTTTGAGGGCTTTAACATGCTCGAAAACTCATGAAATTTTGCACACATGCCAGGTCTGGTGAAAAATTTTGTATTTTAATGGTTTTACATATGAGCATTGGGAAATGGCTCTGTAGCGCCACCTATGCGTTGTTAAATGCAGTCCTACGAACACATCGTTGGAGCTACATGTATGAAATTTGGCACACATGTGTATCATGCCAAGACGAACAAAAAAGTCAGTGGGGCCATTGACGCAAACCCAACAGGAAGTCCGCCATTTTGGATTGAAGGTGACATTTTGGCTCTAATTTTGCCATTTCCATGCCTCGAACTTTTTCGAACTCCTCCTTAGGATTTGGTCGTATAAGCTTTATATTTGGTCAGTGTCAACTACACACCTGGGCGATGTTAAATTGCGGAGCTTTTGAGTTTTCGCGATACGGTGAGGCCGTGGCGCCACGGCGAATTTCGATGACTCGCCATGAAAATCTTATTGTCTCTCATTCCCTCATACATGGTCCGACGTGGACCAAAGAGCACACATATGATAAGGCTCCACCCCTGAACATATTTCAAACTCCATATTTGACACCAGGGACAGCGCCACCTTGTGGCAACAGGAAATGTCATGTTTTACACTTTGGTGTACAGTATTTTTATGGGTGACATCTGCAGCCTCAAATTTCTACAGGAAAGCCTTAAGCAGTTGGTCTTGGGTTATAGTGAAAACTGTGACTTTTCGCGAAAGGGTGTGACCCCAGCAGCATGGTGAACAATGATGTCTCGCCATGAAGAAACAAATTAGTATAACTCAATGAAATCCAGTCTGATCAGTACCAGCCTTTACAGGCATGATGTAAGACCCGCCCTGAACAGATTGATGTGCCCATTGTCAGGAATACGTAGAGCGCCACCTAGTGGGAACAGGAAATGTCATGTCTTATATTTTGTTGCACTGATTTTCACAGGTTCATCCTGGCCACTTCAAAAGCGGTGAATATCACCATCAGTCCTTTATGATGCTTCAGTGAGAAAATTGTGACTTTAAACTGAACGGCGCACCCTAGTGGCAACGCAGTTCACCATGAACGACTAAGTGGCTTTTGAGGGGCTTGGAAAGTTTAAAAAGTGTTGAAATTTGGCGCACACCTCCAATGTGATGAGCGCTATCTTGTTATGTGATCATTTTCATTGATTAGCGCAAAATGGCTCCACAGCGCCCCCTACAAAATTTCAAAACAACAGCCCCTGCTCGGTGTTTTATCTATAAGTCTGAAACCTGGTAACCTTATGGAAGATCTCAAGATGTACAAAAAAGTCTCTTGGAGCAATATCCCAAATCCAACAGGAAGTCAGCCATTTTGAAATTAATGTGTAATTTTGGCGACATTTTCCTCTCTTTTCAGGCAACGTACTTTGACGAGCTCCTCCAAGGGATTTCATCAGATTGACGCAATCTCTAGTGTGCGGAATCTAAAGACCTTTGTGATGTTAAATTGCGAAGCTTTTTACGTTCAGGGAAACGGGGTGGTCATGGCGGCACGCGGAGTTTCAATCACTCGCCAAAAAGCAGTAATCTGCTGCCACTCAAAAACACAATATCCAATCTCTCCCAAAGGTCGCAGGCGTGATGAGACTCGACCTCGGAAATGTTTGTTATGCCATTTGTCATTAATGGTTAGAGCGCCACCTAGTGGGACGACTATAATCATGATTGAATGAGATGAAATGTTAGCTGGCGGTTAAATGCATGAATTCCATCAATGTGACATCAGATCGGAAGCGCTGGTTTTAGGTTTTGGGCGTGGCTCGACGATCTGGGGTGCGAGGGCCCTCATATCGCTGCTTGCAGCTTTAATTATTATTATTATTATTATTCAGGCAAAACAAGGGCCTTTTTGAGGGCCTAAACATGCTCAAAAACTCATGAAATTTTGCACACGCGTCAGGTCTGGTGAAAAATTTTGTATTTTAATGGTTTTACATATGAGTATTGGGAAATGGCTCTAGAGCGCCACCTATGCCTTGTTAAATGCAGCCCTACGAACACATCGTTTGAGCTACATGTATGAAATCTGGCACACATGTGTATCATGCCAAGACGAACAAAAAAGTCAGTGGGCCCATTGATGCAAACCCAACAGGAAGTCCGCCATTTGGACTTGAAAGTGACATTTTGGCTTTAATTTTGCCATTTCCATGCCTCGAACTTTTTTGAACTCCTCCTTGGGATTTGGTCATATAAGCTTCATCTTTGGTCAGTGTCAACTACACACCTGGGCCATGTTAAATTGCGGAGCTTTTGAGTTTTCGTGATATGGTGAGGCTGTGGCGCCATGGCGAATTTCAATGATTCGCCATGAAAATCTTATTGTCTCTCATTCTGTCATACATGGTCCGACCTGGACCAAAGAGCACACATATGATAAGGCTACATCCCTGAACATATTTCAACTGCCATATTTGACACCAAGGAGAGCGCCACCTAGTGGGAACAGGAAATGTCATGTTTTACACTTCGGGGTACAGTATTGTGATCGATGACATCTGCAGCCTCAAATTTCTTCAGGAAAGCCTTAAGGAGTTGGTCTTGGGTTACCATGAAAACTGTGACTTTTCGTCAGAGGGCGTGACCCCTGCAGAATGGCGAACATTGATGTCTCGCCATGAAGAAACAAATTAGTATAACTCAATGAAATCCAGTCTGATCAGTACCAGCCTTTACAGGCATGATGTCAGACCCGCCCTGAACAGATTGATGTGCCCATTGTCAGGAATACGTAGAGCGCCACCTAGTGGGAAGAGGAAATGTCATGTCTTACATTTTGTTGTACTGATTTTCACAGGTACGTCGTGGCCACCTCAAAAGCGGTGAATATCACAATCAGTCCCTCGTGATGCTTCAGTGAGAAAATTGTGACTTTAAACTGAACGGCGCACCCTGGTGGCAATGCAGTTCACCATGAAAGATGAAACGGATTTTGAGGGGCTTGGAAAGTTTAAGAAGTCTTGAAATTTGGCCCACACCTCCAATGTGATGAGCGCTTTCTGGTTATGTGATCACTTTCCGTGAATAGCGCAAAATGGCTCCATAGCGCCCCCTACAAAATTTCAAAACAACAGCCCCTGCTCTGTGTTTTATGTATGAGTCTGAAACTTGGTTAGGTTATGGAAGATATCATGATGTACAAAAAAGTCTCTTGGAGCAATATTCCAAATCCAACAGGAAGTCAGCCATTTTGAAATTAATGTGTAATTTTGGCGACATTTTCACCTCTTTTAAGGTACCGTTCATTGACGAACTCCTCCAAGGGATTTCATCATATTGACCCAATCTCCAGTATGTGGACTCTAAAGACCTTTGTGATGTTAATTTGCGAAGCTTTTTACGTTCAGGGAAACGGGGTGGTCACGGCGGCACGTGGACTTTCAATCACTCGCCAAAAAGCAGTAATCTGCTGTCACTCAAAAACACAATGTCCAATCTTTCCAAAAAGTTGCAGTTATGATGAGAACCGAGCTCAGAAATGTTTGTTATGCCATTTGTCAGTAATGGTTAGAGCGCCACCTAGTGGGACCACTATAATAATGGTTGAATTAGATGCATGAATTCCATCAATGTGACATCAGATCGGACGCACTGGTTTTAGGTGTTGGGCTTGGCTCGACGTGCTGGGGTGCGAGGGCCCTTGTATCGCTGCTTGCAGCTTTAATTTAGTTTATGTATTTCTACTTCAGTTAGATTTGTGTTTAGCACATTTTCACATGAACATTCATTGTAACATCATCTCACTAAGGCCCGTTATTAGAATCATTGTTATTTTCTGATTCATTATACTGGTTAACTTAAACATATTTACAACTAATTAACGATCAGTAAAACCACATATAAATGATGTTTCCGTGTTTGACAGTTACAATCCTTTTTTCTCTCCTTCTCCTCTTACCTCTTACATGAATCCCATCATGCTCTTTCTCTCTCTCTGACCTTTTACACAGATAAACTAGGGCAAAGGTTAAATCATTCATTACTATGATTTACTCATCCACATACTGTACTTCATTCTACATTTCTGTGGATTCATTTACATGCTTCATTGTAGCCTTTATATGCTTTCCTATATATAATTCTAGATGTTAGGTCCTTTTATTCCACTTTTTGTTTAATATGCACGTTGAAGGACATATCATTAACAACAAATTGGAGAAAATTCACAAACAGAACCTGAAAAATACACGAGTCCCTTCAGCTGACCCACTTTTTACTATTGCGTCATCAAAAATATTCTTGGTGGAATGGTGGTTGACAAGAACCTATCCTTAAACAGGAGGAAATAGCTGGAGTCTGTATCAATAGTAAAAGGTTTCATGGACTGATTAATCCAAATTGTTGTTTGGTTTAAATTGTTCTATATATGGACACACACACACACACACACAGATAGGCAGAAGAGATGTGTGAATCTAACAACAGTTTACGACTGTGTGCAAACCTCTGCTTCAACACTGGCTGGGTGTTCTCCTTTCTAACTTTGCAGTGTCTTTATGTTGCAGTGTAAATGCCTTGAGCCAAGTGGCATCGCAGCTTTAATGAATATAATATAATTGAATTAAATGTAGTTTTTAATTATAATCTTTCTAAAACGGACCATGTTGCTGTAAATCTTTGGCTTTACAAAGAATTTATGGTTTATGTCACACTCAATAAGTTGCATTTATAGCCAGTGCTCATGTCAGTATAGAAGTAAATCCTACATTGTATTGTTAAAATGGTAAAATATGTCTTTGATATAATCACAATAAAATTTAGAACAGGCATCACTGTGAGGAAAAACATGATGTCATCACCCACTATGACCAAATCACTCACTCTTCCGCTTCATCACTTTCATTGCTCATCTGTTGTGATCATCTGAATATGTTTTTGAAGTCACTTGAGTCGCTGCTTCACTCACGCCTCCTTCCCTCATCTCCCCATCCAACTCTGACTACCCTCCCCATCTACCTACCACCTCGTCCCCTCATCATCTCTGCTCTCTAACTGTGTACAACACTATACAGGGGGCTCATGGGTTAGACGGCAGACCAGGTGCAGTGGTGAGTGGTGCAAGTCACATTCCAATCCCTTTCCCTTTCTCCTCTTCTTCCTCCCTTCTACCCCCAACTATTGCTTGCTTGATGTCCTTAATGTCTGCTTGCTTGCTTTGTTGCTACCCATGCTTGTCTTAATATTTTACATTCTAAAGAAACTCTGTGAGGACAGGAGTGCACAGAGTTGGGTTTGGAGGATACACTGGCACTGAGAACTTAGTTTATATTACCTATATGGTGATATATGAGAAGTAATTATTTGATCCCCTGCTGAATTTCTAAGTTTGCTCACACAAAGAAATGAACAGTCTGTTTTATGGTTGTTTCAGATACGATAAAACAAGCCTTAATAAACATATATATGTAGCTAGATATATATGACTAATGATACATCTCATAGTGCTGTGATTGGATGTTAATCTCCCTGCAGACCACATGACCATAAAAGATGGCAGATGCCACCACAGAGTCACAGAAGGTCTTCGGGAGTTCCCTTGCAATCCAAAAGACTTGAGTCTTCAGATACAGCCTACTTTGTCAGTGTATTGGTCAGGTCAACACCCAAGTACTCATAAGAGTCCACTGTCTCAATGTTCATTCCCTGGATGTTCAGTGGTGTAGGTGTAAGATGTTTCTGCCTGTGAAGGCCCATCTCCAGCACAAACTGGAGGTGGTTTTCCCAGTGTTGAATTGAAGACAGTTCTGCTGCATCAGCCAAAACAGTCCCCATCAGTTCTCTTTACTTTCAGTCATCAGAGAATTCTTGCTGGAAGTAATTGACCGAGTTGCAAGAGATGTCTGTGCTGTATTGGGTGTGTGGGGTGCCTGTACAGACACACATGTCTGAATTCCTACGTACTGATGGACGTTGGTGAGATAGTCCAGGATCCATGTGGTGAGATGATGATCCACACCTGTATACTCCAGCTAGTCTCTGCGAGTGTGGTGAGGACAGGAGTGGTGTTCAGAGCACTTGAGAAATTAAAGAACATGGTTCTCACAGTGTTCCCAGCACTTTCCAGGTGAGCAAGGGTTCTGCTGTCGGTTTCTTCCTCTTAAAAGGGAGTTTTTCCTCCCCACTGTTGCCAAAATGCTTGTTCACAGGGGGTCATCTGATTGTTGGGGTGACTCTGTGTAGGGTCTTGCATTATTAAGCATGTTGAGTCAAGTGTTGTTGTGATTTGGTGCTATATAAATAAAATAAATTTTAATTGAAATTGAATTGATATATAGCCCCTTCCATTGGCCCCTCAGTGGAAACAGCCCCAGAGCATAATGTTTCCATCTCTGTGCGTGACTATTGGGATAGTGTTCTTTGAGTCATACTCAGCATTTCTCTTCCTCCAAATACACCGAGTGGAATTGATGCCAAAGAGCTCAGTTTTGGTCTCATCTGACCACGGAAGAGGTTGGGCTGGTTTCAGTCATTATGCAAATGTACTGTTTATAAGATTGGGGAAACCTGCAGTCAGCTGAGACTGAAGAAGTCACTTGGATGAGTGACGAAATGTTTCTCCCACTGAAAACGCTACGTCCAGATGAACAGAATCAACCTTTGGAGATTTACTTACCTGCATGATTGAGAATGCATCAAGACCTTACCTTCAGACCATTAACGACCACCTCCCTAGTAGTTTTGGACTGATGCACCATCTTGTTAGCATCATCCTCACCCTGTGAGGTGAACTCTTGCATGAAACTCCAGACCTAAGGTCGTTTTATACTTTAGACTTTATATACCAGGCTTCTTGTCGATGTTCTTGTAGCTAATTCCAGCTTTTGTCTTTTCCCTGACGTCCTTTGAGAGCTTTGGTTTTGCCCATCATGGTGGAGAGGTTGGATTGGTAGGAATTGATTCTGTGGACAGGTGTGGTTTGTACACATAAAGAGTTGAGATCAAAAGCGATTGCATGATTTATCAGAGTCAGAATTCAAATCAAATCAATTTTTTTAATTTTGATGTAATGTGTTTTCTTCTGCATTTTTGGTTAATATTCGGTCTCTCTCCATTAAAATGAAACTACCATCATAAGAGGCTGTCCATTTCTATGTAAGTTAGCAGGTGTACAAATGTACAAAGTAGGGGATCAATTATTTATTTCCACCAACATAGTAAGATAGCGAGTTACTATAACTAAAAAGTTTTCTTCGTACTTTGTGTTGATAGTAAATTTGTATTTCCCCTTAAATGGTGGTGTATATGTAGAGCAGCAGAATTGAGTGTGTGCATTGTGACCATGAAAACTTGCAAATCTTCTCTGCCAAACAACTTAGTCTGCTGTTGAGCTTCTGGTACCCCAGGTGACAGTCTGCTACCTGATTATTACTTTTTATTATTACAAATCATCCATCTGTTTTGAGTATTACCAACACAAATTACCTAGAACTGTTTGGTTACAATGACTCACCATCTTAGTATGTTCATCACAATTTTCCAAAAACATATCAATATTCTTTGTGTTCGTTTCTGTTTTAATTATTTACACAATCAGCAATAAACCCTTAAAATTTTAACCCAACTTCACCCAATTCAAAACAGGCTTAATACAGATTCCTGGTTTCCTTCCTTTTAGTTTGCAAGTTTTTATGTTCAACATGTCTGCCTGCTTTCCTAGAGACATGAAATATGTATATTTCCTGATCAATTACTGTCCATCAAATCTCATAACCTCTGTTTTCACTCTGTTTTTTTTATTCAAAAAAAGAAATTGAATAATGTCTTGTCAACAGGCAGTTGTGTAAGTTTCCAGAGTTGACAAAAGAAAGTTAACATCAGAGTTAACCTGTGCATAAAGATGGACATACAAATGAAACTAAATTAGGCAATAGATGTTCAAATTGCTTTCAAAGTAAATTATCTACAGGAGGTAAGCTCTTTAGCTGTATTACCATCATAAAAATAAATAAAACGTTGTTATTCAGTTTGTTTCTTGTAAAAAGGGAAACTCATCAATGACTCCTGCTAAGCAGATTAGGTATGAAGAAATTTCAATTATTTTTTTCCCCTATTAGTTAAACTCCCTCAACTACTTTTCTAAGTATCAGTAACCTGAAATTTTAAACCATAAATCCATACGGTTATGAGATATAACCACATCTCATACAGGCCCAGCCACCACAAGCACCTGTGAGATCTTGGAATTTGATGCTGTTTATGTGTTATGGCAAGCTGTTTTCCAGATCGTCTTAACTATTCCAAACTATTCAGTGTCTTGTAAGCGATTGCCAACAAAACAACTTGCCAGCTCATATAGAATGCCATTATAGTGTCAGTACTCCAACTCTGATCATACCTTAACAGTTTCCTGCTTCCTGGCCCTCCTAGTACCAACGTCAGGCTGCAAAGCTGCCATTGCTAGAAAGTATGCAAATAAGCATGCAGAGATACCTGTGCTGCATGTTTAAATATCATGTAGTACACGTGGACAGCTGCATTACAGACAGGGGTGCACATGCTGGATATGCCTAAGATGCAAGATCTTCCTCTCCAATCTTGATTCATACTTAGACAGAAGGCTGCAACCTTGACATTTTATTCATTTTCCCTCATTTAATACAGTTTGGACAGTAGTTCAACAAGCTTGGTATATGCTACAAGTACCAGCAGAAAATTACCTTGCAGAAATGTTCTGTTATGTCAGATTTGTGAAGAACTGGTTTAAATGCTCCAAGATACATTGTACCAGAAAGCTTGTTGATTTACTGATTTGAGGCATTTGATGATCCTGACTATTCTGTTTGTAGATCCTACTATTTACTTTCCTTAACATGTTTTAAAGGGTCTAGTAGGACCTGCAGGTGTGCCAGGGCCAGCAGGACCAAAGGGAGAGACAGTGAGTAACTTTTTTTTTTATTCTAAAAGATGCATCGAGTTTAAGATCAGGCAGAATGTACAGGTGATTGTTTCTCTCACAACTACAGGGTGAAAAGGGTGATCCTGGAATCCCAGGACCAACAGGGCCGCAAGGCATCCCCGTAAGTCTGTGTGTGTGTGTGTGTGTGTGTTTGAGTGTGAGTGTGAGTGTGTGTGTGTGTGTGTGTGTGTGTGTGTGTTGGGGGGGGGGGATGGGTTAACATTGGTAACATTTTAATTTGCATTTGCATCCTTCACAGCAATATGATTTACACATCAAAGGGTAGGGAGGTGAACTGTGCTGGTGCAAGAGAAATAAGATCAAGTACTATCAATACAGTACAATCCTAAAGAAGGCCATTTGTTCCTGCTATCAATGACACTGCAAGAGTTCAAGAAACAATTCATGCCAATGTTTGCATTTGTTACGCTTCAAACTCATGCGGCAGGTACACACGGCTGTCACAAACACATCTACTGGGATTTCAGTTTTGTGTGGGACAATGCTTCAGTTTCGTTTTCACTCACTATTTGGTTAAATGTAAAGCTGTTTCAAAGCTGTTTAGTAAAGATATGGAAAAATGTATGTGTGTATTAAAAGTGTATGGAATGAGTTTATTCCATATTAACACAGTGGCATCACTTTTTTAAGGAGAGTACTGTATTTGGCAAAATAACAACACTGATAAAAACATGTGTCCCTATTCCCCAAATACAGTCATAAGGCACAGTCCCCAATGTTACATCTCATTTCTTTTTACAGGGATTAGTAGGACCACAGGGACTCAAGGGAAATCAGGTAACATACTGTCTGCAGTGTTTGGCCTATTATAAAAATAAAGTAACTGACATGATTGTGGTTGATCATCTGTGCACATGCACACATGTGTAATTTCATTTATTAAGTAGTTTATGTTGGTAAATATTATTGCCACAGTTGACATTTACATCCACAAAATTGTTTAACCTCTGTTGAAATTTCTTTCTGAGAAACTCTGACTATGTATTATCTAATATATACAGATAATATCTGAATTTCAATAAATGTTCTCTTTGATATTATGCATAAAAGTAAAGATCAATGAGTCATAGTTTAGGCAAATTGTTTTGTTTGCAGTGGATTTGTTTTGAACCCAATGGTCACTTATTATGGAGGCATCTCTATGTCAGGTTTACTGTTAAAACAGTCATACTCAATTTTAGTTCCAGTGCTAATGTTAAACTATTCTAACAATATCTCCAGTGACATCCTCTAAAGCACCTTTTTTTTTAGTGGAACTAAAGATAAAAAACTGTTTTATGAATGAAAAAATCATTGTGTGCTGGCCACATACCCACCCCCTCAGAGAATGCCTGTTTCCTTCCCATTAACCTGTGACAATTAATATTTCCACTTCCATTTTGTTTTATCTTTGTGGGCTCTTTCAGCACATTCAACTGGCCACGCTTTCAGTGAACACATACAGAAACCCAAACAATACACCTAAATGTGAATATCCAGTTGAAAGTGTTGAAGCTGTGAGATTGTGTTGCTGTTTTTACTTTTTCCTATCTTCCTTTGTTTCCGCAGGTCTTCCTATCCCCTTTTCCTTCCCTTCACCTTGCTCTGTGGCCTGCGGCTCTTTTTATTGCTGGGATTGCCCTCTCTCCCTCTCACAAATTTTGGCCTTCTGTTCCTCCTCCTCCTCCTGCATTCTAATGTAGTCTTGGGTTCCTTCTCTTACACTTACCTCTTAACTAGTCCTACTTAACAGTTGCTCTTCCTTCCAAGCATCCTTTAAGTCCCTCGAGGCCCTGAACCTTTAACCTGTAACTCAACCTGTAACTCAAAAAATACTACATCTGAAAAAAACTGCTAAAAGCCCAAGCATTGGGTTTAATGGTATCCAGATGGGACGACAGAAACAAAAAAGACTGCAGCAAAAGTCATTTTTTGCTTAAAGTTACAGCATGAAACTCTTATCTCTTAATCCCTGCCTGTAGGAGCAGACACAGGTGACACAAACATTGACCTGAAGGTCCTTCTTTACCTTAGAATCAAAGTAAAGACTTTTAAGGCCTTAAATGCCTTGAAGCAGCTTGATTTAAATTGGAGCTACATAAAACTGAATTGACCTGAACTGAATCCACTTGATGAAGTCACGTAATCATTTTGAAATAGCTTCAACTTTAACATAAATTCTGAGCATGCCAAAGTAGCACATATAATGCAATTAAATAATGAAGACAATGGATTGGTGTTTTTTATTTTGATATATATGTTAATATTGAGAAAGCATCAATCTGTTATTCTTGGTCTAACAGGGTGATAGGTTTGTTTTTTAAAAATGGTGTGGGTTTTAATTTTAACCAAATACTTTTCCCCTTCCTGGTGTTAGATTCCTTTTTAACACCTAAATGTAGACTTCGGTTTGTAAATTTTGTCTTTTACGGGAAAAATCGACTAAGTTATTTATCAGGAATTGTCCACGATGCAAGAAAATAAACTATGCATCAAAATCCAACACCCATCATGTTACTGTAAATGTCACTGTAGGCTGTAGTTCAGGAGTTAAAGCAGATCATCTACTACATCTACATCTGGGCAAGACACTAACGCCAAGTTGCTCTCTAATGCATCCTTGAGGGTAAGAATGTGTGTGAATGTTAGCTAGAAAGCACTTCAGTAGAAAAAAGTGCTTGTGTGAACAGGTGAATGAGCCAAGCTGTGTAAGCTGTACGTCCACTGTTTTGTAGTGTGCATGTTGTCCCTGGTAGGAAACCTGCTCACCAACTGCAATGGCTTACTTTTTCCTGTTTCCCTCTACTCCCTCCCACTCTCCAGTGAATTTAGATTGCTAAATCATACAAAAAAAACTAGTGAATTAAAATGACGCCAAAATTTCTCATATCATCTGTTGCATATGTCAAAAAACAGCTATTGAAATCTTACAAACAAAAGCATTTGCTTCTACTGTGGTGTAATAAGGAGGATTAAATTTGTTCTTTTTAATACACTGTTTGCAGGGAGAGAGGGGCAAGAAAGGCAACAGGGGGGCCAAAGGGGATAAGGGAGACCAAGGAGCACCTGGATTAGATGCCCCCTGTCCATTGGTATGTCAGTAGTTCTGTGTTTAGCCATGAGGCAAAGGGAAGAAGCAGCAAGTTACTCTCAGGATCTGTCAGTTAGTCAGCTTCCTTTTGCCTCATTTAATGTTTCTAATCAACCTCAGAGTGGTTTTGGTCCAGCGGTCCAGCTGTAGGTTATTTTGACAACACGGCTAGAATCAATATACATCCTCAAATCCCTCATCCATTCAAAAAACCAAAGAAGGAAGTGTAGGACATTATAATAATATCACACCATGCGCAACTATCACTGCTGGTAATGATCATTTTCATAATCATAGTCATAATAATATATCTGTATCTTTCAAGTGGCATACTAAGGAGCAGTAATACTACATAAATGATAAATTAGGCATTACTAATACCTTAGTAATACTTAGTAGTGTGACATTATTATAAAGTACTACTGAAAAAGAAAGACATTCATGAGAACAAAGATGCTTGAGACTGGATCACAGCTATGATTGAGGAAGTTTTCTTCCAGGTCCCAGACAGACAGGAAACAGGCAGCCACTGCTAACAGATACCAAAGTATTCCAACTCCACGCTGAGCTTTCTTCCTGCACCTTCACCTCTGCAGCTTTGTAGTAAAGAAAGTTAGACAGTTCAGCATAGACTAGCTATAGGCGAGAGCTTCTAATACTAAATCAAAATCAAAAGCATACCTACTGTCAGATTTCTCTCTGGTGTTATTTTATCCATTACTGTCCATCAGCACTGTTGGCTCTGTTCTTCCAGCCATGGTGCACTGGTTGTTTTGAACAAGCAAAGCAATCAAAGTCTGGGGAAGATGTTGATGGTCTGCTCTACTTATACCAGTCAGATACTCTTAGTGAAATGTTAGAGAAGATTAACCTCTGCATTAGAATCAGAGAAACCATTTCCTTACAAGTCCATATCAGTGAGCCCGGTTCCTGTCAGTCTCAGGTTTCCTGCATGTTTAGGAAACTGAAGTCAGTCACGTTGTGGAGAAACATCGAGATCTTCCTGCCATTAAGCAGTGGAGGGAGAACACTCTTCTGCTGCACGAGCTGCAAAACTCTTTTTTAAATGGCTGATTTCACAAACAGGGTTTCCGAGGCATTAAAGGGGAAAAAGGTGAACCGGGCTTGCCAGGCCTGGACGGGCTGGATGCCCCTTGCCCTGTGGTATGGTGCTCTTTCTTTCCCTTTACTAGCATGCCTTTAGCTACCCTTAACCACACTCCTCTTTATGGATCCTACAGTGCATCGCTGTAAACAACAATATGCACTTTTGCATGATAGTTTAAATTTATTGTAATCAACTGACTGCTTCCTCTACAATATGGTGAGACAACATAACATAATCAAGCCTTTCAGGTTGAGAACAAATACGTGATTATAACGACTAAAAACCTTCAAAACATAACATCACGTACAACTGTGACTAATACACTAACCTCAGATCTAAAACCTTCACAGTGTTATTTTCAAATATAGTAATGCCTTTAGTCATGGTTTCCTACACTGTTTCTTGCATGGGGCACTATTTCTCCCTATCTACAAGGCAATAGACTACTACAGGGAGTGAAAACCAGCCACAGGGGCCACTAGCCACTATGTACTATTTCCAAGCCCGGATACATGGGCAGGATTGCATCAGAAGGGCATCCCTTCTTTATGATCCACAAACATGTGGATTTAGTGTACCCTCTACACAGGAGACTTGTTGATGGAATATAATCCTGGCTTAATTTTCATTTTCTAAAATATTTAAAAGTAGAATGGGAGGCAAAGCCTTCAAATTTCAGACCCCTCTTCTGTGGAACCAGCTCCCAGATTGGACTCGGGAGACAGAGAGGATATAGTAAGGGCTTTCTTACACTGCAATAGGTCTAGGCTGCTTCCCATGATGCATGGAGTGTTTTAGTGTTTCTTGTTATCTCACCTTTTTCACTCTCTATGTGCTCACACACCACTCTCCATCTAATCATTAGTTCTTATTAATCTCTGGCTGTCTTTCCCGTCGTGCCTTATTTCTCTCCTGTCACCCCCAACTGATCCTGGCAGATGGCCGCCCCTCCCTGAGCCTGGTTCTACCGAAGGTTTCTTCCTGTTAAAAGGGAGTTTTTCCTTCCCACTGTCACCAAGTTCTTGCTAAAAGGGGGTTGTTTGATATTTGGGGTTTTCTATGTATTATTGTAGGGTCTCTACCTTACAACACTAAGTCCCTTGGGGTGACTGCTGGTGATAAGGTTCAGAACTGAATTGAATTAAATACAGGATAGTATTCAAGGGATGGGTTCAAGGTAGGGGTGAGATCATCAGTGATTGGCTCTGAGCCGCTTGTTATTTGAGTGGTGGTGGAAAGGTTGACAGGTGAGCAGGCAGGAGTCTGTCTCTGACTGTGATGATTGTAGACATGATCTACAGTGAGAGGAAGGATTTATTCACTGGAGAGAAAATACATGAATTCTCTAGTACTAAGTTGAAGTACATGTATGTGAATGAGGGGAGATGGGTGGAAAAGAGTAAAGAAAAGAGATTTGCTAATCTGTTTACTTAATGTAGTCATGAATCTGTTAATCTGTAAAGGAAACTGTATAGGTCTTCTTGATTGCCTTTCCACAGGTAAGGCTTAGACTTTATTATAAAATCTATTATTCCTTTCACAGACTGACAACTGAAAAGGCTCAGTCTGAATCACAGCAGCCCGTGTGTTAAAGCAATTTCATCTCTTAAGAATAGAGGCACCTAAAATTCTTGGTTTTCTATCTTGTGTCTGCTGCTTAGGATCAAAATTGAATGAAAATGAGGTATTAAAAACACTGAGGTTTGAAGGAGACATCAAAGTTTTATCTGTCACATACTTTTGGAAAAAAAATTGGGAATCGGTGAAATATTAGGTATGTCCCAATTCATAGGCCGCATCCTTCTGAGGCCGCATTTGAAGGCCTATTACGTCACAGCGACACGACAAGGGCTGTCCAAATTCTGCCCACGAAGACCGCAAAAGGCCGGGTCCTCTGAAGGATGCGGCCTATGAATTGGGACATAGCTGTTGACTTTACCTGCTTATTGTAGCAAAAGTCTGTAAATGCCATAATATGCACGGTTGTTGCTATGGTGATAGTGTTTTTCTGTACAACTTGCAACAGCTGTAGTCCCAGATTTCATCCTGAACGGACACACAAATGTAATTTCATCAATGAAAACTGCAGAAATACATACTGTTGCTGTTTGTACCATGTCAACATATCTCAGGTTGCTTCAGCTCTTCCAGCTGTATTTGTTTCATTAGCATTGATACAAACTCAGTGCTGACATTTATAATTCTTCACAGAATGGCTATTGTTCAGGTTTAAACTATTTAGATGTAATTATAGAGTCGTTTTCAGGCCTGAAGGAATCTACAAAATCTGCATGAGTTGCACTTGTAGAATGCTGGGTGGTCAAAATATGTTTTTATTTTCATATAATTGTAAAATGATTCAATATACTGTCCATTGTTGCTTCTAATATTGTCTCTTTTTTACTCTACATGTTCCAGGGAGATGATGGTTTACCTGTACCTGGATGTTGGAATAAAGTACGTTTGTCACAGCGTTGTGTTTTTGCCTGACATTCTAACTTCATGGGGAACATTGTGTGACCTAACAACTAATATTTTGCCTTTTGTTTTTCCTTGCAGTGACGATAACTTTGGAATGGCTTGTGTGATGTACATAGGATATTTATTTTTTTTACTTTTACTATTCTATTATACATGGAAAAAAATAAATATATATGGCAATTTTGTACATATTGTTTATTTTAACAAATACGACAGTGTGTATGTAATGTTTTTTATATATCTATGCATTGTTTTATATGATTGGCTAAGTAAAAATGATAATGTGGCTGAATTTGCATTTGAAGTGAAGAGAATAATGCTCTTTAACTTATTGCATTATGTTTTGCTCTGTTGTGATAGACCATGCTGCACTGGGATGTGGGGCTGGCAACATTTACAATTTAGCCTTTGGAAAGTCTTGGTTGAACTCTCCTCTGACAAAGTGTTGAAAACTATAATAATGAGAGCAAGCGCTGCATATAGACTAGTTTAAATTTTACTATATGTTCACACAGGGACAGGAAGCTATTTTAAATGTGCACTTTGAATTTTAGGCTGTTGTGCTCATATTAAGCTGAAGAACATGAAGACATAAGAGATCAAACTAATGTTTGTCCAGTAACTACTATACTGCAGTGTCATATATTCACTTCCAGCTTTCCTAGGCATGCTGACCACCACAACTCACACTGTAGGGGAGTAGATGGGATGATGCCATGTTTGCTTTAGGAATTCTTGCTACACAGCAAAAAAGAAGTGCATTGTGTAGGAATGAATGGTTAAGACAAGTTGGCATGATAAGATCTATCTATCTATAGTCATAACTTTGGACACACCTTTTCATTGTAGATACAAGCTGAAGACATATAAGCATGGTAAATGGAATTATGTAGCAAAGAAAAAATGATAAATAACTCTAAATATGTTTTATATTTTAGATCCCACCCCTTGCCTTGCTGAAAGCCCTGCATACCCTTGGCCCTTGGCTCAAAGAACTTCATGATGTAGTCACCTGAAATGGTTTCACTTCACAGGTGTGCCTTGTCAGGGTTCATTTGTGGAATTTCTTGCCTTCTTAATGAGGTTGGGACCATCGGATGTGTTGTGCAGAAGTCAGGTTGGTGCATGGCTGACAGCTCTATTTGACAGAACCAATCAGATAAGTAAAGAGAAACAACAGTCCATCATTGGTTTAAGAACTGAAGGTCAGTCAGTCCGGAACATTGCTAAGACTCTGCAGTCGCAAAAACCATCAAGTACTATGATGAAACTGGCTCACATGAGGACCGCTCCAGGAAAGGAAGACCAAGAGTCCCCTCTACTGCTTGGGAAAGAAACACAAGGAATGGACATTAGACCAGTGGAAATCTGTGCTTTTGTCTGATGAGTCCAAATTCAGGCACAATGAACCCGCATGGCTACCACAGCATCCTGCAGTGATATGCCATCCCATCATTTATTCTCCAACAGGACAATGACCCCAAACACACCTCTAGGCTGTGTCAGGGCTATTTGACCAATAAGGAGAGTGATGGAGTGCTGCACCAGATGGCCTGGCCTCCACAGTCACCTGACCTAAACCCAATGGAGATGGTTTGGGATGAGATGGAGCGCAGAGTGAAGGCAAAAGGACCAACAAGTGCTCAGCATCTCTGGGAACTCCTTCAAGACTGTTGGGAAACCATTTCAGGTGACGACCTCATGAAGCTCATGGAGAGAACACCAAGAGTGTGCAAAGCAGTAATCAAAGCAAAGCGTGGATATTTTGAAGAATCTACAATATAAAAAAAGTTTTATTTAATACTATTTTGTTTACTATATAATTTCATATTATGTAGTAAGATAAGAGATAAGATAAGATAAAACTTTATTAATCCCTTGGGTGGGTTCCTCTGGGAAATTCGGTTTCCAAAAGCACAGCACCGACAGAAGTTACAGAGGATGAGCAGGATATTATATATATACACATATAAATACAGAGACATATATAAATAAAATATACGAAGGGGATAAATAGAATAAATAGGAATAAGAATACAAGTGAATTGCACATTTCAAGTATTGAAGTCTATTGCACCGTTGACTATTAACAAAAAGTATTGCACAAAAAGTATTGCACAGTGAAGTGAAGAGGCACTACAGCTTAGCTGTTCCCCCCTCCTTTGTCCTCCTGTCTCCCCTCCCTCTCCCCTCCAGAGAGGAGTTAAACAGTCTGATGGTGTGTGGGACAAAGGAGTTTTTAAGTCTGTTGGTTCTTGTCTTTGGGAGAAGCAACCTGTCACTGAACAGACTCTTCTGGTTGTTTATGGCCGTGTGCAGAGGATGCCCAGCATTGTCCATAATGTCCAGCAGTTTTTTTAGTGTCCTTTTCTCTGCCACTGTCACCAGAGTGTCTAGCTTCATGCCGACCACAGAGCTTGCCTTCCTGATCAGTTTTTCCAGCCTGGATGAGTCCTTCTTTGCTGTGCTGCCCCCCCAGCACACCACAGCATAGAAAAGTACTCTAGCAACCACCGACTGGTAAAACATCCTCAGGAGCTTCCTGCAGATGTTAAAAGACCTCAGCCTCCTGAGGAAGTACAGTCGGCTTTGGGCTTTTTTATACAGGTGCTCTGTGTTGCATGACCAGTCCAGTTTGTTGTCCACCCATAGCCCGAGGTACTTGTACTTGTTGACCACCTCCTCCCCCTCTATCTGAACCAGCAGTGGGCCTTCTCTGGACCTCCCGAAGTCCACAACCAGTTCCTTAGTCTTTGAGGTGTTGAGTTGTGTGACTCCATGTGACGAAGTTCCTCACCAGACTTCAGTACTCCTCTTCCTGATCATCCCAGATACACCCCATGATGGCTGTGTCATCTGCAAACTTCTGAATATGGCATAATTCAGAGTTGTAGCAGAAGTCAGAGGTGTACAGGGTGAAGAGAAGAGGGGGCAGCACAGTTCCCTGTGGTGCTCCTGTGCTGCTGACCACAGTGTCAGACATGATGTCTTTCAGCCTGACATACTGTGGTCTGAGGTAGTCGGAGATCCAAGCGACCAGGCAGGGGTCCACCTGCATCCTGTTCAGTTTTTCCTGGAGCATACAGGGCCGGATGGTATTAAAGGCACTGTAAACATAAAGGAGAGTGTAACTACCATGATATCAGCCCTTGGTTTTTGACTCTGGGGGTACTGTATTTGAAGTGTGAAATTATCAGCTAATCCTAGCAAGTTTTGGTGGGAAGCTGCATTTCGTGTCAGCAGTGTGCTGACTTTTAGTGCTAAGTAAAGTACATCAATAAAATAGAATTTCACTCACCAAAACAGAAACAACAACTCTTGTAATATGTCACAAGTCATACTGTTTGTTAGCGTGGCAGCAACACCAAGTTTAAGAACAAGCTGCTTCACTTGTTTTTTGCTGTGTAGGATCTTAGTACCATTAGCAAGAATGCAATGCAGCTGCCATATATTTTATTAACTGTATGTTTCAGCTCAAATTCTCTGCTGTCCTGCATATTATACATGTAGTTTCATATAGTTTAGAAGTGAGCTAAATGAGAGAGAAGCTGTGTATGTGACAATTAACCTGCAGAAGTTGACTCATGTTATCAGAAGTTTAACATTTTTAGGAGTTTAAAAAAGGGTGTACTCTAAAAGTATTATGTTATTAAATCCAGAAAATAGCTGTTCTGTCTCTTGCATACGTACTACTACAGAATGAAAAAGTATTTGACCTCTTTGTGATATTTATTTATGTATTTATTTTCATATTTGTCTGTAGGCATGATCAGCCACAGTTGTCTGTATCAGCACACAAATCAAAGCAGCAACAACCATTTGGATAAGCCTTATTTATGTAAATTGAAGTTTTTGTAACTGGCTCTAAGCTGTAAAATTGGTCATTTTAACAGTCGTTTTGTGGGGAATGATAAACCTTTAAGTCACAGTTTTTTGGCCTGTCTGTGTTGGCGTTCTTATTCAGCCCAAGAGATCGACCATTGCGTTATATCCAGACCAAACTTTGCAAAGTGATGAGTTCATCAGTTAGTAGATCTAAACGTAGAGTGCTGTTTAACTGTTTTTAAGTTATCAAGTATTCCAAAGTGCTTTTAACACTTATGTCAAGAAAGAGGGCGTCAACCAAGATTTTGTAATAGGAAATAGGAAAGTAACAGCTCTGTGTTGCTGCTTCGTGTTATTCCTCTACTTTTAGTTCATTCTAAATAGTTTTCTCAAATTCTTATGACCGTTCGGTTCGGTATCCTGGTGGCGTTTTTTTTCTAGTATTCACCCCAAACATTGCACTCTCATTTAAGGCTGCTGCTGCAATCTCCACATAGTCTCATCCTGATATGAAGAAAGCTGTAACCTTATTGGACAATGTACATCCTTTTTTTTTTTTTTTATCTCCACAAACACTTTTTGTAACAGCTGTTCTCATAAACCTCATTAACAAAAGTGAGCAGATGAAATGAATCCATTATATGCTGCTGCTCTTTGACAAAGCTTTGTGTGTGTTGTGCTCTGCCTGGATTTGATGTTGCCATTAGAGATTATTGTTGGATCCTTTCCAGCAAATATTCATTGTGTCATTTTGCTGCACCTAAATTAAATTAGTCACCAGTTAGCCTTGTTTTTGCTCTGATATTTATCATGCAAACTTATGCTCAGATATTTAAAATATTTATTTTGTTTAGTGACAGTCATAATTAAGTTTACATTTATAATGATTTGGACTAAAAATAATTTAAGTGTACCCATTAGTAATGTTAGTAACAGAGTATCACAATCCAAACGGTAGACCCTGTTTAATCTGCGCTCTAGAGGATTGCATTGTTTTATGTTGTGAGGTTGTTGTTATGTCATTAACTTCAGTGCAATCCAGGTTTGAAGAGGTTTAAAACTATGTTATTAAAATACATGGCATTTTTGACTCACATTCTATGCTGTCCTACATATTATAAATGTAGATTAGTATAGTTATCATCACAGACGGTAAAGAACCAGCACCTGCACTTGTTTTTCCTGTAATGTTTGACAGAGTTTAAAGCTAGCCCTTTGCCAGTAAAATTGTGAAAACTACGTGAGCAAAAAAACAAACGGTATACTCTATAAGTATTTAATTATTAAATCCAAAAAATTAGCTTTTCTACACTCTTACATACACAGTACTGTGAAAAAGTATTTGCGCTCTTCGTGATTTCTTATTTATTTCTTCATTTACATATTTGTCACATATGTTTCACATCATAAAACAAATTTCAATATGTGACAAAGATAACACGAATAAATACAAAGACAGACTGACACACTCCAACCGCCACGTGTGACTGTTGGTAAGATATTCTTCTTATAAAGTTCAGCCTTTGTCTTTTCAGTCCACAGAATGTTTTTTCAACAGTCAAGATGATTTTTACAAATATGACCATCATTTAAAAACCGTATGTTGTATTTACTTGAGTTATCTTTCTCTAATTCATAAAATTGGCTGCATTTCCTTTATAGTTCATGTGATTCTTTTTGCATTTCATTGGTTATTTGCTGTGAAATTCAGTGCAGCAGTGTAGAGAGGCAAGATTACAAAATCGTGTCATCAAAAAAAACTATATTATGTCATGTAATTACAGTTATTCACTCCCTAATACAAATAAAGTTATTGTTTCTGTTCATCAAGGTACATTTTGTATAGAACTGCAAATGTGTATGTCATCAAGTGTTTGCATTAACACGAGTCATATTTAATGCACGTTGGGCTCAGTGCAGATATACACTAAATTGCCAAAAGTATTTGCTCCACTGCCTACACACACACACACACACATACATACACACATATATATATATATATATATATATATATATATATATATATATATATATATATATATATATATATATAAATATGACCTTGTGTGGCATCCCGTTTGTGGCGGGTGGGATTCGTGGCGTGGCTGCGGGGGAGGCTGATACACTTGGGCTCAATCAGGTCATCACGCCTCCCCTGCATAAAAGACGAATGAACTGGGTCCTGACGTTGTTGTTGTGCAGCTGCAAAATTGCAGCCGAGTGTACATAGAACAAGCAACTGGAATGCCATGCCACAACATTTTTAATCCATAGGGTTTAATTTGATGTTTGCTAGCTTCTGCAGCTAAACAGCTTCAACTCTTCTGGGAAGGCTTTCCACAAGGATAAGATGTGGGTTTATATGAATTTTTGATCATTCTACACAGAAGTGCATGTGTGAGATCAGACACTGACGGTGCAGTCTTGCATTTGAGTTCACTGTCTCTGCTGTAATTCATCCCAAAGTTGTTCCATCGGCTTGAGGTCAGGACTTTATGTCTTTATGTCCTTGCTTTGTGAACTGGTGTGCAGTCATGTTGAAACAAGAAGGGGCCATTTCCCAACTATTCCCACTAAGTTAGGAGAATTAAATTCTCCAGAATCTTTTGGTATACAGTGGTTCCTCGTTTATCGCGGGAGTTACGTTCTTAAAATAGCCCACAATAGGTGAAATCCGCGAAGTAGCCAACTTTATTTTTCACAAATATTATAGATGTTTTAAGGCTGTAAAACCCCTCACTACACACTTTATACACTTTTCTCAGACAGGCATGAACATTTTCACACTTTCACTCTTCTTTAAACACTCTCAAAGTTCAAACCTTCCTAGAAAAGTAAGTCCAGTTTTATAGAATGAAACCAAAGATCAAACCCTGTTTGGAAATACAATCTATGTTTGTTTTCAACAGTGTCTTGCAAACAAGTTCAGGACACTAGGTAACACTGTAATATGCCCGGTGACTAATGGCATGATTCCTCTGTAATTAAAAGGAATTTCAGTGTATTTTATTTGAAATTACAATGTAATTATATTTATATACACATAGTTAGACGTAGACCTCCACAATAAGTGGGGAACAAGTCAGGCCTTTATGGGAAACAAATAAATAATTATACTGTAAGTACATTTATTTAGTGCTTAAGTAATCTTAAGTACTGCACAATTTCCTAAGTAGGAAATAAATATAATCTAGCAGCTAAATCTAGCCTAATTTTGAGATATTTTACAGGAAATGAGACAAAAATTATACTGTAAGTAATAAAACTATAGGAGAAATGTATATATTGACTATTCAGCCACTTTTATGGCTGGAGTAAATCAGAACTTTAGTAGCAGGAAGTAGGGAAGAGATGTCCAGTACATAAGTTCAGTCGAAATGTTAATATTTCTGCTCCTCTGTTATTTTTATTAAAACTGTGTTCATGTTTAAAGGGTCAACATCCTTTCCAACTGGCAAAGAAGTAGCACTACTGCAGATGATCTCCCACAAGCCACCAAAAGGAAAACTTTGGATATAGTGTTTGCAGTTTTTACCCAGTTGGCTTTTCAACTTTTTCCTGCAGGCTGGGCACAGGGCTAGTAGTGTCAGAGACTCTGGTGGCTATGCTCTGCTGAACACAGTAACCTCAAAAAGACTGGATAGTAGAACCTTTGCTCCATGGTGTAGTTGGTCATTGAAGTGTTTCTGGACAGAACAACAATGCGGCTATCAAAACCACAGAGAGCTAGAGGTCGAGACTTTACCTGCTGATCTGTTCCACCTAAAAAAAGCATGGTCACTTGCAATGTGTTGTGTTTGATTTGACATCATTACCGTAACTGTGATAAAGAATTCAGAGCAGCTCACAGAGCAGATATATGCCATGTGTTTCCATGAAAAACCAAAATGCAAAGGGAGACCCACTTGATGATTCCTTACTGATACTAGTTGACACACTGCCTTTTTTTAAAAAAAAAATCCCTTTAACTGCAGCTATGACCATTTTTGAATGATTGTGCTGTATGTATGATGTGTGATACCAGCATCGCACATCATGTTTGTTCTCATATATGATATTTTTTACTTTTTTGTATGAACGCCATGTTCACTGCTGTTTATGTATGTATTGTACAAGATGAGAATTTTATGTATAAATGTACGTAGCTTGTAAATGGAGTGCATGAGTTAAACATCTTTTAAGTAGTGAATACGCATCACAGTTCTGAAAGGGTGGTATTCATATCTTGACTAATGATTTCTTGAGAAATGTATAATTTGTAAAATACTTTGACCTCTTGTTTACCAGAATTACATAATTTTAACATTTGCATCTTCCGTATGTCCAGCCCCGTCACTTATTCTGGCTCAGAAAAGTCACATTTGTTACTCATTATATTGAATTGTAATAAGATAAGATACCTTTATTAGTCCCACGAGCGGGAAATTTAATTAATCTTTTTCCATCTAAAAACAACACAGCTTGTATCTTTTTGCTCATTTGTTACTGTACATTGAGATAGCATAAAATGACTTGTCAGCATTTCACCTTCCTGTTATTGTAGTTCAGATGTACAGAAGCATTCCATGTCATCCTGACAGCTGCCATGTAAACAGACTCGGGTCAAAGTCGTATTTTATTTTATGGGGATTTTTCAGTTTTGGAGTTCAGTAGTAAAAGAATGATGTTTGATTTTTTCATTGGGTACAAGTGCACCCACCTGGAAAATTATATAGCTATATTTATTAAAATTTAAAACAAAATTATGAATCCCGTAGCTTCAATCAATATTATTTTAAACATAAATCACAAGTGTCAACACTACGGAAGCGTAGAGCTGCCATCCAGGCAAAAGAAAATTAGAGCTATATGACATTATAACATGAAAACTTTATTGTATATATGCTTCTCACATTTGAACAACATAATATTACGTATTAAAATATACATAATTTTCATGTTATAACAAAAATTACAACTATATAAATTTTATATTGTAATAATGTTATAATATGTTGCTCAAATGTGAAAAGTATATTGTAATAACATGAAAAGTATATTGTTAGAACAATAAACTTTTCACGTTATAATGTGATATAGTTCTATTTTTCTTTTGCCTGGGTGGCAGCTCTACGCTTCCATACAACACTCAAAGTAATGCAGCTTCAAAAAAATACTAGTAAAGAAAATACTTCTACCACATTTATTTCTTTTTTGACAGTGCTGTCTATGAAATAATGTTGTTGTTTCATTTAAAGTGGTTAAATATTGTGTTTGTTTTCTTTGGTCGTCAGATAATGTTGTTTATTAGCTAATCATATGCTGTTTTGTTTATTTGATTTTTGTTTTTTTGAATTGGCGTTTTATTTATTTAACTGTTTGTCTATTAGATCTGGATCTCTTGTCTAAAATGGCAAAAATGGACTTGGTGGAGGATGCAATGTCCAAATAACCTTCTGGTTGTGTAATGTATATTGTGTATTATATAATCAGTTTTATATGTTTAGTTGCATTATTGGTTTATCTGTTTATAAATCTAATTACATTTGTCCCTTAGCTGTACTTATTAAGGTTTTGTAGACATGCAGCACCCATCCACATGATGTTAACCTCCTGCCCCAATTATACAGGCCTTTGTACCAGTCACTGAACTGTAGTGAAACTATGAAGAGGGCAACACAAACAGGAAAGTTGTACCTCCACCCAGTAAGACAACAGTTTTCAGAAACCACTGCCAACCAGTCAGGAAACACACATTTTTCTCTGGTAATTTGTGACTTTATCAAATCCAGTATGGCAGGAACTCTTAGGCTTAAGATGAGACACTTCAATAACCTGATCACTTAAGCTGCAGTGTCAGGAGTTCTCGGCCATAAGGCAGAAGATATAATTGTTTGATGATTTGTTTAAAAGTATCTAAAAAATATTTAGTGCTTTCTGTTTTAAACCTCTACATTTCTGTTTTTTGACTTTATCTGATTTTTGTTTGCATGTTTTATTCAAAGTACCAATTTATTACTGATACGTTGTTGCAACAAAAGGCTAATGACTAATCTTATTGCAGGAATTTGTTTTATGCAACATAAGAACAATGTGAACATATACAATACAGGTTTTGATTAACCATCTGTAAGTTCTTCTAGAAAAGCTGAAAAGTAGTACTTTACATGATAAGTGCACAATGCACTTGTTGGCAAAGCTCTAACCCAGCAACATGTGTATGTAACATCTATGTGGTTGCTGGAGTCGATATAAAAGTCATTACAGGAACTCCAGGAAGCTTAGAGAAATTCACAGAATCCAAGTATTTCACCAAGGTGATCCAAGACATTGAGGTAGAGGTATTCATACTAAAAGCTTAAAGTTCTTTGATAATGACAATTCCCCACAGAGCTCTTTACATCAAGCCCTCACACATTCTGCGTGTGTTTACAGCGTTGGGTTTTTTTGCTGTCTATTTAAATTAATATATATTAATAGCTATTTTAAATATATTGATGCATAAACAGTTAATTTACTTTACTTCAAAGTATAATTCTTGATATATAATTTCTTTGATTTGAAAGTTTGAGACAGAAAGGAGGTGGGCATTAAATGTAGAATTTGCATGCTACTGTTTAGCCTGTTCATTTTTTTTTTTATTTTGGTAATAGATCATTAGATGTACTGTCCATTTAATATTTTTCCCCAGCAAAGTTAAAAGATATGTGTCTGTGCTACCATGACACTAACCTGCATTGTGTCATGGTAGAAATTTCCGTGACACACAGCAATTTGTTAATTTAGGGTGGAGTCAGAAGAGAATGTTGATTTTGCTTTTGTTTTCCAGAGGAATGTTTTTCATTTTTATAATCCTAAAAATGGCAGCTGTTGTCACTGACTGACACAGATTCACTGTTCAATTCAGCGTCGAAGCAATTTGTCACTGACTCAGAATAAAGAATTTTACTTTAAATAGAATTATGTGTGTGTATGTATGGAGTCATCTTCTCTGCAGTAATAATTCAATTTTCAATTCAATTTATTTAGACAGCGCCAAACAGTCGCCTCAAGGTGCTTTATATTGTGAGGTAGACCCTACAATAATACATACAAAGAAAAAATCAACAATCATATGACCCCCTATGAGCAACACTTTGGTGACAGTGGGAAGGAAAAACTCCCTTTTAACAGGAAGAAACCTCCGGCAGAACCAGGCTCAGGGAGGGGCGGGGCCATCTGCTGCGACCGGTTGGGGAGAGAAAGAAGACAGGATAGAAGACTTGTGCGGAGAGAGCGAACATCAAGTGACAGTGCCACCCAAAGGAAAGGAATATAACTGTTAGGCAGGCTAGCAAAGATAAGCAGCCCGCAGCCTCGATAACGTGGTCTAGGAATCCATAGAGTGGAGGGGATGGTGGGAGAAGAGATCAAAGGAAATTTCTGACAATGAAAGACCTTGATAGATGAATGAGTTGAACCCATTGATCGGTTGGCTCGACTCTGAACTGAAGCTCTGACAGTGACGCATGCATGGATTTTAAGACTTGTGGTGATGGCTTGACGACTTGTAAAAGCTTATATGAGCTTGTCTTGGAGTAGAAGATGGAGAGGGAATGCCTGGCTGGTTAATTTCCTTTGGGTAAGGTAGCGATAACTACTGTGCCAGTTTCTGAAATGTACAGCGGTGACAGTAAGCAGAACTGAAAGACTGATTAGAAGACAACCGCTTGCCATAACGATAACCCCCAAAACCGGCAGAGAGGCAAGCAGAATTCCTTCAAACATCAAAGAAGGTGATAATGCTATGTTGGATGTTGTCAGAACAACAAGTCTGCTTGGATTGCTGTCTCGAATAACTGCATTTAGATGATGCTAGTGAGAGCACTTGAGAAGTGAAGGGACACCTTGAGGAATTAGGCCTATTTGCGAGCTCAAATGTCTTAAAAGGAGCAATAAAGGACAAAACCTGGCATCCAAACAATGACCAAAGAATCAAAAACAGACTTAATGAGGGGGGTCTAATGGTCTAACATCCTTCAGTGGGCCCTATTCTCACTGCCCACCACTATAGAGACCAACAGGTCTTTGCCATAGAGTACCAGAATTGACAGGTCCACCACTGGCACTCTGTGTTGATTCACCCACTTTCTATCTGTCTCTCAACAAGACATTCTGATGAACTCACATGTTGGTCATCCTCAGACTTACAGTTGACTATTTAAGCTGGAGGAAATTTCAGCTATGTATACATTCTTCCACAACCCTCAGACTGACAGGCAAAATAATTCAGTTTCTGGCTGCATTTATTACTGTCACCAACACTATTTACAGTCTGTCTGACCACTTAGACATTTGTCTCATCCTTGGCCTATTCTGAACTTTCTGATTCAACTCAATTCTGTTTTATTTATATAGCACCAAATTCACAACAGTTGCCTCAAGGTGCTTTATACTGACTAATTCAGGTATGTGGGGGCACAACACCACCACTCTGTGCCACCTTCATCACTGATTGACTTCTAGCCATCCAAAGATTTAGCCTCTCCTCCACTAAGTACAATTCAAGCTGCCTGCTTAAATACTGAAAATAAATAAATAAATAAACAAACAACAACAAAAAAAAAATCTAGCCACAATTTGCCTCCTTCTTGACTTGTATATTACAACATATAAAAGCATATTTGGAATCAAATCCACATTCTAGCTACTGCTGTAGGACAGGTAAGTATCACCTTTTTTTTATTCCTTAAGTTCTATTTAGGACCATGTCTCTTATACTTATTAACATGTACATCAAGCTGTTAATTTAAACCACTGACGGCCGAAAAAGGTCAAAAGTCATGTATATTCACAGGTACAGTTATTTTCCATTAGACATGTTAATTTTAGAGGCTTTTTTGTAATTGTAACGATATATCATCTATTTATAAAAGTAACAGGAAAATTCTATAGAATGACAGACTGTTTTTACAGTGTACATTAGACCACAATATTATGGTTCATGTATTGTGCAGTGCCATGCTTTGAAATCCAGTTTTAGGCCTTGCTGCGGCTTCTTTTCTCTCTGTTAACCGTTGACAATTGTGAGTGCTGCTTTAAGAGTATAGCAGGGTGTGTCCACACAGCTTTGTTACCTGCTCAGGCAACCCAGTATCACGTGGTCTCAGCCTCTCCCTGGATCATTGCCAGGCTCCCTTTCGCTACAGCTTCACTAAAGCTTGAGTGGTTAATACTCAGACTGCTAAACTATAGATTTATGCCTTTTCTTTAAAAGCACTGACATATTGTGAGGTAAGTGAACTGCTAAGTGTTTTGTTTTTTACAGAATATAAAATATTTTGTAGGGCTTTAAATTATCACTGGAAATTTCTTCTTCTTTCCTGGCAGACTAAGCACGGTTTAGTTCATTCCTGCCTGAGGTGTTCAGTTTCTATTCCTGCCTGTAGCAGCAGTTGGCTAATATCGCTGTTTTTACATCAACCTTGAACAAACCTACAATTTATTTAAGTTATGGAGCGCCTGAAGTTAGTCTTGCAGTACTTCCAGTCCAACTCCGAGTCCATCTCCAATGGAATTTGTATCATCCTGGCCCTGGTTAGTGTCAAGCTTTACACCAGCTTCGACTTTAACTGCCCGTGCCTCCCTCAGTACAACAAACTTTACTCTCTGGGAGTGATGATAGTCCCGCCTATTATACTGTTCTTCCTGGGAATCCTTGTCAACCGGCATACAGGTGTCATGATGGACGAGTGGATGAGACCCATTGGGAACAGGTCCAAAAATCCTGCTGTTGTCAAGTAAGTCAAGAATTTGCTATCTAACAGAAGCACACAGACAGGCTGTTGTTGCTATTATATGTAACTGCACAGTTGAAATGAAAGTACTGATTGGTACTAATTAAGCGCAGTGAAATCTGTAGTGTGCTTCATCACCTCTTCTTTTGATAGGTCTAATAATAATAATAATGGATTGCATTTATATAGCGCTTTTCAAGACCCTCAAAGCACTTTAGAGTGCAGGCAGAGCAGTTTATCAACTAGAGGTTTTTTTTTACTATGGGATTTATTCCATAGTTCCATAATTTATTATTTATTTATTTCAGCATTAATGTGACCTTGTAGATGCAAGTCCCAAATCCAGATCCTTTTGTATTACACACCAAAGAAATGGACACTGTTCACATCTTTTCCTATTTTGTTTTGCAGGTACTTGTTCTCAGCCATGATCCAGAGGGCCCTGCTGGCACCAATGGTGTGGATCCTGGTCACTTTGCTAGATGGAAAGATCTTTATCTGTGCTTTCAGTGTGAGTGTAAACCCTGCACTCTTCTCAGGTAAACGCATGCTAAACTATCCTTTCTGTCATATACCATCTTTTTAGTCTCACAACAGTTTTGGATGATATAAAGTTTGTTTCGACAGGTATGCCTAATAACACAGGTCTGGATGTTCTCAAGATCATGGCCAAAGTACCCTGTAAGGAGGACGTTATCTTCAAGAATAGTTCTTTCCGTAAAGCGGTTTCTCGTTATGTTCGCTGCCATTCACAGGTAAGTTCTCAGCCACATAAACAGTCCCTTCTCCCTTGGGCACATGGGAATTATCATTTTTCAATGAACATTTGCTATTATTTAAAACCGACCTCCTATTAGTCTGTGAAGGATTTTACAAAAAGATGGATTGATCTGACCGAGTGTCAACCAATAAAGCAATTAGAATCTCCACTATTTACATAAGAAATTTATTATTTACTTCAAAAAATTACAAACCCAGGGTGTCTATTATTGCTGAAAAAGGAGGCCTTTAACAATAAGATACTGTAAAAGCTTGATTTATTGGATCAATGGCGAGAATATTAGACCTGTAACAAGTAACAGACATCTGCAACACTCACATCACATTAGCTCTGACATGAGCCCTGTCAGCAGTGAGGCGTTACCCAACAGCAAGAAGGGCTTGGATATGAACCTGAATAACCCAGCCGGAGCCCTTCTATGTTGAGCGCCTGCGTGGGTTCTTCCCAGGTCACCAAAGAAATGTTTGTTGAGTTAACTGGCAATTCTAAATTGGCCATAGTTGTGAAAGACTGCTTATTTCATTGTGCTGGCTGTGCGAGGGAACGGCAACCTGTCAGGGTGTCCAGGAACAGTTAACTAAAATCTATACAGGAAATTTCCAAAAGCTGATTCTGTTCATCTGGACGTAGCGTTTTGTGGGAGAAACGTTTCGTCACTCATCCAAGTGACTTCTTCAGTCTCAGCTGACTGCAGGTTTCCCCAAATCTTATAAACAGTAATACAGGAAATTGTCAGTTCAATTCAATTTTATTCATACAGCGCCAAATCACAACTACAGGTGCCTCAATGTGCTTTATATTGTAAGGTAGACCCTACAATAATACATACAGAGAAAAACTCAACAATCATATGACCCCCTATGAGCAAGCACTATGGCAACAGTGGGAAGGAAAAACTCCCTTTTAACAGGAAGAAACCTCCGACAGAACCAGGCACAGGGAAGAGCAGTCATTGGCTGCAACTGCTTGAGGCTGAGGAGAGGAAGACAGGACAAAGACATGCTGTGGAAAAGTGGCAGAGCTTATTCTGTGCAAACAAATAACAGTCCTTTCAGGAAACTTATTCTTTGACTTACCAACCATAGCTTAGTAACAGTCTTTAAAAGACATGTTTTGTCCTCTGAATTTTGAAACTAAAAAACACCTTCACAACATTTTTGCTCAAAGCAAAGACTCATCTACCAATAAGCGACAAATTAGGGGAACCCAACCGAGGGATTAATAAAGTTTTATCTAATCTGATGTAAATTAAACATCAAAGCACCTGGACTGGCTCTCTGTGGCCTTGTCACAGTCACTGCTCTGCTTACTGACAGTTTTCTTCGCTTTGCATGATTTGCTTTCTTATCCTGTCTAGGCGATTGGTTGGTCCATCCTCTTGTTCCTGATTGTACTGGGAGCACTGGGACGCCTCATCAAGCCGTGTTTTGATGACCACGCCACCTTCCTGCAGACACGCTACTGGAGCAACTATCTTGACGTGGAGCAGAAGCTCTTCGACGAGACCTGCGTCCTACATGCCCGAGACTTCGCCCGAAAATGTGTGGTGCAGTTCTTTGAGGACGTCAGGGAGGACTCTCTACGTCTTCCACACCCAGTCTTCATCAGCAAATTCAGAGAGGAGTGGGATGATGAAGAAGAACAGCTTCATGGGATAACAAAACAGGAGCAAGTGGACCAGCTGCTAAACAAGTGGTATTACAGTAAACCTGAACTGGATGTGTCTAGGATTGCATACAGGCCCAGACCATGTGTTACCTGGGAGAACCATGAAGGGAAGACATTATATTCTGATGTGTAGAACACAGTCTATAGCATGAACTAACTAAGCTGCACATTTTAGCTGTAGGGTTCCTCTTTTCAGCACTATGCTTAGGATGTCCACATGTCCACTTAATTTGAGAGCCTTCTGCAACATCACGAACACCATCTTCAATTCAGCAGAGGATTCTGACAAAGGTTTCAAAACCGGAAGACTGGATCATAACATTTCAGTCAGTGATGGGTATATACAGTCAGGTCCATAAATATTGGGACATCGACACAATTCTAACATTTTTGGCTCCATACACCACCACAATGGATTCCAAATGAAACGAACAAGACATGCTTTAACTGCAGAGTGTCAGCTTTTATTTCAGGGTATTTACATCCAAATCAGGTGAACGGTGTAGGAATTACAACAGTTTGCAAATGTGCCTCCCACTTCTTGAGGGACCAAAAGTAATGGGACAGAATAAGAACCATAAATCAAACATTCATTTTTTAATACTTGGTTGCAAATCCTTTACAGTCAATCACAGCCTGAAGTCTGGAACACATAGACATCACCAGACGCCGGGTTTCATCCCTGGTGATGCTCTGCCAGGCCTCTACTGCAACAGTCTTCAGTTCCTGCTTGTTCTTGGGGCATTTTCCCTTCAGTTTTGTCTTCAGCAAGTGAAATACATGCTCAATCGGATTCAGGTCAGGTGATTGACTTGGCCATTGCAAAACAGTCCACTTCTTTCCCTTCAAAAACTCTTTGGTTGCTTTTGCAGTATGCTTTGGGTTGTTGTCCACCTGCACTGTGAAGCGCCGTCCAATGAGTTTTGAAGCATTTGTCTGAATATGAGCAGATAATATTGCCCGAAACACTTCAGAATTCATTGTGCTGCTTTTGTCAGCAGTCACATCATCAATAAATACAAGAGAACAAGTTCCACTGGCAGCCATACATGCCCACGCCATGACACTTCCACCCCAATGCTTCACTAATGAGGTGGTATGCTTAGGATCATGAGCAGTTCCTTTCCTTCTCCATACTCTTCTCTTCCCATCACTCTGGTACAAATTGATGTTGGTCTCATCTGTCCATAGGATGTTGTTCCAGAACTGCGACGGCTTTTTCAGATGTCGTTTGGCAAACTCTAATCTGGCCTGCCTGTTTTTGGGGCTCACCAAAGGTTTACATCTTGTGGTGAAACCTGTATTCACACTGGTGGACTCTTCTCTTGATTGTTGACTCTGACGCACATACACCTACCTCCTAGAGAGTGTTCTTGATCTGGCCAGCTGTTGTGAAGAGTGTTTTCTTCACCAGGGAAAGGATTCTTTGGTCATCCACCACAGTTGTGTTCCGTGGTCTTCCTAGTCTTTTGGTGTTGCTGAGCTCACCAGTGCGTTCCTTCTTTTTGGGAATGTTCTAAACAGTTGTTTTGGCCACGCCTGATGTTTTTGCAATCTCTCTGATGGGTTTGTTTTGTTTTTTCAGCCTAATGATGGCTTGCTTCACTGGTAGTGACAGCTCTTTGGATCTCATCCTGGCAGTTGACAGCAACAGGTTCAAAAAGCAAACAGCACACTTGAAATGAACTCTGGACCTTTTATTTGTTCACTGTAATTGGGGTAATGAGGGAATAACACACACCTGGCCATGGAACAGCTGAGAAGCCAATTGTCCCATTACTTTTGGTCCCTTAAGAAGTGGGAGGCACATATACAAACTGTCATAATTCCTATACTGTTCACCTGATTTGGATGTAAATACCCTCAAATAAAAGCTGGCAGTCTGCAGTTAAAGCACATCTTGTTCGTTTCATTTGGAATCCATTGTGGTTGTGTATAGAGCCAAAAATGTTAGAATTGTGTCGATGTCCCAATATTTATGGACCTGACTGTATATATATGCAGAGATTTAACGACTATTTCTCCTAAAAGATGGCCACTTCTTTCAGAATCTGATCTTTGTCATTTCATCCACTGACTTCTGCTCAGTGACCTTATTCCTAGATGCTGTGACAGGACCTGGAGACTTATCAACTAAAGTTCTGGCAATCAGACACTTGACAATTTTCAACAGATGCTCATATTAAACCATTTCAAATTATGATTAAAAAGTGTGTAAATATGTGTGAGGGAATTGGATAAGGCCTGAAAGAGCAGATAGTGTTATATTAGATCAGCTGTAAATGCTCTCTTGAGTTGTTTCTGTATGAAGGTTGTTTCACTGCCAGGTTACCAATGACACTGAGCATTGGAAATGGTCTAGCAGCAGTTAGTCAGGTAGGGACTTGACTTATAGTGGCAAAGTTTATAGTTAGGGCTGGAAATTGTCTAATTCTGCTCATACTAGGGAGCATTCAAAAGTTTGTTTGTTTCCCCATCAGCTTCGTTATAAGCAATGACATTGTTTCCCAGGTTCTTGGTCTAATTTTCCCATTTGCCTTATCTGGTCTACTGACTATTTGGTAAGATTCGTCTAACACGTTGGCTAACAAAGTAGCATTCAGTTCCATTCAATCCCCACAGCTGATTCATTTACACACCAACCTGTGAAAAATGGCTGTTTCAGAGGAAGAGTAAAAACAGGCAGTATGCAAAAGAGAAAGAACACATGAAGAATGCACCACTACTGTAATGGAGTTCAGTAATAAAGCTAAAAACAGCTAAATTAAAATTTGTCTCTTTCAAGAGTCAACAAAGTGGAAGAATTATGGTGTGGTGTATTATTTTTAACTTTGACCACTGACTATTTAGTGTTTCTTAGTAATAACTAACAAAACCACAAAAATGTTTGTTTCCAAGTCAAGTCCAGGATCAAATGCACAAATCTGTTATAATAACTTGATGTTTTTGATTTGGAAAAGAGTGAGAAAATGGTTTATCTTTATATGAAACATGCTGCAAGAGTCATTTGAATTTGTTGGGTGTTGGCTGACTAGCTTTGCATAGAAAACATGGAGCTCACCCACAGATTGATTAAAAGATGCAAATAGACACTTGGCAGCAAACAAGCACTAAAAAAGACCTCTTTTTCAAGTTTCCCCATCTAGTTGCATTAATACATTCTTTTAATGTGTATGGGTATGTGTCAGAGGAAAAATTGTACAATTGTGTTATCAGCTACATGAAATGTGCTTTTTTAGGATCACTAAGTAAGCAAATGTCTACGTGACTTTTGACATGAACTCTTGTGTGATGAACTTATTCAGCTACTAACCGCTTCCTGTTTTCAGAGAACATACAGATGTAGAAAAGGGGAAAAACCCGCAGCTCTGAGGAACTTTGTACAGACACACAGACAAGTATAAATAAAGAACGCAGACAGTGATGGGGTGCAAGTCTTGCGTTCCATGACTGCCCTCGCGAGTGAAAAACAACTGCAGTGTTTGTGTTTTCTAACTCAGGTGTCTCAGCTGAAGAACTGCGGGGTGATTTTTAGAAATCCCCTGTCAGTATGTATATGAGTTTTGTATTGCAAAACTAAAGGCAGTTACCACTAACGTTGCACAAGCTCCCATTAATGCCATTACTGGTTGTCTTTGTTTTCCAGACACAAATTTCACTCTGATCAAAAAGGTTTCCAGGAGCAGCTGGAAGCTTCATTCAGTGAAAAGGCAAGAAGTGACAAGTAAAGAAGATCAGCGTGTCTACTCAACCCCATTCCTGGAAAACAAAGACATTTTACTGTTTGACACTACAGTTTGTCTCTTTTGTGAAGTTTCACATTTCACAACTTAAAAACCAGTCTTACTTGTTATCATCTATCATCCACCTGGGCCTTACAGAGTTTCTCTCTGATTTCTCAGACTTTTTATCTGATTTAGTGCTCAGCTCAGATAAAATAATTATTGTGGGTGATTTTAACATCCATGTAGATGCTAAAAATGACAGCCTCAACATGGCATTTAATGTGTTATTAGACTCAATTGGCTTCTCTCAAAATGTAAAAGAACCCACCCACCACTTTAATCACACTCTAGATCTTGTTTTAACATATGGCATAGAAACTGAACATTTTACAGTGTTTCCTGAAAACCCTCTGCTGTCTGATCATTTCCTGATAACATTTACATTTACAATGATTGATTACACAGCAGTGGAGAGCAGACTTCATCACAGTAGATGTCTTTCTGAAAGTGCTGTAACTAAGTTTAAGAATATAATCCACCCACTGTTATCATCTTCAATGCCCTGTACCAACATAGTGTCACGAGGGAACAGGGAGGACTCAGGCGCAGACTGAAATCACAGAAAACTGAATCTTATTTACACACTCCCGGTGCACTATATACAGGTGAAGGAGAAGGGGGCCAAGGTTCCCAGGGGTACAGGGAAAAATCAGGAAAGTGTCCTCTCTTGCTCAGCTCCACACGAACAGCACAATGCACTTGGAAAGGTCCTTTTCTCACACACGCCACTCTCACTGCGGCACTCACGAACAGGCTTCGGTGTCCAAACTTCCAAACCGAGCACGAAGAATCTGTACACAGAGATGAGGAATTAACACGGAGAACTTTCACGAAGAGAACTCAAAATTGGCTTAGGCTAAAGTAGCACTGACGAGCGTTACTCAATAGTCCAGCGGCGAGGTGCTCTCAGTCACTGCCTTAAGTAGCGAGAGCAAACAAGGTGAGGAGCCACAGGTGATTGCTTGCAGGTGGTGAAGGCCAGGGGCGGGAGCCCACAATGAGCTCTGCCCAGGCAGCAAGTAGAAAGTGAGAGGAGAGAGAGAGAGCGAGACAAAAGCAAAACACATGTAGCCACACAGGGCCAGCCGGGCAGGCACGGGGACCATGACACATAGAGCAGAGCAGCTATCTGAACGCTGCTCCAACAGAGGTCGATTATCTTGTTAATAATTTTACCTCCTCACTACTTATGACTCTGGATACTGTAGCTCCTGTGAAAACCAAGGTCTCACATCAGAAGTACCTGACTCCGTGGTATAATTCTCAAACACGTAGCCTAAAGCAGATAACTCGTAAGCTGGAGAGGAAATGGAGCGTCACAAATTTAGAGGATCATCATTTAGCCTGGAGAAATAGTTTGCTGCTTTATAAGAAAGCCCTCCGCAAAGCCAGAACATCTTACTATTCGTCACTGATTGAAGAAAATAAGAACAACCCCAGGTTTCTCTTCAGCACTGTAGCCAGGCTGACAAACAGTCAGCGCTCTACTGAGCCAACCATCCCTTTAACGTTAACTAGTAATGACTTCATGAACTTCTTCACACATACAAGTTTTATCATTAGAGAAAAAAATACCAATAATCATCCCACAGATGTAATATTATCTACAGCTACTTTTAGTACCATTGATATTCATTTAGAGTCTTTTTCTCCAATTGATCTTTCTGAGTTAATTTCAATAATTAATTCCTCCAAACCATCAACGTGTCTTTTAGACCCCATTCCTACAAAACTGCTGAAAGAAGTCCTGCCATTAATTAATGCTTCAATCTTAAATATGATCAACCTATCTCTAACAATCGGCTATGTACCACAGGCCTTCAAGCTGGCTGTAGTTAAACCTTTACTCAAAAAACCATCTCTAGACCCAGCTGTCTTAGCTAATTATAGGCCAATCTCCAACCTTCCTTTCATATCAAACATCCTTGAAAGAGTAGTTGTCAAACAGCTAAAAGATCATCTGCAGAGGAATGGCTTATTTGAAGAGTTTCAGTCAGGTTTCAGAGCTCATCACAGCACAGAAACAGCTTTAGTGAAGGTTACAAATGATCTTCTTATGGCCTCTGACAGTGGACTCATCTCTGTGCTTGTCCTGCTAGACCTCAGTGCAGCGTTCGATACTGTCGATCATAATATCCTATTAGAGCGATTAGAGCATGCTGTAGGTATTACAGGTACTGCACTGCAGTGGTTTGTATCATATCTATCTAATAGACTCCAATTTGTACATGTAAATGGAGAGTCCTCTTCACACACTGAGGTTAATTATGGAGTTCCACAGGGTTCAGTGCTAGGACCAATTCTGTTTACATTATACATGCTTCCCTTAGGCAGCATCATTAGAAGACATAGCATACATTTACACTGCTATGCAGATGACACCCAGCTCTGTCTGTCCATGAAGCCAGATAACACACACCAATGAGTTAAACTGCAGGAATGTCTTAAAGACATAAAGACCTGGATGGCCGCTAACTTTCTGCTTCTTAATTCAGATCAAACTGAGGTTATTGTACTTGGCCCTGAAAATCTTAGAAATATGGTGTCACGGTTCTGGGTCAATTTTGACCCAGCTTTTTCTGTTTCTGTTTTGTTTTTTTCTCTCATTCTCTCCCCTCCCTCTCCTGTTGCTACTTCAATCATGAAACTGATCAATGATCAGCTGATCGGGTTTTCTCTCTTGTTTGTTTATCGCTCACTTTGCTCCAGAAACAGGAAACCAGCGGATGTCGCGCTAAACAACAGCAGCACGTTTAAGCTTGATCAGCTGTTGTTAGAATTTATTTAATATTAATTTCTAGTATCAGCTGATGTTTGCTGGAGCCACAGCTGTAAAGCTGCTGGTCATGATGTCGGTTTGGATATGTGGTGAGAGGGAAACATGAAGATGAAACCAGGAGATGTGCTTACTGAATCATCAGAGCTGAACAGGTGATGGAGAAACAGGTTTACCTTTTAGGTGACATGAATGAGTTGAAGGGAAGTTATGAACTGTTTCTGAGAGACAAATAACACCAGGATCCTTTTCTATGTAGCTGACAGCTGGTACCTGTGCAGGGGCGGGTCTAGCAAAGTTTTGCCAGGGGGCCAGGTAGGGCATTAACAGGGAGAGGGGGGCACAAAGACATACTTTTCTTTCTTATTCTCATTTAAAATGTCTCGCTTTGAATAAATAATTATCTGAATCTTACAACCAAAGTTTTTATCTGACGTTTGTCCCAGTCCAGCCCTGGGCACTACACGCAGTGAATTAATCTGAGAAGGTGCATTAAAAAATAAATGGCCGGGCCAGCGGTGCACATTGCAAATCAGCTTGCATAGACACATTAGTTGTGCCGCTTCTTAATGCAGCGGTTCCCATTCTTTTTTTGCTAGGCCCCCCTTTGTTTTACAAGAAAAATGTTTGCGCCCCCCCCCCCCCCCCCCCGCGCACAAACACATCCCGAGGTCCCGCCCCTGACTATCTCTGATTGGTTTAGACCACGATAGGGGCATAATGTGTGTCAGTTGTTGACCACACGGAGACTTTCAGAGTTGCGGAGACTTTTTTTTTTTTAATGTACTGAACGGCTGGTCGCTGGTGCGACCTAGGATTTTATTAGTCGCACCATTGAGAAATTTGGCTGCAAATGTGACCGCAAATAGTCGGATTCTAGAGCCCAGAGAGGGATCAGCTGCTGTCTGGACTGCGGACTTACACTTGAGTTTTGTATTTTTTGGCCTTTTCTCTGCTCTTTTTTGAATTATAAATTCAAGAGGATTTGGATTTCCGTCGATTTCCTGCAGGATTACAACTTCCGAGAGTTTCCACGGTTTTATTTTGAATTATAACTTTGAGAGTATTTGGATTTCAACTGAATCCCTGGAGTGTTGAAGTTGCAAGGGATGCAAAACAGAGATAAGGGCCTCTTCAGGCATGGATGTGCCCATTCTCTCCTCAATCTCTCTTCTCAAAAGATCAACATTAGCTAAGAGTGGGTTAATTAGATGAGTATTAAGTGATTTCATTATGTGATCATAGTATGTGAGCTGGCTTTTTTTCCCCTCCTGCTAACTTGCTTTAATAAAATATCCTGCATTCAAAAGGTTTAAATAGTGGACATTCATTTTTTTTAACTCTTTCTAAAACAGCAACAAGGCATAAAGCTGTGTATAAGTTTACACCTATATAAATATCACTTACACATTTAATTTACAGTTACAAGTTACAAAGTCACTTTCATCTACGCAGGACTGTAAGCTGTCGTCTGTGAGGCGTGAGCTGTGTTTGTTTGCAACACAGTTCATGGTGGAGAATAGCTGCTCACATACGTATGTGGATCTGAAGATCGACAGGACTCCAAATGCATATTTCTTCATGTTTATGTGTCGGGGATGGCATTCCATGTTTCAAACAAGGTTCTCAGTATCACCTGAAAATCCAGTCACATTTAACAGGGATGGATCGATGGTCAGGGCAGTGATGGGGAAGGATAATGTGGGTTTTTCCTCTCTGAACTCGTGGAATTATTTCCCAAATAATTGTGCTGATTGCAGACTGCAAATGCTCTGAATTTATTAACTGTCAGTTTGCACTCAAACGCTAAAACCTCCTCCAGCATGTGTAACGCTGTGCCTCCTCTCCCCTGAAGAGTTGTACTCAGCTTCTTCTGGTTCGCTGTAATGTCCACAAAGTGCAGCTCTTTCAGCCACTCTGGGGGTTAGGGATGTGGGATTGAGTCCGGTCCCTGAAGGGTCCAGACGGTGCTCTGTCCATCCCTCCGCCTCTGCCGCTTGTCCCCTGCTGGACACGTCGGCGGGAAGGCAGCCGCCCTCTCCCATGACGCACCACAGTCCAGCCCTCTGAGTCCATCCGGGACCCCATCTATGAATTTTTAATCTTTTGTGTTGTGTCTTGATGTCGCCTTTGTTATCTTTATTTAATAATTGTTGTGATGTGCTATTTATTTTAGTTAGATATGAAAAATATGTGTATATGAATTTACAATCACAACAAAGGCGAGAAAAAAAAGAAAAAATGAAATTGTGTTTTTAAAGAAAAATCAAAATTGAAATTAATAAAGTTTTTTAATTTTTTAATAAGTGAAAATCAATGAATTAATGTGCCCACTGCCGCGACGTTTCGACCTGAAATAGGTCTTCCTCAGGCTGGGGCACAATGAATTGAAAGCTGGGATAAGCACAGCGAGAGAGATGTTGTCCCTTCGAAGGTCAGCTCCCAAATGAGCTCCTCTCTGCTGTGCAGCCTTTTATAGGCTTGGTTTGGTGTTGGTGATTTTTGATTTTTAGGTTAGCCAATGCGTTTTAAAATGTCTGTGATGATTTTAGACTAAAATGAACGTGTGTTTTTTTAACCTTTGTAATGAAATTGTGTAAAGTGTATTTTTATTTTGTACATTATGTGAATTTTTAAAAAACTGTATTTTTTAGTGATGTACATAAGATTTTTTTAAATTTGCATTTGTATGTTTTTAATCCAATTGTGTTTTTATGAATTTTATGAATTTTATAGTGTTGTAGAGAGATGTGTTTATGATTTGAAAATTGTAGTTGTATGTTTTTAGCCGAATTGTGGTTTTGCGCTTATTAGGGTTGTGTATTTAATCAATATGGTATTTTTAGGGGTTTTAATAAAATTTGTGATTTTAATAACTATTTTTGTGTTTTCCGTGTGAATTATGCAGTGATTATAGTGGTTGGGGTTAGGGCAAAGTATTGGGTTGGAGTTAAATTAAGCCCTAAGGGTTAAGGTTAGGGTAAAGTATGGGGGTGGGGTTAAAATAAGTCATAAGGGTTAAGGTTAGGGCAAGAATGGGGCTGGGGTTAAATTAAGCCATAAGGGTTGGGGTTAGGGCAATGTATGGGGGTAGGGTTAAAGTAAGCCATAAGGGTTAAGGGTTAGGGTTAGGGTTAGGGTTAGGGGTTAGGAAGTGTGGACTGAGCCTGTCTCCAGCCGGAAACAGGAAAGGCACTGTCCATCCCCCCAACGGGTCGCCCCGTCCGACCCCGGAAAAAGTTCTGGGAAGTGCTCTTCCCTCTGCGGACCGTGGTCCACTGCAAGGCACTCATCTCCTCCCGATGAGTCCCGCTTTTTTGTTAATAGTTGTCTTGTGTTACTATTTATTTGTGTAGAATTTGTGTCCCCGTGGGCTTTGGTATTATAGGTAAATAAAATGAATTTGTTACCAGGTATGTTATTAATAAGTGTATTTTTATGTGTGTATAGAAGAAATAAAGGATTTATTTATTTATTTATTGGAAAAAAAATGGAAAAAATGAAAAATTAAATCAAAAAACCAAATAAAACTCCTCAAAGAAAAGCGTCAATGAAATGTGTGCTTATGCCGCGACGTTTCGGCCAAAATCTGGCCTTCCTCAGGCGAGAAGCACACAGAAAGACAAACAAAATGTGAGTTTCTGGCTGTAGAAGGACTCTCAATAGAGATGGGGTTAGGGGTTAGGGTTAGGGTTAGGGTTAGGGTTAGGGGTTAGGGGGTTAGGGTTAGGGTTAGGGTTAGGGTTAGGGTAAGGGTTAGGGTTAGGGGGTTAGGGTTAGGGGGTTAGGGTTAGGGTTAGGGGGTTAGGGTTAGGGTTAGGGGTAGGGTTAGGGTTAGGGTTAGGGTTAGGGTTAGGGTTAGGGGTTAGGGGTTAGGGTTAGGGTTAGGGAACGAAAACTGACTCCTCCCCCCTCTTTCGAAGGCAGGAGGACGTGCACGGTCCATCCCCCAGGTGACCCGTTGCTGCTGGAAGTTGGACCGCCCAGGACGCCGCTGGCGCCTCCCGCGACGGACCACCGTCCACCCATCCTCATCATCAAAAAAAGCCATCGAGCCCGATGGACTTTTTATTGTCTTGTTGTTTTTGTTTATTTATGTAGTGTGTTGATTTTTGTTGTTGTGGTGTCGCCTTTGTTATCTATTAATAATGTCGCCTTTGGTATATAAGTAATCAAAAAATAAAAGTTGTAATGAATAAAATAAAAGTTTTGTTGTGTTTTTTGTTCTGTATTAGTGTTGTATTTATGAATTAAAAATAAAATAAATTAAATGAAATTAAATGAAATCAAATTTCAATTTGTGCCGCCGCGACGTTTCGGCCCTGAA